>NC_140582.1:168231704-168831704 GCF_964204655.1 Triturus cristatus
TCGCTGGTGTTGAGAGTGCTCCATACAGGAACTGCTTTCCACCTAAACTTGAGAACTACCCAGAGTTCTCTGCTTCTTTTTTGCATAATTTATTCGTCACTCTACGCCTGAAAGGGTATTTCTTTGACTTATACTGGGTGCTCCCTTGTGTCTGGACAAAGCTAAACCTCTCTGAAGAGCTCTAATTAGAGCGAAACACTGTCTCAGTGGTTGCTTTTACTCATTTCAGGTTGGCTTGATTGATATTTTATAAATTCAAAGCTGAACTCTGTGCCTGGAGTGGTAATTGGCTTTTGTCATTTTACAGCTCGGCAAGGACAGCACTGTGCTAGTCCTATGCTTAAAGACTTTGCTGTACAAATGGCAAAAGACTTTGTCCTTTTCTATCTCGGCGTGGATGGCACTGTGCTAATCCTATGCTTAAAGATTTTGATAGAAAAACAGACATTTGAGGTGAGCAGATCTAGAGTGTCGCTGGTGTTGAGAGTGCTCCATACAGGAACTGCTTTCCACCTAAACTTGAAAACTACCCAGAGTTCAATGCTTCTTTTTTGCATAATTTATTCGTCACTCTATGCCTGAAAGGGTATTTCTTTGACTTATACTGGGTGCTCCCGTGTGTCTGGATAAAGCTATACCTCTCTGAAGAGCTCTAATTAGAGCGAAACACTGTGTCAGGCGTTGCTTTTACTCATTTCAGGTTGGCTTGATTGGTATTTTATCAATTCAAAGCTGTAATACTGTGCCTGGAGTGGTAATTGGCTTTTGCCATATTACAGCTCGGCAAGGACAGCACTGTGCTAGTCCTATGCTTAAAGACTTTGCTGTACAAATGGCAAAAGACTTTGTCCTTTTCTATCTCGGCGTGGATGGCACTGTGCTAATCCTATGCTTAAAGATTTTGATAGAAAAACAGACATTTGAGGTGAGCAGATCTAGAGTGTCGCTGGTGTTGCGAGTGCTCCATACAGGAACTGCTTTCCACCTAAACTTGAGGACTACCCAGAGTTCTCTGCTTCTTTTTTGCATACTTTATTTGTCACTCTATGCCTGAAAGGGTATTTCTTTGACTTATACTGGGTGCTCCCTTGTGTCTGGACAAAGCTATACCTCTCTGAAGAGATCTAATTAGAGCGAAACACTGTGTCAGGGGTTGCTTTTACTCATTTTAGGTTGGCTTGATTTGTATTTTATCAATTCAAAGCTGTAATACTGTGCCTGGAGTGGTAATTGGCTTTTGTCATTTTACAGCTCGGCAAGGACAGCACTGTGCTAGTCCTATGCTTAAAGACTTTGCTGTACAAATGGCAAAAGACTTTGTCCTTTTCTATCTCGGCGTGGATGGCACTGTGCTAATCCTATGCTTAAAGATTTTGATAGAAAAACAGACGTTTGAGGTGAGCAGATCTAGAGTGTCGCTGGTGTTGAGAGTGCTCCATACAGGAACTGCTTTCCACCTAAACTTGAGAACTACCCAGAGTTCTCTGCTTCTTTTTTGCATAATTTATTCGTCACTCTATGCCTGAAAGGGTATTTCTTTGACTTATACTGGGTGCTCCCTTGTGTCTGGACAAAGCTATACCTCTCTGAAGAACTCTAATTAGAGCGAAACACTGTGTCAGGGGTTGCTTTTACTCATTTCATGTTGGCTTGATTGGTATTTTATCAATTCAAAGCTGTAATACTGTGCCTGGAGTGGTAATTGGCTTTTGTCATTTTACAGCTCGGCAAGGACAGCACTGTGCTAGTCCTCTGCTTATAGACTTTGCTGTACTTATGGCAAAAGACTTTTTCCTTTTCTATCTCGGCGTGGATGGCACTGTGCTTATCATATGCTTAAAGACTTTGATAGAAAAACAGACATTTGAGGTGAGCAGATCTAGAGTGTCGCTGGTGTTGAGAGTGCTCCATACAGGAACTGCTTTCCACCTAAACTTGAGAACTACCCAGAGTTCTCTGCTCCTTTTTTGCATAATTTATTCGTCACACTATGCCTGAAAGGGTATTTTTTTGACTTATACTGGGTGCTCCCTTGTGTCTGGATAAAGCTATACCTCTCTGAAGAGCTCTAATTAGAGCGAAACACTGTGTCAGGGGTTGCTTTTACTCATTTTAGGTTGGCTTGATTGGTATTTTATCAATTCAAAGCTGTAATACTGTGCCTGGAGTGGTAATTGGCTTTTGTCATTTTACAGCTCGGCAAGGACAGCACTGTGCTAGTCCTATGCTTAAAGACTTTGCTGTACAAATGGCAAAAGACTTTGTCCTTTTCTATCTCGGCGTGGATGGCACTGTGCTTATCATATGCTTAAAGATTTTGATAGAAAAACAGACATTTGAGGTGAGCAGATCTAGAGTGTCGCTGGTGTTGAGAGTGCTCCATACAGGAACTGCTTTCCACCTAAACTTGAGAACTACCCAGAGTTCTCTGCTTCTTTTTTGCATAATTTATTCGTCACTCTACGCCTGAAAGGGTATTTCTTTGACTTATACTGGGTGCTCCCTTGTGTCTGGACAAAGCTAAACCTCTCTGAAGAGCTCTAATTAGAGCGAAACACTGTCTCAGTGGTTGCTTTTACTCATTTCAGGTTGGCTTGATTGATATTTTATAAATTCAAAGCTGTAACTCTGTGCCTGGAGTGGTAATTGGCTTTTGTCATTTTACAGCTCGGCAAGGACAGCACTGTGCTAGTCCTATGCTTAAAGACTTTGCTGTACAAATGGCAAAAGACTTTGTCCTTTTCTATCTCGGCGTGGATGGCACTGTGCTAATCCTATGCTTAAAGATTTTGATAGAAAAACAGACATTTGAGGTGAGCAGATCTAGAGTGTCGCTGGTGTTGAGAGTGCTCCATACAGGAACTGCTTTCCACCTAAATTTGAGAACTACCCAGAGTTCAATGCTTCTTTTTTGCATAATTTATTCGTCACTCTATGCCTGAAAGGGTATTTCTTTGACTTATACTGGGTGCTCCCGTGTGTCTGGATAAAGCTATACCTCTCTGAAGAGCTCTAATTAGAGCGAAACACTGTGTCAGGGGTTGCTTTTACTCATTTCAGGTTGGCTTGATTGGTATTTTATCAATTCAAAGCTGTAATACTGTGCCTGGAGTGGTAATTGGCTTTTGCCATTTTACAGCTCGGCAAGGACAGCACTGTGCTAGTCCTATGCTTAAAGACTTTGCTGTACAAATGGCAAAAGACTTTGTCCTTTTCTATCTCGGCGTGGATGGCACTGTGCTAATCCTATGCTTAAAGATTTTGATAGAAAAACAGACATTTGAGGTGAGCAGATCTAGAGTGTCGCTGGTGTTGCGAGTGCTCCATAAAGGAACTGCTTTCCACCTAAACTTGAGGACTACCCAGAGTTCTCTGCTTCTTTTTTGCATACTTTATTTGTCACTCTATGCCTGAAAGGGTATTTCTTTGACTTATACTGGGTGCTCCCTTGTGTCTGGACAAAGCTATACCTCTCTGAAGAGCTCTAATTAGAGCGAAACACTGTGTCAGGGGTTGCTTTTACTCATTTCAGGTTGGCTTGATTTGTATTTTATCAATTCAAAGCTGTAATACTGTGCCTGGAGTGGTAATTGGCTTTTGTCATTTTACAGCTCGGCAAGGACAGCATTGTGCTAGTCCTATGCTTAAAGACTTTGCTGTACAAATGGCAAAAGACAATCAGCCTCATGCATCAACCCAAAATCCAGTCGGTAAAATACCGATTCGGTAATAGCTCCCGGTATTAAGTAAAAAATACCCAATACCAATGCATCAACCCAAAAGCAGAAATCGCTATTTAAGGAATCCTTAATTAGCGATTATTTAAATAGGGATTCCTTAAATACCGATTCCTTAAATAGCGATTGCATTTAAGGAATCCCAAAGTGAGATTCCTTAAATGCAATGCATCAAAGTTAAAAAATTAGCGATTTCGCTAATAGGGGGAGCAAATTACCATGAAGATGAACTGCATGGTAATTTGCAAAAAATTTGAAAAATGCACTTTTGTGCATTTTTCAAAGTTTCATGTTGCGCACACACATGCCCTTAGAGCATGTGTGTGTGCAACATATGTGCACATATCATTTTCAGGGGTGCAACAGGGTGTCCTTTTGACACCCTGGCACCCTTGAAAGTGCTCCCGCTATTAGCGATTCGGTAATACCGAATCGCTAATACAGACTGGCTTTACATTCATTCCTATGGGCCTCCAAGCCCCTAGGAATGAATGGGTAGGTATTCCTTATTACCGATTCGGTATTACCGATTCGGTAATAAGGAATATTAAGGAATCGCTATTTGAATAGCGATTCCTACATGCATAGCCTTTTGCTATTCCTTATTAGCGATTCCTTATTTTTCGCTAATAAGGAATCGCAAATGGCATTGTTGATGCATAGGCCCCTTTGTCCTTTTCTATCTCGGCGTGGATGGCACTGTGCTAATCCTATGCTTAAAGATTTTGATAGAAAAACAGACGTTTGAGGTGAGCAGATCTAGAGTGTCGCTGGTGTTGAGAGTGCTCCATACAGGAACTGCTTTCCACCTAAACTTGAGAACTACCCAGAGTTCTCTGCTTCTTTTTTGCATATTTTTTTCGTCACTCTATGCCTGAAAGGGTATTTCTTTGACTTATACTGGGTGCTCCCTTGTGTCTGGACAAAGCTATACCTCTCTGAAGAGCTCTAATTAGAGCGAAACACTGTGTCAGGGGTTGCTTTTACTCATTTCAGGTTGGCTTGATTGGTATTTTATCAATTCAAAGCTGTAATACTGTGCCTGGAGTGGTAATTGGCTTTTGCCATTTTACAGCTCGGCAAGGACAGCACTGTGCTAGTCCTATGCTTAAAGACTTTGCTGTACAAATGGCAAAAGACTTTGTCCTTTTCTATCTCGGCGTGGATGGCACTGTGCTAATCCTATGCTTAAAGATTTTGATAGAAAAACAGACATTTGAGGTGAGCAGATCTAGAGTGTCGCTGGTGTTGCGAGTGCTCCATAAAGGAACTGCTTTCCACCTAAACTTGAGGACTACCCAGAGTTCTCTGCTTCTTTTTTGCATACTTTATTTGTCACTCTATGCCTGAAAGGGTATTTCTTTGACTTATACTGGGTGCTCCCTTGTGTCTGGACAAAGCTATACCTCTCTGAAGAGCTCTAATTAGAGCGAAACACTGTGTCAGGGGTTGCTTTTACTCATTTCAGGTTGGCTTGATTTGTATTTTATCAATTCAAAGCTGTAATACTGTGCCTGGAGTGGTAATTGGCTTTTGTCATTTTACAGCTCGGCAAGGACAGCATTGTGCTAGTCCTATGCTTAAAGACTTTGCTGTACAAATGGCAAAAGACAATCAGCCTCATGCATCAACCCAAAATCCAGTCGGTAAAATACCGATTCGGTAATAGCTCCCGGTATTAAGTAAAAAATACCCAATACCAATGCATCAACCCAAAAGCAGAAATCGCTATTTAAGGAATCCTTAATTAGCGATTATTTAAATAGGGATTCCTTAAATACCGATTCCTTAAATAGCGATTGCATTTAAGGAATCCCAAAGTGAGATTCCTTAAATGCAATGCATCAAAGTTAAAAAATTAGCGATTTCGCTAATAGGGGGAGCAAATTACCATGAAGATGAACTGCATGGTAATTTGCAAAAAATTTGAAAAATGCACTTTTGTGCATTTTTCAAAGTTTCATGTTGCGCACACACATGCCCTTAGAGCATGTGTGTGTGCAACATATGTGCACATATCATTTTCAGGGGTGCAACAGGGTGTCCTTTTGACACCCTGGCACCCTTGAAAGTGCTCCCGCTATTAGCGATTCGGTAATACCGAATCGCTAATACAGACTGGCTTTACATTCATTCCTATGGGCCTCCAAGCCCCTAGGAATGAATGGGTAGGTATTCCTTATTACCGATTCGGTATTACCGATTCGGTAATAAGGAATATTAAGGAATCGCTATTTGAATAGCGATTCCTACATGCATAGCCTTTTGCTATTCCTTATTAGCGATTCCTTATTTTTCGCTAATAAGGAATCGCAAATGGCATTGTTGATGCATAGGCCCCTTTGTCCTTTTCTATCTCGGCGTGGATGGCACTGTGCTAATCCTATGCTTAAAGATTTTGATAGAAAAACAGACGTTTGAGGTGAGCAGATCTAGAGTGTCGCTGGTGTTGAGAGTGCTCCATACAGGAACTGCTTTCCACCTAAACTTGAGAACTACCCAGAGTTCTCTGCTTCTTTTTTGCATATTTTTTTCGTCACTCTATGCCTGAAAGGGTATTTCTTTGACTTATACTGGGTGCTCCCTTGTGTCTGGACAAAGCTATACCTCTCTGAAGAGCTCTAATTAGAGCGAAACACTGTGTCAGGGGTTGCTTTTACTCATTTCAGGTTGGCTTGATTGGTATTTTATCAATTCAAACCTGTAATACTGTGCCTGGAGTGGTAATTGGCTTTTGTCATTTTACAGCTCGGCAAGGACAGCACTGTGCTAGTCCTATGCTTAAAGACTTTGCTGTACAAATGGCAAAAGACTTTGTCCTTTTCTATCTCGGCGTGGATGGCACTGTGCTAATCCTATGCTTAAAGATTTTGATAGAAAAACAGACATTTGAGGTGAGCAGATCTAGAGTTTCGCTGGTGTTGAGGGTGCTTCATACAGGAACTGCTTTCCACCTAAACTTGAGAACTACCCAGAGTTCTCTGCTTCTTTTTTGCATAATTTATTTGTCACTCTATGCCTGAAAAGGTATTTCTTTGACGTATACTGGGTGCTCCCTTGTGTCTGGACAAAGCTATACCTCTCTGAAGAGCTCTAATTAGAGCGAAACACTGTGTCAGGGGTTGCTTTTACTCATTTCAGGTTGGCTTGGTTTGTATTTTATCAATTCAAAGCTGTAATACTGTGCCTGGAGTGGTAATTGGCTTTTGTCATTTTACAGCTCGGCAAGGACAGCACTGTGCTAGTCCTATGCTTAAAGACTTTGCTGTACAAATGGCAAAAGACTTTGTCCTTTTCTATCTCGGCGTGGATGGCACTGTGCTAATCCTATGCTTAAAGATTTTGATAGAAAAACAGACGTTTGAGGTGAGCAGATCTAGAGTGTCGCTGGTGTTGAGAGTGCTCCATACAGGAACTGCTTTCCACCTAAACTTGAGAACTACCCAGAGTTCTCTGCTTCTTTTTTGCATAATTTATTCGTCACTCTATGCCTGAAAGGGTATTTCTTTGACTTATACTGGGTGCTCCCTTGTGTCTGGACAAAGCTATACCTCTCTGAAGAACTCTAATTAGAGCGAAACACTGTGTCAGGGGTTGCTTTTACTCATTTCAAGTTGGCTTGATTGGTATTTTATCAATTCAAAGCTGTAATACTGTGCCTGGAGTGGTAATTGGCTTTTGTCATTTTACAGCTCGGCAAGGACAGCACTG
Source organism: Triturus cristatus (assembly GCF_964204655.1). Lineage (NCBI taxonomy): Eukaryota > Metazoa > Chordata > Amphibia > Caudata > Salamandridae > Triturus > Triturus cristatus. Next base: position 168,239,153 of record NC_140582.1, read on the forward strand.
TGCTAGTCCTCTGCTTATAGACTTTGCCGTACTTATGGTAAAAGACTTTGTCCTTTTCTATCTCGGCGTGGATGGCACTGTGCTAATCCTATGCTTAAAGATTTTGATAGAAAAACAGACATTTGAGGTGAGCAGATCTAGAGTGTCGCTGGTGTTGAGAGTGCTCCATACAGGAACTGCTTTCCACCCTAATTTGAGAACTACCCAGAGTTCAATGCTTCTTTTTTGCATAATTTATTCGTCACTCTTTGCCTGAAAGGGTATTTCTTTGACTTATACTGGGTGCTCCCGTGTGTCTGGATAAAGCTATACCTCTCTGAAGAGCTCTAATTAGAGCAAAACACTGTGTCAGGGGTTGCTTTTACTCATTTCAGGTTGGCTTGATTGGTATTTTATCAATTCAAAGCTGTAATACTGTGCCTGGAGTGGTAATTGGCTTTTGCCATTTTACAGCTCGGCAAGGACAGCACTGTGCTAGTCCTATGCTTAAAGACTTTGCTGTACAAATGGCAAAAGACTTTGTCCTTTTCTATCTCGGCGTGGATGGCACTGTGCTAATCCTATGCTTAAAGATTTTGATAGAAAAACAGACATTTGAGGTGAGCAGATCTAGAGTGTCGCTGGTGTTGCGAGTGCTCCATACAGGAACTGCTTTCCACCTAAACTTGAGAACTACCCAGAGTTCTCTGCTTCTTTTTTGCATAATTTATTCGTCACTCTATGCCTGAAAGGGTATTTCTTTGACTTATACTGGGTGCTCCCTTGTGTCTGGACAAAGCTATACCTCTCTGAAGAACTCTAAATAGAGCGAAACACTGTGTCAGGGGTTGCTTTTACTCATTTCATGTTGGCTTGATTGGTATTTTATCAATTCAAAGCTGTAATACTGTGCCTGGAGTGGTAATTGGCTTTTGTCATTTTACAGCTCGGCAAGGACAGCACTGTGCTAGTCCTCTGCTTATAGAGTTTGCTGTACTTATGGTAAAAGACTTTGTCCTTTTCTATCTCGGCGTGGATGGCACTGTGCTAATCCTATGCTTAAAGATTTTGATAGAAAAACAGACATTTGAGGTGAGCAGATCTAGAGTGTCGCTGGTGTTGAGAGTGCTCCATACAGGAACTGCTTTCCACCTAAACTTGAGAACTACCCAGAGTTCAATGCTTCTTTTTTGCATAATTTATTCGTCACTCTATGCCTGAAAGGGTATTTCTTTGACTTATACTGGGTGCTCCCGTGTGTCTGGATAAAGCTATACCTCTCTGAAGAGCTCTAATTAGAGCGAAACACTGTGTCAGGCGTTGCTTTTACTCATTTCAGGTTGGCTTGATTGGTATTTTATCAATTCAAAGCTGTAATACTGTGCCTGGAGTGGTAATTGGCTTTTGCCATATTACAGCTCGGCAAGGACAGCACTGTGCTAGTCCTATGCTTAAAGACTTTGCTGTACAAATGGCAAAAGACTTTGTCCTTTTCTATCTCGGCGTGGATGGCACTGTGCTAATCCTATGCTTAAAGATTTTGATAGAAAAACAGACATTTGAGGTGAGCAGATCTAGAGTGTCGCTGGTGTTGCGAGTGCTCCATACAGGAACTGCTTTCCACCTAAACTTGAGGACTACCCAGAGTTCTCTGCTTCTTTTTTGCATACTTTATTTGTCACTCTATGCCTGAAAGGGTATTTCTTTGACTTATACTGGGTGCTCCCTTGTGTCTGGACAAAGCTATACCTCTCTGAAGAGATCTAATTAGAGCGAAACACTGTGTCAGGGGTTGCTTTTACTCATTTTAGGTTGGCTTGATTTGTATTTTATCAATTCAAAGCTGTAATACTGTGCCTGGAGTGGTAATTGGCTTTTGTCATTTTACAGCTCGGCAAGGACAGCACTGTGCTAGTCCTATGCTTAAAGACTTTGCTGTACAAATGGCAAAAGACTTTGTCCTTTTCTATCTCGGCGTGGATGGCACTGTGCTAATCCTATGCTTAAAGATTTTGATAGAAAAACAGACGTTTGAGGTGAGCAGATCTAGAGTGTCGCTGGTGTTGAGAGTGCTCCATACAGGAACTGCTTTCCACCTAAACTTGAGAACTACCCAGAGTTCTCTGCTTCTTTTTTGCATAATTTATTCGTCACTCTATGCCTGAAAGGGTATTTCTTTGACTTATACTGGGTGCTCCCTTGTGTCTGGACAAAGCTATACCTCTCTGAAGAACTCTAATTAGAGCGAAACACTGTGTCAGGGGTTGCTTTTACTCATTTCATGTTGGCTTGATTGGTATTTTATCAATTCAAAGCTGTAATACTGTGCCTGGAGTGGTAATTGGCTTTTGTCATTTTACAGCTCGGCAAGGACAGCACTGTGCTAGTCCTCTGCTTATAGACTTTGCTGTACTTATGGCAAAAGACTTTTTCCTTTTCTATCTCGGCGTGGATGGCACTGTGCTTATCATATGCTTAAAGACTTTGATAGAAAAACAGACATTTGAGGTGAGCAGATCTAGAGTGTCGCTGGTGTTGAGAGTGCTCCATACAGGAACTGCTTTCCACCTAAACTTGAGAACTACCCAGAGTTCTCTGCTCCTTTTTTGCATAATTTATTCGTCACACTATGCCTGAAAGGGTATTTTTTTGACTTATACTGGGTGCTCCCTTGTGTCTGGATAAAGCTATACCTCTCTGAAGAGCTCTAATTAGAGCGAAACACTGTGTCAGGGGTTGCTTTTACTCATTTTAGGTTGGCTTGATTGGTATTTTATCAATTCAAAGCTGTAATACTGTGCCTGGAGTGGTAATTGGCTTTTGTCATTTTACAGCTCGGCAAGGACAGCACTGTGCTAGTCCTATGCTTAAAGACTTTGCTGTACAAATGGCAAAAGACTTTGTCCTTTTCTATCTCGGCGTGGATGGCACTGTGCTTATCATATGCTTAAAGATTTTGATAGAAAAACAGACATTTGAGGTGAGCAGATCTAGAGTGTCGCTGGTGTTGAGAGTGCTCCATACAGGAACTGCTTTCCACCTAAACTTGAGAACTACCCAGAGTTCTCTGCTTCTTTTTTGCATAATTTATTCGTCACTCTACGCCTGAAAGGGTATTTCTTTGACTTATACTGGGTGCTCCCTTGTGTCTGGACAAAGCTAAACCTCTCTGAAGAGCTCTAATTAGAGCGAAACACTGTCTCAGTGGTTGCTTTTACTCATTTCAGGTTGGCTTGATTGATATTTTATAAATTCAAAGCTGTAACTCTGTGCCTGGAGTGGTAATTGGCTTTTGTCATTTTACAGCTCGGCAAGGACAGCACTGTGCTAGTCCTATGCTTAAAGACTTTGCTGTACAAATGGCAAAAGACTTTGTCCTTTTCTATCTCGGCGTGGATGGCACTGTGCTAATCCTATGCTTAAAGATTTTGATAGAAAAACAGACATTTGAGGTGAGCAGATCTAGAGTGTCGCTGGTGTTGAGAGTGCTCCATACAGGAACTGCTTTCCACCTAAATTTGAGAACTACCCAGAGTTCAATGCTTCTTTTTTGCATAATTTATTCGTCACTCTATGCCTGAAAGGGTATTTCTTTGACTTATACTGGGTGCTCCCGTGTGTCTGGATAAAGCTATACCTCTCTGAAGAGCTCTAATTAGAGCGAAACACTGTGTCAGGGGTTGCTTTTACTCATTTCAGGTTGGCTTGATTGGTATTTTATCAATTCAAAGCTGTAATACTGTGCCTGGAGTGGTAATTGGCTTTTGCCATTTTACAGCTCGGCAAGGACAGCACTGTGCTAGTCCTATGCTTAAAGACTTTGCTGTACAAATGGCAAAAGACTTTGTCCTTTTCTATCTCGGCGTGGATGGCACTGTGCTAATCCTATGCTTAAAGATTTTGATAGAAAAACAGACATTTGAGGTGAGCAGATCTAGAGTGTCGCTGGTGTTGCGAGTGCTCCATAAAGGAACTGCTTTCCACCTAAACTTGAGGACTACCCAGAGTTCTCTGCTTCTTTTTTGCATACTTTATTTGTCACTCTATGCCTGAAAGGGTATTTCTTTGACTTATACTGGGTGCTCCCTTGTGTCTGGACAAAGCTATACCTCTCTGAAGAGCTCTAATTAGAGCGAAACACTGTGTCAGGGGTTGCTTTTACTCATTTCAGGTTGGCTTGATTTGTATTTTATCAATTCAAAGCTGTAATACTGTGCCTGGAGTGGTAATTGGCTTTTGTCATTTTACAGCTCGGCAAGGACAGCATTGTGCTAGTCCTATGCTTAAAGACTTTGCTGTACAAATGGCAAAAGACAATCAGCCTCATGCATCAACCCAAAATCCAGTCGGTAAAATACCGATTCGGTAATAGCTCCCGGTATTAAGTAAAAAATACCCAATACCAATGCATCAACCCAAAAGCAGAAATCGCTATTTAAGGAATCCTTAATTAGCGATTATTTAAATAGGGATTCCTTAAATACCGATTCCTTAAATAGCGATTGCATTTAAGGAATCCCAAAGTGAGATTCCTTAAATGCAATGCATCAAAGTTAAAAAATTAGCGATTTCGCTAATAGGGGGAGCAAATTACCATGAAGATGAACTGCATGGTAATTTGCAAAAAATTTGAAAAATGCACTTTTGTGCATTTTTCAAAGTTTCATGTTGCGCACACACATGCCCTTAGAGCATGTGTGTGTGCAACATATGTGCACATATCATTTTCAGGGGTGCAACAGGGTGTCCTTTTGACACCCTGGCACCCTTGAAAGTGCTCCCGCTATTAGCGATTCGGTAATACCGAATCGCTAATACAGACTGGCTTTACATTCATTCCTATGGGCCTCCAAGCCCCTAGGAATGAATGGGTAGGTATTCCTTATTACCGATTCGGTATTACCGATTCGGTAATAAGGAATATTAAGGAATCGCTATTTGAATAGCGATTCCTACATGCATAGCCTTTTGCTATTCCTTATTAGCGATTCCTTATTTTTCGCTAATAAGGAATCGCAAATGGCATTGTTGATGCATAGGCCCCTTTGTCCTTTTCTATCTCGGCGTGGATGGCACTGTGCTAATCCTATGCTTAAAGATTTTGATAGAAAAACAGACGTTTGAGGTGAGCAGATCTAGAGTGTCGCTGGTGTTGAGAGTGCTCCATACAGGAACTGCTTTCCACCTAAACTTGAGAACTACCCAGAGTTCTCTGCTTCTTTTTTGCATATTTTTTTCGTCACTCTATGCCTGAAAGGGTATTTCTTTGACTTATACTGGGTGCTCCCTTGTGTCTGGACAAAGCTATACCTCTCTGAAGAGCTCTAATTAGAGCGAAACACTGTGTCAGGGGTTGCTTTTACTCATTTCAGGTTGGCTTGATTGGTATTTTATCAATTCAAACCTGTAATACTGTGCCTGGAGTGGTAATTGGCTTTTGTCATTTTACAGCTCGGCAAGGACAGCACTGTGCTAGTCCTATGCTTAAAGACTTTGCTGTACAAATGGCAAAAGACTTTGTCCTTTTCTATCTCGGCGTGGATGGCACTGTGCTAATCCTATGCTTAAAGATTTTGATAGAAAAACAGACATTTGAGGTGAGCAGATCTAGAGTTTCGCTGGTGTTGAGGGTGCTTCATACAGGAACTGCTTTCCACCTAAACTTGAGAACTACCCAGAGTTCTCTGCTTCTTTTTTGCATAATTTATTTGTCACTCTATGCCTGAAAAGGTATTTCTTTGACGTATACTGGGTGCTCCCTTGTGTCTGGACAAAGCTATACCTCTCTGAAGAGCTCTAATTAGAGCGAAACACTGTGTCAGGGGTTGCTTTTACTCATTTCAGGTTGGCTTGGTTTGTATTTTATCAATTCAAAGCTGTAATACTGTGCCTGGAGTGGTAATTGGCTTTTGTCATTTTACAGCTCGGCAAGGACAGCACTGTGCTAGTCCTATGCTTAAAGACTTTGCTGTACAAATGGCAAAAGACTTTGTCCTTTTCTATCTCGGCGTGGATGGCACTGTGCTAATCCTATGCTTAAAGATTTTGATAGAAAAACAGACGTTTGAGGTGAGCAGATCTAGAGTGTCGCTGGTGTTGAGAGTGCTCCATACAGGAACTGCTTTCCACCTAAACTTGAGAACTACCCAGAGTTCTCTGCTTCTTTTTTGCATAATTTATTCGTCACTCTATGCCTGAAAGGGTATTTCTTTGACTTATACTGGGTGCTCCCTTGTGTCTGGACAAAGCTATACCTCTCTGAAGAACTCTAATTAGAGCGAAACACTGTGTCAGGGGTTGCTTTTACTCATTTCAAGTTGGCTTGATTGGTATTTTATCAATTCAAAGCTGTAATACTGTGCCTGGAGTGGTAATTGGCTTTTGTCATTTTACAGCTCGGCAAGGACAGCACTGTGCTAGTCCTCTGCTTATAGACTTTGCCGTACTTATGGTAAAAGACTTTGTCCTTTTCTATCTCGGCGTGGATGGCACTGTGCTAATCCTATGCTTAAAGATTTTGATAGAAAAACAGACATTTGAGGTGAGCAGATCTAGAGTGTCGCTGGTGTTGAGAGTGCTCCATACAGGAACTGCTTTCCACCCTAATTTGAGAACTACCCAGAGTTCAATGCTTCTTTTTTGCATAATTTATTCGTCACTCTTTGCCTGAAAGGGTATTTCTTTGACTTATACTGGGTGCTCCCGTGTGTCTGGATAAAGCTATACCTCTCTGAAGAGCTCTAATTAGAGCAAAACACTGTGTCAGGGGTTGCTTTTACTCATTTCAGGTTGGCTTGATTGGTATTTTATCAATTCAAAGCTGTAATACTGTGCCTGGAGTGGTAATTGGCTTTTGCCATTTTACAGCTCGGCAAGGACAGCACTGTGCTAGTCCTATGCTTAAAGACTTTGCTGTACAAATGGCAAAAGACTTTGTCCTTTTCTATCTCGGCGTGGATGGCACTGTGCTAATCCTATGCTTAAAGATTTTGATAGAAAAACAGACATTTGAGGTGAGCAGATCTAGAGTGTCGCTGGTGTTGCGAGTGCTCCATACAGGAACTGCTTTCCACCTAAACTTGAGGACTACCCAGAGTTCTCTGCTTCTTTTTTGCATACTTTATTTGTCACTCTATGCCTGAAAGGGTATTTCTTTGACTTATACTGGGTGCTCCCTTGTGTCTGGACAAAGCTATACCTCTCTGAAGAGCTCTAATTAGAGCGAAACACTGTGTCAGGGGTTGCTTTTACTCATTTCAGGTTGGCTTGATTTGTATTTTATCAATTCAAAGCTGTAATACTGTGCCTGGAGTGGTAATTGGCTTTTGTCATTTTACAGCTCGGCAAGGACAGCACTGTGCTAGTCCTATGCTTAAAGACTTTGCTGTACAAATGGCAAAAGACTTTGTCCTTTTCTATCTCGGCGTGGATGGCACTGTGCTAATCCTATGCTTAAAGATTTTGATAGAAAAACAGACGTTTGAGGTGAGCAGATCTAGAGTGTCGCTGGTGTTGAGAGTGCTCCATACAGGAACTGCTTTCCACCTAAACTTGAGAACTACCCAGAGTTCTCTGCTTCTTTTTTGCATATTTTTTTCATCACTCTATGCCTGAAAGGATATTTCTTTGACTTATACTGGGTGCTCCCTTGTGTCTGGACAAAGCTATACCTCTCTGAAGAGCTCTAATTAGAGTGAAACACTCTGTCAGGGGTTGCTTTTACTCATTTCAGGTTGGCTTGATTGGTATTTTATCAATTCAAAGCTGTAATACTGTGCCTGGAGTGGTAATTGGCTTTTGTCATTTTACAGCTCGGCAAGGACAGCACTGTGCTAGTCCAATGCTTAAAGACTTTGCTGTAAAAATGGCAAAAGACTTTTTCCTTTTCTATCTCGGCGTGGATGGCACTGTGCTAATCCTATGCTTAAAGACTTTGATAGAAAAACATACATTTGAGGTGAGCAGATCTAGAGTGTCGCTGGTGTTGAGAGTGCTCCATACAGGAACTGCTTTCCACCTAAACTTGAGAACTACCCAGAGTTCTCTGCTTCTTTTTTGAATAATTTATTCGTCACTCTATGCCTGAAAGGGTATTTCTTTGACTTATACTGGGTGCTCCCTTGTGTCTGGACAAAGCTATACCTCTCTGAAGAACTCTAATTAGAGCGAAACACTGTGTCAGGGGTTGCTTTTACTCATTTCATGTTGGCTTGATTGGTATTTTATCAATTCAAAGCTGTAATACTGTGCCTGGAGTGGTAATTGGCTTTTGTCATTTTACAGCTCGGCAAGGACAGCACTGTGCTAGTCCTCTGCTTATAGACTTTGCTGTACTTATGGTAAAAGACTTTGTCCTTTTCTATCTCGGCGTGGATGGCACTGTGCTAATCCTATGCTTAAAGATTTTGATAGAAAAACAGACATTTGAGGTGAGCAGATCTAGAGTGTCGCTGGTGTTGAGAGTGCTCCATACAAGAACTGCTTTCCACCTAAACTTGAGAACTACCCAGAGTTCAATGCTTCTTTTTTGCATAATTTATTCGTCACTCTATGCCTGAAAGGGTATTTCTTTGACTTATACTGGGTGCTCCCGTGTGTCTGGATAAAGCTATACCTCTCTGAAGAGCTCTAATTAGAGCGAAACACTGTGTCAGGGGTTGCTTTTACTCATTTCAGGTTGGCTTGATTGGTATTTTATCAATTCAAAGCTGTAATACTGTGCCTGGAGTGGTAATTGGCTTTTGCCATTTTACAGCTCGGCAAGGACAGCACTGTGCTAGTCCTATGCTTAAAGACTTTGCTGTACAAATGGCAAAAGACTTTGTCCTTTTCTATCTCGGCGTGGATGGCACTGTGCTAATCCTATGCTTAAAGATTTTGATAGAAAAACAGACATTTGAGGTGAGCAGATCTAGAGTGTCGCTGGTGTTGCGAGTGCTCCATACAGGAACTGCTTTCCACCTAAACTTGAGGACTACCCAGAGTTCTCTGCTTCTTTTTTGCATACTTTATTTGTCACTCTATGCCTGAAAGGGTATTTCTTTGACTTATACTGGGTGCTCCCTTGTGTCTGGACAAAGCTATACCTCTCTGAAGAGCTCTAATTAGAGCGAAACACTGTGTCAGGGGTTGCTTTTACTCATTTCAGGTTGGCTTGATTTGTATTTTATCAATTCAAAGCTGTAATACTGTGCCTGGAGTGGTAATTGGCTTTTGTCATTTTACAGCTCGGCAAGGACAGCACTGTGCTAGTCCTATGCTTAAAGACTTTGCTGTACAAATGGCAAAAGACTTTGTCCTTTTCTATCTCGGCGTGGATGGCACTGTGCTAATCCTATGCTTAAAGATTTTGATAGAAAAACAGACGTTTGAGGTGAGCAGATCTAGAGTGTCGCTGGTGTTGAGAGTGCTCCATACAGGAACTGCTTTCCACCTAAACTTAAGAACTACCCAGAGTTCTCTGCTTCTTTTTTGCATAATTTATTCGTCACTCTATGCCTGAAAGGGTATTTCTTTGACTTATACTGGGTGCTCCCTTGTGTCTGGACAAAGCTATACCTCTCTGAAGAACTCTAATTAGAGCGAAACACTGTGTCAGGGGTTGCTTTTACTCATTTCATGTTGGCTTGATTGGTATTTTATCAATTCAAAGCTGTAATACTGTGCCTGGAGTGGTAATTGGCTTTTGTCATTTTACAGCTCGGCAAGGACAGCACTGTGCTAGTCCTCTGCTTATAGACTTTGCTGTACTTATGGCAAAAGACTTTTTCCTTTTCTATTTCGGCGTGGATGGCACTGTGCTTATCATATGCTTAAAGACTTTGATAGAAAAACAGACATTTGAGGTGAGCAGATCTAGAGTGTCGCTGGTGTTGAGAGTGCTCCATACAGGAACTGCTTTCCACCTAAACTTGAGAACTACCCAGAGTTCTCTGCTCCTTTTTTGCATAATTTATTCGTCACACTATGCCTGAAAGGGTATTTTTTTGACTTATACTGGGTGCTCCCTTGTGTCTGGATAAAGCTATACCTCTCTGAAGAGCTCTAATTAGAGCGAAACACTGTGTCAGGGGTTGCTTTTACTCATTTTAGGTAGGCTTGATTGGTATTTTATCAATTCAAAGCTGTAATACTGTGCCTGGAGTTATAATTGGCTTTTGTCATTTTATAGCTCGGCAAGGACAGCACTGTGCTAGTCCTATGCTTAAAGACTTTGCTGTACAAATGGCAAAAGACTTTGTCCTTTTCTATCTCGGCGTGGATGGCACTGTGCTTATCATATGCTTAAAGATTTTGATAGAAAAACAGACATTTGAGGTGAGCAGATCTAGAGTGTCGCTGGTGTTGAGAGTGCTCCATACAGGAACTGCTTTCCATCTAAACTTGAGAACTACCCAGAGTTCTCTGCTTCTTTTTTGCATAATTTATTCGTCACTCTACGCCTGAAAGGGTATTTCTTTGACTTATACTGGGTGCTCCCTTGTGTCTGGACAAAGCTAAACCTCTCTGAAGAGCTCTAATTAGAGCGAAACACTGTCTCAGTGGTTGCTTTTACTCATTTCAGGTTGGCTTGATTGATATTTTATAAATTCAAAGCTGTAACTCTGTGCCTGGAGTGGTAATTGGCTTTTGTCATTTTACAGCTCGGCAAGGACAGCACTGTGCTAGTCCTATGCTTAAAGACTTTGCTGTACAAATGGCAAAAGACTTTGTCCTTTTCTATCTCGGCGTGGATGGCACTGTGCTAATCCTATGCTTAAAGATTTTGATAGAAAAACAGACATTTGAGGTGAGCAGATCTAGAGTGTCGCTGGTGTTGAGAGTGCTCCATACAGGAACTGCTTTCCACCTAAACTTGAAAACTACCCAGAGTTCTCTGCTTCTTTTTTGAATAATTTATTCGTCACTCTATGCCTGAAAGGGTATTTCTTTGACTTATACTGGGTGCTCCCTTGTGTCTGGACAAAGCTATACCTCTCTGAAGAACTCTAATTAGAGCGAAACACTGTGTCAGGGGTTGCTTTTACTCATTTCATGTTGGCTTGATTGGTATTTTATCAATTCAAAGCTGTAATACTGTGCCTGGAGTGGTAATTGGCTTTTGTCATTTTACAGCTCGGCAAGGACAGCACTGTGCTAGTCCTCTGCTTATAGACTTTGCTGTACTTATGGTAAAAGACTTTGTCCTTTTCTATCTCGGCGTGGATGGCACTGTGCTAATCCTATGCTTAAAGATTTTGATAGAAAAACAGACATTTGAGGTGAGCAGATCTAGAGTGTCGCTGGTGTTGAGAGTGCTCCATACAGGAACTGCTTTCCATCTAAACTTGAGAACTACCCAGAGTTCTCTGCTTCTTTTTTGCATAATTTATTCGTCACTCTACGCCTGAAAGGGTATTTCTTTGACTTATACTGGGTGCTCCCTTGTGTCTGGACAAAGCTAAACCTCTCTGAAGAGCTCTAATTAGAGCGAAACACTGTCTCAGTGGTTGCTTTTACTCATTTCAGGTTGGCTTGATTGATATTTTATAAATTCAAAGCTGTAACTCTGTGCCTGGAGTGGTAATTGGCTTTTGTCATTTTACAGCTCGGCAAGGACAGCACTGTGCTAGTCCTATGCTTAAAGACTTTGCTGTACAAATGGCAAAAGACTTTGTCCTTTTCTATCTCGGCGTGGATGGCACTGTGCTAATCCTATGCTTAAAGATTTTGATAGAAAAACAGACATTTGAGGTGAGCAGATCTAGAGTGTCGCTGGTGTTGAGAGTGCTCCATACAGGAACTGCTTTCCACCTAAACTTGAAAACTACCCAGAGTTCTCTGCTTCTTTTTTGAATAATTTATTCGTCACTCTATGCCTGAAAGGGTATTTCTTTGACTTATACTGGGTGCTCCCTTGTGTCTGGACAAAGCTATACCTCTCTGAAGAACTCTAATTAGAGCGAAACACTGTGTCAGGGGTTGCTTTTACTCATTTCATGTTGGCTTGATTGGTATTTTATCAATTCAAAGCTGTAATACTGTGCCTGGAGTGGTAATTGGCTTTTGTCATTTTACAGCTCGGCAAGGACAGCACTGTGCTAGTCCTCTGCTTATAGACTTTGCTGTACTTATGGTAAAAGACTTTGTCCTTTTCTATCTCGGCGTGGATGGCACTGTGCTAATCCTATGCTTAAAGATTTTGATAGAAAAACAGACATTTGAGGTGAGCAGATCTAGAGTGTCGCTGGTGTTGAGAGTGCTCCATACAAGAACTGCTTTCCACCTAAACTTGAGGACTACCCAGAGTTCTCTGCTTCTTTTTTGCATACTTTATTTGTCACTCTATGCCTGAAAGGGTATTTCTTTGACTTATACTGGGTGCTCCCTTGTGTCTGGACAAAGCTATACCTCTCTGAAGAGCTCTAATTAGAGCGAAACACTGTGTCAGGGGTTGCTTTTACTCATTTCAGGTTGGCTTGATTTGTATTTTATCAATTCAAAGCTGTAATACTGTGCCTGGAGTGGTAATTGGCTTTTGTCATTTTACAGCTCGGCAAGGACAGCACTGTGCTAGTCCTATGCTTAAAGACTTTGCTGTACAAATGGCAAAAGACTTTGTCCTTTTCTATCTCGGCGTGGATGGCACTGTGCTAATCCTATGCTTAAAGATTTTGATAGAAAAACAGACGTTTGAGGTGAGCAGATCTAGAGTGTCGCTGGTGTTGAGAGTGCTCCATACAGGAACTGCTTTCCACCTAAACTTGAGAACTACCCAGAGTTCTCTTCTTATTTTTTGCATAATTTATTCGTCACTCTATGCCTGAAAGGGTATTTCTTTGACTTATACTGGGTGCTCCCTTGTGTCTGGACAAAGCTATACCTCTCTGAAGAGCTCTAATTAGAGCGAAACACTGTCTCAGTGGTTGCTTTTACTCATTTCAGGTTGCCTTGATTGATATTTTATGAATTCAAAGCTGTAACTCTGTGCCTGGAGTGGTAATTGGCTTTTGTCATTTTACAGCTCGGCAAGGACAGCACTGTGCTAGTCCTATGCTTAAAGACTTTGCTGTACAAATGGCAAAAGACGTTGTCCTTTTCTATCTCGGCGTGGATGGCACTGTGCTAATCCTATGCTTAAAGATTTTGATAGAAAAACAGACATTTGAGGTGAGCAGATCTAGAGTGTCGCTGGTGTTGAGAGTGCTCCATACAGGAACTGCTTTCCACCTAAACTTGAGAACTACCCAGAGTTCTCTGCTTCTTTTTTGCATAATTTATTCGTCACTCTATGCCTGAAAGGGTATTTCTTTGACTTATACTGGGTGCTCCCTTGTGTCTGGACAAAGCTATACCTCTCTGAAGAACTCTAATTAGAGCGAAACTCTGTGTCAGGGGTGCTTTTACTCATTTCATGTTGGCTTGATTGGTATTTTATCAATTCAAAGCTGTAATACTGTGCCTGGAGTGGTAATTGGCTTTTGTCATTTTACAGCTCGGCAAGGACAGCACTGTGCTAGTCCTCTGCTTATAGACTTTGCTGTACTTATGGTAAAAGACTTTGTCCTTTTCTATCTCGGCGTGGATGGCACTGTGCTAATCCTATGCTTAAAGATTTTGATAGAAAAACAGACATTTGAGGTGAGCAGATCTAGAGTGTCGCTGGTGTTGAGAGTGCTCCATACAGGAACTGCTTTCCACCTAAACTTGAGAACTACCCAGAGTTCAATGCTTCTTTTTTGCATAATTTATTCGTCACTCTATGCCTGAAAGGGTATTTCTTTGACTTATACTGGGTGCTCCCGTGTGTCTGGATAAAGCTATACCTCTCTGAAGAGCTCTAATTAGAGCGAAACACTGTGTCAGGGGTTGCTTTTACTCATTTCAGGTTGGCTTGATTGGTATTTTATCAATTCAAAGCTGTAATACTGTGCCTGGAGTGGTAATTGGCTTTTGCCATTTTACAGCTCGGCAAGGACAGCACTGTGCTAGTCCTATGCTTAAAGACTTTGCTGTACAAATGGCAAAAGACTTTGTCCTTTTCTATCTCGGCGTGGATGGCACTGTGCTAATCCTATGCTTAAAGATTTTGATAGAAAAACAGACATTTGAGGTGAGCAGATCTAGAGTGTCGCTGGTGTTGCGAGTGCTCCATACAGGAACTGCTTTCCACCTAAACTTGAGGACTACCCAGAGTTCTCTGTGCTTCTTTTTTGCATACTTTATTTGTCACTCTATGCCTGAAAGGGTATTTCTTTGACTTATACTGGGTGCTCCCTTGTGTCTGGACAAAGCTATACCTCTCTGAAGAGCTCTAATTAGAGCGAAACACTGTGTCAGGGGTTGCTTTTACTCATTTCAGGTTGGCTTGATTTGTATTTTATCAATTCAAAGCTGTAATACTGTGCCTGGAGTGGTAATTGGCTTTTGTCATTTTACAGCTCGGCAAGGACAGCACTGTGCTAGTCCTATGCTTAAAGACTTTGCTGTACAAATGGCAAAAGACTTTGTCCTTTTCTATCTCGGCGTGGATGGCACTGTGCTAATCCTATGCTTAAAGATTTTGATAGAAAAACAGACATTTGAGGTGAGCAGATCTAGAGTGTCACTGGTGTTGAGAGTGCTCCATACAGGAACTGCTTTCCACCTAAACTTGAGAACTACCCAGAGTTCTCTGCTTCTTTTTTGAATAATTTATTCGTCACTCTATGCCTGAAAGGGTATTTCTTTGACTTATACTGGGTGCTCCCTTGTGTCTGGACAAAGCTATACCTCTCTGAAGAGCTCTAATTATAGCGAAACACTGTGTCAGGGGTTGCTTTTACTCATTTCATGTTGGCTTGATTGGTATTTTATCAATTCAAAGCTGTAATACTGTGCCTGGAGTGGTAATTGGCTTTTGTCATTTTACAGCTCGGCAAGGACAGCACTGTGCTAGTCCTCTGCTTATAGACTTTGCTGTACTTATGGTAAAAGACTTTGTCCTTTTCTATCTCGGCGTGGATGGCACTGTGCTAATCCTATGCTTAAAGATTTTGATAGAAAAACAGACATTTGAGGTGAGCAGATCTAGAGTGTCGCTGGTGTTGAGAGTGCTCCATACAGGAACTGCTTTCCACCTAAACTTGAGAACTACCCAGAGTTCAATGCTTCTTTTTTGCATAATTTATTCGTCACTCTATGCCTGAAAGGGTATTTCTTTGACTTATACTGGGTGCTCCCTTGTGTCTGGACAAAGCTATAGCTCTCTGAAGAGATCTAATTAGAGCGAAACACTGTGTCAGGGGTTGCTTTTACTCATTTCAGGTTGGCTTGATTTGTATTTTATCAATTCAAAGCTGTAATACTGTGCCTGGAGTGGTAATTGGCTTTTGTCATTTTACAGCTCGGCAAGGACAGCACTGTGCTAGTCCTATGCTTAAAGACTTTGCTGTACAAATGGCAAAAGACTTTGTCCTTTTCTATCTCGGCGTGGATGGCACTGTGCTAATCCTATGCTTAAAGATTTTGATAGAAAAACAGACGTTTGAGGTGAGCAGATCTAGAGTGTCGCTGGTGTTGAGAGTGCTCCATACAGGAACTGCTTTCCACCTAAACTTGAGAACTACCCAGAGTTCTCTGCTTCTTTTTTGCATAATTTATTCGTCACTCTATGCCTGAAAGGGTATTTCTTTGACTTATACTGGGTGCTCCCTTGTGTCTGGACAAAGCTATACCTCTCTGAAGAACTCTAATTAGAGCGAAACACTGTGTCAGGGGTTGCTTTTACTCATTTCATGTTGGCTTGATTGGTATTTTATCAATTCAAAGCTGTAATACTGTGCCTGGAGTGGTAATTGGCTTTTGTCATTTTACAGCTCGGCAAGGACAGCACTGTGCTAGTCCTCTGCTTATAGACTTTGCTGTACTTATGGTAAAAGACTTTGTCCTTTTCTATCTCGGCGTGGATGGCACTGTGCTAATCCTATGCTTAAAGATTTTGATAGAAAAACAGACATTTGAGGTGAGCAGATCTAGAGTGTCGCTGGTGTTGAGAGTGCTCCATACAGGAACTGCTTTCGACCTAAACTTGAGAACTACCCAGAGTTCAATGCTTCTTTTTTGCATAATTTATTCGTCACTCTATGCCTGAAAGGGTATTTCTTTGACTTATACTGGGTGCTCCCGTGTGTCTGGATAAAGCTATACCTCTCTGAAGAGCTCTAATTAGAGCGAAACACTGTGTCAGGGGTTGCTTTTACTCATTTCAGGTTGGCTTGATTGGTATTTTATCAATTCAAAGCTGTAATACTGTGCCTGGAGTGGTAATTGGCTTTTGCCATTTTACAGCTCGGCAAGGACAGCACTGTGCTAGTCCTATGCTTAAAGACTTTGCTGTACAAATGGCAAAAGACTTTGTCCTTTTCTATCTCGGCGTGGATGGCACTGTGCTAATCCTATGCTTAAAGATTTTGATAGAAAAACAGACGTTTGAGGTGAGCAGATCTAGAGTGTCGCTGGTGTTGAGAGTGCTCCATACAGGAACTGCTTTCCACCTAAACTTGAGAACTACCCAGAGTTCTCTGCTTCTTTTTTGCATAATTTATTCGTCACTCTATGCCTGAAAGGGTATTTCTTTGACTTATACTGGGTGCTCCCTTGTGTCTGGACAAAGCTATACCTCTCTGAAGAACTCTAATTAGAGCGAAACACTGTGTCAGGGGTTGCTTTTACTCATTTCATATTGGCTTGATTGGTATTTTATCAATTCAAAGCTGTAATACTGTGCCTGGAGTGGTAATTGGCTTTTGTCATTTTACAGCTCGGCAAGGACAGCACTGTGCTAGTCCTCTGCTTATAGACTTTGCTGTACTTATGGCAAAAGACTTTTTCCTTTTCTATCTCGGCGTGGATGGCACTGTGCTTATCATATGCTTAAAGACTTTGATAGAAAAACAGACATTTGAGGTGAGCAGATCTAGAGTGTCGCTGGTGTTGAGAGTGCTCCATACAGGAACTGCTTTCCACCTAAACTTGAGAACTACCCAGAGTTCTCTGCTCCTTTTTTGCATAATTTATTCGTCACACTATGCCTGAAAGGGTATTTTTTTGACTTATACTGGGTGCTCCCTTGTGTCTGGATAAAGCTATACCTCTCTGAAGAGCTCTAATTAGAGCGAAACACTGTGTCAGGGGTTGCTTTTACTCATTTTAGGTTGGCTTGATTGGTATTTTATCAATTCAAAGCTGTAATACTGTGCCTGGAGTGGTAATTGGCTTTTGTCATTTTACAGCTCGGCAAGGACAGCACTGTGCTAGTCTTATGCTTAAAGACTTTGCTGTACAAATGGCAAAAGACTTTGTCCTTTTCTATCTCGGCGTGGATGGCACTGTGCTTATCATATGCTTAAAGATTTTGATAGAAAAACAGACATTTGAGGTGAGCAGATCTAGAGTGTCGCTGGTGTTGAGAGTGCTCCATACAGGAACTGCTTTCCACCTAAACTTGAGAACTACCCAGAGTTCTCTGCTTCTTTTTTGCATAATTTATTCGTCACTCTACGCCTGAAAGGGTATTTCTTTGACTTATACTGGGTGCTCCCTTGTGTCTGGACAAAGCTAAACCTCTCTGAAGAGCTCTAATTAGAGCGAAACACTGTCTCAGTGGTTGCTTTTACTCATTTCAGGTTGGCTTGATTGATATTTTATAAATTCAAAGCTGTAACTCTGTGCCTGGAGTGGTAATTGGCTTTTGTCATTTTACAGCTCGGCAAGGACAGCACTGTGCTAGTCCTATGCTTAAAGACTTTGCTGTACAAATGGCAAAAGACTTTGTCCTTTTCTATCTCGGCGTGGATGGCACTGTGCTAATCCTATGCTTAAAGATTTTGATAGAAAAACAGACATTTGAGGTGAGCAGATCTAGAGTGTCGCTGGTGTTGAGAGTGCTCCATACAGGAACTGCTTTCCACCTAAACTTGAGAACTACCCAGAGTTCTCTGCTTCTTTTTTGAATAATTTATTCGTCACTCTATGCCTGAAAGGGTATTTCTTTGACTTATACTGGGTGCTCCCTTGTGTCTGGACAAAGCTATACCTCTCTGAAGAACTCTAAATAGAGCGAAACACTGTGTCAGGGGTTGCTTTTACTCATTTCATGTTGGCTTGATTGGTATTTTATCAATTCAAAGCTGTAATACTGTGCCTGGAGTGGTAATTGGCTTTTGTCATTTTACAGCTCGGCAAGGACAGCACTGTGCTAGTCCTCTGCTTATAGAGTTTGCTGTACTTATGGTAAAAGACTTTGTCCTTTTCTATCTCGGCGTGGATGGCACTGTGCTAATCCTATGCTTAAAGATTTTGATAGAAAAACAGACATTTGAGGTGAGCAGATCTAGAGTGTCGCTGGTGTTGAGAGTGCTCCATACAGGAACTGCTTTCCACCTAAACTTGAGAACTACCCAGAGTTCAATGCTTCTTTTTTGCATAATTTATTCGTCACTCTATGCCTGAAAGGGTATTTCTTTGACTTATACTGGGTGCTCCCGTGTGTCTGGATAAAGCTATACCTCTCTGAAGAGCTCTAATTAGAGCGAAACACTGTGTCAGGCGTTGCTTTTACTCATTTCAGGTTGGCTTGATTGGTATTTTATCAATTCAAAGCTGTAATACTGTGCCTGGAGTGGTAATTGGCTTTTGCCATATTACAGCTCGGCAAGGACAGCACTGTGCTAGTCCTATGCTTAAAGACTTTGCTGTACAAATGGCAAAAGACTTTGTCCTTTTCTATCTCGGCGTGGATGGCACTGTGCTAATCCTATGCTTAAAGATTTTGATAGAAAAACAGACATTTGAGGTGAGCAGATCTAGAGTGTCGCTGGTGTTGCGAGTGCTCCATACAGGAACTGCTTTCCACCTAAACTTGAGGACTACCCAGAGTTCTCTGCTTCTTTTTTGCATACTTTATTTGTCACTCTATGCCTGAAAGGGTATTTCTTTGACTTATACTGGGTGCTCCCTTGTGTCTGGACAAAGCTATACCTCTCTGAAGAGATCTAATTAGAGCGAAACACTGTGTCAGGGGTTGCTTTTACTCATTTTAGGTTGGCTTGATTTGTATTTTATCAATTCAAAGCTGTAATACTGTGCCTGGAGTGGTAATTGGCTTTTGTCATTTTACAGCTCGGCAAGGACAGCACTGTGCTAGTCCTATGCTTAAAGACTTTGCTGTACAAATGGCAAAAGACTTTGTCCTTTTCTATCTCGGCGTGGATGGCACTGTGCTAATCCTATGCTTAAAGATTTTGATAGAAAAACAGACGTTTGAGGTGAGCAGATCTAGAGTGTCGCTGGTGTTGAGAGTGCTCCATACAGGAACTGCTTTCCACCTAAACTTGAGAACTACCCAGAGTTCTCTGCTTCTTTTTTGCATAATTTATTCGTCACTCTATGCCTGAAAGGGTATTTCTTTGACTTATACTGGGTGCTCCCTTGTGTCTGGACAAAGCTATACCTCTCTGAAGAACTCTAATTAGAGCGAAACACTGTGTCAGGGGTTGCTTTTACTCATTTCATGTTGGCTTGATTGGTATTTTATCAATTCAAAGCTGTAATACTGTGCCTGGAGTGGTAATTGGCTTTTGTCATTTTACAGCTCGGCAAGGACAGCACTGTGCTAGTCCTCTGCTTATAGACTTTGCTGTACTTATGGCAAAAGACTTTTTACTTTTCTATCTCGGCGTGGATGGCACTGTGCTTATCATATGCTTAAAGACTTTGATAGAAAAACAGACATTTGAGGTGAGCAGATCTAGAGTGTCGCTGGTGTTGAGAGTGCTCCATACAGGAACTGCTTTCCACCTAAACTTGAGAACTACCCAGAGTTCTCTGCTCCTTTTTTGCATAATTTATTTGTCACACTATGCCTGAAAGGGTATTTTTTTGACTTATACTGGGTGCTCCCTTGTGTCTGGATAAAGCTATACCTCTCTGAAGAGCTCTAATTAGAGCGAAACACTGTGTCAGGGGTTGCTTTTACTCATTTTAGGTTGGCTTGATTGGTATTTTATCAATTCAAAGCTGTAATACTGTGCCTGGAGTGGTAATTGGCTTTTGTCATTTTACAGCTCGGCAAGGACAGCACTGTGCTAGTCCTATGCTTAAAGACTTTGCTGTACAAATGGCAAAAGACTTTGTCCTTTTCTATCTCGGCGTGGATGGCACTGTGCTTATCATATGCTTAAAGATTTTGATAGAAAAACAGACATTTGAGGTGAGCAGATCTAGAGTGTCGCTGGTGTTGAGAGTGCTCCATACAGGAACTGCTTTCCACCTAAACTTGAGAACTACCCAGAGTTCTCTGCTTCTTTTTTGCATAATTTATTCGTCACTCTACGCCTGAAAGGGTATTTCTTTGACTTATACTGGGTGCTCCCTTGTGTCTGGACAAAGCTAAACCTCTCTGAAGAGCTCTAATTAGAGCGAAACACTGTCTCAGTGGTTGCTTTTACTCATTTCAGGTTGGCTTGATTGATATTTTATAAATTCAAAGCTGTAACTCTGTGCCTGGAGTGGTAATTGGCTTTTGTCATTTTACAGCTCGGCAAGGACAGCACTGTGCTAGTCCTATGCTTAAAGACTTTGCTGTACAAATGGCAAAAGACTTTGTCCTTTTCTATCTCGGCGTGGATGGCACTGTGCTAATCCTATGCTTAAAGATTTTGATAGAAAAACAGACATTTGAGGTGAGCAGATCTAGAGTGTCGCTGGTGTTGAGAGTGCTCCATACAGGAACTGCTTTCCACCTAAACTTGAGAACTACCCAGAGTTCTCTGCTTCTTTTTTGCATAATTTATTCGTCACTCTATGCCTGAAAGGGTATTTCTTTGACTTATACTGGGTGCTCCCTTGTGTCTGGACAAAGCTATACCTCTCTGAAGAACTCTAAATAGAGCGAAACACTGTGTCAGGGGGTGCTTTTACTCATTTCATGTTGGCTTGATTGGTATTTTATCAATTCAAAGCTGTAATACTGTGCCTGGAGTGGTAATTGGCTTTTGTCATTTTACAGCTCGGCAAGGACAGCACTGTGCTAGTCCTCTGCTTATAGAGTTTGCTGTACTTATGGTAAAAGACTTTGTCCTTTTCTATCTCGGCGTGGATGGCACTGTGCTAATCCTATGCTTAAAGATTTTGATAGAAAAACAGACATTTGAGGTGAGCAGATCTAGAGTGTCGCTGGTGTTGAGAGTGCTCCATACAGGAACTGCTTTCCACCTAAACTTGAGAACTACCCAGAGTTCAATGCTTCTTTTTTGCATAATTTATTCGTCACTCTATGCCTGAAAGGGTATTTCTTTGACTTATACTGGGTGCTCCCGTGTGTCTGGATAAAGCTATACCTCTCTGAAGAGCTCTAATTAGAGCGAAACACTGTGTCAGGCGTTGCTTTTACTCATTTCAGGTTGGCTTGATTGGTATTTTATCAATTCAAAGCTGTAATACTGTGCCTGGAGTGGTAATTGGCTTTTGCCATATTACAGCTCGGCAAGGACAGCACTGTGCTAGTCCTATGCTTAAAGACTTTGCTGTACAAATGGCAAAAGACTTTGTCCTTTTCTATCTCGGCGTGGATGGCACTGTGCTAATCCTATGCTTAAAGATTTTGATAGAAAAACAGACATTTGAGGTGAGCAGATCTAGAGTGTCGCTGGTGTTGCGAGTGCTCCATACAGGAACTGCTTTCCACCTAAACTTGAGGACTACCCAGAGTTCTCTGCTTCTTTTTTGCATACTTTATTTGTCACTCTATGCCTGAAAGGGTATTTCTTTGACTTATACTGGGTGCTCCCTTGTGTCTGGACAAAGCTATACCTCTCTGAAGAGATCTAATTAGAGCGAAACACTGTGTCAGGGGTTGCTTTTACTCATTTTAGGTTGGCTTGATTTGTATTTTATCAATTCAAAGCTGTAATACTGTGCCTGGAGTGGTAATTGGCTTTTGTCATTTTACAGCTCGGCAAGGACAGCACTGTGCTAGTCCTATGCTTAAAGACTTTGCTGTACAAATGGCAAAAGACTTTGTCCTTTTCTATCTCGGCGTGGATGGCACTGTGCTAATCCTATGCTTAAAGATTTTGATAGAAAAACAGACGTTTGAGGTGAGCAGATCTAGAGTGTCGCTGGTGTTGAGAGTGCTCCATACAGGAACTGCTTTCCACCTAAACTTGAGAACTACCCAGAGTTCTCTGCTTCTTTTTTGCATAATTTATTCGTCACTCTATGCCTGAAAGGGTATTTCTTTGACTTATACTGGGTGCTCCCTTGTGTCTGGACAAAGCTATACCTCTCTGAAGAACTCTAATTAGAGCGAAACACTGTGTCAGGGGTTGCTTTTACTCATTTCATGTTGGCTTGATTGGTATTTTATCAATTCAAAGCTGTAATACTGTGCCTGGAGTGGTAATTGGCTTTTGTCATTTTACAGCTCGGCAAGGACAGCACTGTGCTAGTCCTCTGCTTATAGACTTTGCTGTACTTATGGCAAAAGACTTTTTCCTTTTCTATCTCGGCGTGGATGGCACTGTGCTTATCATATGCTTAAAGACTTTGATAGAAAAACAGACATTTGAGGTGAGCAGATCTAGAGTGTCGCTGGTGTTGAGAGTGCTCCATACAGGAACTGCTTTCCACCTAAACTTGAGAACTACCCAGAGTTCTCTGCTCCTTTTTTGCATAATTTATTCGTCACACTATGCCTGAAAGGGTATTTTTTTGACTTATACTGGGTGCTCCCTTGTGTCTGGATAAAGCTATACCTCTCTGAAGAGCTCTAATTAGAGCGAAACACTGTGTCAGGGGTTGCTTTTACTCATTTTAGGTTGGCTTGATTGGTATTTTATCAATTCAAAGCTGTAATACTGTGCCTGGAGTGGTAATTGGCTTTTGTCATTTTACAGCTCGGCAAGGACAGCACTGTGCTAGTCCTATGCTTAAAGACTTTGCTGTACAAATGGCAAAAGACTTTGTCCTTTTCTATCTCAGCGTGGATGGCACTGTGCTTATCATATGCTTAAAGATTTTGATAGAAAAACAGACATTTGAGGTGAGCAGATCTAGAGTGTCGCTGGTGTTGAGAGTGCTCCATACAGGAACTGCTTTCCACCTAAACTTGAGAACTACCCAGAGTTCTCTGCTTCTTTTTTGCATAATTTATTCGTCACTCTACGCCTGAAAGGGTATTTCTTTGACTTATACTGGGTGCTCCCTTGTGTCTGGACAAAGCTAAACCTCTCTGAAGAGCTCTAATTAGAGCGAAACACTGTCTCAGTGGTTGCTTTTACTCATTTCAGGTTGGCTTGATTGATATTTTATAAATTCAAAGCTGTAACTCTGTGCCTGGAGTGGTAATTGGCTTTTGTCATTTTACAGCTCGGCAAGGACAGCACTGTGCTAGTCCTATGCTTAAAGACTTTGCTGTACAAATGGCAAAAGACTTTGTCCTTTTCTATCTCGGCGTGGATGGCACTGTGCTAATCCTATGCTTAAAGATTTTGATAGAAAAACAGACATTTGAGGTGAGCAGATCTAGAGTGTCGCTGGTGTTGAGAGTGCTCCATACAGGAACTGCTTTCCACCTAAATTTGAGAACTACCCAGAGTTCAATGCTTCTTTTTTGCATAATTTATTCGTCACTCTATGCCTGAAAGGGTATTTCTTTGACTTATACTGGGTGCTCCCGTGTGTCTGGATAAAGCTATACCTCTCTGAAGAGCTCTAATTAGAGCGAAACACTGTGTCAGGGGTTGCTTTTACTCATTTCAGGTTGGCTTGATTGGTATTTTATCAATTCAAAGCTGTAATACTGTGCCTGGAGTGGTAATTGGCTTTTGCCATTTTACAGCTCGGCAAGGACAGCACTGTGCTAGTCCTATGCTTAAAGACTTTGCTGTACAAATGGCAAAAGACTTTGTCCTTTTCTATCTCGGCGTGGATGGCACTGTGCTAATCCTATGCTTAAAGATTTTGATAGAAAAACAGACATTTGAGGTGAGCAGATCTAGAGTGTCGCTGGTGTTGCGAGTGCTCCATAAAGGAACTGCTTTCCACCTAAACTTGAGGACTACCCAGAGTTCTCTGCTTCTTTTTTGCATACTTTATTTGTCACTCTATGCCTGAAAGGGTATTTCTTTGACTTATACTGGGTGCTCCCTTGTGTCTGGACAAAGCTATACCTCTCTGAAGAGCTCTAATTAGAGCGAAACACTGTGTCAGGGGTTGCTTTTACTCATTTCAGGTTGGCTTGATTTGTATTTTATCAATTCAAAGCTGTAATACTGTGCCTGGAGTGGTAATTGGCTTTTGTCATTTTACAGCTCGGCAAGGACAGCATTGTGCTAGTCCTATGCTTAAAGACTTTGCTGTACAAATGGCAAAAGACAATCAGCCTCATGCATCAACCCAAAATCCAGTCGGTAAAATACCGATTCGGTAATAGCTCCCGGTATTAAGTAAAAAATACCCAATACCAATGCATCAACCCAAAAGCAGAAATCGCTATTTAAGGAATCCTTAATTAGCGATTATTTAAATAGGGATTCCTTAAATACCGATTCCTTAAATAGCGATTGCATTTAAGGAATCCCAAAGTGAGATTCCTTAAATGCAATGCATCAAAGTTAAAAAATTAGCGATTTCGCTAATAGGGGGAGCAAATTACCATGAAGATGAACTGCATGGTAATTTGCAAAAAATTTGAAAAATGCACTTTTGTGCATTTTTCAAAGTTTCATGTTGCGCACACACATGCCCTTAGAGCATGTGTGTGTGCAACATATGTGCACATATCATTTTCAGGGGTGCAACAGGGTGTCCTTTTGACACCCTGGCACCCTTGAAAGTGCTCCCGCTATTAGCGATTCGGTAATACCGAATCGCTAATACAGACTGGCTTTACATTCATTCCTATGGGCCTCCAAGCCCCTAGGAATGAATGGGTAGGTATTCCTTATTACCGATTCGGTATTACCGATTCGGTAATAAGGAATATTAAGGAATCGCTATTTGAATAGCGATTCCTACATGCATAGCCTTTTGCTATTCCTTATTAGCGATTCCTTATTTTTCGCTAATAAGGAATCGCAAATGGCATTGTTGATGCATAGGCCCCTTTGTCCTTTTCTATCTCGGCGTGGATGGCACTGTGCTAATCCTATGCTTAAAGATTTTGATAGAAAAACAGACGTTTGAGGTGAGCAGATCTAGAGTGTCGCTGGTGTTGAGAGTGCTCCATACAGGAACTGCTTTCCACCTAAACTTGAGAACTACCCAGAGTTCTCTGCTTCTTTTTTGCATATTTTTTTCGTCACTCTATGCCTGAAAGGGTATTTCTTTGACTTATACTGGGTGCTCCCTTGTGTCTGGACAAAGCTATACCTCTCTGAAGAGCTCTAATTAGAGCGAAACACTGTGTCAGGGGTTGCTTTTACTCATTTCAGGTTGGCTTGATTGGTATTTTATCAATTCAAACCTGTAATACTGTGCCTGGAGTGGTAATTGGCTTTTGTCATTTTACAGCTCGGCAAGGACAGCACTGTGCTAGTCCTATGCTTAAAGACTTTGCTGTACAAATGGCAAAAGACTTTGTCCTTTTCTATCTCGGCGTGGATGGCACTGTGCTAATCCTATGCTTAAAGATTTTGATAGAAAAACAGACATTTGAGGTGAGCAGATCTAGAGTTTCGCTGGTGTTGAGGGTGCTTCATACAGGAACTGCTTTCCACCTAAACTTGAGAACTACCCAGAGTTCTCTGCTTCTTTTTTGCATAATTTATTTGTCACTCTATGCCTGAAAAGGTATTTCTTTGACGTATACTGGGTGCTCCCTTGTGTCTGGACAAAGCTATACCTCTCTGAAGAGCTCTAATTAGAGCGAAACACTGTGTCAGGGGTTGCTTTTACTCATTTCAGGTTGGCTTGGTTTGTATTTTATCAATTCAAAGCTGTAATACTGTGCCTGGAGTGGTAATTGGCTTTTGTCATTTTACAGCTCGGCAAGGACAGCACTGTGCTAGTCCTATGCTTAAAGACTTTGCTGTACAAATGGCAAAAGACTTTGTCCTTTTCTATCTCGGCGTGGATGGCACTGTGCTAATCCTATGCTTAAAGATTTTGATAGAAAAACAGACGTTTGAGGTGAGCAGATCTAGAGTGTCGCTGGTGTTGAGAGTGCTCCATACAGGAACTGCTTTCCACCTAAACTTGAGAACTACCCAGAGTTCTCTGCTTCTTTTTTGCATAATTTATTCGTCACTCTATGCCTGAAAGGGTATTTCTTTGACTTATACTGGGTGCTCCCTTGTGTCTGGACAAAGCTATACCTCTCTGAAGAACTCTAATTAGAGCGAAACACTGTGTCAGGGGTTGCTTTTACTCATTTCAAGTTGGCTTGATTGGTATTTTATCAATTCAAAGCTGTAATACTGTGCCTGGAGTGGTAATTGGCTTTTGTCATTTTACAGCTCGGCAAGGACAGCACTGTGCTAGTCCTCTGCTTATAGACTTTGCCGTACTTATGGTAAAAGACTTTGTCCTTTTCTATCTCGGCGTGGATGGCACTGTGCTAATCCTATGCTTAAAGATTTTGATAGAAAAACAGACATTTGAGGTGAGCAGATCTAGAGTGTCGCTGGTGTTGAGAGTGCTCCATACAGGAACTGCTTTCCACCCTAATTTGAGAACTACCCAGAGTTCAATGCTTCTTTTTTGCATAATTTATTCGTCACTCTTTGCCTGAAAGGGTATTTCTTTGACTTATACTGGGTGCTCCCGTGTGTCTGGATAAAGCTATACCTCTCTGAAGAGCTCTAATTAGAGCAAAACACTGTGTCAGGGGTTGCTTTTACTCATTTCAGGTTGGCTTGATTGGTATTTTATCAATTCAAAGCTGTAATACTGTGCCTGGAGTGGTAATTGGCTTTTGCCATTTTACAGCTCGGCAAGGACAGCACTGTGCTAGTCCTATGCTTAAAGACTTTGCTGTACAAATGGCAAAAGACTTTGTCCTTTTCTATCTCGGCGTGGATGGCACTGTGCTAATCCTATGCTTAAAGATTTTGATAGAAAAACAGACATTTGAGGTGAGCAGATCTAGAGTGTCGCTGGTGTTGCGAGTGCTCCATACAGGAACTGCTTTCCACCTAAACTTGAGGACTACCCAGAGTTCTCTGCTTCTTTTTTGCATACTTTATTTGTCACTCTATGCCTGAAAGGGTATTTCTTTGACTTATACTGGGTGCTCCCTTGTGTCTGGACAAAGCTATACCTCTCTGAAGAGCTCTAATTAGAGCGAAACACTGTGTCAGGGGTTGCTTTTACTCATTTCAGGTTGGCTTGATTTGTATTTTATCAATTCAAAGCTGTAATACTGTGCCTGGAGTGGTAATTGGCTTTTGTCATTTTACAGCTCGGCAAGGACAGCACTGTGCTAGTCCTATGCTTAAAGACTTTGCTGTACAAATGGCAAAAGACTTTGTCCTTTTCTATCTCGGCGTGGATGGCACTGTGCTAATCCTATGCTTAAAGATTTTGATAGAAAAACAGACGTTTGAGGTGAGCAGATCTAGAGTGTCGCTGGTGTTGAGAGTGCTCCATACAGGAACTGCTTTCCACCTAAACTTGAGAACTACCCAGAGTTCTCTGCTTCTTTTTTGCATATTTTTTTCATCACTCTATGCCTGAAAGGATATTTCTTTGACTTATACTGGGTGCTCCCTTGTGTCTGGACAAAGCTATACCTCTCTGAAGAGCTCTAATTAGAGTGAAACACTCTGTCAGGGGTTGCTTTTACTCATTTCAGGTTGGCTTGATTGGTATTTTATCAATTCAAAGCTGTAATACTGTGCCTGGAGTGGTAATTGGCTTTTGTCATTTTACAGCTCGGCAAGGACAGCACTGTGCTAGTCCAATGCTTAAAGACTTTGCTGTAAAAATGGCAAAAGACTTTTTCCTTTTCTATCTCGGCGTGGATGGCACTGTGCTAATCCTATGCTTAAAGACTTTGATAGAAAAACATACATTTGAGGTGAGCAGATCTAGAGTGTCGCTGGTGTTGAGAGTGCTCCATACAGGAACTGCTTTCCACCTAAACTTGAGAACTACCCAGAGTTCTTTGCTTCTTTTTTGCATAATTTATTCGTCACTCTATGCCTGAAAGGGTATTTCTTTGACTTATACTGGGTGCTCCCTTATGTCTGGACAAAGCTATACCTCTCTGAAGAGCTCTAATTAGAGCGAAACACTCTGTCAGGGGTTGCTTTTACTCATTTCAGGTTGGCTTGATTGGTATTTTATCAATTCAAAGCTGTAATACTGTGCCTGGAGTGGTAATTGGCTTTTGTCATTTTACAGCTCGGAAAGGAAAGCACTGTGCTAGTCCTATGCTTAAAGACTTTGCTGTACAAATGGCAAAAGACTTTGTCCTTTTCTATCTCGGCGTGGATGGCACTGTGCTAATCCTATGCTTAAAGATTTTGATAGAAAAACAGACATTTGAGGTGAGCAGATCTAGAGTGTCGCTGGTGTTGAGAGTGCTCCATACAGGAACTGCTTTCCACCTAAACTTGAGAACTATTCAGAGTTCAATGCTTCTTTTTTGCATAATTTATTCGTCACTCTATGCCTGAAAGGGTATTTCTTTGACTTATACTGGGTGCTCCCGTGTGTCTGGATAAAGCTATACCTCTCTGAAGACCTCTAATTAGAGCGAAACACTGTGTCAGGCGTTGCTTTTACTCATTTCAGGTTGGCTTGATTGGTATTTTATCAATTCAAAGCTGTAATACTGTGCCTGGAGTGGTAATTGGCTTTTGCCATTTTACAGCTCGGCAAGGACAGCACTGTGCTAGTCCTATGCTTAAAGACTTTGCTGTACAAATGGCAAAAGACTTTGTCCTTTTCTATCTCGGCGTGGATGGCACTGTGCTAATCCTATGCTTAAAGATTTTGATAGAAAAACAGACATTTGAGGTGAGCAGATCTAGAGTGTCGCTGGTGTTGCAAGTGCTCCATACAGGAACTGCTTTCCACCTAAACTTGAGGACTACCCAGAGTTCTCTGCTTCTTTTTTGCATACTTTATTTGTCACTCTATGCCTGAAAGGGTATTTCTTTGACTTATACTGGGTGCTCCCTTGTGTCTGGACAAAGCTATACCTCTCTGAAGAGATCTAATTAGAGCGAAACACTGTGTCAGGGGTTGCTTTTACTCATTTTAGGTTGGCTTGATTTGTATTTTATCAATTCAAAGCTGTAATACTGTGCCTGGAGTGGTAATTGGCTTTTGTCATTTTACAGCTCGGCAAGGACAGCACTGTGCTAGTCCTCTGCTTATAGACTTTGCTGTACTTATGGCAAAATACTTTTTCCTTTTCTATCTCGGCGTGGATGGCACTGTGCTTATCATATGCTTAAAGACTTTGATAGAAAAACAGACATTTGAGGTGAGCAGATCTAGAGTGTCGCTGGTGTTGAGAGTGCTCCATACAGGAACTGCTTTCCACCTAAACTTGAGAACTACCCAGAGTTCTCTGCTCCTTTTTTGCATAATTTATTCGTCACACTATGCCTGAAAGGGTATTTTTTTGACTTATACTGGGTGCTCCCTTGTGTCTGGATAAAGCTATACCTCTCTGAAGAGCTCTAATTAGAGCGAAACACTGTGTCAGGGGTTGCTTTTACTCATTTTAGGTTGGCTTGATTGGTATTTTATCAATTCAAAGCTGTAATACTGTGCCTGGAGTGGTAATTGGCTTTTGTCATTTTACAGCTCGGCAAGGACAGCACTGTGCTAGTCCTATGCTTAAAGACTTTGCTGTACAAATGGCAAAAGACTTTGTCCTTTTCTATCTCGGCGTGGATGGCACTGTGCTTATCATATGCTTAAAGATTTTGATAGAAAAACAGACATTTGAGGTGAGCAGATCTAGAGTGTCGCTGGTGTTGAGAGTGCTCCATACAGGAACTGCTTTCCACCTAAACTTGAGAACTACCCAGAGTTCTCTGCTTCTTCTTTGCATAATTTATTCGTCACTCTACGCCTGAAAGGGTATTTCTTTGACTTATACTGGGTGCTCCCTTGTGTCTGGACAAAGCTAAACCTCTCTGAAGAGCTCTAATTAGAGCGAAACACTGTCTCAGTGGTTGCTTTTACTCATTTCAAGTTGGCTTGATTGGTATTTTATCAATTCAAAGCTGTAATACTGTGCCTGGAGTGGTAATTGGCTTTTGTCATTTTACAGCTCGGCAAGGACAGCACTGTGCTAGTCCTCTGCTTATAGACTTTGCCGTACTTATGGTAAAAGACTTTGTCCTTTTCTATCTCGGCGTGGATGGCACTGTGCTAATCCTATGCTTAAAGATTTTGATAGAAAAACAGACATTTGAGGTGAGCAGATCTAGAGTGTCGCTGGTGTTGCGAGTGCTCCATACAGGAACTGCTTTCCACCTAAATTTGAGGACTACCCAGAGTTCTCTGCTTCTTTTTTGCATACTTTATTTGTCACTCTATGCCTGAAAGGGTATTTCTTTGACTTATACTGGGTGCTCCCTTGTGTCTGGACAAAGGTATACCTCTCTGAAGAGCTCTAATTAGAGCGAAACACTGTGTCAGGGGTTGCTTTTACTCATTTCAGGTTGGCTTGATTTGTATTTTATCAATTCAAAGCTGTAATACTGTGCCTGGAGTGGTAATTGGCTTTTGTCATTTTACAGCTCGGCAAGGACAGCATTGTGCTAGTCCTATGCTTAAAGACTTTGCTGTACAAATGGCAAAAGACAATCAGCCTCATGCATCAACCCAAAATCCAGTCGGTAAAATACCGATTCGGTAATAGCTCCCGGTATTAAGTAAAAAATACCCAATCCCAATGCATCAACCCAAAAGCAGAAATCGCTATTTAAGGAATCCTTAATTAGCGATTATTTAAATAGGGATTCCTTAAATACCGATTCCTTAAATAGCGATTGCATTTAAGGAATCCCAAAGTGAGATTCCTTAAATGCAATGCATCAAAGTTAAAAAATTAGCGATTTCGCTAATAGGGGGAGCAAATTACCATGAAGATGAACTGCATGGTAATTTGCAAAAAATTTGAAAAATGCACTTTTGTGCATTTTTCAAAGTTTCATGTTGCGCACACACATGCCCTTAGAGCATGTGTGTGTGCAACATATGTGCACATATCATTTTCAGGGGTGCAACAGGGTGTCCTTTTGACACCCTGGCACCCTTGAAAGTGCTCCCGCTATTAGCGATTCGGTAATACCGAATCGCTAATACAGACTGGCTTTACATTCATTCCTATGGGCCTCCAAGCCCCTAGGAATGAATGGGTAGGTATTCCTTATTACCGATTCGGTATTACCGATTCGGTAATAAGGAATATTAAGGAATCGCTATTTGAATAGCGATTCCTACATGCATAGCCTTTTGCTATTCCTTATTAGCGATTCCTTATTTTTCGCTAATAAGGAATCGCAAATGGCATTGTTGATGCATAGGCCCCTTTGTCCTTTTCTATCTCGGCGTGGATGGCACTGTGCTAATCCTATGCTTAAAGATTTTGATAGAAAAACAGACGTTTGAGGTGAGCAGATCTAGAGTGTCGCTGGTGTTGAGAGTGCTCCATACAGGAACTGCTTTCCACCTAAACTTGAGAACTACCCAGAGTTCTCTGCTTCTTTTTTGCATATTTTTTTCGTCACTCTATGCCTGAAAGGGTATTTCTTTGACTTATACTGGGTGCTCCCTTGTGTCTGGACAAAGCTATACCTCTCTGAAGAGCTCTAATTAGAGCGAAACACTGTGTCAGGGGTTGCTTTTACTCATTTCAGGTTGGCTTGATTGGTATTTTATCAATTCAAACCTGTAATACTGTGCCTGGAGTGGTAATTGGCTTTTGTCATTTTACAGCTCGGCAAGGACAGCACTGTGCTAGTCCTATGCTTAAAGACTTTGCTGTACAAATGGCAAAAGACTTTGTCCTTTTCTATCTCGGCGTGGATGGCACTGTGCTAATCCTATGCTTAAAGATTTTGATAGAAAAACAGACATTTGAGGTGAGGAGATCTAGAGTTTCGCTGGTGTTGAGGGTGCTTCATACAGGAACTGCTTTCCACCTAAACTTGAGAACTACCCAGAGTTCTCTGCTTCTTTTTTGCATAATTTATTTGTCACTCTATGCCTGAAAAGGTATTTCTTTGACGTATACTGGGTGCTCCCTTGTGTCTGGACAAAGCTACACCTCTCTGAAGAGCTCTAATTAGAGCGAAACACTGTGTCAGGGGTTGCTTTTACTCATTTCAGGTTGGCTTGATTTGTATTTTATCAATTCAAAGCTGTAATACTGTGCCTGGAGTGGTAATTGGCTTTTGTCATTTTACAGCTCGGCAAGGACAGCACTGTGCTAGTCCTATGCTTAAAGACTTTGCTGTACAAATGGCAAAAGACTTTGTCCTTTTCTATCTCGGCGTGGATGGCACTGTGCTAATCCTATGCTTAAAGATTTTGATAGAAAAACAGACGTTTGAGGTGAGCAGATCTAGAGTGTCGCTGGTGTTGAGAGTGCTCCATACAGGAACTGCTTTCCACCTAAACTTGAGAACTACCCAGAGTTCTCTGCTTCTTTTTTGCATAATTTATTCGTCACTCTATGCCTGAAAGGGTATTTCTTTGACTTATACTGGGTGCTCCCTTGTGTCTGGACAAAGCTATACCTCTCTGAAGAACTCTAATTAGAGCGAAACACTGTGTCAGGGGTTGCTTTTACTCATTTCAAGTTGGCTTGATTGGTATTTTATCAATTCAAAGCTGTAATACTGTGCCTGGAGTGGTAATTGGCTTTTGTCATTTTACAGCTCGGCAAGGACAGCACTGTGCTAGTCCTCTGCTTATAGACTTTGCCGTACTTATGGTAAAAGACTTTGTCCTTTTCTATCTCGGCGTGGATGGCACTGTGCTAATCCTATGCTTAAAGATTTTGATAGAAAAACAGACATTTGAGGTGAGCAGATCTAGAGTGTCGCTGGTGTTGCGAGTGCTCCATACAGGAACTGCTTTCCACCTAAACTTGAGGACTACCCAGAGTTCTCTGCTTCTTTTTTGCATACTTTATTTGTCACTCTATGCCTGAAAGGGTATTTCTTTGACTTATACTGGGTGCTCCCTTGTGTCTGGACAAAGCTATACCTCTCTGAAGAGCTCTAATTAGAGCGAAACACTGTGTCAGGGGTTGCTTTTACTCATTTCAGGTTGGCTTGATTTGTATTTTATCAATTCAAAGCTGTAATACTGTGCCTGGAGTGGTAATTGGCTTTTGTCATTTTACAGCTCGGCAAGGACAGCACTGTGCTAGTCCTATGCTTAAAGACTTTGCTGTACAAATGGCAAAAGACTTTGTCCTTTTCTATCTCGGCGTGGATGGCACTGTGCTAATCCTATGCTTAAAGATTTTGATAGAAAAACAGGCGTTTGAGGTGAGCAGATCTAGAGTGTCGCTGGTGTTGAGAGTGCTCCATACAGGAACTGCTTTCCACCTAAACTTGAGAACTACCCAGAGTTCTCTGCTTCTTTTTTGCATATTTTTTTCATCACTCTATGCCTGAAAGGGTATTTCTTTGACTTATACTGGGTGCTCCCTTGTGTCTGGACAAAGCTATACCTCTCTGAAGAGCTCTAATTAGAGTGAAACACTCTGTCAGGGGTTGCTTTTACTCATTTCAGGTTGGCTTGATTGGTATTTTATCAATTCAAAGCTGTAATACTGTGCCTGGAGTGGTAATTGGCTTTTGTCATTTTACAGCTCGGCAAGGACAGCACTGTGCTAGTCCAATGCTTAAAGACTTTGCTGTAAAAATGGCAAAAGACTTTTTCCTTTTCTATCTCGGCGTGGATGGCACTGTGCTAATCCTATGCTTAAAGACTTTGATAGAAAAACATACATTTGAGGTGAGCAGATCTAGAGTGTCGCTGGTGTTGAGAGTGCTCCATACAGGAACTGCTTTCCACCTAAACTTGAGAACTACCCAGAGTTCTTTGCTTCTTTTTTGCATAATTTATTCGTCACTCTATGCCTGAAAGGGTATTTCTTTGACTTATACTGGGTGCTCCCTTATGTCTGGACAAAGCTATACCTCTCTGAAGAGCTCTAATTAGAGCGAAACACTCTGTCAGGGGTTGCTTTTACTCATTTCAGGTTGGCTTGATTGGTATTTTATCAATTCAAAGCTGTAATACTGTGCCTGGAGTGGTAATTGGCTTTTGTCATTTTACAGCTCGGCAAGGACAGCACTGTGCTAGTCCAATGCTTAAAGACTTTGCTGTAAAAATGGCAAAAGACTTTTTCCTTTTCTATCTCGGCGTGGATGGCACTGTGCTAATCCTATGCTTAAAGACTTTGATAGAAAAACATACATTTGAGGTGAGCAGATCTAGAGTGTCGCTGGTGTTGAGAGTGCTCCATACAGGAACTGCTTTCCACCTAAACTTGAGAACTATCCAGAGTTCTCTGCTTCTTTTTTGCATATATATATATATATATATATATATATATATATATATATATATATATATATATCAAACTCCAAGGCGGGTTGGTTTTGCTGAGATCAATCCCGTTGTCAGGTGGCATGTGGTGGTGCCAGTATACCAGACCGGCCGTCAATATCCAATCCAATGCACAAGTAATCACGCACTCTCTGGGGTCCAAATATCCAAATCCTAAGTTTATTTCCAACCACTACGCGTTTTGACACTCAAGGTGTCTTGATCACACGATAAGGCTGCTACAAAACGACGTGTATTAGTACACAAAGTATAATAGACATGAAGGTAGGACTCAAGATATACATCCCTCATCTTTTGCAGTTAACATGGTGGTCATTTTGTAACATGGGAAATGTACATAAAGTTTAAACATTTTTTATACAAACATTCTTTTTACATATCACATTAATGATATGTTACATTTACCCTGATTTAACATGGTTGTTACTTTATATTACCACGTTGACATACCGCATTTCCCAGATTTTTATTAATGTGCACAATATAGTTCATGGACTAGTGCCAAAATTTGTCACATGCATGCTGCCATACCCTGTTAAGTCGAGTGTTTACTATCAATCATTTTTTAACACGAAAGTTTATCTAATAAAATTATAAACAGCGACTAACCATGGCTCGTGTGTTCTAAAGTGACGCGTGACTCACCGTATCTGCTTTTATTTATATGATATAAGAGAAAGCAGATTTAGTTAAGACGGTATTCCTTAACTAAGATCAACAACAATTTTAAGCGGACTATTGCCCAAGTTGGTGAGTTTAAACAGCAAAACATGGCAATCTGGGATAAAGGCTTCTTCTAGCCGCAATGAGCGAAATATAAACAAATAAGTGGTAGTAAGTCTCGTGAGTCTCTACTTGTCCTGTGCTTCGCATATAAAAAAGTGAAAAAATGAAAAAAACAGAAATTACTACATTATTCAATCCTATCATGAAAAAAGTGCAATTTAAAAAGTCTCTTATCTTGTGATTGGTGTAGAAAGCGATCCTGACGAGGAAAAGGGTAGGGAGCCTGTGGAGTGATTTAAAAGGTGATGGTTCCCTTCCTTTCCTCCTGTGAAATAAACAAAATAAGAGAATAGATAAAAATCAACATACATTATACCACTTAAACAGGTAAACAATGAGGGGAGGGCAAGATGGCCGCTGTAACGTTGTGCTGAGAGGAAGCATCCTTTCTCTCCCGTGCTGGACAATGAGTCATTGAGCAAAATGCTCTGTTATCCGTAAAAAACTACCCCTGATGGAGTGTGCACGACGGTGGCATAAAGGTTTATCTAAAGCCAAGCACGTTAAGAGACAAGCGCTTTGGATCGGGCAGCTTTGGATCCACGTCAAGAAAGTGATTACGAGGTACTTAGCCGGGCATCCCATGGCTCCTAAGGTACACACTCGTGCCGCGAATCAAGAGAGAGGGAGCGAGAGGGGGGGCAAGACATCTGACCCTCCAGCAGCAGCGAAGACAGCTGGTAGCTCCAAAACAGACATTCTCACGGGCGCGATCAGGAAAGTACTCCCCCCACCTCTGATAGAGAAATCGAAGAAAGCAAGGAGAGGAGATACACGGAAGCCGAGCGCGGATACCAAAAGCAGGAATCAGGACACGGGGATGCGGCAACCTACTATGCCAGAGATGCTGTCTGCGAAGGTCCCCGAGACTTCAGAGCCATTAGATCCACTGGATCCCCTCCACGAAACTGACGCTGTCACTTTGGCCTTGGGAGACGTCCTCGAGGACGTAGCGGAAGACTCAGAGAGTCTGGTTGCTAGGCAACGAGCTGAGTCAGCGTCGAAAGCGCCGAAAACGAAACAGAACTCGGCTGAACCTCAGATACCGGTGGAAGTAGGTGGATTGAACACTGGAGGTGAGCAACAGAATGAGTCTGAAGGCAGTGGTAGAGGGGAGCCCAGAGGGGGATTGGCTTTCAGCAAAGGGAATCCGGGAGGCACGACTGCAGACATGCTGGGGGCTTTAATGCTTGTGGAAGAAGAGTTGAACGCATCCAAGAAAGGGATCGGCACCTGGGGCAGCAGGGACAGCCTTGTAAATCAGAAAGTCATGGGGGAATTAAACGCGGGCAAGAACCCTCTGGAGGGAGGGGATTGTACCTCTCTAGAAGGGGAGTTTTTTTCTGTAAATGAAGATTCTGGGTCAGTACCCTCATCGGAATCCAACACAGAGGAGGATGATCTGGATGACCAGGATGGTACTGAGTCAGACATTAGCACTCCAGGGAAAGAATCCACAACTAGGAAAGGGTATGCAAAATTAAGGAGGCAGGAACCCAATTCATCCAGGCACTCAGAGAAACGGTTATTGTGGGATTATTCTGCGACCTCGCAAGTATACCAGGAGGAGGACAACTCTGGCAATATTACTGAGATTGCGGCAGCAGGCGGTACCCCTCCCCAGGGGGGTCCCTTTCATACCCTGTTTACTACTCTCAAACAGATGCAAAGCGAAGCAAGAGCTGAAAGCCGCAGAGCAAGACAGGCATCAAAGAAAATCCAGTGTAGCTTGAAGAAGGTTAATAAGCTATACGATGAACTTGTGGACCGCGTAACAGAGGTTGAGGAGCGTACCGGCAAACTTGAGGATGATGTTGGGAGATGGCATTCATTCAAGACAGAGCAAGAAAAAATGGCAGAGGACATGCGTTGGAAGATGGAGGATTTTGAAAACAGACAGAGGAGGAACAATGTTAGATTGCTGGGTGTGGCAGAGGGGTCAGAGGGACAGGATGTCAGACAATTTGTGATAAATCTCTTGAAGGGTGCTTTCCCAGAATCCCAGTGGAAGTGGGAAACAGAAATACAGAGGGTACACAGGTTCCCTTTCACAATGAAGAAAGCTCAGGCCACAGGAGGAGCGGGGAGGGGCGGTCAGCAAAATCATCCGAGGGCAATACTAGTCTATGTTGGGAACTTCTTGCTTAGGGAGGAGATTCTGAGCAAGGCAAGAATAGATAGTAGGAAGACTTTTGAAGGCAACACTTTTTTTGCCAGGCCTGACTTCTGCCATTTCACCGTAGAGAGGAGATGGAAGTTAAGGCAGATGATTGCTCCCTTTCAAGCCCTGGGGTTGGAAGCATATCTCATGTACCCGGCTAGGCTTAAAGTAGTTGTGAGGGGGAAAATTTGGATGTTCAACTCTGAGATCAAAGCCGAGCTTTTTTTGGAGGAAATGAGGAAGCAGAAGGGAGGATAGG
This sequence comes from Triturus cristatus, assembly GCF_964204655.1. NCBI lineage: Eukaryota > Metazoa > Chordata > Amphibia > Caudata > Salamandridae > Triturus > Triturus cristatus. The sequence continues at coordinate 168,276,916 of NC_140582.1, forward strand.
AGATATGGGTATCTGCATACACAAAAGTAGCACCTGAGTATAGATGAAAGTGTTAGAGATAAAAAGGGATAAAAAGGGTAACACAGCATAGGTAAGGTACTTGGCGGGAGAGGGATGCGACTAGTGCAACTAAAGGCGGGCACACATAGGTCTGTTGACCTATTTGCCTGTAAGAGGGAGGGGGGCGGGGGGAGCAGCGCAGGGGGGGAGAAGGAGGGGGTGGAGGCGGGGGGGGAAACAGCAACAATTGTGTTTTTTGTTAAATGAGAAGGTTTGGCACATTGCTACCTACGTAGGAAATATTGGATGTACACAAGCTGATTTGAAGATGGCGAATAAAGGTTATCTCTGGCTGGATCTACGAATGTCAATGATATGGCGTGCAGGATAGCATCAATCAATATATGTGGTCTTAATGAGCCGAGTAAGAGGATGAGAGTAGCAGCATATCTGAAACCTATGCGATTAGACTTGATATGCCTTCAAGAGACTCATATAGAAGCAGGGAGGACATATCTTCTGGAGCAATTAGGGTTTAAGGTATTGGCTTGCACTAAGCAGGGGTCTAGGACCAGAGGGGTAGCTATTCTGGGTAGGCAAAGGGATGTGATTGTAGGGAAGAAAAAGGAAGATCAATGGGGTAGATGGGTTATTTTAGAAGTATGTTTTAGGGGCCAGAAATTAACTCTTGTTTCAATCTATGGTTCTACGGAAGACGATCCAGACGTATTTCAGTTTCTTGATATTGAGTTAGCTCAGTGGCCTGAGCCCATAGTATGTTGTGGAGATTTTAACATCCATGACCCAGAGAGCTCATTTACACTTCCAGATGCGATATATCGGGGTAGGAAGAAGAAAGTATTTAGGGCATTAGCTGATATGGTCACACATAATGCCTTGGTTGATCCTTGGGTGAAGCTACATCCCCACTTAGATGGCAGCACCTTCTTCTCCGCCCCACATAAGATCATGGTTAGGCTAGACTACTTTCTGATATCTAATTGTCTGCTCTCTTGAGCACAAGTGGAGAAGCTACCTAGGGTGATTTCAGATCATAGTCCGGTTATTCTCACTGTCAAAATTAATCAAACACCCAAAATACCTTCACAGTGGACTTTTGAGCGAGGCCTGCTAAAGGATCCTGTATATAGGGAGCACATGACAGCTTGGATTAAATTCTTTTGGGATATTAACAGGGGGACAGCAGCTCCAGGAGTGGTCTGGGATACTTTCAAGGCAGGAGTACGGGGAGAAACAATTAGTTTTGTTCTAGGAAGACAAAAGAGAGAAAGAGACAAGAGAGAGCAGGTCGGCCAGAGACTATTAAGAGAGGAAGGGAATTTAAGTAGGGCCATAATAAAAAACCTACCTTTAGAAGAGTATCTGCTTAAAATTATAGCCTTAAAAGCTGAAGCAGTGGAAGGTCTGGCTAGACAAGCTGCGGATCAATTTTTGACAAAGAAGGAAAGGACGTACGAACTTAGTGAGAAGGTGGGTCGAGTCCTGGCTAGCAGAACCAGGCAGAGAGTGGCTGCAGCGGGAATAAAAGAAATCAGGGATGCATATGGAAATATGGTTATGGACTCTGATCTAGTAAGGGAAGTGTTTAGAAAGTTTTATGCAGATCTGTATACCCCAGAGGGTCCAACAAGACTACGAGAGGTCGAAGAATACCTGAGAGATATTTCTCCGCCGATAATGTCCGAAGAAGATAGGGAGCTATTAGATGGGCCCCTACAGTTGGAAGAATTCAACGAGGCCCTTGGTAGCTTACCAGCTGGTAAAGCAGCAGGACCAGACCAAATCCCGCTTGAATTTTACCAAATATTTAAAAAAGTGCTTGTGGCAGATATGTTTTTAATAATGCAACAAGCTCAACGAGGGGAATCCAGTCCGGAATCATGGGGAGGGGCTGACATAATTGTAATCTTGAAAAAAGGGAAGCCACCAGAAGCACCAGGATCATATAGACCAATCACACTAATGAATTTGGATATTAAAATATATTAGAAAAGATCCCCCCGGGAATGCAAAGATGGTTGGCAAATTTATTAGCTAGCTATAATCTTGAGAAAGCAATATATGCACGCAAGGGGAAAAGGGGTAGAAGGCTAGGGTTAAAAATTTGGGAACCAATAGCGAAGTGGAAAGAGACTATGGCATTACAGGATACTGCAACATAATATGCAATATAGGTCTATTTGCTACCTGTTCTTTAATCTGTGTTCTTTGTTAGTCGATATTGTTTACATTTCAAATCAGATAAAGTGAAATTATGGATGTTTTTTCAAAATTGGCTGGAAAATGTACAAATGTAAAATATGAAATACAATGTGTATACTGAGAAAAAGGGGTAAAATAATAAAAATTTAAAAAATAAATAAATAAATAAACAGGTAAACAATATACAATACTTGTTAAATCAAAGTTATCTATAAGAGGTATAATACAATAGATATAATGGAAGTTGCAGGTATTCATTCTTTGTGAAAATGCATTGCTAATTCCTCATCAAGGTTATGGCCCCCAGGGAACTGGTTTCTAGTTCTAATATCCATTTGGACTCTTTTTTTCTTAGCGCTAACTCTCTATTGCCTCCTCTACTTCCCAGATTAACCTGTTCAATCGCAAAGAATTGAAGAAGTGAGTTTCTAGACCGATGTATCTACTGAAAGTGTTGTGCAGTCGGGTAGTGCGTGTCCATATTAGTGATTGCCCTGAGGTGTTCTTGGATACGTTTTTTGACCATGAAGGTTGTGCTACCTACGTATTTGAGTTTGCAGGGACATTCCATTACGTAGATGACGTAACTGGTACTACATGTGAGAAAATGTGTTATTATCCTGTTCTTTCTGGATCCCAGTATTTGGAATTCTTTGACCATCTTACTGGATTTACAAGCTTTACAATGCCCACAAGGATAAAAATCCTTTAAGGTTGTGTGTGTTGGCTTTGTGGGAATTTGTAATATCACCTCTAACAAGTATATCTTTTAGGCTTCTGCCTCTCCTGTACATTACCAATTGTCTATCACTTAAGCTTGGACCTATGATGGTATCAGTTTTAAGAATCATCCAGTTGTCAGCTAGGATTCTATGGACTTGTTTGGATTGGTGATTGAATGTAGTAATCACCCTCGTTGGTGCTTCACTGGTGTTTTCTTTGTTTGTGTATTTGTTGTAACCTCCACTTGGTACATTCCTTTTCCCCCCCCTCCTTCTCCTCCTTTGGTTCCTCCCTCTCCCTGTCACCAACATTCTATCTCACCCTTCAGCTGTCTGTTGGATCCTGTGGTGGTGTTTAGACCAATAAAGAAGAGTTGCCTCCTTACCTGTATCTTTGGTCTTTATAACACTGGCGACGATTTGCTGTGTGGGGACGGCTCACCACCACCCCCAAATTCTTCTGGAAATCCAGCTTTCCTGTTCAGTAGGCGGTTTGTATGCCTCGCTGTCCTTGACCTGTGGTGGCTCCACTGCTCCGAATTCACCAAGTAAGACTGTGCCTGTGTGCTTCGTGATACTGCTGTCTGCTGATGGAAGCGCTTTTGCCATCTTCGTTTCTATTGTGACTGTGGGCTGCCTCAGGTTACTGCCGGCCTCATATCAGGAGCGCTGTGATTGTCTTCGTTAGCGCTGTTATTGCCTCAGTAACCCTGTGATTTGCCCTGCCGGTGGCTCCTTGGTGAGCCTGTTTCTGTTAGGAGCGCTGTCATTGCCTTCGCCAGCGCTCATATTGCCTCAGTGACCTGGTGACTTTTGCTCTGCCTGTGGCCCCTCAGCGCTGCTGCCCCCGTTCTTTTCTTGTCATCTCAGCGCTGCGGCTGCCGGTGGATGTTGCTCCAGAGCTCCGGTGGTTTCCGCCTGGGTTGATCTTCGTGTGATTCAGCGCCGGCCTGCCTTCTTGCTGCCTCAGTGGTGTGTGCTATCTTTGCTGGTGTGGAAGGCTGCCGTCTGAGGCGCTGTAATTGCAGCAGTTTTCCTCGTGTGCCTCCGGTCCTTCCCGCTCAGGGGATCGCGGGGGGGGGCAGCCCCGTGGTGCAGGCGGCATAATTGGCAGCATTTCTGACAGGAGTCGGCGCATTCCATCTCGTGCGCTCCCAGCTGAGGAGAAATCCGTCACATTTGTCTCCTGTCAGCTGAGGCGGAAGGGGGTGTGATTCCGATTTTATCCTGCAGGTGGCAGTGCGTCTCCACGTTTCAGTCCGGTTGTGGGGAATTATTCATTTGAACGACAAACCATCCATCCTCTGGGTCTACAGTGTTATTCCTCAGGAAAATTACACTAAGCAGCTGTGTATTCTTTCATGGAGTATTATTTTCTTTTCCTTTCGCTGATGGGCTCAGCTCTTGGGGTTTTCCTGCCTGTCACTTCACGCTGACGGGCACAGCTGCATTGTCGTCACTGTTGGGCACAGATTTCGTCACTTTGGTCGTGCTTGTCTGCTTACGCTGACAGGCTCAGCTCCTTAGGTGCAAAATATTATGTTCAACAGTTAATTTTGGTGTATTTTGGGTGACTTTCTTCTTCGTATTTCAGGTTGACTGTCCTACGTGTACCTTGCCAATTTCTGAATTACTCCATTTTTCTTCAATGTACATGGGGTTGTGCTTTTTTATGTGGGTAAAGCTATAGTGAGTTAAGTGGTTGTGCTTTCCTTCATACTCACCAACTGTTCTTGGTCTGCGCTGCTGTATTTTACCTCCCCCATCTAGTATTCTTTAAAAATGGCAGCGGCTAATATGTCGCAGCCCCCACCTTTCCTTAATGAAGCAGGAGAACCTGTTCTACCTTGGAAACAATGGTTTGGGTTACTGGAGTCCTATCTAATTGCTATTGGGGGAGATAAATTTTCCCATTTACGTAAGTTACACACTTTGTTACACAATTTGGGGGTTGAGGGACGTAAAGTCTACGATGACATTTCAACTAATGCAGAAGGGGGAAGTGATAGTGATGATGATGAAAATGTGTATTTGGTGGCACTAAGTAAATTACAAAAACATTTCAGTAAGAAGATAAACGTAGTGTTGGAGAGACATAAATTCTTTTCAAGAACACAGGGAAAAAATGAGAAGGTTAAACCATTTATTGCAGCCTTAAAGGGTCTAGCGAACACATGTGAGTTTGAGTCCCTTCAGGATTCCCTTATTAGAGACCAGTTGGTCAGGTGCACCAACAATCATAAGATTCAGGAAAGACTTCTTGTAGCCAATCCCAACCTCAAGGAAGCCATCGATATAGCGGTAGGGATTGAGCACACGGCAGATTGTATGGTTGAAATGAAAGGTGAAGGGGGCAAAACCATGGAGGTCAATGCCATAAGCAAAGATCACAAAAGTAAGATAGCTAACACCCCCCCTCAGGGCAATAAACTCAAATGTTACAGGTGTGGGAGCCCAACACACTTAGCCAATAACCCTATATGCCAAGCACGTTCTGTTGTCTGCCACAAATGTGGAAAAAAAGGACATTTATCCAGGGTTTGTCACGATCAGCGCTCTAAAGCGGTGTTGGAGATCGAGCCCCAATCATTTCCAGATCCCAAGTTAATTTTTCAACTGAAAGACAAAGATAATACTGACAAATTCCCCTCTTGCAACATTACTCTAGACAATAAAACCCTAACTGTCTTTGCTGATTCATGTTCCCCTTACACCCTTGTTGATGCCAGGGTATTCTCTCAACTATTTCCCTCATGGGAAGAAACGGTACAGTCTCCTGACATTCAACCAGGAGGCTACAATGGGGACCCCATACCCCTCCTAGGCATGACCACTAAGGAAATAGGATTCAAAGGAAGGAACACGGTGGGCAAGATATACATTACCCAGAAGGGGTCTAACTTGTTAGGATGGAAACACCAGAGGGAACTCGGGATTAAGTTAGACCCCAACAGTCCCGATCAGGTCCTTTTAGTGGATCCCTCGGTGGGAGGTATGGATGTCTGCAACAGTTTCCCCAAAGTGTTTTCTGAGGACCTAGGCTTACTTAAGAATTATCAGCATTCCATCAAATTGAAATCCAATGCCAAGCCGGTAGCACACAAAGCCAGACCCATACCACATTTAATGCAAGTTCCCCTTCAAAATGAGTTAGACAGATTGCTGTCTTTGGGGGTGATTGAACCCATAGAGTGTTCTCAATGGTTGGCCCCCATTGTTCTTACCACTAAGGCTACCAGTAAGGACATCAGGCTGTGTGTAGACCTCAGGGACCTTAACCAGAACATATGGGTAGACAGACACCCTCTCCCACGCATTCATGAGGTGCTTACCCTCATTAATGGTGCGAGTTGTTTTAGCGTTCTTGACTTATCCTCTGCCTATCACCAGGTGGAGCTTCATCCCAACTCACGGCATCTCACCTCCTTTGTGACACCCCTGGGAGCATTCCAATTCCGTAGGATGCCCTTCGGGTTGGCTTCTGCGGCGGCTGCCTTCCAGAGGATCATGCAGCATGTCTTGAAAGATCTTCCCAGAACTCTCTGTTTTCAAGACGACATACTAATCTATGGGAAGGACTTAGCCAAGCATAATGCCACCCTCAGGATGGTCTTGACCAACTTGGAAAAATCAGGGCTCACCCTTAAAAAAGAGAAGTGTCGCATTGGAGTGGGATCGGTTGAGTACCTAGGGCACACCATATCCCAAGATGGTATCAAACCTAAAATAGACCTGGTTGAGGCAATTAGGGACACCGTGGCCCCCAAAAGTGTTCAAGACCTTAAATCATTTTTGGGCCTGTTGGAATATTATTCAAAATTTGTGAAGAACTATTCCTCGATAGTAGAACCCTTACGTAATTTACTCAAATCCAGGACTTCGTTTGTGTGGTCCGATGCCTGTCAGAAGGCCTTTGATCTGGTCAAAGAAAGCATAATTTCCGCTCCATCGCTGGGTAGGTTTGACCCCAACAAAATGACAATCCTTTACACTGATGCAAGCAATAAAGGGTTGGGGGCCAGCCTCACCCAGATGGGGGAGGGTAAGGAGCACATCGTGGCCTTTGCATCTCGTGCTCTTAAGGGGGCTGAAATCAACTACTCTGTGGTGGAGAAGGAAGCACTCGCTTGTTTCTGGGCTATTAAACACTTCCGCTTCTTTTTGTGGGGTATTCCTTTTATCGTGAAGACGGACCACAAACCACTGATGTTTGCTTTCACCACCAAAGGAGCAAACAAAACCACCCCCAGAATTGCAAGATGGATTTTGGGACTGGAAGGCTACAATTTTTGTGTGAAATACATGCCAGGTTACCAGAACACGGTTGCTGACTTTCTATCACGGTCTCCATCAGAGGGAGAGAGTGCTACGGTTAGTTGTGAGTGTGATGATGTGGTACTGCAACTGACCTGCTTAAAAAAGGAAGAATGCAATGACAGTATGCAAACTGATAATGAAATGTGTTCGCTCAAAGAGTTCATCAGGAATGGTTGGCCTGAAAACAAAAGTGACATTCCTACCAACTTAGGTAAATTCTGGGATGTCAGAGTAGAACTCAATATACAAGGAGATGTGGTTTGCAGAGGGGAGAAAGTTATTCCACCTGAGAACCTTAGAGAGAAGATTGTGGGACTAGCACACGTAGGACACTTAGGGCGTAGTCTAACCAAGAATAAAATCAGACTGGAATATTGGTGGCCAGGTATGGATACCATGACGGAACAAGTGGTGAGAAATTGTGTTGACTGTAGCCGAAGTGACAAAACTCACCAGACCCGCAAGCCTCCTCTCTCTCCCGTTGAAGTGCCTGTTCGACCATGGTCAAAGTTAGCCTTGGACATCATTGGTCCCCTCAACTTAAAAACATTGAAGGAACGCTTCATCCTGGTGCTGGTGGACTATCACTCAAGGTGGTTGGTCTACAAATGCGTCCATCAGATCGACACAAGAGTCCTCATACAATTCTTAGAAAGTGTGTTCTTTGAGGAGGGGTTACCTGATACCCTTATAACAGACAATGGAGTACAGTTCACTTCGGACAACATGAGAGAGTTCTTGTATCACCGGGGCATCACTCACCTCAAATCTGCATTGTACTGTCCCCGTGCTAATGGTTTAGTAGAAAGGATCAACCGGTTGTTCAAAGAGTGTTTGCAGAGGGCAGAAGTAATGGGGACACCAGCTAATTCAGCGTTAGTGGAGACTGTATGGGCCTATCGCACTTCTCCAAACAGTGTTACTGGGGTTTCCCCTTTCACCTCTCTCAAAGGAAGGATCCCGAAGACGAAACTTACCCCACCTGTAGGGTCAAGAAAGGTCACCGGTGTAGTAAACAGAGATGAGATCTCAAGAAAAGTGGAAGAACACCAAGCTAAATACAAAGTCAGATATGACCAGACCAAACATGTAAAAAAACAAATGTTCAAAGAGGGGGATTGGGTCCGTGTGGATTTACCCAAAGCACGCAGGAAAGAAGCGTCAAGATTTTCAGATCCGTGCAAAATATCTAGTGTCGGAAAGAATGTAGTCCATCTTGACAATGGCCAAACATGGAGCATGGACAGAATCATTCCTAATGGACAAAGGGGTGGCGTTGACAACGATAGCAATCCAGAGACAGAGTCTCCAACTCTCAGTCCCAGAAGGTCTCTGAGAACAAGGAGCTCACCTATCTGGACCAGAGACTACTGTGTTAGATGAGTGTTAATTTATAATGTCCCTTGGGGTTTCTTCCCAAGCCTTGCTGTTCTACTGCCTACATTGTTACTGCAGTGACCTGTCGCTGCCTGTTGTTACGGCCTCCTCCCCTGCCTCTTCCTTCCTTTCATCCTTTCTCTCTTTCTCTCTCCCTCCTTCTCTCTCTCTTTTCACCCTATGTAAGGAGGTGTGTTGTAACCTCCACTTGGTACATTCCTTTCCCCCCCCCCTCCTTCTCCTCCTTTGGTTCCTCCCTCTCCCTGTCACCAACATTCTATCTCACCCTTCAGCTGTCTGTTGGATCCTGTGGTGGTGTTTAGACCAATAAAGAAGAGTTGCCTCCTTACCTGTATCTTTGGTCTTTATAACAGTATTCCAAAGATTTCGCCCTGTCTGTGCCGTTGATTTTGCTTAACGCTTTTTTGAGCACCCACTCAGGATAACCACGCTCTCTGAATCTTTCCAGCATGGTTTCTTGTTCCTTACTGTATGCTTCTTCTGTGCTACAGTTCCTTCGCACCCTCAGTAGCTCTCCGCAAGGGATGCTCCATTTAAGGGCATCAGACTGAGCACTGAGGGCTTGAAGGAGACTGTTTCCTGTGGTCGCTTTGCGATGTAAGCTGGAAACGAGCAAACCATCTTTTACCGTTATCTGAAAGTCAAGGAATTCTACACTCTCTTTACTGCTGTTGTGTGTCAGTGTAATATTGTATAGATTTTTGTTGAGTCTCAAAACGAAATCAATAAACCTCTTTTTCACTACCTCTCCATGTCAAAAAGAGGTCGTCGATGTACCTCATCCAAGCTATGATTTTTTCAAAGTCTGACTGAAAATTACTATCCTCACGGAGTTCCTCCTCCCATTTACCTAAGAAGAGGTTCGCAAAGCTCGGCGCAAAGCAAGTACCCATCGCTGTACCGCATGTCTGCCTGTAGAGGTCACCATCAAACATAAAGATATTATTGATGAGACATATCCTCATCATGTCTGCTAGCATATTTGTGTGCTCTAGGTAGCATATGTCTCTCTTGCCTAAGAAGTGCATCCATGTATCAATACCCTGTTCGTGATCAATGATTGTATACAGAGAATTCACGTCCAGGGTAATGAGGACAAATTCTTCCTCCCATGTTATACCTTCTATTTTTTTCAGAAAGTCTTTGGTGTCCTCTATATGAGATGGTAGGTGAGTGACATATTCCTTTAAAAAGTGGTCTACATATTTCAATATGTTTTCATTTACATTGCCCACTGAGGATACTATGGGCCTACCAGGAGGCGCCATTGGGTTTTTGTGAATTTTAGGGAAACAATTACAGTATTGGTAGTTTAGGGTAATATTTCTTTAAAAAACAATATTCGTGCCATGTAATTAATCCTGATTTTTGCCACTCTGCTAAGTTTTCTGAAGTGGTAGTAATACTCATATTATAAGCAGTGGTTTTACATTTACAATAGAAATTGGCATCATTCAATTGTCTTTGGGCTTCATCAATATACATTTTTCTTCCCCACAGTACAATATTACCACCTTTGTCAGATGGTTGTATTATGATGCTGTTGTCTTGGGCTAAAGACAAAATCAGTTCCCTTTGCTGAAATGAAAGGTTGAACTTCATATCATTTTTTGTTGCTTGTTTGTGTTTTGTTTTGGTTAGTTCCTTAGTGATTATATCGTGGAACGTATCGATGGAATCATGTGGAAGTATGGGGAAAAAGATTGATTTCTGTAAAATTGGTGCATGCTGCTCTGTCTGTAGTGATATCTTCCTGATTCTCCAATTCTATACAATTGTCCCCTGTGGTATTCCTTAATTCATACAAAGTTTGTAATACATTGGCATCTCTCACTGTCAAGTTTGGTTGGCACACATCTTCTGATGTCAGAACATTATTTTCAATAGGTCTGTTATTCTTTAGAGTATGCCATTTCTTGAGCTTAAGTTTTCGTATAAATTTAAAGATATCCACTCGAGTATTTGCATAGTTAAATAATTCAGTAGGGCAAAATGTTAAACCTAAGCACAGGGTAGTTTTCTCGAGTTGAGATAGAGAACATGAGGAAAGATTTACAATGGTTCTATTTACCGTTGTACTATCCATGGTTACTGTGTTTTCTTGTAGCCACCTCTTCTGGTTCCCATTGGCTCTTTGTTTTTTTCTTCTCCTTTGTTTATGTTTTAGTCGCCTTTGTCTGGAGTGCCCTTGCCTCTTCCTTGACCTCGACCATGTCCTCGTCCTCTGTGCAGTGGTGTCGGCATCGGTGTTATTTTCTCCGTTTGTCATCTTGTTCTTAGAACTCGAAATTCGTTTAAAAAAGTAGCTGGTTTGGTTATGATTTCAATTTCTGAGGAAGTACTGGCTGTGTGTACCAAATTATCTGTATCGGAATCACTCGCTGGTGTTATGTTGGATAGACCTTCTGTTGCAATCGGAGCAATTAATCTGTCTTCTTGTAAAGTGTGTTGATCATAGAGGTGGTCATACTTTCGACTGTGGGTTAAAATACGACCATTCTCAAAATCAATGCAGTCTCTATGCAGTTTCCTCTGTGTTCGAAGTTTAATGTCTTCCTTATGCTTCTTCAATCTTTCTTTGAGTTCTTCTTTAAATTTGGAAATATTTCCTTGCTCATTACTTTTTTAAAAATCATTTTCAATTTCCTCTAGTTCCTTAATTATTTTCTCCCTATCTTCCCATGCATACTTAATAAGTATGCATAACATATTTCTTGAACTCGTTGCTCAGTTTGTCGCCCATTCTTCAAGCATTTTAGGATTAGGAGATTCATGTGATGGGGTGATATAAATTCTCAGTCCACGTGGCACCATTAGTTTGTCCACATAGTCCTGGAGGGGATGATTCCTGGTATTTAAGTTTTTCATATCGTTTTAGTTTCATATTTAATGAGTTGTCTGTATCTTTGATGCGTGATGGACCTGGTGGTCCCCCTTTGCCTGCTGCTCTTGCAAAAAGGGCTTGCCCCACCCAACGTCGCTCACTTTCATCTTCCATATTATCCACTATCTGAAATGGATACATACATACAGTCACCAATACATGCAGTCACTCATCAATATAACACTATCTTAGGCACTGATACACCTATACAGACACTCACACACTGCCACATATCCAGAGTTTCTCATACACCTAGTCAGTCATGCAAATCAATCATACTTCCATTTACTCTCCTATACAGTTATACAGACACCACCTCACTTATTCATACAGACACTAACACATAGTTACTCTCTTCTAGAATCACTGATACAAATACACACTCATCCATGTAGACCCTCTCACAATTACTGACTCTCACATATTGTTATTTATATATACCATCACTCACATATACTGCCTTTTACATATGTAGTTACTTGCACATGGACCACTGAGACAACAACACACTCATACACACACTTACCCACCCATACAGCTGCTTCCACATGCACTCTTGAACCCATACACCCAATGAATTAACCACTCACACATCTATGCAGAGTCACACACCTCTCACCCACCCACACACACAATCAGGCAGCCATACAAATACTCAGGCAAGCAATCCATAACTCATATAGACACTCATGCAGCTACTCACCAACCCATGCCGCAACTTACACAACAATAGACAGACTGATACAGACTTTCACACAGTTTAGTCACTAACCCATGCATTCGGTAAGACACATTTAATCACTCACTTATACAGTCAGTCACATACCTACTAAATCCTCCATACAGACACTTATAGACCCACTCTGTCTTCAATACAGCTTGGCATATATATGAAACAAATTTAAACTTTACAGAAACAAACAGTCATTGGATGATGTAATCAGTGATGTCATTTGAGATGTCATCAGTGATGTCACTGACCATGTCATGAATGATGTAATATGTGACATCATCAGCAGTGCATTGTGGGGGAGAGAGTTATAGTTAGCTGAACTAACTTTAACACCGGATGTTCTATGGTTTTGTACAAGTGAAATGTCCAACTAACTATAACGTTCCTGAAACCTATGTTTTTTTCCGTGAATATATATATATACCGAGTACTGGAGCCCCCGACCCTTCAGGGCGGCCTCTTGGTAAAATGAGCACGGAGCAGCCCACCAATTCCATGACCATAAAGCAACAGAGAAAGGCCCACTGCTGGAAAAGTTGTATTTATTCTTAGCAAAACAGCACAAAAGCTTCCGTCTCCTTACGCGTTTCAGCAAACTCTGTCGCCTTGCTCACAGGTGGAAGCAGTGAAAAATGCAAAGTGCAAACGTGCGTTTTTAAAGTCAATGTATCACATGACCAGTCATTTCAAACTACGTTTCCTATAATGCAGGTAAGTTCTTTTTGAAGTGCAAGTAAGGAAATCCTTGTCTTAATTTACCTGCACGATGTTGGTGTGGAAAAATACAGATGCAACTGGTCTTGTTGATTTGTAATTTATGCAAAGTGCTCCATTTCTTAAACGTGCTTCGAAAAATTTCCGTCTCCAGCACGATCAGAAAGGAAGTCTTCCTTTCTGAATCCCTCCCATGCACTCTCCAGATTCGCTCAGTAGCATATCCTTTGATAGGCCCTGAGAGGGAAAGTGGGTCATGCTCCTCATTTAATATTCCAAAACATCCTCCGAGTACCGGAGCCCCCGACCCTTCAGGGCGGCCTCTTGGTAAAATGGGCACGGAGCAGCCCACCAATTCCATGACCATAAAGCAACAGAGAAAGGCCCACTGCTGGAAAAGTTGCATTTATTCATAGCAAAACAGCACAAAAGCTTCCGTCTCCTTACGCGTTTCAGCGAACTCTGTCGCCTTGCTCACAGGTGGAAGCAGTGAAAAATGCAAAGTGCAGACGTGCGTTTTTAAAGTCAATGTATCACATGACCAGTCATTACAAACTACGTTTCCCATAATGCAGGTAAGTTCTTTTTGAAGTGCAAGTAAGGAAATCCTTGTCTTAATTTACCTGCACGATGTTGGTGTGGAAAAATACAGATGCAACTGGTCTTGTTGATTTGTAATTTATGCAAAGTGCTCCATTTCTTAAACGTGCTTCGAAAAATGTCCGTCTCCAGCACGATCAGAAAGGAAGTCTTCCTTTCTGAATCCCTTCCATGCACTCTCCGGATTCGCTCAGTAGCATATCCTTTGATAGGTCCTGAATAAAAATATAATATAAATATATCTATATACATATACATATATATATATATATTATCTACTGGCGGTCGCCAGTAGATAGTTATAGTTAGGACCGTGTTTCCATAGGAAATCCGCAACATTCTATTTGGAATAACTTTTGCGCTGGTTGATGAATCCTCGCCACATTTTCAAAATAGGTGGGGCACTCCGCTCCGCTCCTACCCTGAAAGTCTTGGTGGGATTCGTCAAGCGGGGGCTGAGAAAAAAGGGTAGTCCCAAAACGCGTTTTTCCCATGCAATTTTCCATAGGGACCTTTAGTCCAAGGTACAGCCCAAACGGCTGAACAGAATTACTTGAAATTTGGCAAAGAGGTAGTCCTCAGGTCAGGGATGTGCCTTTTGCAGGTCCGGTGTCAATCTGTTCAGTAGTTCCTGAGAAAATCAAAAGTAAAATCATATATATATGTGGGCGGAGCCTAACCACACATCTCATCCTGAGATCTGATTGGCTGTCAGCACTTCATCCAAGAAGTGTTGGCAGCCATCTTGGGACCAATATACATAATAGCACCTCATTAAAAAGCATTGCAGTTAATAGAAGGTTTTAAGACTTTAGTTACATTATAAATCATTTGTTGATGGTACCATACTCATTTTAGGAATTGTGGTATGTTCTAAGGTGATTTCACCATGTGAAAAAGCCTTCTGCTGGGATATCATGATTGAGAGAAAAATATTTTCTCATGCTTTTCCCACAGAGGTTTGGAAGGTGATCTATAAGCTAAACTGAGAGCTTATTTTCTGTAAATTCACATTATCTTTCTCAGTCATGTGAGAATGAAGTCTGACATTCTCAGTAAAACATGTACATCCAACAAGGGCAGAGACTGTCAGTTGATTCCTTTGTATTCTACTGCAGCTTCCCAGAGTGTTCCAAAGAACAACTAGAGCGCTAACAGTCCTACTTATGATAAACGTATGGCACACCTGAAGCCATCTTGCTTGGATTAAAGTGGTAACTCTTAAAACATTTAATTTAAAAAGGAACAAAATGAGGGGGTTCATTTTTCCATAAAAAGTATGATTAGTGCTGCATAAAGAAAAATTAGGGCTCATTTTGAGTGACTTCTCAAATCCTCTTCTATTTCATTAAAAAATTCTGACATGCAGACTGAAACATGCACTTTCAATACCAGCAGCAGTTTTCCCTGGTGAGCAGTAGCTTTACTACAGTGATCTAATGAGCAAAAAGAGTGCTAACTTTCTGAATTTATGGCAAATGTGTGACACATCTGAATGCCTTCTTGATGGAATCAAAGTAAAAAACTGAAAGTATTTCCTACTGAGGAGACTGCAGTAAATGAGGAAATTAGGAAACTTCATAACAAATAAGTCTCCCAAGATGGCCACCAGACACAAAAGAGCCCAAATGTAGCCCAAATATCACCCAGATGTAGCCCAAGTATAGCCCAATGACAGAATGTCCCAGAGTGTTCTTAAAAACAACTAGAGCACTTACTGTCTTCATTATGACAAAAGTATGGCACACCTGAAGCCATCTTGATTGGAATAAACTGGTACCACTTAAAACATTTAATTTAAAAAGGAACACAATGAGGGGGTTCATTTTGCCATAGAAATTATGATTAATGCTGAAGAAAGAAAATGAGGGCACTTTTTGACTTCTCAAATCCTCTTCTATTTCAGGCTGAAACATGCACTTTTAATACCAGCAGCAGTTTTCCCTGGTGAGCAGTAGTTTTACTACATTAATCTAATGAGCAACTAGAGTGCAAACATTCAGAATTTATGGCAAATGTGTGACATAT
This sequence comes from Triturus cristatus, assembly GCF_964204655.1. Classification (NCBI taxonomy): domain Eukaryota; kingdom Metazoa; phylum Chordata; class Amphibia; order Caudata; family Salamandridae; genus Triturus; species Triturus cristatus. The sequence continues at coordinate 168,292,535 of NC_140582.1, forward strand.
CTGAATACCTTCATGATGGAACCAAAGTAAAAAACTGAAGGCATTTCCTACTGAGGAGACTGCAGTACATGAGGAAATTAGGAAACTTCATAACAAATAAATCTCCCAAGATGGCCACCGGAGACAAAAGAGCCCAAATGTAGCCCAAAATCACCCAGATGTAGCCCAAATATAGCCCAATGACAGAAGTGTGCAAAACACTTATTATTTGTGTTTTTACAGTGTTATATAGTGCAGACTTGTCAGGTATTGGAGTGCTTTACATGAGCATTGGTTACATCACACAAGAACAAATTCATTTTGGTTGTAGACATGGGGAGACTAAGTGATTTGACCAGAATCACAGAATGTCGAGCTGAAGCAGAAATTCCAAGCTGGTTCCCCAGTTGCAAAGTCTGCAGTTTTGGAAGTAACACCACATCCTCTCCCCTAAGTGCAACATTTAATCAAGTGGTCAACTGGATAAAAAAACATAAAGATAACAAATAATTTAAAAGTGCTTTGTCGCTATTTGAAAACTCAGAAAATATGTCCTTATTTTAGTCTTTTAGAGCACTAACCATAATTTTGATGCCAATAAGACCCTCTCATATATGTAATTTCTAAAGGAAATGCTCTAGGTATTACAGTTTTGATTACATCAAGATGACTTCAGGCGTTCCACACTTTTGTAATAAATATAGAATGTTAGCTATCTAGTTGTTCATACTGTTGAGAGGCAGAGGCCAGGGGCACGGACTCTGAAAATTTAAGGCAGGTAGGAGGGTGCAAAGGCAACAATTTAACCACACTGAGCAGGCAGGAAGGGCTGTGGCAGCACAACAGACTATGGAGGGCAGTGGAAAGGGGGGCAGAGGCAACAAACCAACAATACAGGACTTGCAAGAGAGGCTGTGGCAAAGTAATAGACCATTGTGGGCAGAAGGAAGAGGCAATGGTAGTACAACCATACATGCCAACAGACCCGATTCAGCCAGAAAACGTCCAATGTTTTTAAGCTCAAATGGGCTTTATTTGATCTGTCTCCTGTCTACAATCTAATCTTTTTCAATGTAACTCAAAGGGGAAAATCAATACCCCAGTTTTTTTTCAAAATCTCCCTCTTACCAAGTTCAAAATGTTTGCAAGTATGGTACATTGGATCATGGAAGGCAATGGGGTAGGGACATGGACTTGGATAACAGAGGACAGGAGGGACATGGAGAGGTGCACCAAACTGACAATGCAGGGCAGGCATCAGGGTTTGCAGCAGCACAATACACCACACAGGGCATGCGGGACGGGAGTGCAGCACAAAAATCCATAGAAAGCAAGAGGGAGGGGACAGGACCATGCACATGGACAAGAGAGAACAATGGTAGCTAGCTGACCATAATGGAAAGGCAGGAGAGAAAGTTGCAGCATAACAGACCATAAAAGGCAGGAGGGACGGATCAGGGGCATTACAATGGAACAGACAAGTCAGGAGGGAGGGAGTAGGGGTCTGCACATGTAAACAGAGGGCTGGGGGCAAGGGGGCAGGGCAGGAACAGCAAGATAGCCATGGAGGTTAGGCAGGATGGGCACTGGAACCAAGAAACACCATGAAGAGCAATAGTGAGACTGTGATGGCATACACACAGACCATGGAGGGAAGGTGGGAGGGGGTCAGGGGCAGCTAACTGACCACACAGGGAAGGTGGGAGGGGCCATGGCAGCACAGAAGACTATGCATGGCAAGTGGGAGGGTTAGTGGCAGCACAATGGCTATGATGGGCAAGAAGGAGGGTGCAGGGGCATGCACAAAGGACGATGGAGGATAGAAGGGAGGGTCAGGACCTGTGCACAGACAAGAAAGTTCAGGGGAAGGGGCCTCACAACAGACCGCACGGGGCAGGCAGGAGGAGCAGTTGCAGCACAACAGACCAGGGAGGACAGAAGGGTGTGGCAGTACAATGGACCATGTAGGACAGGAGGAAGAGGATAGGGGCATGGCATGTGGACAGGCAGGGTGGAGGTGGCAGGGACAGGTTACAGTCATCTGACAATGCTAGGCAGGTGAGAGGGGAGTGGCAGCTCAACAGAACACTCAGAGTAGATAGGAGTGGCAGGTCCATGGAACATGGTGGGCAAAAAGGATTGAGCAGGGGCATGCACAAAGACATCGGAGGGCAGGGGGAAGGAGAATAGGGGCAGCAAGCTAAGCACAGAGTTTAAGCAGGAGGTCAATGATGGGGCATAGAATTGGGCAATGGAGGGCAGGAGGAGTGGACTGGTACATCATACTAAATTGAGGGCAGTGGCAGCACATCAGACCATGCATGGCAGGAGGGAGGAGGCTAGTCCATGGATTCAGACAACAGAGGATAGGGAGGAGGTGGATGGGGCAGCAAGCTAACTGTTCAGAGAAGGCGGGTATTAGGAACTTTATTGTTTTTAAAACGTGTGTCTGTGCGAACTACTTAAAATATGAACAAGTATGCAGCATAATCTCACTTTTATTCAGGAAGAAGAGGACGTTTGCGACTGTGACTCCAGGCTCACTTGGCAGAAACACCCCCTGACCCTCCACCCCCTATCGCAAAATGTAATGCCCGTGAAAAGGGTAGGTGAACACAGTGTTATATAGAACATAGTCCTGAGAGCACGAATGAAAATGAAAACTAGATATAGTGTATGGTATAAACTATGCACCAAAAAGTGTGATATAAGATGAACCGGGCGTGAAATATAATATGCAATACATTGTGCGCAATGACAGATTCATTGGAGAGCGCGAGATAGCACAGGCACTAGCGCGTGCTATGTGATATGCGCCTTGGAGTGTAATATGCACAGGGCAGTGTTGTGTAACCTAACTAGTCTCTAGAGTTGTAATATAAAATATGTGCTGGGGAGTGTAACGTTGCATATGCACTGTGACAAAGATATGGATCCCAGATTGTAATATGTATGGCATAGCACTGTGCGTTATAACATAGGCATCGAGGAAGGCACATTAGATGGGGCAACCCGTGCGAAGATAAGTGTGGCATGACATATTCACGGGGTGGTGTTACAGTGCACATGGGCTAGAGAGTGTCATAGCATATGCACTAGCTGGTGGAATACAACACAGAGGTGTGAGGCAATCGGCGGGCACTGGTGGGTGTAACACAGCATTGGGCTCTGCCAGGAGCACGCTGTGACTCTCAAGTGATGTTCGTCCCCTTTCCAGAGAGTAAAATAAAAAGTATTACACATCCGGCAGTGGATGTGTGTTTTATTAACCGTGAGGGGGGTTTCTTGCATAGTTTTGGTCGAATTTTTGTCCAATCCCATTTGAATGGCTTGGTGTGCATGTGTATTAAATGTGCCCGTCAATAGCTACCCATGTTTGTATAAATAAACGACAAGGGTGTCTACCGGGATTAGGCACGGTAGGGCATCAGACATGTGAGAGCTTCACTAGTGGTGTAAATACATTCCACATGGATTCATTGTATGCATAGTCGCCTTTTAATGAATATCACGCAAATCGTCATGGTGATAGGTACGTACGGTTTGTCCAGCATGTCCTAGGTGTGTCTATAAATATATATTTTTTTAAAATAATAAAAAACAGTGGCCGGCCCTGGGGATTGGGGTCAAAAAAATATAATTAGGAGACAGGCCCTGGGGGATGGGGTCATCAGGGCCAATAAATTAGAATAAGAAGGGGAACCACACAGCCCCCCTTCTTAAAAAATTAAAATAAATAAAAGACTGGCATCGTGCCGGAGGCCACGCCTCCTCCTTGCAGCACTCTGCAAACGCGCCCCCTGGTGAGTTGTAAGTTGGGGAATTATTTCCTCTTCAATACTGAGGGTCCCTGAGGGCCAACTAGCCCAACAGGCATCTCCAGTATGCGACAGGGAGCTGCGCTGCAGACAGGTGTTCTGAGGCCAAGCCCCTTTTTACAACTCTCTGCAACGCAGCTCTGTGGCGCTTACTGGAGGTACCTAGTGGTCTAGTTTGACCCTAGGGACCCTTAGGATTCAAGGGGACTTAATCTCTCAACTAAGAACAGCCACAGGGCGCGTTTACACAGTGGTGAAGGGAGGGGACGGGGCCTGAGGTGACGTGTGCAAACACGCACTATGGCACGTTTTAAATTGGGGATATAATTTCCCTTCAATACTGAGGGCCCCTGGGGGCTAACTAGCCCACCAGGTGTTTCCAGTAAGCGCCACTGAGCTGTGTTGCAGAGAGGTGGTCCAGGCCGCGCCACTTTTTACACCTCTCTGCAATGCAGTTCTGTGGCGCATACTGGAGGTACCTAGTGGGCTAGTTGGACCCTCAGGATTCAAATTAAGTTAATCTCCCAACTAAAAACGGCCACAGGGCGTGTTTACACAATGGTGAAGGGAGGGGACGGGGCCTCAGTTAATGTGTGCAAACAAGCCCTGTGGCGCGTTTTAAGTTGGGGAAATAATTCCCCTTCAATCCTGAGGGCCCCTGGGGGCTAACTAGCCCACCAGGTGCTTCCAGTAAGCGCCACTGAGCTGCGTTGCAGAGAGGTGGTCTAGGCCGTGCCACTTTTTACACCTCTCTGCAACGCAGCTCTGTGGCGCATACTGGAGGTACCTAGTGGGCTAGTTGGACCCTAGGGACCCTCAGGATTCAAATGAACTTAATCTCCCAACTAAAAACGGACACAGGGCGTGTTTACACAGTGGTGAAGGGAGGGGACGGGGCCTGAGTTAACGTGTGCAAAAACACCCTGTGGCCTGTTTTAAGAGGTAGTTTTAATCCCCCTGCCCTATTATATACTAGGGGCTTACAGAGGAGGTCATGATAATCACAGGGGGACCCCAACGCATAATGTTCCCTAGAGTATGTAGGTGTTTTCACTGTATTCTAAGTGTCTTTTAACTAAGGGTGGGCGTAGTTCGCGAAGTAGCACTTCGCGAAGCTACGCAAAGTGAAGTTCGCACTACGCGAGCTACGCGTAGCACTTCGCGAACTGCGAAGTAACATGTTCGCACTGTGCAAGATGTTGTTTTCAATGATTGCACAGTGCGGACAAGCAACCGGCACTGTGCAATCATTGAAAATGGCATCTTGCACAGTGCGAGCTGTAGTTTTCTGCTGCTCGAGTAGATTTTTACTCGAGCTGCAGCTTTCTCAACGCGAACTGGTAGTTTCTCATCGCGAGCGGTCGCGAGCATACGCGACCCCTCGCAATGAGAAACCTGACCTTCTCGCGTTGGGAATCTCGCCGGGAGGTTTATTTTCCATGCTCGCGATCGCGAACAAGGAAAAAGTCTCGCCAGGATGTCATTTTGCTTGCTCGCGGTCGCCAACTTGACGTTGAGGACCGCGAGCAAGCAAAAAATGACCGCAGCACTACACAACACTACGCTACGCGTGTTCGCACTGTGCTACGTGCAGTTCGCGTATCGCGAAGTAGCGCGAACTTCGCAAACTACGCGAGCGTAGCGTAGTGCTTCGCCCAGGCCTACTTTTAACATAGCACTGGCTCTAGGACTGGTTAGTCAGACTCAGTTACCACCAGTATCCGTCTGAAAAAGTTGAGGGTACAGGATGATTTTGCAACAAGGCTTCTTTCTGCTCTTCTTTTTGTTCTTTCTGCACGTTATCCTTCTTCCTGCACTTTTCTTCGTCTTTAAGGACTTCTGTTGCTTCTTTCTGCACTTCTTTTTTTTCTTTCTGTGCACTTTTTCTTCTTTCTTCACATGTCCTATCTCTGTAGGCATAGTTAGAAATTCGCATTTAAAAAACTTTTGAAATTCACAGAAAAAACCATAGGTTTCAGGCACGTTATAGTTAGGAATTAGCATTTAAAAAACCTCAGAAATTCACTGAAAAAACCATAGGTTTCAGGAGTGTTATAGTTAGCTGGACTTTTCACTTGTACAAAACCATTGAAATTCCCCCGTTATAGTTAGTTCAGCTAACTATAACTCGCGCGCCCGCAATGCACTGCTGATGACGTCACATATTACATCACTCATGACATGGTCAGTGACATCACTCATGACATCACTGATGACATCTCAAATGACATCACTGATGACATCACTGATGACATCATCCTTGTGATAGAGTGGCAGACCTCCTCTCACCCTAATATAACCTTTGATACACACATTCAAAAATAGAGACTAAAATTTTCAAAACAATGGACATACCAATACCAGCTACAACAACCTCTTCAGTAATTCTAAGATCCACATACACATCCACTCATTCACCAACAGTCCTATACAGTCACTCATACATGTACTCACTCATCATATGTACTCATACACCTATACATCCTGTTACACAATGCCACTCATCCATAGAGTTACTCACACACATAGTCACTCATGCTAATAAAGAATCAAACATACATTTACTTGCATATACAGTTATACACACACCACCACACTTACTTCTACGGAAACTTACACATACTTAGTCTTTTAAACAATCACTTATAGAAACACATACTTATTCATACAGGAACTCTTTCAATCTCTCACTCTCACATATACTCACTTATATACACCAATAGTCACATATACTAGTTTAAAACATATGTAGTTACTCATAAAGACACTATTGAGACAGTCATTCACTCACTAACACACCCATACACACACTCATCCACCCATACAGTCCTGCACACATGCTGTCTTCAACACATACAGTGAGTCAGTCATTCATGCACCTATGCACTACGTAATACCCCCCACTGAACCATGCAGACACTCAGACTGATACTCAAAAAACCAACTAATAACCTATATAGACACCCATGTAGCTACTCACCAACCCATGCAGCCACTTATACACAAAGTGAGAGACTGATACAGATATTTACATATTTAAACATTACTCACTAAGCCATGTATTCACTATGATACACTTAATCAGTCAGTTACACAATCAATTTTTCAAAAACAAATCATCCATTTAGACACTTACATACCCATTTATTCTTCCATCGACCTTGAGATATACATATATAAAACATATTTAATTTTCAGAAAAACACACATTCACTGGATGATGTCATCAGTGATGTCATTTCAGATGTCATGAGTGATGTCATGAGTGATGTCACTGACCATGTCATGAGTGATGTAATATGTGACGTCATCAGCAGTGCATTGCGGGCGCGCGAGTTATAGTTAGCTGAACTAACTATAATGGGGGAATTTCAATGGTTTTGTACAAGTGAAAAGTCCAGCTAACTATAACACCCCTGAAACCTATGGTTTTTTCAGTGAATTTCTGAGGTTTTTTAAATGCTAATTCCTAACTATAACGTGCCTGAAACCTATGTTTTTTTCTGTGAATATATATATATATAAATATATATATATATATATATTGTTACTTGAAACGTCTTTATTTCCATTTTGTGTTGCATTAATTGCTGGAAGATTTGAGAATAAAGCATCTGCTGTGGCTTCTCTGGCCCGCAGCACGTTTGCTGAGTAGCCATTTTTCAATGTTTTTAGTTTCGCTGAGTATCGCAAAGTATTTAAGCACTAATGCGCTCATTTATGTCGTTAACGTGTCTCACAAAGCGCTTTTGTTGTTACAAGCACGGATCTCAGTCCCCCGCCTATATGCCGCATACGAGGTAAAGCTAATTCCGCTTACCCGACTGGAGTCACTCCTCTCCTCGTCGGCGTTCTCCGACCACAGGAGAGGAGTGACTCCGGTCAGGTAGGCGGAATTAGCTTTACCTCGTATGCGGCATATAGGCAGGTGACTGAGATCCGTGTTCGTAACAACAAAAGCGCTTTGTGAGACACGTAAACGACATAAACGAAAAATGGCTACATCAGCAGACGCGCTGCGGGCCAGAGAAGCCACAGCAGATGCTTTATTCTCAAATATTCCAGCAACTAATGCAACACAAAATGGAAATAAAGACGTTTCAAGTGACAATCATGATGTTAAAATGATGTTGAAAAATTTAGAGAAATTGTTAAAAACGGAACTCACCAAATGGTGGGAGAAAAAAAGCCTGGAGAAGTATAAAGAAGTGGGTCGAGTCCCACGTGGTCTTAGAGTACTTATCGCGCCATCTTTTGAAAACCCTAATCCCTCAATGCTAAAGGAATGGGCAAATAACAATCTAGAGGCATCCATGAATATCGTAACGATCTTGATAAAATATGCAGAGATCGACAGAAAAGAGACCAGTAAGAAAATTGAGTTACTGAATATCACATTGGATGCACATGAACAAAAAGAACTCATCAAAAAAAGTCGTGAGGAAATCAATTCAAGACTAATAAAACACGAAGAGATAATTAAAGCAAGAAAAATCGGGAAATTTACGAGGGACAAGACAGACTACGAAACAGGAAGGGTATTCACATTTGCGAGAAAATTCGACAATGCAAAAAGACAAGCTCTGACCACCAAAGTTACCAGCAGCAATAACGTAGCTGAAGACAGAAATAACACGCCAAGTACAGATACAAGCTCTATAAGTAGCAACTACGAATCTGATGACAGTGTGTCGAATAACCATCTAACGAGACTTCCAACAGATTATACCCCCTCGGAGGAGTTGGGGTTTCTTATAGAAGATCGTCGCCACACTCTGCGCTCACACGATCCCGAGAAGACAAACACCGGGAGAACAACATTAGGAGAAAACAAAGGAGAAAAATCCAGAGGCAGAGGAAGAGGCAGAGGGGGCAGGGGGAAGAAATGGTAACAACAGAAACCAAAGAAGTAGCCCCAGACAACACTGTGATCAACTTATCCAACATTGATTTGACAGTAGCAGAACTACAACTATTATCACTTGGTTTATCTTTCTGCCCAGGCAACAACTTCAAATACCCACAAACTCGAGTTGATGTTTTTAAATTCATCAGAAAATTAAAGCTCATGAAACATTTCAAATTGAATAAAGTGACCGAAAAATCAAATACTTCGGCACCCACCAATACTATTAATGTGTTGACACAAGTTTGTGACATTCCACTACCCCGCTTCTTGCATGCATTAGCACGAAAAGAATCGAACATAACTCAATAGACACAATATGACATGTTAGAAATGGGCATGCAGGGCCATATGATCAGTCCAACACTGTTTCGACTACCGTCATCATTTATTCCGATGATGCCTAGAGATGCTATTGATATATTTAGTGACTGTGTTACAGAAGATCTGAAAAAACTTAATCAGACAACATTACGCAAACAAAAACACAGAAAGTACAAAGATCTACAATATTCAACATTAATGCGCAAATTACAATCACGTGGAGATCTAATAATCAACAAATCTGACAAGGGTGGTAACATAGTCCTATGGCCTCGGAAGCTTTACATGGAAGAAGCACACAAACATGTGGGTGATAGTGAATGCTACAACAAGGCAACTTTCAATGATTTGAAAAGAATTAAAGAATTGGTATCTAAAGAACTATCAAAATGGGGAAGAATGGGACTGCTAAGTAAAAATGAACTGGAATTTTTAAAAAATGACCATTCTATTACACCAGTACTTAATTTTATTCCTAAAGTACACAAAAAAACAAATCCAGTCGCAGGAAGACCCATAATATCAGCACAAAGGGGACTTCTTGAGAACATGTCGAAATATGTGGACTTCTTTCTCCATGAACAAGTGGAATCATTAGATTCATACATTCGGGACACTGGCCACTTTATATCCACACTTCAATCCATAGAATGGAAACAAGGATACATCTTTCTGGTTATGGACATAAGTTCTCTATACACCAGCATTCATCATACTGATGGGATATCGGCCAGTAAATATTTTCTATCTAAGCGTTCCCATGCCTTTTATCAACACAATGTAATGCTTTTAGACATGATAAACATATGTTTGACCAATAATTTCTTTATCTTCAACAAGGAGGTGTTTCAACAACTTCGCGGAGTGGCGATGGGGGCATGTTTTTCCCCCAGCTACGCGTGTCTCCACGTAGGCTGGGGGGAGGAGCATGTCCTCAGAACCACTCACAAGGAGACATTTGAAACACATGTTATACAATGATGGCGCTTTATAGATGACGTTTTTGTCATCTGGAAAGGTACTAAGGAAACAGCTTATGAATTTGTCAATAACTTAAACGTCAATGACTTAAACCTGAACTTTACGGCAGAAGTAAATGAAATGGTAATACAGTTTTTAGATGTTGGGATCTACATCATTAATAATCGTATTCACATGAAACTACACAGAAAAAGCACAGCAGGCAATGCCATACTACATGCTACTAGCTCTCATCCCTATCATCTGATTAAAAGCATCCCATATGGGGAATTCTTGAGGATTAAACGTATATCCAACACAGATCATGACCTCAAGATTTGTCAAAATGAGGCACTTCAGAGATTTATCCATCGAGGGTACAAAGAAAATGAACTCATGAAAGCTATGGATAAAGCCAATGCTTGTGGTAATGATGCAGCAACGAGTGAAGCTGTATGTCTCATAACTAAGAAAACAAAAAAAACTGAATCAGGGAATAACATAAGACTTATCACAGAATATAGTCAACAAGATAAACAAATCATAAAGATCATTTACAAGAATTGGCCCATCGTCAAAACAGACCTCACTATGTCCCAATTGGTGCCTGAACTACCTAATATTACTTTCAGACAGGCACCTTCAATGAGAGATGCACTAGTTAGATTCAGTCCAGAAGTTATGAAAACATCCAACTGGCTAACTAATAGAAAGGGTTTCTTTAAATGCAGCTCTTGTAGAGCTTGCAAATTTGGGATCAATACGAGTGAGGTAACAGGAATGGTGGAGTCTAATCCTATAAAAATCTCCAAAGTACTGACATGTCGCACGGAATTTGCAGTCTATGTCTTAGAATGTACCTGTAAACTTAGATACGTGGGAAGTACGAAATTCCAGGTATTTAACCGAATCTTACAACATTTGAGAGCGATAGTTACCTCAGACCCCAGTTACCCAGTAGCTAGACATTTCAAACATGTCCACGATAATAACCTAAATGAGCTTAGCTACTTTGTCATTGACATGATACCTAAATCTATTAGAGGGGTAACAGGGAAAAGAAATTGAGACAGTTAGAATCATACTACATCCTTGCTCTAGATTCAAAAATGCCAAGAGGTCTAAATAACGGAGAAGAAATGCACCATTTTTTGTAAATTGATCATGTGGGACATACATTATACGTAATTACCATTATCATATCTGTCAACACTTCTTTTTTAACCATTCCACTGTGTTATTTATCTGGCTTTTTATTCAGTTTTTAGAATGGTTTTAATCAGGGGTTTTAACTGGCATTCCCGGTTTTACTTTTGATTTTAACGGTCTATTTACGAGTTAATCGCCGATAGTAGCATTCGGTAGTGGTTTCATAGGGAGATTATTTCGCCTATATATATAAATGATTGATGTCTATGATTTCATTATCAATATGGCAATCTTTGAAGTGATCCTTCAATATATTCAATATATGGAAGCTTCTCTAACTTACCTGATATATATCAGCACTGGCTGGTAATCATGTTGTTAGATTTACGACAAAGTATACACTACTATCCCACATGGGACTGACCGTTATCATTTGTCTCTTTGTATACTCTGCGATTAGATTTGCTTACGATATGATTAATCAACATCATAAGGTTTATAAGAATAACAGGCTTCTCGCAATTGATAATATTACATATGATTGTAATATTGAAATTTTATCAACACTTATACTGTTTTTAATAATTGGTGATTGAATTTAATTAGGTAATTTTAGGCACTTGCACTTTACACTCTGTTTACATATTTATTTATTTATTGTAAACTGTGATTCTGCTCATTGCTTCATTATGAATATTTATATGTATTTTAACAATATGATGGATTAATATTGTGCAATAATGTTTACATTTAAGGGATTTTAGAAATAATGGCAAAATGAGTCTTTTTTCATTGTTCATTCACCATTATATAAGCACTGATTGGCCGTATGCATGTCATGTGATCAAGACAGTGTTCGACTGTCGAAACGCGTAATGCTGCTATGCCAGAATTGCTGATAACTCAACGCAATAAACTGCACTGAATAACTGAACACGCTGTGGTCCATACCTGTTTTCCTGGGGGATCTCAGACAAGACGGGACTTTGATACTTTGTATATATGTATATATATGTATATGTATATATATATATATATATATATATATATATATATATATATTACCTACTGGCGGTCGCCAGTAGGTAGTTATAGTTAGGACCACGTTTCCATAGGAAATCCGCAACATTCTATTTTGAATAACTTTGGCGCCGGTTGACGAATCCTCGCAAATTTTTCAAAATAGGTGGGGCGCTACGCTCCGCTCCTACCCTGAAAGTCTCGGGGGGATTCGTCAAGCGGGGGCTGAGATAAAAGGGGGGTCCCAAAACGCGTTTTTCCCATGCATTTTTCCATAGGACCTTTAGACACAGCTACAGCTGAACAGAATTACTTGAAATTTGGCAGAGAGGTAGTCCTCAGGTCAAGGAAGTGCCTTTTGTAGGTTTGGTGTAAATCTGTTCAGTAGATTCAGAGAAAATAGCCTTTAAATCAATATATATATCTGAGCCAGCTTACGGTGCGCTTACGGTGCGCTTACCGTATGCGTACGGTGGCTTGCGCGAGCGCGATTTTGATTGGCTGTTAGATCTTAGTAAACATTCGAATCGGTCGAAACCAGGAAGCGGCGGCCGCCATTTTCTCTCTCGCTCTCTGAGTTGGGCAGCAAAAACGATGCCAAAAAATGTCTAAAGAGGCAGTTTCTTGAGATCCTAACCACCCAGCATTGATATAGGGGTCCCCAAACAACCCCCAAGCCCAAATAATTTTTGTTTTTTTTCGGAAAACCGCCGATTACGATTACCGTACGCGTACGGTAAAAAAAAATTTTTAAAAAAAATTATCCACACCCTCCCCACCCCGTGTGCAAATGGTGCCCGAAGGGCACCATTTGTGCATGGCTTATTTCCGATACGAAATAAACAAAGAATAAATTTCACAAAGATGCGCATAATATGTCCCCCATGTGCGCACGGTGCGCGAAGCGCATCGTGCGTACATGGCCCATCCCGCATAACATGGGCACGCGGTGCGCGCAGCGCACCGCGTGACCACCGTGCTTGCACGGCACTAACTGCGTAAAGTGGGCGCGCGGTGCGCGAAGTGCACCGCGTGCTCACTGTGCGCGCACGGTGCGCGCACGGAACGAACTGCGTTAACTGGGCGCGCACGCCACGAATGGCGTAAAGTAACTTAGCATTTAAAAAACCGTACAAATTCACTGAAAAAACCATAGGTTTCACACACATTATAGTTAGGAATTAGCATTTAAAAAACCTTGCAAATTCACTGAAAAAACCATAGGTTTCACACATGTTATAGTTAGCTGTACATTTCATTCGTAAAAAACCAATGAAATTCCCCCGTTATAGTTAGTGCAGGCAACTATAACTCACGCGACCGCAATCTTCTGCTGATGACATATGTGTCTTTATGAAAAAAAAATATTTGTAATATATGTATAGCTAAAATGTAATGGAAGAAGACATGGGCAAATAAGTGTCTAAATACAGTATTAGCATCAGCAGAGGATTGCGGTCGCGTGAGGTATAGTTGCCTGCACTAACTATAACGGGGGAATTTCATTGGTTTTTTACGAGTGAAATGTACAGCTAACTATAACATGTGTGAAACCTATGGTTTTTTCAGTGAATTTGTATATATATATATATATATATACATACTCCAAGGTGTATTGAAGAATGAGAGGCTGTTTGAGTGTCTGAATGGATAATTTAGTGGGTGTGTGACCGAATGTATAAGTGAGTGATTAAATGTGTCTTACTGAATGCATGCGTTAGTGACTAAACTGTGTGAATGTCTATATCAGTCTGTCAGTTGGTATGTAAGGGGCTGGAAGGGTTGGTGAGTAGCTACATGAGTACCTGCATGAGTGTCTATATGGGGTAATGATTGGTTGTCTGAGTACCTGTATGAGTGCCTGAGTGTCTGTGTGGATGGGTGAGGGTGTGTGTGTCTCCCTGCATGGATATGTGAGTGGGTGATTGACAGGGTGTATGGGTTCATGAGTGTGCCTGCGAGGGGTTGTATGGGTGAGTGTCTATGTGTGTGGCTGTGTTGGTGAGTGAAAGGATGTCTCAGTCATATATGTGTGAGTAACTACATATGTGGAAGGCAGTATATGTGAGTCTTGGAGTATATAAGTGACTATAAGTGAGAGTGTGTGATTGTGAGAGTACCTGTATGGATGATTGTGTGCTTGAGTCATTGATTGTATAAGAAAGAGAGTAGGTATGTGTTAGTATCTGTGTGAATAAGTGAGGTGGTGTGTTTATAACTGTATAGGTCAGTAAATGGCATTGTGATTGACTCTTTGGGTGACTGAAAGGTGTGTGAGTAACTCTATGGGTGAGTGGCGGTGTATGAGTGTCTGTATTGGTGTATGAGTGCATATATCAGTGGCTGTATTGATAAGTGACTGCGTGTATGAGTGACTGTATGGGTGAGTTGATTTGTGTGTAGACCTATGAATAAGTGAGTGGATATATAATAACTGGTATTAATGTGTCTATGGTTTTGAGAATGGTAGTCTGTATTTTAGAGTGGGTGTATGAAAGGTTATATTAGGGTGTGAGGAGGTGCATCAGGTATTAAGTAGATGATATCAGTGATGTCATCAGTGATGTCATTTGAGATGTCAACAGTGATGTTGTCAGTGATGTCACTGACCATGTCATAAGTGATGTGATGTTATCAGCCGTGCATTGCCGGGGCACGACTTATAGTTAGCTCAGTTAACTACCCTAATATGGGAGGGAGGACGGAGAGGGAGGGAGAGAGAGAGGGAGAGAGAGAGAGAGAGAGATGAGTTTATGCCGGGTCTGGTGGTTCAGTGGACGATCCTATAATAGCTGAGTTTCTCTGGTTTTGTATGAGTGAAATGTTGGCCTAACTTCAACATCCATGAAACCTATGTTTTTTTTCAGTGATTTTCTAAGATTTTTTAAATGCTATTTACTAACTAAAACTTCCCTGAAAACTCTGTTTTTTTCAGTAAATTTCTAAGGTTTTTAAAAACTAATATCTAACTATAACTTTCCTGAAATCTTAAGATTTTATTCAGTGAATTTCTAAGGTTTTTTTAAATGCTAATTTCTAACTATAACATCCCTGAAACCTGTGGTTTTCAGTGAATTTCTAAAGTTTTTTAAAATCACTAATTTCATACTATGCCTACATAGGTAGGACATGTACAGAAAAGGTATGAAAGGCACAGAAAAAAGTAAAAGACGTGCAGAAAGAGGCAACAGAGGTGCAGAAAGAGGAAGAAAGAGGCAGAAAGAAGCAAAAGAAATGAAGAAAGAAGCATAAGAGGTGCTGAAAGAGGCCTACTTTGACTGTGCCTTTCCACAGACTCATATAAAGTAGCTAATCAGTAATCCTTCTCCCAAGATGTCTTAAACCACACTTTTCTCTTGAAGGTTCTCTATTCATCAACTGCTCAGAATGTTAGGCCTACCAAATGTAAAACAGCAATCCTAAAAACATCACTGTTGTAAGTCTCACTAAGCTTGTGAAGGTATGCAAGTGTTTGTCTAGGCTTTTACCTAGTGACATGTTAGATAAAAATAAACATACAAATACTTGAATATCTGTGTTTCAAACAGCATACTCTGTATATTTGTGTACAAGAAGGTGTATGTATTTTCTTCTGCTCATAATACAAGGCCATGGGTATTCAGTAGTATATTTGAGGGCCTCTATAACACCTACATATGTAAGACATGTCTGCCTGTGCAACCGAATGACAGAGCTGAACTGAGAAGATTTGATCACCTACAGGAGAAGCTACCCACTTTTTAATCTACCATCTTCAGATGCATAACACATGTGAGAATACATGTACAAGTAGACATATACCTCAGTCAGGAAAGCACACAGACCTTTAAACTTGAAAGCTTGCACTTCCCATTTGACTACAGAAAGCGGTGAAAGAAGTGCAGAAAGAGGCAGGAGAAGTGCAGAAATAATGGAGAAGTGCAGAAAGTGTAAGAAATGTACAGAAAGATGCAAGAGAAGTGCACAAAGAGGAAAGAGGAGTGCACAAAGAGATAAGAGAAGTGCAGAAAGAAGCAGGAGAGGTGCTGAAAGAGGAAGAAAGGTGTAGAAAGAGGCAAGAGAGGTACAGAAAGAAGAAAAAAGTGCATAAAGAAGCAAGAGAAGTACAGAAAAGGGCAGTAGAAGTGCAGAAGGAAGCAAAAGAAGTACAGAAAGAGGTAAGAGAAATGCCAAAAGAGGCAAGAGAAATGCAGAAAGAAGCAAGTGAGGTGCAGAAAGAGGCAAGATGAGTACAGAAAGAGGCAAGTGAGGTGCAGAAAGAAGCAAGAGAGGTACACAAAGAAGAGAGTGAGGTACAGAAAAAAGCAAGTGAAGTACAGAAAGAAGCAAGAGAAACACAGAAAGAGGCAAGAAAAGTGCAGAAATAGGCAAGAGAGGTGCAGAAAATAGCAAAAGAAGTTGAGAAAGAGGGAAGTGAAGCACAACAAGAGGCAAAAGAAGCATAGAAAGAGTCCAAAGAGGTACAGAAAGAGGAAGAAATGTGCAGAAAGAAACAAGGGAAGTACGCAAAGAGGGGAATAGAAATTCAGAAAGAGGCAAGAGAAGTGCAGAAAGAAGCAAGAGGGGTGAAGGAAGAAGCAATAGAGGTGCAGAAAGACAAAGAAAGGTCTAGAAAGAAGCAAGAAAAGTACAGAAAGAGCAAAGAGACGTACAGAAAGAGGTAAGAGAAGTGCAGAAAGAGACAAGAGAAGTACAGAGAGAGGCAGTAGAATTTTAGAAAGAGGCAAGAAAAGCTCAGATTGAAGCAAGAGATGTGCAGAAAGAAGCAATAAAGGTGCACAAAGAGGAAGAAAGGTGCAGAAAGCAGCAAATAAAAGTACAGAAAGAGCAAATAGAAGTGCAGAAAGGGGTAAGAGAAGTACAGAAGGAGATAAGAGAAGTGCAGAAAGAGGCAAGAGAGGTACAGAAAGAAGAAGAACTGTACAGAAAGAGGCAAGAGAGGTACAGAAAGAGGTAAGAGAAGTGCAGACAACAGCAAGAGAAGTGCAGAAAGAGGCAAGAGAGGTACAGGAAGAAGAGAGTGAGGTGCACAAAGAAGCAAGTGAGGTACAGAAAGAGGTGAGAGAGGTACAGAAAGAGACAAGTGAGATACCAAAAGATGCAAGAGAAGTGAAGAAAGAGGCAAGGACGGTGAGGAATAAGAGAGTGAGGTACAGAGAGAGGCAAGTGAAGTTCAGAAAAAAACAAGAGAAGTTCAGAAAGAGGCAAGAGAAGTGCATAAAGAAGGAAGAGAAGTGCAGAAAGAAGGAAGAGAATTGCAGAAAGAGGCAAGAGAAGTGCAGAAAGAGGCAAGAGAGTTACAGAAAGATACAAGAAAAGTGCAGAAAGGAGCAAGAGAAGTACGGAAAGAGGCACGAGGGGTGCAGAAAGTGTCAAGAGAAGTGCAGAAAGAGCCGAGTGAGGTGCAGAGAGAGGCACAAGAGCTGCAAGAAAAAGCAAGAGAAGTACAGAAAGGTTCAAGAGAAGAGCAGAAAGAAGCAAGAAAGGTGCAGAAATGAGCAGTAGAAGTGCAGAAAGAGGCAAGAGAAGTGTAGAAAGAGGCAAGGGGTGCAGAAAGAAGAAGAGAAGTACAGAAAGAAGCAAGAGAAGTGCAGAAAGAAGAGAAGCACAAAAAGAAGCAAGAGAGCTACAGAAAGATGCAAGAGAAGTGCAGATAGAGGCAAGAGAGGTACAGAAGGAAGCAATAAAAGTACAGAAAGGAGCAAGAGATGTGCAGAAAGAGGCAAGATAGATTTAGAAAGATGAGAGTGAGGTGCAGAAAGAGGCAAGTGAAGTGCAGAAACAGACAAGTGAGGTGCAGAAACAGGCAAGCGATGTGCAGAAAGAGGCAAGAGAGGTACAGCAAAAGGCCAATGATGTGCAGAAAGAAGTGAGTTAGGTGTAGAAAGAGGCAAGTGAGGTGAAGAAGGATTCACGAGAAGTGCAGAAAGAGGTAAGCAAAGTGCAGAAAGAGGCAAGTGAGTTGCAAAAAGGGGCAAGAAAGGTGTGGTATGAGAAATGAGAAATTCAGAAAGAGGCAAGAGGCAAGTGAGGTGCAGTAAGAGGCAAGAGAGGTACAGCAAGAGGTAAGAGAGGTGCAGAAAGAGTAAAGACAAGTGCAGAAAGAGGCAAGTGGGGTGCAGAAAGAGGTAAGAGAGGTGCAGAAAGAGGAGAGTGAGGTGCAGAAAGAGGTAAGAGAAGTGCAGAAAACAGCAAGAGAAGTGCAGAAAGAGGCAAGAGAGGTGCAGGAAGAAGAGAGTGAGGTGCAGAAAGAAGCAAGTGAGGTACAGAAAGAGGTGGGAGAGGTACAGAAAGAGGCAAGTGAGATACCAAAAGATGCAAGAGAAGTGAAGAAAGAGGCAAGAACGGTGAGGAATAAGAGAGTGAGGTGCAGAGAGAGGCAAGTGAAGTTCAGAAAAAAACAAGAGAAGTTCAGAAAGAGGCAAGAGAAGTGCAGAAAGAAGGAAAAGAAGTGCAGAAAGAAGGAAGAGAATTGCAGAAAGAGGCATTGAAGTGCAGAAAGAGGCATTGAAGTGCAGAAAGAGGCAAGAGAATTGCAGAAAGAGGCAAGAGAGTTACAGAAAGAAACAAGAAAAGTGCAGAAAGGAGCAAGGGAAGTACAGAAAGAGGCACGAGGGGCGCAGAAAGTGTCAAGAGAAGTGCAGAAAGAGCCGAGTGAGGTGCAGACAGAGGCATGAGAGCTGCAAGAAAAAGCAAGAGAAGTACAGAAAGGTTCAAGAGAAGAGCAGAAAGAAGCAAGAAAGGTGCAGAAAGGAGCAATAGAAGTGCAGAAAGAGGCAAGAGAAGTGCAGAAAGAGGCAAGGGGTGCAGAAAGAAGAAGAGAAGTACCGAAAGAAGCAAGAGAAGTGCAGAAAGAAGAGAAGCGCAAAAAGAAGCAAGAGAACTACAGAAAGAGGCAGGCAAGAGAAGTGCAGATAGAGGCAAGAGAGGTACAGAAGGAAGCAATAAAAGTACAGAAAGGAGCAAGAGAAGTGCAGAAAGAGGCAAGATAGATTTAGAAAGAAGAGAGTGAGGTGTAGAAAGAGGCAAGAGAGGTACAGCAAAAGGCCAATGATATGCAGAAAGAAGTGAGTTAGGTGTAGAAAGAGGTAAGTGAGGTGCAGAGGGATTCAAGAGAAGTGCAGAAAGAGGTAAGCAACGTGCAGAAAAAGGCAAGTGAGTTGCAAAAAGAGGCAAGAAAGGTGTGGTATGAGAAATGAGAAATTCAGAAAGAGGCAAGTGAGGTGCAGTAAAAGGCAAGAGAGGTGGAGAAAGAGTAAAGACAAGTGCAGAAAGAGGCAAGTGGGGTGCAGAAAGAGGTAAGAGATGTGCAGAAAGAGGAGAGTGGGGTGCATAAAGAGGAAAGAGAGGTACAGAAAGAGGCAAGAGGGGTACAGAAAGGAGAGAGTGAGGTACAGAAAGAGGCAGGAGAGGTGCAGAAAAAAGAGAGTGAGGTACAGCAAGAGTCAACTGAGGTGCAGAAAGAGGCGAGAGAAGAGCTGAAAGAAGAAAGTAGGGGCAAAAATAGGCAAGTGAGGTGCAGAGAGAGGCAAGAGAGGTACAGAATGAGGCAAGAGATGTGCAGAAAGAGGCAAGTGAGGTACAGAAAGAAGCAAGAGAAGTACAGAAACTATACCAAACACTAAGGGAAACACGGCGGTGGGCTGACGCCAGTCGCGGGAGCTCCCTAGTAAAGAGGAGTGAGGAGGAGGCAAACGGAGCCGGCAAACGGAGGATTGACGAGATAAATGAGCTAAGATTAATACAATAGACAGATAACTGAGATATCAATATATAATTTAGATAAATAAATGTTCCACGTTTGAATATAGATAAAAATAGAAAAAGAAGGTGGAAAAGTAAAAGTTTTTAAAAAAAACATGTATATACATAATGGACGGGGAAGAGGAAAATCTGTGTATAGTATGATTTAGTTTTCGTACTTTTTATCCTTAGTGGGTAGTGTAGATTTCTTCTCTCCTTCCTTTTATTTGTTTTGTTTATTTGTTTTGAGGTTGCCTCCTCTGTCACAGTCTTCTCGGGATGGAGGCTCTCAAAGGGCAGATTGTATCGCCCAAGAGGTAGAATGGGGGTTTCCCAGGGAGGGGGGCACGGTCATTGGGTGTGGGGTGCAGTGGGAGAAAACAATTAAAAAATGTGTCCTCATTAATGCTGTTTTTCTTTTGTGGGAGGAATTAGACGGAGTTGAAGTCGTTTGGGGGATTCAAAACTCTTCTTTTTTGATGGGATGAGTGCAGATAATGCAAAATATTTAATATATTACCATGGAACATTAATGGGTTAAGATCAAGGAAAAAAGTTGCGCAGGTTGCTGAATTTTGTAAGGATAGCGTGGCCCAAATAATACTGTTGCAAGAAACCCATTTAGAAAAGACAGAATGTAACCAATGTTTTCAAAAATCTAGATGGGTACAAGAGGTTGTATCTTCGGATCAGAGGGGTAGCAATAGAGTAGTAGCCATAATCCTTAAGGCTAATTATGAAATAAGACTGCTTAAATACGAATCAAATGCTTCTGGCAGATGGTTGGTGGCAACTCTCTTGGTGCATGGTAGACCTCTGAAATGCACTGTTTATTATGGGCCGAACAACGACAACCCAGATTCATTGGAAAAATTGGAGTCCTGTCACTTAGAGACAGCAGCACCTATTGTATTAGGGAGAGACTATATTTGGTTTTAAATAAGGGATTAGACAGGACCTCGAAAGCAAAATATAATAGCCCGCCTAGAACGTTCTCCAGACTGACAACAATTATAAAATAATTTAACTTAACAGATATATGGCGTGTAACTAAAAAGGATAAGAGAGAATTTACCTTTTATAGTAAAAAATGTGGACACCATTTTCATATAGATTATTTCCTGGTTGATCAGGAGCTCTGTGGAGATGTCATGGATGTGAGTCATATCCCTGCAATAGTGTCTGATCATTTTGCCGTGGTATTATCTTTAACTTATCACTAAATAGAGGAGCACAGAAGATGGACCCTGGATAGGGTGAATAATTTAGATGAAACAGTAGTTAAAGATTTAAAGGAGAAATCGGAGAGCTTCTTTATCACCAATGAGGGATCAGCAGAAGAAGATATAGTTTGGGATGCCTTTAAAGCTTTTTTAAGGGGAACTTTAACATCCAGTATGATGGGGAAAAACAAGTAGAAAAATTGGACAGAGAAGGTGCGATTCAAGATATTAAGAAAAAAGAGTGGGAGCAGCTGATGGCATCTATAGATGATCCAAATGAAGTAGGCGCTCTAAGTAAGGAGTTAGAGGGGTTACAAGCCGCATTTTGGGCAAAAATTGATATAAAGTCTATAGATAGGTGGAAAGCAAGCAAACTTAAACACTTCGCGTATGGTGAGAACTGTGGGGCACTATTAGCTTGGAAAGTAAAAGCAGATAGGGCAAGAAATACAATACGGGAATTGATAAGCGGAGAATCTGGTGCCCTCCTGAACGTTAACTCAGATTTGAGTAAGGAGGCTTGTAGGTACATGAAAGAATTATATAGAGAGGACGTAGCGCCAAGTCAGGTAGACATAAAGGATTGGCTTGGGCTAACCACTCTCCCCGGCTATCCTCTGAGCAATTTAAAACCTTAGAAGGAGAGATTAAGGAGAGTGAGATAAGAGCCCAGTGCCATAAAATGGTTAAGGGAAAG
Organism: Triturus cristatus; assembly: GCF_964204655.1. Taxonomy (NCBI): domain Eukaryota; kingdom Metazoa; phylum Chordata; class Amphibia; order Caudata; family Salamandridae; genus Triturus; species Triturus cristatus. The sequence continues at coordinate 168,314,354 of NC_140582.1, forward strand.
GCAGCTGGACCGGATGGTCTTCCCGTTGAAGTCTTTATGTGTATCTTAGATACTGGAGCCCCTGTTCTATGCAAATTATTTAATAGGATATTTATGGGTGGAAAGAAGGTCCCTAAATATTGGCTGGAGGCAATAGTTACAATGATTCAGAAACCTAATAAGGATCCACGGAAGATTGACTCCTATAGGCCGATCTCATTGTTAAATACAGATTATGAGATCTTTTCTGGTATTATTACATAGCGGGTGGCTAAAGCAATACATGAGGTCATTCATGTGAGAAATTGGCATGATATATGCTGTCCACTAGTTATAGTGGGCACTCTGTATCAGTCCAAACAATCCCTTATGGTGAATAGGTCAAAGACAACCTTTATTAAAAGCTATCCTAGTGGTAGCTATGGAGAGCAGTCTTCAGGCTAAGTCTTGAAGGAATGTAAAGCAGCTTGTTTTACCAGTCTATAATCTCTTGAACGATCAAATGAAAGGACAAGCACATTAGGCAAATATTTAAAATATATGTATTTAAGATAAAACACACCCCTCCAGTCTCTTTATGAGGCTGGAGTTCGAAGTACTTAATTTACGAATTAGCAATCAACAGTAATAGAACAAATACACGTTTGGGCCCTAGGGGCGTACCAAACCATATACCAATAAAGTGGTATAAGAACCATGACTGAACTAGACACAAGGCCTAGAGCCTGCAGAATCGCTGTGACCCCAAGGAACCACCCAAGGTAGTGACGCAGGGGACCCAAGGGGGCCGTGTGCAGTGTATAAACACAACCGTGGGTTCCCGTTAGCTTCTATGTGCAATGTCGCGGTTGGAAATTTAAAGATTAGGGACACTTAGAATCGAGCCAGGACCAAATCCTTTTGGACTTAGGAAGTTTTAGGGCTGGCACCCATGGGAGCACCAGAGTACTAGTGTTACCTCACCCAGGGAAGCCGGGTGCATAGGTATCTTTTGGTGTCAGGTTGCGTCGTCGATTTCAATGGAAGCTGGACAGCAATATCATCTATATATGCTGCCCTATAGTCTTCCAGGCCTGCAAGGACTTGATTCACCAACCTTTGGAAAGTGGCAGGTGCATTCTTCAAACCAAAGGGCATTACCACAAACTGATTGTGCCCACTAGGGGTAGAACATGTTGTCTTTGGCTTTGCATCATCAGCTAGTCTTATCTGCCAGTAGCCAGCTGTCAGGTCAAATGTGCTTAGAAACTTGGCTGAGGCCAAAGTATCTATTAGCTCATCTGCCCTGGGGATGGGATGGGCATCAGTCCTAGTGACTGGCCTGAGACCCCTGTAGTCTAAACAAAACCTAATTTCTCTCTTGCCATCTGTGGTGTGAGGTTTAGGTACCTGGACTACTGGACTAGCCCAAGGGCTAACTGAGGGTTCAATCACACCCAAATCCTACATTTTTTGAACTTCTGTCCTTATACAGTCCCTGACATGGTCAGGTTGCCTGTAGATCTTATTCTTCACAGGCAGACTGTCCCCAGTGTCCACTTCATGAGTGCACCAGGTGGTCTGACTTGGAGTCAGAGAAAACATATGTCTGAGAAGTTTTCTGCAGTCAGTTTGCTGCTGGGCAGTGAGGCTGCCTGCCAAGGCTACACCATCAGCTGCCCCATCATCAGGGTTCTGAGAAAGCAGGTCAGGGAGTGGGTCACTCTCTTCCTCCTGTCCTTCATCAGTAGCCATGAGCAAGCCCATGTCTGCCCTGTCAACATATGGTTTAAGACTGTTGACATGAAGTACCCTGTGGGGACTCCTAGGGGTTCCAAGGTCTACCAAGTAGGTTACCTCCCCTTTCTGTTCAACTATTGTATGGGGGCCACTCCATTTGCCCAGGAGGGCGGCTGGGGCCACAGGCTCCAACACCCACACTTTCTGTCCTGGCTGGTAGACAGTCAGTACAGCCTTTTGGTCATGCCAGGCTTTTTTCAGTTTCCTGGCTAGCCTCAAGGTTTTTGGTTGCCTTTTTCATATAATCAGCCATCCTGGAGCGGAGACCAAGTACAGATGTCCTGTTTGGGGGGATTGAGTGGTAACTCTGATCCTTCCTTAACCAGACACAATGGACCCCTGACAGGGTGACCAAACAAAAGTTCAAAATGGCTGTAGCCAACCCCCTTTTGAGGCACCTCCCTGTATGCAAATAAAAGGCAGGGCAAGAGTATGTCCCATCTTCGCCTAAGCTTTTCTAGGAGTCCTTTAATCATGCCCTGTAAGGTTTTGTTGAACCTTTCAACTAAACCATTCCATTGTGGGTGATACGGTGTGGTGAACTTGTAGCTCACTCCACACTCCTTCCACATAGCAGTCAAGTAACTAGACATGAAGTTTGCACCCCTGTCAGATACTACCCCCTTAGGAAAGCCTACTCTTGAGAACACACTCAAGAGAGCTCTTGCCACCACAGGTGCTGTAGTGGTCCTTAGGGGAATTGCCTCTGGGTACCTGGTGGCATGATCCACCACCACCAGTATAAATCTGTGCCCAGAAGCTGTTTGAGGATCCATGGGACCAACAATGTCAATCCCAACCCTCTCAAAGGAAACCCCCACCACAGGTAGTGGTATCAGGGGGGCCTTTGTGGTTCCACCTGCCTTGCCACTGGATTGGCAGGTCACACAGGAGCGACAAAACTCCTTAGTGTCTTCAGACATGTTTGGCCAGTGAAAGTGAGGGACAATTCTGTCCCAAGCCTTGTTCTGGCACAGGTGTCCTGCTAGGGGAATATCATGGGCTAGTGTCAATAGGAAACCCCTAAACTTCAGAGGTATAACCAACCTCCTGGATACACCAGGCTTGGGGTCTCTACTCTCTGAGTAAAGGAGTCCATCATCCCAATAAACTTTATGGGTGTTACTAGCATTCCCAGCAGCCTCATCAGCAGCTTGCTTTCTGAGGGGGGCAGGTTTTCTGCTCCTGGCTCAGATCAGACCTGGAAGGGCCCCAGGTCCCCAAGAACTCAACCTGGTCAGGTTCAAGCTCCTCTGGGACAGTTCCTTCTTCAGGCTCAAGATCATCTCCCTGAGGAGACTGTTCAGCATTTTGAGTCAGGTGGTAAGGCTCTGCCTTAACCCTACTGCTCCTCCTCTTGTGAGCCACCTGGTCCATTTTTCTAGATTCCAGGGCCTGTCCAGCTTTAGACAGTTTGGCCTGTAACCTAGTCACAGCAAAGACATGACCAGGGATCCCTAACATTTCTGCATGCGTCCTGAGCTCCACTTCAACCCAAGCTGAAGTCTCTAGATCATTGCCAAGCAAGCACTGTACTGTTAGGTCTGCACTTACCACAACCTTCTTACGGCCAGTTACCCCTCCCCAGGAGAAGTTAACAACTGCCAGAGAATGGTCTGTTCTGACATTGCTAGCATTGGTCACTTGGTAAATTTCAACAAGTATAATCTGCCCAGGATCCACAAGATCTTTTGTCACCATTGTGACACTTGCTCCTGTGTCCCTGAATGCCCAAGCCTCTACTCCATTTATCAAAGGCTGTTATCTGTATTTGCCCAGATTACTGAGACTCACAAAGGGGGACATATCCATGCCCCCATCACCGACAAGAAACTCTGACTAGGCAAGAGTCCATCTCACAACCCAGGGTCAACCCTACTACGCCCTTATTCTGAACATTGCCACTACCTATTGTAGCTGTACTAGGGGGAACAGTTGCCTTAGGGGCAATGGTGGCTGGAGTAGATTCTTTGGACTTGGTGCAGTCACTGGTCCAGTGAGTTTTCTGTTTATAGATATTGACCAAGGTTTCTTTTGGCCTTTTTCCTTGTTTGACTGTGACTCCCCTAGAGAAGACTTCTGGTATTTACCCTCCTTGTCCCCACCCTTGTCAGAGTTCTTAGAATCCTGCTTCTTTGGGTCACCACCTTGGTTCTGTACCTTCTGCCTCACCCTGGTTCTGACCCATTTGTCTGCCTTCTTTCCCAATTCTTGGGGAGAGGTCAGATCAGAGTCTACCAGGTACTAGTGCAACAGCTGATTTTGACAGTTATTAAGAATCTGCTCCCTCATTATCAGATTGTACAATCCTATGAAGTCACACACTTTACTGCCCAATAACCAACCTTCCAGAGCCTTAGCAGCACAGTCAAGAAAGTCAACCCAGTCTTGATTTTGTGCTTTATGGGTATCTCTGAACTTTAACCTGTATTGCTCAGTGGTTAGGCCAAACCCATCTATCAGTGCACTTTTCAGGACCTGGTAATCATCAGCATCCTCTTCTCTTACAGTGAGGAGCTTATCTCTACCTTTGTCTGCAAAGGAGAGCCATAAGATTGCTGCCCACTGACCTTGAGGGACCTTCTGTACTTTACAGGCCCTCTCCAAGGCAGCTATCCATTTGTGGATGTCATCCCCACTCTGGTAGGGAGGGACAATCTTACTTAGGTTTCTATGGTCATAAGACCTCTCCCTATCTCTAGGGAAATTGCTGCCACCAAGGGACTCTAGTCCCTCCTTTTTACTAGCTCTGTAGAGCTCTAGGGCTTCCCTATCTAGGGCTATCTGCTGCTTTCAGAGGTTGAATTTATCTGGCTCATACTTCAGCAGTCTCAATCTCCTCTCCTGGGAGGTTTCCCTCCCTCTGTGAGAAGAAACAGAGGTCCCTACAGACTGGACAGATCCCCTTGAGAGAGACCTATCCCTTCTAGCCCTACTTTCAACTCTTCCTGGAGGAACAAAGAGGGGAGCATTGTTGTCATCCTCCTCATCCTCATCCAGGGGAGCTGGGTTCACCAGATCCTGATCATTGTCATCAGTCTGGTCAGCATTAGAGGTAGGGTCAGGGGAATTTCTACCCCTAGACCTACCCTGAGCTGCTGCCCCACCCACTCTGCCTACCCCACCAGACCCACTAGGTCCTGGGAGATCATTCAGCTTGAGTATCTTTATGAGATGCTGGGTGGTTGGGCTTTTGCCTTTCTTCAGTTCCTAATGGAACATAAGGCCCTAAGCTGTGCAAAGGAGAGATCCTCATATCTATAGGGGAGAAGCTTACTGGCTTCTGGCAGGGACCCACTGGTTCCTGGCTGATTAGACAAATCACTAATGCGGTGTGGTGTATTGCACTACCTACACTAGTGTGGCCTACTAAACTCTCTTGAGTTGTAGAAAGGGTGTGCTATCCCTTAACACACAACTCTAATTTCAGTAGAACTTACTGTATACTAAACTTGATATTATATGTACCTAAGGTATCTTTAGTGGTTTTCAGTTGATCAATTCAATTGATATTATCTGGTAAAACAATAGCAAGCTGGAATCCCACACGCTGCACACCAATGTGAGAAGTTGGCCTGATATATGCTGTCCACTAGTTATAGTGGGCACCCTGTATCAGTCCAAACAAACCCTTATGGTGAATAGGTCAAAGACAACCTTAATTGAAAGCTATCCTAGTGATAGGTATGGAGAGCAGCCTTCAGGCTAAGTCTTGAAGGAATGTAAAGCAGCTTGTTTTACCAGTCTATAATCTCTTGAATGATCATATGAAAGGACAACCACACCAGGTTCATATTTAAAAGTAAATGTATTTAAGATAAAACACACCCCTCCAGTCTCTATATGAGGCTGGAGCTCGAAGTACTTAATATACAAGTTAGCAATCAACAGTAATAGCACAAATACACGTTTGGGCCCTAGGGGCGTACCAAACCATATACCAATAAAGTGGTATAAGAACCACGACTGAACTAGACACAAGGCCTAGAGCCTGTAGAATCGCTGGGACCCCAAGGAACCACCCAAGGTAGTGACGCAGGGGACCCACGGGGCCGTGTGCAGTGTGTAAACACAACCGCGGGTTCCTGTTAGCTTCTATGGGCAATGTCACGTTTGGAAATTTAAAGATTAGGGACACTTAGAATCGAGTCAGGACCAAACCCTTTTGGACTTAGGAAGTTCTAGGGCTGGCACCCACGGGAGCACCGGAGTACTCGTGTTACCTCACCCAGGGAAGCCGGGTGCATAGGTATCTTTTGGTGTCGGGTCGCGTCGTCGATTTCAACGGAAGCTGGCGAAGAAGTGCTGCTGCCGTGAAGAGGAGAAGTGTCCGAAGCGATCCAAGCCTGGATCTAGGATGGAAGGAACCTGAAATCAGAGGGGACAGTGTCTGGGTGACTTACCAGTGACCAAGGCTAGGATGGACCAATGCCCACAGATGTCGGGTGCTTCAGGTGAGTTGATTGGTGTCTTGACTCTTCAGCCACGAGGTCCAGGAGGTGCCCATGATGACAAGGAGCTGGATTCGAGCTGTCCAACAAAGTCTGTCGAGTGCTGCAGTGTCGGCGACCAGATTGAACCCAACACGCCTTGGTAATGGCAAGTCACTTGGAATCAGAGAAAGGACGTCGGTGCAGACCAGCATGATCTGTGGGACTCACCCAGTGAGGGTAAGTCGGGGCACGTCTGGAGCAACCAGGAAAGCTCAATCAGAAGAAGAGTTGCCTTCGTGGGGACCTACTAGCCAACGGGCTAGCGATTGCGAAGGAGCCTCAAGCGGTCGCACTGGAAACTGGCCCATGGGTCACTCGTGGAGTGGAGGCCAGCAATCTTTGGTGCAGGAGATGCTCAAGGCTGGGGCTACTCGGAGCCCAAAGCACAACTTCGAGGAATGCCAGGAATATGATGTTGCTGCAAAAGTTCATGGTGTCCAGGGGTCATGATTCCACGTCACCCACGATAGCCACAGGCCTCAGCTTTGCTGTGGACTCAGGGTAGCCTCGGGGAAGTCTGGAAATCTACCTCTGGTGATGCAAAGACTTCGGCGTCTGGCAGGAGCTTCAGCGATGCAGACCGTTCAGTTGCTTCTTTGGTGCCTGCCAAGCAGGGGAGTCACTCCTTGACCCCAAGGGAGATTTCTTCAGACTTCTAAGCAAAGTAGAAGGTCGAAGGTCCAGGAGATATATTGCAGAGTTTCGTCCAGGGTAATCTAAAGTCGCAAGGACTGGGTTCCCATACTTATACTAAGTTTGGGGGTTGGACATACTCTAGGGACCCACCTATGAGAGGGTTTGGAAAGAGGGGTGGTTACACCCATTTCCTTTGTCCGGTTTCATGCCACAGCAGGGGCAGGTAGCCCCTGCAACCGGTTTGAACTGGACTATGCACAGGGACACCAAGTGTGCCCCCAGTGCAGGACTTCAAAGCACCAGAGAGTGCTCCCGCTCAGCCCCAATACACATCTGCCTGTCTGGGGAGGTGGTTACACCTCCCTGGGACAGGAAACCTATTGTCCAGGCCTCCCCTGCTGGAGTTTCTGTCAGCAGCAGGAGGCCAGACCCGTGTCTGTGCTAGTGGCATCCAATTTGTGATGCCAGGGCTGTAGAACGTCCTACCGGGTTGGACCAGTGTGAACATGTCTCTACCTCTAGAAGGGTGGGATGCTACCAGAACTGGCGGGGAGGGGGGGTAGTATTCCAAAGAGTTAGACACAAAACACGAAATGTTTCCGTGCAGCCATCCCAAAGTTAGCATTTACTGCAAGATTATAATGCACTTAAGATTATATGGTCAGGCTGCACCACAAACAGCATCAGAGGAGGTACTGCGAATGCTGCCAGAGGGGCTCTGCTCATGCAGGGGCACCCTATCACATAAAAACCAAGCACTCTGTCTTCAGGATTGTTAAGACTTGCCATAGGAATGACTTATAGGTTTTATATATGTGTGCAATTGTAGTGATATAGGTAGCCTATACCACTGTAAGGGGTGCAAGCACCACCTTACTTGGCTACGGTAGCAGGCCTGCGGTGTCATTTTGGAGTGCTTCTCAGGGGTGGCATAATACATGCTTCAGCCCCTGGTAGGCCTCTGAGGTACCTATGTCCTAGGTACATAGTATACCATATACTAGGGGCGTATAAGGCACTCCAGAATCCAATTAGATATGTACCTAATGTACATGGAAACCATTTTAGAGAGAAAGCAGCTAGGCTGGGTTCCTGATTAGCAGGGCCACAGCCAGACTAAGGTAGAAAAACAGTGAAACACCAGCAGCAGATCCTACTCTCCTACAATTCACCCCAACCATAGAGGGTTTATTCCGGGGAGACAATTAAATGAGTTGACCTTCCAGTTAATTGGAGCTATAGATCTGTCAGAGTCTGGGAAATTACTTCAGACTATAGTGGCAGTTGATGCCGCTAAAGCTTTTGACCAGGTACATTCGTCTTTTTTATGGGAGACTCTGAGTAGCTTTGGCTTTCCGCTGAATATGGTAACCACGATTCAGACTCTATATCAAGGCTCTAAGGCGAGAGTTCTAATAAACGGGAGGCTGTCAGAGTGGTTTGATATCTTTAGAGGGACTAGGCAGGGTTGCCCCCTTTGTCCGCTCCTTTTTAACATATACATTGAGCCTTTAGCTTATCTGATTAGGGCGGATATGGCCATTTCTCCTTTTAAATCACATACCTTTGAAGTGAAGTTAGGGTTCTATGCAGACGACCTGCTGCTCTATGCAAGCAACCCGCAGGAAGCGATTCTAAATTTGATGGAGAATGCGGAGGTTTTTGGTCGTATCTCAGGTTACAAAGTAAATCCCGGTAAAACTGAGATCATGGGCCGCCAACACTGCGAGTTTCAGTCAGCAGCAGGAGGGCAGCCCAGTGTCTGTGCTGGTGCCATCCATCCCTCTAGAAGGGTGGGATCATACTCCCACACCAGTTACTGGTGTGGGGGTATGATTCCAAGTTGTTTGACACCAAACACAACATGATTTGATGCAGTCATTCCAAAGTTAGAATTTACCGCTAGGTTATAATGCACTTAAGAGTATATGGTTTAACCACATCCACAAACGGCCACAGAGAATAGCCTCTGCCAGCTGCAGAGGGGCCCTGCTCATGCAGAGGCACCCCTTCACATGGAAACCAAGCACCCTGCCCTCAGGATTGATAGGGCCTGCCTTAGGGGTGACTGATAGGTTTATATGTGTGTAAGGTGAGATATAGGAACCTATACCTCAGTGAGGAGTGCTAACATTACCTCACCCAGGCTGCAGTACCAGGCCTGTGGTGTCAGATTCCCAGGGGTGTCATAATACATGCTTCAGCCACTAGTAGGCCTGTGAAGTACCTATGCCCTTGGTACCTAAGGTACCAAATACTAGGGGCTCATAAGGTACCACAGTATCCAATCACTAGTGCATCTAATATGCACTCCAAGTTGTTTAGAGAGAACAGAGAGGCTGGGGCCCTGATTAGCAGGGACCCAGTCAGACTATAGCCAGACACCAGTGTAAACATCAGAAAAAAAGTGGGGGCAACAGAAGTGCAGATCTTACTCTCCTACATAAGAGAAGTGCATCAAGAAGAGAGTGAGGTGCAGAAAGTGGCAAGTGAGTTTCAGAAAGAGGCAAGAGAGGTACGGAAAGAAAGAATAGAAGTGAAGAACGAGGCAAAGGAGGTGCAGAAAGAAACAAGAGAAGTGCAGAAAGGAGCAGGAAAAGTGAACAAAGGAGTAACAGAAGTGCAGAAAGAGGCAAGTGGGGTGCAGAAAGAAGCAAGAGAAGTGCAGAAATAGCCAAGAGAAGTGCAGAAAGAATCAAAAGAAGAGAAGAAAGAGGAAAGAGAAGTGCTGAAAGAGGCAAGTGAGGTGCAGAAAGAGGCAGGAGAGGTACAGAAAGAGGTAAGAGAAGTGCAGAAAAGATCAAGAGAAGTGAAGAAAGAGGCAAGCAGTGTGCAGAAACTGGCAAGAGAGGTACATAAAGAGGCAAAAGAAATACACAAAGAGGCAAGAGAGGTGCAGAAAGAGGCAAGAGTTGTGCAGAAAGAAGCCAGTAAGGTGCAGAAAGAAGCAAGAGAGGTGCAGAAAGAGGCAAGAAAGGTGCAGGAAGAGGCAAGAGTAGTACAGAAAGAGGCAAGTAAGGTGCAGAAAGAGGCAATAGAGGTACAAGATGAGGCAAGAGAAGTGCAGGAAGAGGAAGTAGAAGTGAAGAAAGAGGAACATGAGGTGCAGAAAGTGGCAAGAGAGGTGCAGCAAGAAGAGAGTGAGGTGCAGAATGAGGCAAGAGAGGTACTGAAAGTGGCAGGAGAGGTGCAGAAAGAAGAGAGTGAGGTACAGAAAGAGGCAAGAATGGTGCAGAAAAAAAGAATGAGGTATAGCAAGAGTCAAGAGAGATGCAGAAAGAGTCAAGAGTGCATAAAGAAGAGTGAGGTGCAGAAAGTGGCAAGTGAGTTTCAGAAAGAGGCAAGGGAGGTATGGAAAGAAGGAGTAGAAGTGCATAAAGAGGCCAGAGAGGTGCGGAAAGAAGCAAGGAAAGTGCAGAAAGAGGCAAAAGAGGTGCAGAAAGGAGTAAGAGAAGGACAGGAAAAGGCAACATAGGTGCAGAAAGAGGCAACAGAAGTGCAAAAAGGAGCAGGAAAAGTGCACAAAGGAGCAACAGAAGTGCAGCAAGAGGCAAGTGGGGTGCAGAAAAAAGCATGAGAAGTGCAGAAATAGCCAAGAGAAGTGCAGAAAGATGCAAAAAAAGAGAAGAAAGTGGTAAGAGAAGTGCCGAAAGAGGCAAGAGAGGTGCAGAAAGAGGTAGAAGAGGTACCGAAAGAGGTAAGAGAAGTGCAGAACAGATCAAGAGAAGTGCAGAAAGAGGCAAGAGAGGTACAGAAATAGGCAAAAGAAGTACATAAAGAGGCAAGAGAGGTGCAGAAAGAGGCAAGAGTTGTGCAGAAAGAAGCAAGTAAGGTGTAGAAAGACGCAAGAGAGGTGAAGAAAGAGGCAAGAAAGGTACAGGAAGAAGCAAGAGAAGTGCAGAAAGAGGCAAGTGAGGTGCAGAAAGAGGCTATAGAGGTACAGGAAGAGGCAAGAGAAGTGCAGGAAGAGGCAAGAGAAGTGAAGAGAGAGGAAAGTGAGGTGCAGAAAGTGGCAAGAGAGGTGCAGTAAGAAGAGAGTGAGGTATAGCAAGAGTCAAGTGAGATGCAGAAAGAGGCAAGAGAAGTGCATAAAGAAGAGAGTGAGGTGCAGAAAGTGGCAAGTGAGTTTCAGAAAGAGGCAAGAGAGGTGCAGAAAGAAGGAAGAGAAGTGCAGAAAGAGGCAAGAGAGGTGCAGAAAGAAGCAAGGGAAGTGCAGAAAGAGGCAAGTGATGTGCAGAAAGAAGCAAGGGAAGTGCAGAAAGAGGCAAGTGATGTGCAGAAAGAAGCAAGAGAAGTGCAGAAAGAGACAAGAGAGGTGCAGAAAGAGGCAAGACAGGTGCAGAAAGAAGCAAGACAAGTGGACAAAGGAGCAATATAAGTGCAGAAAGGAGCAATAGGAGTGCAAAAAAGAGGCAAGTGAGGTGCAGAAGCAAGCAAGAGAAGTGCAGAAAGAGGAAGGAGAAGTGCAGAAAGAAGCAAGAGAAGTGCCCATAGAGGAAAGAGAATTGTAGAAAAAGGCAAGTGAGGTGCATAAAGAGGCAAGTGAGGTACAGAAAGAAGCAAGACAAGTACAGAAAGAGACAAGAGAAGCACATAAAGACTAGAGTGTAGTGCTTAAATATGCGAGTGAGGTACAGAAAGAGGCAAGAGAGGTACAAAAAGAGGCAAGAAGGGTGCAGAAAGAAGAGAGTGAGGTGCATTGAGCAGCAGGAGAGGTGCAGAAAAAAGAGAGTGAGGTACGGAAAGAGGCAAGTGAGTGCCGAAAGAAGCAAGAGAAGTGCAGAAAAAAGAGAGTGGGGTGCAGAAAGAGGCAAATGAGGTGCCGAAAGAGGCAAGAGAGGTAAAGAAAGAAGCAAGAGAAATGCAGAAAGAGGCAAGTGAGGTGCAGAAAGAAGACAGTGAGGTGCAGATAGAGGAAGAAAGGTACAGAAAGAAGCAAGAGAAATGCAGAAAGAGGCAAGAGAGGTGCAGAAAGAAGAAAGCGAGGTTTGTGCACCATCAGTACCAATTTAACACCCACAGTTAGCAATAAGTAACACATCAACATCTCAGCTTTGCACAGGGCCTTTCACCATGCTATAACACATGTCACTGCATTTTTGGCAGCATTTGGGCCGTTTGAGATAGAAACAAGTTTTTTTGTTCAAATCTGCAGATTATAAAGCAGATAATGGATTATGTGGCAAATGCAGGAAATGTTTAATTATGTGCAAATCAGCACGGCCGAAAAGTTTCAGAATTCCAGTCGCCCTCCTCACACCTCTGCCTAGGTCCAGAAGTGAACCTCTCTGCATACTTAATTTTTTGTGTCTCATTTAGTTTATACCTTAGCTTCTATGGAAACGAGGAAGACTAAACCTGAGGTTACCACTCCACAACTGTGAGAAGTTGGCCTGGTATATGCTGGTCACTAGTTAAAGTGGCAACCTTGCACCAGTACAATTCGACTCTTATGGTAGATAGGTTTAAGACAACCCTTTAAAGAAAGCTATCCTAGTGGTAGCTGTGGAGAGCAGCCATCAGGCTAAGTCTTTAAAGGAATGTAAAGCAGCTTGTTTTACCTTATAATCTCTTTAATCACTAAATGAAAGGACACCACACAGGTATATATATAAAATATATATGTATTTATTAACAGACACACTCTACTAATCTCTTTATGAGATTATAAGTCAAGGACATATGCAGAAATAAACGTTTCACAACAAATTAAGCACTTATATGGCTGGGGCCCTAGGGGCTTACCAGACCATATACTAAAAAAGAGGTATAAGAATATCGACTTGAGAAGAGACAAGGCCTAGGGCCATCACAAGCGCGGGGGTCTCACTAATCCACCCAAGGCAGGTAAGTAAACAACCCACGGGAGACGCATGCAGTGTGAGAGCACAGCCACGGATCCCAATGGACTTCAATTGAGCAAGTCGCGGATGGAATTTTAAAGTTTAAGGATACTTCGGGAGAGTCTACAAGCAAGTCACTTACAGAGTAAGTAGTTCTAGCGCCAACACACACAGGAGCACTGGAGTACTCGCGTTACCTCACCCAGGGAAGCCGGGTGCATAGGTGTCTTTTGGTGTCGGGTCGCGGCGTCGTTTTCAATGGGAGCCAAAGAAGACTTGCTGCTTGTGAAGACAGGAGAAGTGTCCGGTGGAATCCAAGGCTGGATTCAGAAGAAAGAAGACCTGAAAGCAGAGGAGACAGTGTTCAAAGTCACTTGCCAGTGACCCGGGGCCAGGAAGCTGGATGCCCACAGTAGTCAGGTGATTTCAGTTGATCACGGGTGTCTTGACTCTTCAGCCATGAGGTCTAGGAGGCTTCAACGATGACCAGGAGCTGGATTCCGTTTGTCACATAACGTCTGCAGCTTACTGAGGTGTCAGCAACCGGATTGGAGCCAACAAGCCTTGGCAACAGCAAGTCTTGTGGAAAGTGAAGAAAGTCAGCGGTGCAGACCAGCAAGGTCTGAGGGCCTCACCCAGTGAGGGTAAGTCAGGGCAGGTGTGGAGCAATCAGGGGAGCCCTTTGATTCTGTAGAAAAGTCTTCTGGGGACCCACAAGCCAACTGGCAAGGGATCATGAAGACACCTTGGGAGGATTCACTCACCAGGAGCCCATGGTCACTCGAGACAAGGTAGGCCTCTGATCTTCAGAGGAAATCCTGCTGGAGGCTTGGACCATATGTGATCCAAAGCACAAGTTTATAGAACATCGTGAAGGGGCTGCACTCGACAATAGTGCACTGTACCTGGATATTGCTGTTCCTCATCACTCATGTTGTCCACTCACCTCAGCTTCGCTGGGGACTCACGATGGCCATTGAGAAGTCAGGAAATCTACTTCTGGGGCTGCAGGGACTTCAGACTTACGGGAGTGGGAACGTTTGCGACTGTTGATGCAAAGTTTTGGTGTCTGCCGAGCAGGGGAGTCACTCCTTGACTCCAAGGGAGATTCTTCAGTCTTCCAGAGGTAGTGGAACGTCGAAGGTCCAGGATTATTCTTCAGAGCATTGTCGAGGTATATCTAGTTTGCAATGGTAAGGGTTCCCTAACTTATACTACAAGGAAGGGATGGAATAGCTCTATGACCACTCCTATGGGAGGGTCAGGGGAGTGGGTGGCTACACCCACTTCCCTTTGTCCAGTTTTGCGCCAGAGCAGGGGCTGGTAGCCCCTGAACCGGTTTGAGCTGGCATATGCACAGAGGAGCCTACTGCTCCCCCAGTGCAGGACTTCAAAGCACTCTAGGAGTGCACCCACCCAGGCCCAATACACTAAATCCTGTCTGGAAGGTGGTTACACCTCCCTGTGACAGGGTGCCTATTGTTGGGCCTCCTCCACTGCGAGTTTCAGTCAGCAGCAGGAGGGCAGCCCAGTGTCTGTGCTGGTGGCAACCATTTTGTGATGTCAGAAATCTACAGTGTCTCCACAGTGGGTACATCTCTTTCCCTCTAGAAGGGTGGGATCATACTCCCACACCAGTTACTGGTGTGGGGGTATGATTCCAAAGCATTTGACACCAAACACGACATGTTTTGATGCAGCCATCCCAAAGTTAGCATTTACCGCTAGGTTATAATGCACTTAAGAGTATATGGTTTAACCGCATTCACAAACAGCTACAGAGAATAGACTCTGAGAGCTGCAGAGGTGCCCTGCTCAGGCAGGGGCACCCCTCACATGGAAACCAAGCACCCTGTCCTCAGGATTGTTAGGACCTGCCTTAGGGGTGACTTATAGGTTTATATGTATGCGTAAGGTGAGATATAGGGAACCTATACCTCAGTGAGGAGTGCTAACACTACCTCACCCAGGCTGCAGTAGCAGGCCTGTGGTGTCAGATTTAGTCTGCTTCCCAGGGGTGTCATGATACATGCTTCAGCCCCTAGTAGGCCTGTGAAGTACCTATGCCCTTGGTACCTAATGTACCATATACTAGGGGCTCATAAGGTACCACAGTATCCAATCGCTAGTGCATCTAAAATGCACTCCAAGTTGTTTAGAGAGAACAGAGAGGCTGGGGCCCTGATTCGCAGGGACTCAGCCAGACTATAGCCAGAAACCAGTGTAAACATCAGAAAAAAAGTGGGGGCAACATAAGTGCAGATCCTACTCTCCTACAACAACACAGACTACCATACCACATAATCACTCCCCATAACACCTAATCCGACTCCACATAATTCCTATATACTAAATACCACATACTTTCTATCCACATAATGTCACTGCACAACATACCACATAATTCCACTACACACAATGTACATCCACTCCACTCCCAAAAACATTAGTAAAAAACGTTTACATTTACAATGCCAATAGCTCTAATTCTCGCAAATTCGAGACCTATTGCATTGCAAATGCTTGTTTAACTAGTATTGTATTGTAATTGCCTTTGTATAGTGCTTGCTACCCCTGATAAGTCAAATCGCTTTTTCTGCGAGTAGCACGCTACTCCGGGACCCATAGAGGACAAGTGTTGAATTAGTATAGTGAAACATGCAAGTAAATTTTAAGTGGTGGATAGGTTAGGCAGTTATTTGGATTTAGAAAGATAGCAGAAGGATAGAAGAGGAAAAAAGGTTTGTATTTATTTAGCGCGTGTTACCCTTGATGGGGTGTTGAAGCACGCTAATCCTGAAACCCATAAAGGATTAGTGGTGAGTTAGTATGGTGAAATATGAAAGTAATTTGAGTGGTGGATATTAGTCAGTTATTTGGAGTGAGAAGGATAGCGGAGGGATAGAAGGGGTAGAAAGGTTTGCATTCATATAGCACCTGTTACCCCTGATGGGCGTTGAAGCGCTTTTCTGGTGAGTAGCATGCTACTCTGGAACCCATAAAGGATTAGTGTTGAAAATTAGTATAGTAAAATATGAAGTAATTTGAGTGGTGGATATGTTATTTATCAATTATTTGGATAGAGAAGGGTAGTGTGAGAAGTTGGCCTGGTATATGCTGTCAACTAATTATAGTGAGCACCCTGTACCAGTCCAAACAACCCCTTATTGATGATAGGTTAAAGACAACCTTTATTGAAAGCTATCCTAGTGGTAGCTATGGAGAGCAGCCTTCAGGCTAAGTCTTGAAGGAATGTAAAGCATCTTGTTTTACCAGTCTATAATCCCTTGAATGGCTAAATGAAAGACAACCACACCAGGTATATATATAAAATATATGTATTTATTTCTAAACACACTCTCCTAGTCTCTTTATGAGGCTAGAGGTCAAAACACATAAGTTACACTTCAAATATTACAGTAAAATAGCACAAATACACGTCAGGCCCTAGGGGTGAGCCAAACCATACACTAAAATAGTGGTATAAGAACCACAACTTAACTAGACACAAGGCCTAGAGCCTATAGAATCGCTGGGACCCCAAGGAACCACCCAAGGTAGTGACACAGGGGACCCATGGGGGCCGTGTGCAGTGTGAGAACACAGCCACAAGCTCCTGTTAGCTTCTATGGGGAAAGTCGCGGTTAGATTTTTAAAGATTAGGGACACTTAGAAACGAGTCAGGACCAAACCTTTTGGGACTTAGGAAGTTCTAGGGTCAACACCCACGGGAGCACCAGAGTACTCGAGTTACCTCACCCAGGGAGGCCGGGTGTATAGGTGTTTAATGGTGTCGGTCGTGTTGTCGATTTCAATGGGAGCTGGCATAGAAGTACTGCTGCCGGGAAGATGCGAAGTGTCCGAATTGATCCAAGCCTGGATCGAAGTCGAGAAGGACCTGAAAGCAGAGAGGACAGAGTCTGGGTCACTAACCAGTGACCAGGAGGACGATAGGCGGATGCCCCCCGATGTCAGGTGATATCAGGTGAAGAAGGGGAAGCTTGACTCTTCAGCCACGAGGACTAGGATGCATCGAGGATGACCAGGAGCTGGATTAGAGCTGTCCCACAAAGGATGTCAAGTGCTGCAGTATTGGTGCCCGGATTGGACAAAACAAGCCTTGGCAACAGCAACCCATTCAGAAAGGAGAAAGATGCTTCATGCAGACCAGCAAGTTCTGAAGGACTCACCACTTGGTAGGAAGTCAGGGCATGTCGGGAGCAACCAGGGAAGCCCAAGGAAAATCAAAGTTGCCTTCACAGGGACCCACCAGTCGATGGACCAGGGATCGTGATGGGACCCTGAGAGGAAACACAAAATGGCAGTCCACGGGTCACTCTGGGTGACAACAGTCTGTGGTGGATTCTCCTCTTGAGGTGGGGGCTACAAGTAACCCCGAGCACAACTTCAAGAGACGTCGAGAAGTCAATGTACTTGCAATAGTGCATGTTGACCAGGAGTTCTGGTTCCACGCTACTCACGAGGGCTGCGGTTCTCAGCTTTGCTGGGGACTCGGGTCGGCCTCTGAGATGTCTGGAATTCCTCTTCCTGGGCTGCAAATACTTCAGAGTCCGGCGGGAGCTTCAGAGATGCAGACTGGCAAAATGCTTTGTTGGTGCCTACCAAGCAGGGGAGTCACTCCTTGACCCCAAGGGAGATTTTTTCAGTCCTCTAGTCTTTAGTAGAGCGTCGAAGTTCCAGGATTCAGCTTCAGAGTTTCATCCAGGGATATCTAAAGTCCTGGTTACAGAGGTTCATTACTTATACATAAGGAAGGGGTTGGACTAACTCTGGGGACCCACCTATGGGAGGGTTTGGAAAGAGGGGTGGCTACACCCATTTCCTTTGTCCAGTTTCGCGCCAGAGGAGGGGCTGGAAGCCCCTGAACCGGTTTCAGCTGGACTATGCTCAGGGACACCAAATGTGCCCCCAGTGCAGGACTTCAAAGCACTCTGAGAGTGCTCCCACCCAGCCCCAATACACATAAGCCTGTCTGTGAGGTGGTTACACCTCCCTGTGACAGGAAACCCATTGTCCAGGCCTCCCCTACTGGAGTTTTGGTCAGCAGCAGGAGGCCAGACCCGTGTCTGTGGCTGCAGAATTCATTTTGTGATGCCAGGGCTCTGTTAAGTTTCTACCAGGTATACCAGTATTGCCATGTCTCTCCCTCTAGAAGGGTGGGATCATATTCTCACATCAGGAATTGATGTGGGGGTATGATTCCAAGGTGTTTGACACCAAACACAACATGTTTCCATGCAGTCAGTCCAAAGTTAGCATTAACCGTTTTTAGATATAATGCGCTTAAGAGTATATGGTCAGGCTGCACCACTGACAACTCCAGAGAAGAGATTTCAAGGGCTCAGCTCATGCCTGGGCACCCTCTCGTGTATAACCAAGTATCCTGCCTTCAGAATTGATAAGGCCTGCCATAGGGGTGACTGATAGGTTACTATGTGCAGTGATAGATGAGGTATAGTGAACCTATACCTCAGTAAGGAGTGCATGCACCACCTTACCCAGGCTGCAGTAGCAGACCTGTGGTGTCATTTTGAAGGGCTTTCCAGGGGTGGCACAATACATGCTTCAGCCCCTGGTAGGCCCCTGGGGTACCTATGCCCTGGGTACATAGTATACCATATACTAGGGACGCACAAGGGTACCCCAGAATCCAATCTGGAGTGTACCTAAAGTGCAACTAATCAATTTATAAGAGAAAGCAGATAGGCTGGGGACCTGAATAGCAGGTTCCCAGCCAAACTAAGTCAAAAACCGTCAAAATACCAGAAAAAAAGTGGGGGCAACCAAGTAGTCAGATTCCACCTTCCTATAAGTAGGTGGCGGGATAGAAGAGGGAAAGAGGTTTGCATTTATATAGCGCTTGCTACCCCTGATGGGGTTTTGAAGCGCTTTTTTGGCGAGTAGCACACTACTCTGGAACCGATAAGGATTAGTGTTGATTTAGTATGGTGAAATATGAAAGCAATTTGAGTGGTGTAGATGTTAGTCAGGTATTTGGCTTGAGAAGGGTTGGGGAGGGGTAGAAAAGGGAAAAGGTTTGTATTTATATAGCACTTGTAACCCTGATGGGGTGTTGAAAAGCTTTACTGGTGAGTAGCACGCTACTCTAGAACCCATAAAGGATTAGTGGTGAATTAGTATAGTGGAATATGGAATTTGAGAAGTGAACATGTTTGTCTGTTATTTTGATTGAAAAAGATTGTGGAGGGATAGAAGAGTGACTGATTTGGTGTTTTAAAAAAATAATTAGGTCATAGCAGTAGGAGGAGGCTTTTGGATGAGTAAAAGGGGTTTTTGAAGGGGAAGAGTCAGAGGGAAGAATTTAGAAAGGTTTGTTTTGGGGGATCGGTATAGTAAAAGCGGTGTCAGATGGTGCAAGGAGGGGTAGAGTAGGAGAGAGTCTAGAAAGGGTTATTTTGGGGATCATAGTAGTGGTATGGGGTTTCGGATAAATGAGAGAGTGGATGTATATATTGATAGATGTATAGGGTGAGAGATAGGGTAGTGCATTGGAAAGAGTAGTAGAAAGAAGTTTGAGATGAGTCACAAAGTTGGGCTAGAAGATATATTGAGAGAAGTATAGGCTGATAAATAGGGTAGTGCATTGGAAATGCTAAATTAGAAGAAAGTGCTAAAAATATAGATCCATAAGTACATTGAAAGTATATAGATGCTTAAAGGAGGTAAGTATATGTAGATTAAAGATATTGATAGGTACAGGATGAAAGATAGTGTCGTGCATTGGATATGCTTTTTCAGGAGAAAAGTAACAGACACACAGATCCAAGTACATGGAGGTACAGAGATGCTCAATGGAAGCAAGTTAATGTAGACCAAAGATGATTTTATTATTTGTTTTTTATTTATTTATATTTTAAATATTTAATTTTTTAACAACATAATTATTTTACATGTTTATACAAAGCAATACATAAAGATAGGTACATATCTATAGTGAAAATAAATGCTTATATACAGAGGGATATGCTGTAAATTTCTGTTTGTATGGTGCTCATGTGGGGAAGCGCTAATTCTTGAGTAGTTTTCTGAAGGTAAGGTGATTGTCGGTGGATCTTTTGTTGAGGTGTAAAGAGTTCCGTAGTTTGGCTGCTTGAACAGAGAAGGATGTGCCACCCATGTTTTTTTTGTATCTTGGGATTTCAAGGCGAGATGCCCCTTTTGAGCGGAGGTTTCTTTGTTGAATGTGTTTGGTGATTTTATTCCTGATGTAGAGCGGTCCCATTCAATGTATTGCTTTGTGGGTAATAAAAAGTAGCTGGAATGTGGATCTTCTGGCAACCAGTAACCAATGCAGGGCTTTCAAGGCAGGTGAGATGTGGTCTCGCAGTTTGATATGCAAGAGTAGTCTGGCAGCCAAGGTCTAAATCCATTGTAGTCTTTTCATGGTCATTAAAGGTGATCCGTGGTAGAGGCTATTGGCGTAATCGAGTTTGGACAGTACAAGGGAGATGGTAGCTTGGACTTTGTGTGGAAATCTCAAATGAGAGAAAATTTGTTGCAGCGTTTTTATAGTGCCAAAGCTTGATCTTGCTAGTTTGCCCTCTTGGGCTTTCATCGACAGCTTCGAGTCCATGGTCATTCTGAGGTTTCTTTCTTCCTTCGATACATTAAGCAGTGATCCCAGTTCATCAAGCCAGGCGGCAAATGGGTCATAATGTTTCCAATCGCCACATGTGAGTATTTCCGTTTTGGAACCATTCAATTTGAGATGTCTCCAAGTCATCCACTAATCCACGGCTCTGAGACAACTGAAAATTGGGGATTTTCCAATGTCTTTGGGGCATTCCAGTTGAAGGAGTATTTGCATGTCATCTGCATAGTTATAGCACATGAGGAGAAATTGATTGATCTGTTCCAGTAATGACTTCATGTAGATGTTGGAAAGCATGGGCAAGATGATAGAACCTTGAGGGACCCCTGCTTTTGTGGAGTATGGTTTGGACGAGAAAGGTGGAGAATGGATGACATTAGTTCTGTCTAAAAGGTAGGATGCAATCCAGTCTAGAGCAGTTCTCTCTATGCCGGCTTCATAGAGTCTTTGTTTCAGAGTGTCATAGTTAACCGTGTCAAAGGCAGCCGAGAGGTCCAAGAGGAGTAGCGCAGCAACCCCGTTGCGGTCTACTGTATTCTTCAGGTCATCCTAGATAGCAAGGAGGGCAGATTCAGTGCCTCTTCCCAGACGGAATCCTGTTTGGAAGTCTGAAAGTATGTCATTCTCTTCAATGAATTGTGACATCTGGGCGAACGCTTCTCTTTCTATCAGTTTGCCTAGGAAAGGTCCATTTGTAATTGGTCTGTAGTTGTCAGGGTTCAGCTGCTCCAAGTTTGTTTTCTTCAGTAAAGGGCATATGTGTGACTTTTTGAGTTCTTATGGAAATATTCCGGTGGTTAAGGGATCGTTGATGATTCTTCTTACAGGAGTGGCAGCAGAGGTTGTTAAAGAATTTTCTTGAAAGTTTGTGATGGACAGGGGTCAGAAGGGCTGCTGGCAGGCCTGCTTGCTTTGATCAGGTCCATAAATTCATAGTGTGAGATGTGTTGAAAGGAACGGAAAGGCTGGGTTAGAGTATTCTTGGATTGTTGTTTTGTACAAGGGTTAGTGCTGGTGCTTTGTTTCTGTTTTAAGTACAAGTCCAATGTGTCTGCTTTGTCCGTGTAATGATTTGCCAGTTTGTCTGTGAAATCTTGTGTAAGAGGATGAGTTCCTTCTAGGCAATTTGATTTGTGAAATTCATTGAGTATTTTATAGAATTCTTTATTTGCACTTTGAGCATTTTGAATTCTGTCTGAAGAATACCTTTGCTTAGCTTTTTCGATAGCTGACTTGTATAATCTGTTAATTTTCTGTAGGTGAAGTTTGTCTTGTTTGGCATTTGTTTTGAGCCAGGTACGTTGCAGCTTTCTAATTTGTTGTTTTATGTCTTCTTTTCTATGTTTTTCCAAGGCGCTTTTTTCTTTTGTTCTGTTGTGTGGTTTTGAGTGGTATCAGGATGTCAAAAGCTTCCTCTAGCCACTCATATAGGTTTTGAACAGAATATATTGTTTCAAGATTTGTACTGGATGTTAGTTGTGTTTCTAAGTGTTCCAAATTGAGTTTGTTCCATGGCAGATAGGTGGATGGATGTAAGGTAGTTTTAGGTGAGTCACTTAGTATTGCTTTATGTTGGAAAGCAAGCAAGTGGTGGTCTGACCATGTGACTGAAGTTATAGTTTGAAAGGTAACTAGTTCACTATGAACAGAAATGACATCTAAGATATGTCCAGCGATGTGTGTGGGTTTGTGGACAATCTGATGCAGGTCCAGTGTGTCTAGGCCAGTGATTATTGTTTTTGGATGGGTCATATTGGGTTTCTCAAATCAAATGTTGAGGTCACCCAGAACGCATAGGTTGGAGTGTATTGTTATCAGGCTTGAAACAGTGTCTAGAAGTGCGTCTGGGAATGTCGCCTTGCTAGGTGGAGGTCTGTAAAGGAGCAGGAAGTTAAAGGAGGAAGACGGTGTAGGATTGTATCTTGTTAGAAGAACCTCACAATTCTTTATGGAGATGTCATCAACTTTAGTGATATGTAATGTTTGCCTGAACACAACAGCTAGACCACCTCCTTTTTTGCCTATACGATTTTGGGTTATCGTTTGATAGCCTAGAGGAAATGCTTCATTAAGGACTGGAGCCATATCATCTCCCAAAAAGGATTCAGTTATGAATAGTATGTCTGGTTTTGCATCTTTGAGAAGGTCGTAGATGTGATGTTTGTTTTTAGAGAGGGATCGAGCATTTATTAGTAAACAGTTTAGAGAATGGCCTTTGGAGATAGTGAGACTTTGTTTTGTAGAAAAGTGATCAGTATTGTGTGGGTTTGCAGCAGGTGTGTTTTTAGTGTTGTCATTAGCTGTATTAGGATAGCAGTCATGTAGCTATTCTGTATCATGTTCTTCATCCACCATGCTAAGAAGGTATTATGATGATGGGTCTATGTGTGTATGTGGTGGAGATGGTGTTTGAGAGTGAGTTGGTGTGCTGTGTTGTTTTTGTGGTGTAACATTGTTGTGCAGTAGTCATGGGGAAGTGAAGTTGTGAGGAGTGGCACACTGCTTATATTGTTTGCATGTGTTTAGGGCAGAAGGTGTATGAGTCAGGGGTGGTGGTGCAGCATGTGGGTCATGTAGTAAGGTTCTAAATTGTCCAATGGATGAGAGAAGGTTAGAAGAGAGTTGCTGTGTTGCTGTATCTGTGTTACGTGTAGTGGAAGAGAGAAAGCTTGGCATTGGAGTTTGTTCCTTTGTGTGGTTTGAAAGGTGGGTGTAGGTTTGTTTTTTGTGATGGTAAGTATTATGAGGTGTTGCGCTTTGAAAATCTTGTTGTGCTGGTGTGTGTGATATGTTTTATTTTTGAGGAGTAGTGAAAAGGGGTGCTGGTGTATTTGTTTTATGCAATGGATTTGGTTGTATAGTATTGTTTGTGAGAGGGGGTTGTAATGTAGAGGGGTGGTAATGTGTTTATGAGTAGAGTGTATATTATGTGTGGGAGGGAATGAACTAGAGGTAAGAGTGTTTGTCTTAGACTGGTTTGTTGCAAGAGTTAAAAGGTGTGGTGGTATGCAGTGTATGTGTTGTGCGTTAATGTTATTATGGTAGAGGGAAGAGGAGGGTGTTGGTTGGACAAATGATAGAAGGCTGATTATATGTTTGTTAGTGATAAAAGGTGGTCTGTTAGGAGTAATTAGAGCAGGGAGCATGTGCCTGGATGGGATGTAGTTATGTATGGTGTTGAATGGAGTTGTTAGCGATGAGTGGATTGGTTAGTGGTATAGGATAAAGTTGTGTACTGTTTGTAGGTGATGGTGCGTATGTGTGGTAGTTGGGATAGAAGGGTGTATAGATGTGGTTTGGTTGGTTTTGTAGTGTATGCTGGTACATTGGTTTGAGTATAGGGTTGTGTGTGGTGTCCATTTGGTGTGAGTGTGTTACTACGTTTGTGGATGTGGATGTGGATGGTGTTGGGCGGGTATTACTGAATGGATACATGGGCAGCATTTCTGGCCCTGGTCCCGATCAGTCTCGAACAGGCTCAAACAGGCAACTGCCCTTGTCCTCTCTGCCCTGAGCCTCGATGCCCGGGCTGAAACGCCCTAAGCCTTGCCCTTTATTGTCCTAGTAATCAGATGACCCCTTCAGCCAATGGGAACCCTAGCCCTAATACTATCCAATCACAACACTAGCTCTAAACTCTAGACCCAATGGGAGACCGGGACCTTACAGCCAATCTTAGCCCTAGTCCAAGCACCCAATCAGCTTCAAAAACCCTGATATCTATATCCAATAGAGGCCCTAGCCCTACCAGTAGTCCCAACCCAAGTCCAAGCAACCAATGGCACAGGAAGCCCTAGTCCCTACTTCCAATAGAAAGCCTAACCCTACACTTAGTCCCACACCTAGTCCAGCAACCAATCACGCCAGAAGCCCTAATTACTACTTCCAATTAAAGGCCTAACCCTAGCCCAAGTCCTACCCTAGTCCCAACAACCAATAACATAGAAAGCCCTAGTCCCTATTTCCAATAGAAATCCTAACCCTAGCCCTAGTCCCAACCCTACATTGATTGAGTCACAGACCCAGAAACCAATCAGAACCCTGAAATACCCAACCAATGAGGACACTAACCCTAATCCAATAAAAACACCAGATACAACCACCAATCAGTGTACACATGTACCATACATTAGCAGACTATATAAGTTACCAGCTACCTCAGACAAGGTTTGCTGGCCAGGGAGTTGGAAGCTGCTCCTCTATTCAGAAATCTCCTAGAAGACAGACAGGCTCAATCCACACTTTGGACTTCTGCAGGTAAGGGCCTGACAAACTTGTCCTCTAACAATACTGTTTGTATAAAACTTTACTTCCTCTCCTTGCCAAAAAATGAAGTGCACAGTCCCTATTAAACATAGTTTAAATAGCTCACAGCAGATTACTGCTGTCTCAGAGCACCCTCTGATGTAGAATACCCCTGTTGCGGGGGGCTGGTTTCACTGACTTGTTAACACAAAATGGTGGCTGGGGGTGCACTGCTTAACATACAGGCCTTAGCACAGAACAAAGGAGAAATTTGGAGGGAAAAACTGATAGTCACGGGGAATGGGAGGGAAAAACTACTGAGTTTGCACTGAAAATCCCACAATTCAACAGGTTAAATGGAAGCAGTCACGGGCAGGATAAACCACAAGTTTAAAAACAAAAACAGATGATAAATTATGCAATCACGGGCAGGTTAAAACTACAATTTTAAACTGTAACAACCACAGGCAAAGACAGGTAAAACATTTTTGAAAAACAGAAGAGATGATGAAATCACAGGTAGGGAAAATCGTTTTTTAACTTTTATAGGAAAGAGACAGCACTAGTCTGCCTCCTTACCACTTCCTGGACTCTGCACACTGTAATCTGGGGCACAGGTAGGCTTCAACTCACAAGATGGAGGAGAATGATTTGGGGTGCACCCAGCAAAGCGTTAAGGGGCCTGGCCAGATGTGAGAGCAGGGCTAAGATTTGCTTGGAGCTGGGGAAACCAATCAGTAGTCCTAGGTCTGCTGGCCTGGGGGTGGGGCTGGGACTTGAGAGCTGCTCCTCTATTCAGAAATCTCCTAGGAGACAGACAGGCTCAATCCACACTTTGGATTTCTGCAGGTAAGCGCCTAACAAACTTGTCCTATAACAATACTGTGTGTATAAAACTTTACTCATTCTCCTGGCCAAAAAACGAAGTGCACAGTCCCTATTTAACACAGTTTAAACAGCTCACAGCAGATTACGTCTGTCTCAGAGCCCCCTCTGATGTAGAATATCCCTGTTGCTGAGGGGAGGGGGGGGGTAGTTTCACTGACTTGCTGACACAAAATGGTGCCTGGGGGTACACTGCTTAACATATAGGTCTTAGCACAGAGCAAAGGAGAAATTTGGAGGGAAAAACTGATAGTCACGTGGAATGAGAGAGAAAAGCTACAGAGTTTGGAGTGCAAATCCAACAATTCAACAGGTTAAATAAAACCAGTCATGGGCAAGAAAAAACACACGTCTAAACACAAAAGCAGGTGATAAATTATGCAATCACGGGCAGGTTAAAACTACAATTTTAAACTGTAACAATCACAGGCAAAGACTGTTAAAGAAATTTAAAAAAAAAGAAAAAAAGAAGAGAGGATGCAATCACAGGCAGGGAAAATCGTTGTTTAAACTTTTTTAGGAAAGAGACGGCACTAGTCTGCCTCCTTACCACTTACTGGACTCTGCTCACTGCAATCTGGGGCACAGGTAGGCTGCAACTCACAAGAGTGGTGGAGAAAGGGGGCTGGGCCTCCAACCAGTGCTCAGAAATTCTGCTGTGTAGGACTTGCAGGAGGTACCAGGAGAGCTTCTTGGCCCCAAGAGTCGATCATGAGTAAAGTTAACTTCATCCCCCAACCAGTAGTGTGCCAGGAGGTACGTCTGCAGAGTGGTGGAGAAAAAGGGGCGTGGCCTCCAAAGACCCCTTAGAAATTCCACTGTGTGGGGCTTACTGGAGGTAACAGGAGGTGTAGGTGGCTCCCAAGGTCGTCCTTGGGCCAACTACCACTCCTATTACCTCCATTAAGTCCAACACAGCAGAGTTGCTGAGCTGTGATACCAGGCCATGCCCACCTTGTCCACCACTCTGCAAATGCACCTCCTGGCATGCTCTGAGTTGGGGGATGAAGTCCCCTTGCCTCTTGAGGGTCCCTGAGGGCCAAATAGCCCTCATGTTACCTCCAGTTAGCCCCACACAGCTGGATTGCTGAGAGATAGTCAGAGGCCACGCCCCCTTTTTACACCACTCTGCAAACACACCTTCTGGTGCACTGCTGCTTGGGGGATGAAGTCCACTTTAGTCCTGATGTCCTTGGGACACAAGGGGACGTCATCGCCCCACCAGCAGTGCGCCAAGAGGAGCGTTTGCAAAGTGGTGTAAAAAGGGGCGTGGTCTGCAACCACCTCTCAGCAATCCCACTGTGTGGGGCTTACTGGCGGTAACAGGTGGTCTAATTGGCCCATAAGGACCCTCAACATTGGAGGGGACTTCATCCCCCAACTCAGAGCATGCCAGGAGGCATATTTGCAGAGTTGTGCAGGAAGGGGGTGTGGCCTCCGGCAAGATGCTGCCTTCTCTTTTCTTCCCTCTATTAGGAAGGGGGGCTGTGTGGTCCCCCTTCCCTTAATACTTTTGGGGCCCAGGGAACCCCATCAGTTTTTTGAAAAAAATGGTAAAAAATGAGAAAGGGCCAGTGACCCCCTTCCTGACACTGATATTGGCCCCGGGAACCCCATCCCTCGGGTCTAGGCCTTTTTTCATGTTTTCTTTTAAAGACCAGAGCTATATATAAAGGTGGTGGGCCGCATGGCCCCCTCCTGAGGCCAATTTCGTACCCAGGGACCCCATACACCGGGGCTTGGCCATTAAAAAAAAAAAACGTTTTTTATAGGAAAGGACCGTGTAGCCCCTCTTCCCAGGCCGATTTTGGCCTTGGCAAACCCATCCCCCGGTGCCCAGCCATTTTAGATTTTATTAAGAAAAGGGAGAGTGGCCGAGAGGCCACCCTCCCGAGCCATTTCCGGCCCAGGGGACCCTATACCTTGGGGCATGGCCACTTCTTTGGGGACCGCGGGGGAGCCCAAATGCCCCTGCGGTCCCTGCCGGTTCTTCACCTCCTGCGGGAGCCAGCCTTAGTTTTGGGCAAAAGGAGCTGCTGACATGCAGCTACCTTTACCAAAAACCAATTCTGCTTCACTTCATGGAAGCGAGAGCATTTTTCCTGCTCTCACTTCCATGAAGCGAAGCATAAGTTTGCTATGGCATGGCAGGAGCAATGCGCGGGCCCCCACATGATAATTAAGTCCCTGAGACCTGGCCCACCTGGGGGCTTTAGGCAACGAAGCGCTAGGGACTTTTTTTTTCTTCTTTTTTCTGCCAGATTCACGCACCCTGCCATCCTGGGGGTCAGGGCATTTCTACCCTGCCCCCTTTTCTTGTTTTTTCACCTTTTTTCTTGTAACTCAGTTCAACCAAGTCACAGGATGGCTGCCGACACTTCCTGGTTTGAAGTGTGGGCAGCAATCAGATTGCAAGGCTCAAGATCAGAAGGGTTCAAGGATCCTTCGCGGTGAAATATGGATATCTGTAAATTTCTACATTTCTCAAAAACTACTTAACAAAAAGAGTGCACTCTGGACCAAGACCTGCCAAATTTGGTGTACTTTTATTCAGCAGTTCTGGCTGTAGCTGCCTCAACAGTTTCCTATGGAAATTAACATGGAGAAAATGTGTTTTGGTACCCCACGCTTGACGATTCACCCCAAAAGTTTCAAGACAGGAGCTGACCTGAGCGCCCCATTAGTTTTGAAAATTTCGTGAAGATTCGTCAAATGGCGCCAAAGATATTGGCAAATCAAAAAATGCTTTCCTATGGAAACTAGGTCCCAACTATAACCACCTACTGGCGACTGCCAGTAGGTAATATATATACACCCGTCCTGAGTTCTACAGTTAAAGGGTGAAATTTAGAGCAACTATTGTTAATCACTGCCAGAACCACCAAGGAAAAATGAGAAATTTACCTACCAGCCTGCGCTGACAATTATTTAATTGAAGGATCAAAGTAATTCATACCGAGACCTGTGGGAATGTGTATCATTTAAAACCTGGACAGTGGCGAGGGACTGAATTACAGCGAAAATGGCACCAGCATTTGGAGGCACAGAGGCCGCCGGTTTTCTCACTAAGGGCCCCAAGGAAAATACTGCGTGTGAGTGAAATCTGTCATTTCAGCTTTTCTTTCTGTCTAAGATGGATTGCAGCTATTGTCTATTATAGACTGAGAACTTTGAAATAAAAGAAAAACAAAATGTTGTACCATCGGGTTACAAGCAGCAAAACAGACGCTGGTGTGGCAACCAGAGAGATTGGTATTTTGACCTTGAATTTTACTAGTCCCTCGTTGCTGGCCGTGACTGTGTGCTTCCCCAATGAAATCTTTCCAAAATGTATTTAAACGTGTTTTGTCTAGCTCCAAAGTGGATAAGCACTGGGGAAGGCTAAAGGTCCAAAATGCATTTACTGAAATAAATATACTTTGAAAACGTCCCGAGAGTGCTCCGTATTTTTGCAGTCTTGGAATTTCTACATGTTGTAACCCTCATGTAAAGCAGAGAATAGCAGCTACCCTGAGTGCTACAGTTAAAGGGTGAAATTTAGGGCAACTACACTGATGACATCTCAAATGACATCACTGATGACATCACTGATGACATCATCCAGTGAATGTGTGTTTTTCTGAAAATTAAATATGTTTTATATATGTATAGAATAAATGGGTATATAAGTGTCTAAATGGATGATTTATTTTTGAAACATTAGTTGTATAACTGACTGATTAAGTGTATCTTAGTGAATACATGGCTTAGTGAGTAATGTTTACATATGTAAATATCTGTATCAGTCTCTCTGTGTATAAGTGGCTGCATGGGTTGGTGAGTAGCTACATGAGTGTCTATATAGGTTATTAGTTGTTTTTTTGAGTAT
Source organism: Triturus cristatus (assembly GCF_964204655.1). Taxonomy (NCBI): domain Eukaryota; kingdom Metazoa; phylum Chordata; class Amphibia; order Caudata; family Salamandridae; genus Triturus; species Triturus cristatus. The sequence continues at coordinate 168,343,715 of NC_140582.1, forward strand.
CAGTATGAGTGTCTGAGTGTATGCCATCATAGTCTCACTGTTGCTCTCCATGGTGTGTCTTGTTTCTAGTGCCCATCCTGCCTGACCTCCATGGTCATCTTGCTGCTCCTGCCCTGCCCCCTTGCCCCCAGCCCTCTGTTTCCATGTGCAGATCCGTATTCCCTCCCTCCTGGCTTGTCTGTTCCATTGTAATGTCCGTGATCTGTCCCTCCTGCCCTGTATGGTCTGTTATGCTGCAGCTTTCTCTCCTGCCTGTCCATTATGGTCAGCTAGCTACCATTGCTTCTTTCCCCTCTGTTGTCTGTTGTCCATGTGCATGGTCCTGTCCCCTCCCTATTGCTTTCTATGGATTGTTGTGCTGCACTCCCGTCCCGCATGCCCTGTGTGGTGTATTGTGCTGCTGCAAACCCTGATGCCTGCCCTGTAGGGTCAGTTTGATGTACCTCTCCATGTCCCTCCTGTCCTCTTTTATCCGAGTCCATGTCCCAACCCCAATTCCTACTGCCTTCTATGATCCAATGTACCATACTTGCGAACATTTTGAACTTGGTAAGAGGAAGATTTTGAAAAAAAACTGGGGTATTGATTTTCCCCTTTGAGTTTCGTTGAAAAAGAGGAGATTGTAGACAGGAGACAGATCAAATAAAGCCCATTTGAGCTTAAAAACATTGGACGTTTCCTGGCTGAATTGGGTCTGTTGGCATGTATGGTTGTACTACCACTGCCTCTTCCTTCTGCCCACAATGGTCTACTATATTGCCACAGACTCTCTTGCCAGTCCTGTATTGTTATTGTTGCCCGTGCCCCCCTTTCCACTGCCCTCAATAGTCTGTTGTGCTGCCACTGCCCTTCCTGCCTGCCCAGTGTGGTCAAATTGTTGCCTCTGCAACCTCCTACCTGCCTTCAATTTTCAGAGTCCGTGTCCCTGGCCTCTGCCTCTCAACAGTATCCTAATAAACAACTAGATTGCTAACATTCTATATTTATTACAAAGTGTGGAATGCCTGAAGTCATCTTGATGTAATCAAAACTGTAATACCTAGAGAATTACCTTAACAAATTACATATATGAGAAGGTATTACTTGCATCAAAATTATGTTTAGTGCTCTAAAAAACTAAAATGAGAACATATTTTCTGAGTTTTCAAATAGCGACAAAGCACTTTAAAATTATTTGTTATCTTTATGTTTTTTTATCCAGTTGCCCACTTGATTAAATGTTGCACTTAGGGAAGAGGATGTGGTGTTACTTCTAGAGCTGCAGACTTTGCAACTGGGGAACCAGGTTGGAGCTCAACATTCTGTGATTCTGGTCAAATCACTTAATCTCCCCATGTCTACAACCAAAATCATTTTGATCTTGTGTGATGTAACCAATGCTCATGTAAAGCACTCCAATACCTGACGAGTCTGCACTATATAAAATTGCAAAAACACAAAAAAATAGTGGTTTGCACACTTCTGTCATTGGGCTACATGTGGGCTACATCTGAGTGATATTTGTGCTGCATTTGGGCTCTTTTGTCTCTGGTGACCATCTTGGGAAATTTGTTTGTTATGAAGTTTTCTAATTTCCTCTTGCGGAGGGTACGCTCCGGGTGCAATTGGCCCTTCGGCGGGACGATGAGAAGGCACTAGCGACGGCCCGGGCATGGGAGGCGTTGGTGGTGGAACTTCAGGGGTTGATGTCTGATGCAGGGGAAGTGGAGAGCACATCTGATAGGCAGGAGGTAGCGGGGAGTGAGGAGTAGGAGGGGAATAGTGGTAGGCCCTGGACGCATAAACTTTGGCTCGGCGCGAGGGATGGCTCTGTTTTGTTAAGGAGAGGTTGAGCACCCGTACATACTTCATTGTGGAGGAGGGGTACATCAGAAGAGGGGTAGGTGACGGGGGCACACTGACATGGGGTGGGGGAGGGGGGGGAAGGGGACTGGGTGGGAAGGATGTTTCTTCTCCTGGATAATTGGTAGTGACGATAAATGTACAGTACTCCTTTGAAGGGTGGGGGTAGTGGAACGTGTGTTGAGTTGTTGCTTTGAAAACAATAAAAAATGTTTCAACAAAAAAAAATACTTGGGCTACATATGGGTGATATTTGGGCTCTTTTGTCTCTGGTGGCCATATTTGGGAGACTTATTTGTTATGAAGTTTCCTAATTTCCTCATTTACTGCAGTCTCCTCAGTAGGAAATACTTTCAGTTGTTTACTTTGGTTCCATCAAGAAGGCATTCAGATGTGTCACACATTTGCCATCAATTCTGAATGTTAGCACTCTAGATGCTCATGAGATCACTGTAGTAAAGCTACTGCTCACCAGGGAAGTCTGCTGCTGGTATTCAAAGTGCATGTTTCAGTCTGCATGTCATAATTTTTTTATGAAATAGAAGAGGATTTAAGAAGTCAAAATGTGCCCTAATTTTTCTTTCAACCAACAGAGTGATCATCTGAAATTCACCATGGACTCTGACCAACAGGCTATTAATTTCCTAGACCTTAAAATATGGAATGATGAAGGGATACTGTCCACGAGCCTATTTACTAAATCCACTGCAAGAAACACACTACTCAAATACACTAGTCACCACCCACGGAATCTGCGTGATAACCTTCCGTTTGGACAGTTCCTCCGTATCAAACGGAACTGTACCAGACGGGAGGATTATTTCAGAGAAGCAAAAACTTTGCAGATCAAATTGGGGATGAGAGGCTACCCATACAGACTTGTGAAACGCTCCCTTAAAAGAGCCTGGTATTATGATCGGGAGGCACTCCTACAGAGTAAGGAACAACAGGCTCCCACGCAGGAAACTATTACCTGTGTTATGACATTTGGAACTGAATCCAATTCGATCAAAAAGATTGTGTCAAAAAATTGGCACTTGATCCAGAAAGTCGAACCACAGTTCACTAGACCCCGGTTTGCTTTCAAAAGAGCTAGAAATTTAAAGGACTCACTTGTGAAAGCATACAAAGAACCAGTCCCCACCTCATTGACAAATCTGTGGGGGTTTACACTAATAACTGGCCATTACCCATGCGGGCATTGCATAGCCTGTCCCACGACATCGGTGGTAAAGTCCTGTGTCCTTAATGGAATCAAATGGACATTGCGGCAACATACAAACTGCCTGACAAAAAATGTCATTTATTGTATAGAATGCCCTTGTGGTCTATATTATATAGGCAAAACAACACAAGAAATTAAAAAACGCATAATCCAACATCAATCACGCATTAGATGTAAAATCACCACTGCACCCATGGTAGAACACTACGTGGAGAATGAACATACCCCCACTGATATGAAATGGTTTGTATTGGAGACTGTAAAAAATACAAAACGAAGACAAAATGTTGAGCGCCTACTGACTCTGAAGGAAAACAGGTGGGTTTGGTCAGTTAAAACGGTAGAGAAGAGATTGAATTCCTTTATTGAATGGCAAACTTTGGCGACACTGTAATCTATATGGCCCCTTGTTGTCTCACTGTATTATACAGGATCCTTCATTATTATCTTTTGTCTGGATAGGGGGTGCTTGGGCCCTTCTAGATCCATACTGGAAGTGCTGCAATCACGCTGTGATTAATCTCGTGCTCTTCTACTTATATGAATGACATAATTCTGGGGACTAATATACAGCTGATTACATCGGACGATGTTATGTAGATTTCTATTCTGAATGATAGAAGACCTTTTACAAGCCATCGTGCTATGAACAATTGGTCACTTAGCCATGTGGTTGAGTTATCGGATTTTTTCCTGCCCTCTGTTTTTGTCGTATTTGCTGATACTTAGTATCTGCATTGATGCATCTGTGACCAGTCTTTTCAACTAATGAGCGTTTTTTCCTTTTGGATCAAGGCGTTTTTAATCTACCATATATTCCATAGGTTCTGACATTTTATACTTTTGTCCCGCGATTGTCAGCTATATTCAGAAGGCAGCGGGGTATAGTCTAATTTGATTTTGAGTGTTAGACTCACTATTTGAAGCTTAAACGTCCACATTCCAAGATGGCCGATTTGTTTGGCTGTGCGTTCATGACGATATACATCACGCCACTCTTGAAATAACGCACGCGTCGTCTTGCGACTCACACTCGGACTAATTGGCGAACTGTTGAATGGAAGTGTAGCCAGTAAAGATACCCGTTATTGGTAAGGAATGGAGTGGGTCACAGACGGGTGGTCTAACTGTTATAGAGAAGAGAATTGGCGGAATCGTTAAGTGATTAGGTCTGTTTCCTTTGCTTGGTTACAGATTACGGACTCACGAAGCGCCGAGGAAACCTGGCATTCTTTGTAAGTAACTGTTGGAAGTTTGAGCTATGGCACTCTGTGTACGTAGAGAGCAAAGTTGTGGTATATATATATATGTTTTAAAAAAAATTAAATTGTATTTACGATATGCTGTATCTTTGGAATTATGATTTCTAGAACTAAGTGCTTCTACGGTGGAAAACCGGTTAAGAATCAAAACAAGAGATTAGGAAGAGTTTATAGTCTCGAAGAAGTAAGTGCATACTTTCTCACAACAAATCTCCACATTAGATACGTCCACTGAGTGGTGGTGGTGTGCGTTACTGTTCTGGCGGTTGTAATTGTGGATACTAGAGTGGTGTCTGGGACATCTCGAACTGACTTTTTGTGCACGGAGTTTAATCTGTTTCACTCTTCATCTTTTTTCATTGGGTGTTATATAGTTTACGGTGTCTGGGTACCTATTTACTATATCAGGTGGTTACCTTATGGACACACCTGTTTTCCTTCAATGTAGAGGCAATACAAATATTTAGAACTTAGATGTGGATATGTGTAAATAGCATGTTTAATAATGGAAGAAATAATTTTGTTTATAATAGATACATGGTGCAACTGTGATCCTGAAGATGGTCTCGGTGATTAATATTATCAGATAGGAGACCGAAACGTCGACGCTGTGACACTTCTTTGGCATAAACAGAGTTCATCTGATGTGTTATGATATCGCAATTGTCTAAACAAGAATTTTCTTGGTGTATGACCAACTGTGGATGGTTCATTGCTGTATAAAAAGTGTCAATGACTACAGTCCTATGTTGCCAATGTATAAATGAAAATATATATATTTTTTATTATTGTATATATAAAAAGATTGGTTATGTCAAACTACTAAAAAAAGATTGCATAAAAAAAATCAACTGTGAGAATTGTCTTTATCTAAGTTCTTGAAAATGAAGTTCACTACGGTGACTACTTGATTAATGAATAGAAGCTAAATAAATCCTCAAGGCTTATCTTTGTCTAAAACCTAATTTTTCTTTCTGCAGCTCTAATCATAATTTCTATGGCAAAATGAACCCCCTCATTTTGTTCCTTTGCAAATTAAATATTTTAAGTGTTACCACTTTATTCCAATCAAGATGGCTTCAGGTGTGCAATACGTTAGTCATAATTAGGACTGTTAGCGCTCTAGTTGTTCTTCAGAACACTCTGGGAAGCTGCAGTAGAACACTAGGGGCCCGATTCACAGAACTAACTTAAGACAAAATCCTAAACTTACTACCATTTTGGTATTCACAGAAGGCACTTACTCATGTTGGTATTCACAGAAGGCACTTACTCATTTCGGTATTCACAGAAGCCTTAAAATTAGGATTTTTCTCAGTTTAGAAGTTGTAAAGTTAGGAGTCCTAACCTTAGGACTCCTAAACTGAGAAAAATCCTAATTGTAAGACTTTCGGTATTCACAGAAGGCATTTAGGAGTTCTAAAGTTAGGAGTCCTAACTATACTACTACTAAACTGAGAAAAATCCTAATTTTAAGACTTTTGGTATTCACAGAAGGCATTTAGGAGTCCTAAAGTTAGGACTCCTAACTTCTGTGAATACCGAAATGAGTAAGTGCCTTCTGTGAATACCAAAATGAGTAAGTGCCTTCTGTGAATACCAAAATGAGTAAGTGCCTTCTGTGAATACCAAAATGGTAGTAAGTGTAGGATTTTGTCTTAAGTTAGTTCTGTGAATCGGGCCCAAAGGAATCAACTGACAGTCTCTGCCCTTGTTGGATGTGCATGTTTTACTGAGAATGTCAGACTTCATTCTCACACGACTGAGAAAGATAATGTGAATTTACAGAAAATATGCTCTCCGTTTAGCTTATAGATCACCTTCCAAACCTCTGTGGAAAAAGCATGAGAAAATAGTTTTCTCTCAAACATGATTCATGATATCACAGCAGAAGGCTTTTTCACATGGTAAAATCACCTTAGAACACACCACAATTCCTACAATGAGTATGGTTCCATCAACAAATGATTTATAATGTAACTAAAGTTGCTCATGAGATCACTGTAGTAAAGCTACTGCTCACCAGGGAAGTCTGCTGCTGGTATTCAAAGTGCATGTTTCCGTCTGCATGTCATAATTTTTTTATGAAATAGAAGAGGATTTGAGAAGTCAAAATGTGCCTTAATTTTGCTTTCTGCAGCACTAGTCATAATTTCTATGGCAAAATGAACCCCCTCATTTTGTTCCTTTGCAAATTAAATATTTTAAGTGTTACCACTTTATTCCAATCAAGATGGCTTCAGGTGTGCAATACGTTTGTCATAAGTAGGACTGTTAGCGCTCTAGTTGTTATTCAGAACACTCTGGGAAGCTGCAGTAGAAAACAAAGGAATCAACTGACAGTCTCTGCCCTTGTCGGATGTACATTTTTTACTGAGAATGTCAGACTTCATTCTCACATGACTGAGAAAGATAATGTGAATTTACAGAAAATATGCTCTCAGTTTAGCTTATAGATCACCTTCCAAACCTCTGTGGGAAAAGCATGAGAAAATAGTTTTCTCTCAAACATGAGTCATGATATCGCAGCAGAAGGCTTTTTCACATGGTAAAATCACCTTAGAACACACCACAATTCCTACAATGAGGATGGTTCCATCAACAAATGATTTATAATGTAACTAAAGTCTTAAAACCTTCTACTAACTGCAATGCTTTTTAATGAGGTGCTATTATGTATATTGGTCCCAAGATGGCTGCCAACACTTCTTAGATGAAGTACTGACAGCCAATCAGATCTCACGATGAGATGTGTGGTTAGGCTCAACCCAGATATATGTGTGATTTTGATTTCCTCAGGAACTACTGAACGTATTTACACCATTTAAGCAAAAGGCACAACTCTGAACCAAGGTCTACCTCTCTGCCAAATTTGGTGTAATTCCGTTCATCAGTTCGGGCTGTAGCTGCGGCTAAAGGTCCTATGGGAAATTGCATGGGGAAAACACGTTTTGGAACCCCCCTTTTTCTCAGCCCTCACGACACGAATCATCCCGAGACTTTCAGGATAGGAGCGGACCGGAGCTAGCCAAAAGTTTTGAAAATTTTGTGAAGATTCATCAACGGGCACCAAAGTCATTCCAAATAGAATGTTGCGGATTTCCTATGGAAAATAGGTCCTAACTATAACTACCTACTGGCGGTCGCCAGTAGGTGATATATATATATATTCACTGAAAAAACCATAGGTTTTACACATGTTATAGTTAGCTGGACATTTTACTCGTACAAAACCATTGAAATTCCCCCGTTATAGTTAGTTCAGCTAACTATAACTCGCGTGACCACAATCCACTGCTGATAACGTCGCATAGTACATCACTCATGGGGTCAGGGAGTGTCTTCCCTGCCTCCTTTCATGTTTTAGAAATCGGGTTAAAAGTAATTCATTTCCGATCCGTGCATGCACCATGCGCGCATGCGTGCGAGCACATCATCTGCGGCCGCAGATTCACCGTGCACCAGGCAACTGGACATCCGCCCCCTTTTTAAGAAGGTGCACATACATTGCAATGTGTGCAATGCTGTTATTTGCTACTGTGAGAGCAGCATAAACTTGATTGAAAACAGAATACAGCAGCACACATGCTCCAGCCCATAATTTTTTTCATTTTTTTGTTTTTGTTCCCGTTGAACAGTTTTTCATCACCAGTTTTTTTTTTGGTGCTCTAAAAAAATACAAAATTTATGTTAGACTTGCGCCACTTTTACTCCGCGTCACTTTTGTGACGCAGCGGCGGCGTAAACTCTGCACCACGTTGCGCCCTATTTACATCGTGACGCATCTATGGAGATGCGTCACGGTGTAAAGCCCTGCGCCACATTAAACCGGCGTCAGGTTTAATGTATGCAGGGTGGGCGTTCCAGCGGAAAAAGCCTCAGAAAAGTGACGTCGTGAAATCTACAAGAATTCACTCAGTCAATTTTCCAACGCTGCTGCGTCAAAACCTTGCGCCTGCTTGAAGCAGGCGTAAGGCATGATGCAGCATGTTAGGTATTGGCAGCCCCTAAACATTGCTGGAGTTGCGTCGTGCTTGCGACACAATTCCAGCAATGCGCCGCCCTTACGCCATCAGATGCGTCACGCATCTGTTTATTCTTGCGCCACGATGCGCTGCATTGTAAATGCGGCGCATCTGTGGTGGCGCAAGGGTAAACTTGCGTGACGCATCTTTCCTGGTGCATCCCTGCTGATTAGCAGGGATGCGCCAGGAAACATAAATCTGCCCCAGAGATGTTAAGGAAATTAAGGGTAAGACAGACAAAGGGAGAGAGACAGAAACAGAGACAGAGAGCAAGGAACTGAGAAGGAGTAAGGCAGTTAGAATGACTGAGACATTTGGAGACAGGGAGAGAAACATGGTTGAAAAAATAGTGATGGAGGCAGTAAACCTAGGGGAGTAGTAGAGAAGGAGTGAGGGAGTTATGAAAGAGCAGTAACGGTAGAAGAGAAAGGGAAGGGGAATGAGAAAAGCAGAGTGAGGAGAGGTGAAGAAAAGGGAGCATGAAAGTGAAGGGGTGAGAAATACAGATATTTTAAACTTACCTGACCAACAAAATAATTAATTAGAAATAAATGGGTTTTTTTAATTACAAGAAAAATGGATTCAATTTCCTAAATTTTCTTTCTCGATCTGAAAAAGAGAAAAAAAGTAGTAATATTTAACAATACATTTTAGAATACAGTACACATATTTTCATATTTAACAAAGTAATTTTTTGCCCTTTTTTTGCTGTTTTCAGAATATATTGAATTTCACTGAAAATAGTGATATCAATTGCATTCATCACTTAACAGCGGGCAAAAAAATAAACAATCTGAAAGATTGTTTAACCCCTTGGATGCTCATGACGGAGCGGTTCCGTCATGAGCATCAGTTGGGCTGTGCTCATGACGGAACCGCTCCGTCATGAGGACAGCCCCTGGGGGAAGCGCTGGCGCTCCCCCCCTGGGGCACCGATCGTGCCCCCACAGACGGGGATGGCAGCGGAAGAGTTTCCGCTGCCACCCCCGAGCCCCCCCACGCTTCCTGGTGACGTCAGCGCGCACAGCGCGCGCTGGCGTCATCAGGAAGTGCTCGGACGCCTGGAAGCCATTTGCTTCCAGGCGTCCATAGAGGAAGGTGAGTGGTGTTTGCTCCGGTGGGGTGGCGGGGGCCTTGTAGAGTGTATTGAGGCGTCGGGGGAGAGGAAAGAGTATTTCCTCTCCCCTGATGTCTCAATACAGGGCATTCCTGCTCCACGATCGCGCACAGCGTCGCGATCGTGGAGCAGGGATGCCCCACTAGACACCAGGGATGTGTTTTTTTTTATTTTGGAAGCGACCCCTTGGGTAAGGGTCGCTTCCTGGGGCCAATTATTATCTGTAGACTTTTCTGCCCCCTCTGGGGGCAGATCGGTGTTTTTTTTTCACCGTTTCTGCTCCCAGGGGGGGCAGAAAAGCCCACTAGACACCAGGGATATTAGTATTTATGTTGGAAGCGACCCCTTGGGTAAGGGTCGCTTCCTGGGGCCAATTATTATCTGTAGACTTTTCTGCCCCCTCTGGGGGCAGATCGGTGTTTTTTTTTCGCCGTTTCTGCTCCCAGGGGGGGCAGAAAAGCCCACTAGACACCAGGGATATTAGTATTTATGTTGGAAGCGACCCCTTGGGTAAGGGTCGCTTCCTTGGGGCCAATTTATATCTGAAGACTTTTCTGCCCCCTCTGGGGGCAGATCGGTGTTTTTTTTTCGCCGTTTCTGCTCCCAGGGGGGGGCAGAAAAGCCCACTAGACACCAGGGATATTAGTATTTATGTAGGAAGCGACCCCTTGGGTAAGGGTCGCTTCCTTGGGGCCATTTATTATTTGAAGACTTTTCTGCCCCCTCTGGGGGCAGATCGGTGTTTTTTTTTCGCCGTTTCTGCTCCCAGGGGGGGGCAGAAAAGCCCACTAGACACTAGGGATATCAGTATTTATGAAGGAAGCGACCCCTTGGGCAAGGGTCGCTTCCTAGGGCCCCTAAATATTTGGAAGACTTTTCTGCCCCCTCTGGGGGCAGATCGGTGTTATTTTTTTGCCATTTCTGCTCCTGGGGGGGGGGGGGCAGAAAAGCCCACTAGACACCAGGGATATAAATATTATTGTAGGAAGCGACCCCTTGGGCAAGGGTCGCTTCCTTGGGCCCCTAAATTTTTTGAAGACTTTTCTGCCCGGGGGATCGGTTTTATTTTTTCGCCGTTTCTGCTCCCACGGGGGGCAGAAAAGCCCACTAGACCCCAGGGAATTAGTTCAAATAAAAATAGAAGTGACCCCTCGCTTCCAGGGTGCAATTTGTTTTCTGCCCCACCTGGCACACAACCCGATTGACCATTTGGGTAGTGACATAGCATGTTAGAATGTTTATTGTTATATTTTTTGTGATTTCCAATTGTAATGTTTTTTTTTTGTTTACTTTTTTGTTCTAGGTGAAGGCTTTTCTTCTTTTCACGTTGCCGTTTTGTGGCTGGTGGTTCTGCTGTTTGTGTAGTTTGGTAAGAGACTTATTTTTGTACAATGTAAATGTGTTTGATTTCTCTGCCTGTTTTTTTTTTGCAAATGGTGTAATAATAGCAGTATGTTTGGTTTTTGAGTGTCAAAAACTTTTTGCATTGGTGCTCGATGTGTATTTTGTTGTCTTGTGAGTAATTTGTTTTTTTTATTTCTTTCTAGTTTGATATCGTTGGTCTTTGCTGTGTCACTGCAGAGTTTATTTCTGGTGAGTGCAGCTGTCTCTTGTAATTGGATTGTATAGTTTTTGAGTACATTGATCTTTGTGATAAAGGTACACAATTCTTTACTTACTTGGTGTGCACATTGTTGGTTGTTGTTGACTTGTTTGTGCAGTCTTCCATCTTAGTAGGTATAATGGCTAGCCGCAGGATGACTGCTCAGCAGGTTGTTGGTTTGCTGTTTGAGTCTTCCTCTGATATTGGGTCAGAGACTGACTCTGCTTCTGAGGGAGAGGGGGCAGGGGACGATTCTGGCAGTGAGTTTTCTCTCCGTATGGGGTCATCGGATGATGAAGATACTCTTAGCGCGGATGAAGTGCCTGTGTTAGAGGAGGAGACTGATGTGCCGATAGTGCGGCAAGAGGCATCTGGGCTGCAGGCTGGGACTGCAAGGCTTCCCGTTGGTGTAGTGCGGCAAGAGACATCTGGGCTGCAGGCTGGGACTGCAAGGCTTCCCGTTGGTGTAGTGCGGCAAGAGGCATCTGGGCTGCAGGCTGGGGCTGCAAGGCTTTCCGTTGGTGTAGTGCGGCAAGAGACATCTGGGCTGCAGGCTGGGGCTGCAAGTCTTCCCGTTGAAAGTGATGACCTCTGGGTTGCCCCTGGCATGGTGCAGCCGGAATTTGCTGAGTTTACTGGTGTTCCAGGGTCTAGAGTGAATACCGAGAACTTTTTGCCTGTAAATTTTTTTCAGTTGTTTATGGACGATGTGTTTTTGGCAGAGATTGTTGAGCAGACTAATTTGTATGCCGAACAGTTTTTGAGGGACAACAGTGCCAGTCTTAAGCCACACTCTAGAGCTACCCGGTGGACTCCCACAAATGTTGAAGAGATGAAGAAGTTCTTGGGTTTAACTTTTTTGATGGGCTTGCTAAGGAAGCCATCATTGGCTTCATATTGGTCTAGCAGTCCCTTGATGGCAACGTCTATTTTTCCGGCAGTCATGAGTCGTGACAGGTATTTGCTTCTGCTTCGGATGATGCACTTTGTAGATAATGGTTTAGCGTTGCCACGAGATCACCCTGATTGTGACCGTCTTTTTAAGATTAGGCCTGTCCTTGATCACTTTGTTGATCGATTTTCTGAGATTTATGCCCCTGGTAGAGAAATTGCAGTGGATGAGTCTTTGGTGTTGTTCAAGGGCCGCTTGGTTTTTAGGCAATACATTCCTAGTAAGAGGGCACGCTATGGAATAAAGCTGTATATGCTGTGTGACAGTAGGACTGGATATGTCTCCAATTTCAGGGTGTACACCGGTAAGGAATCTAGGTTTAACCTCCCTGGTTGTCCGTCCACTTTTGGAGTGACTGAGAAAATTGTTTGGGAACTTGGAAGAGGATTTTTTAACAAAGGCCACCATTTATATGTAGATAACTTCTACACTGGTGTACGGTTGTTCAGGGAATTGGCCAAAGTGGACACTTTTGCTTGTGGCACAGTCCGCTGTAACCGTAAAGGTTTTCCGAAAGAACTTGTTTGTCAAAAGCTTGTGCGGGGACAGTGCAGTGCGTTGCGTTGCCAGGAGCTTCTTGCTGTGAAGTTTACAGACAGGAGAGATGTCTACATGCTGACTTCCATCCATGATGAAAGCACTGCACCTGTGACTGTTTGGGGTCAGGTCGCTGAAGCGCGCAAACCTGTATGTGTTTTAGACTATAATAGGTACATGGGTGGTGTTGACAGAGTAGATCAGAGGTTGGAACCTTACACTGCTCTTCGTAAGGCTTACATTTGGTACAAGAAGTTGGCTATCCATCTTTTCCACTTGGCAATGTTTAATGCTTTTGTTGTGTTCCAGGATTCTTGCCCTGAGTCAAAGATGACTTTTGTTAAGTTTCAGGAGTCTGTAATAGGCAGCCTTGTTGTAGTGGAACAGGCAAGTGTTCCTAGAGTTGGACTGGTGGAGGATGTTGCTAGATTGAAAGAACGCCACTTTCCAGATCACATTCCTCCCACACCCGCAAAAGATTTTCCCAGTAGGAGATGTAGAGTCTGTTGGCGAAGAGGTACGCGGAAGGAGAGTCGTATGTACTGCCCCGATTGTCCCTCTCATCCTGCACTGTGTCTCTCTGCTTGTTTTAGAGCGTACCACACGCGAAAAATTTTTTGGGAGGATTCTTGAGTGGTAAAGTGAACTGGCTGGTCTGTATTCTTTGGATAATTTGATTCTGTTTCAATGTTGGTGTTAGTGCAATGTATTTAGTTGCTGATTTTCTGTTAGAAGATTTTTATCTATTTGCAATTTGTTTGTGTTTTTATTTTTTTCTAAAAAAATCCAAAATGTGATGGCGGTGTGTGTAGGCTTGCGCTTGGCTGTTGGTGTGTGTGGACTGGCACTTGGTTGGTGGTGTGCGTGGAATGGTGCTTGGCTGACGGTGTGCGTGGACTGGCGGTGTGCATGGACTGGCGGTGTGCGTGGACTGGTGCGTGGCTGGTGGTGTGCGTGGAATGGTGCTTGGCTGGCGGTGTGCGTGGCTGGTGGTGTGCGTGGAATGGTGCTTGGCTGGCGGTGTGCGTGGAATGGTGCTTGGCTGGTGGTGTGCGTGGAATGGTGCTTGGCTGGCGCTGTGCGTGGACTGGTTCTTGGCTGGCAGTGTGTGTGGACTGGTGGTGTGTGCGGACTGGTGTTTGGCTGGTGGTGTCCGTGGACTGGAGCTTGGCTGGTGGTGTCCGTGGACTGGAGCTTGTCTGGTGGTGTGTGTGGACTGGTGCTTGGCTGGCGGTGTGCGTGGAATGGTGCTTGTCTGGTGGTGTCCGTGGACTGGAGCTTGGCTGGCGGTGTAGGTGGATTGGCGATTGGCTGCCGGTGTGCCTGGACTGGCGATTGGATGGCGGTGTGCCTGGACTGGCGCTTGGCTAGCGGTGTGCGTGGACTGGCGTTTGGCTAGCGGTGTGTGTCGACCGGTGCTTGGCTGGCTGTGTGTGAGTAGTGACTTTCTGCTGGTCACTACACACACTGCTAGCTGAGTGCCACTCCACGCAATCCTTCTGCCTGTGTAGTTGCTGTGTCTGGATTGTGGGCGTGTGAAAGTGATGGGCCCTTGAATGGCGCTGTGTGCCGGTGTGAGTTTTGTTATGTGATGGGCCCGCGGCTGGCGGTGTGAATGGTTTTGTATGTCTCACACGTATGAAAGGTGTATGAATGGCCTGTAAAGAGGTTGGTGCCTTGTCGTGGCTTTACAGCTCACGAGCTGTGAGTCAATGGTTCAGTTTCTTGCCCTTTCAATTATTACCAGTGCATTTCATTTTTTGTGAAATCACTTGGTAATACAATTTTATCTACTGAACCATCACTCACCCTCGTGCCAAATCCAACCAGTATGTGCGTGTGCTTGCGGGTTAGATGACTGTGCAGTAATATTTGTTTTTTTGAAGCAGGGTGTACCTTGTCCCTTTTTGGTGATTTTTGTACTGTGTTGCTTTTGTACCTGGTGGTGCGAATGGTCTTGTTTGTATCACGTATGAAAGGTGTGTGAATGGCCTGTAAAGCGGTTGGTGCCTTGACGTGGCTTTACAGCTCACGAGCTGCAAGTCATTGGTTTGGTTTTTTGTGAATTTAATTATTGACAGTGCATTTCATATTTGTGAAATCTCTTGTTAATAAAATTTAATACACTGAACCATGACTTGCCCTCGTGCCAAATCCAACCAGTATGTGTGTGTGTTTGAGGAATAGATGGTTGTGCAGGAATCTTTTTTTTTTGTTTCTCTGCCAAGGTACACTTTCCATGTAAGAATAACCCACCAACTGTAGATATTGTCGAAAACCTTTGGGAGTTCATGGTGATGTCTCTCTAGTGATTTGAAAAATATTTTTTATCCCCATTGTCCTGTAAACCTCAAATTGTCTGCCACATTTTCTTTGCAGTATTATTCCTAAATTCTCACGCTGTAGTAACAATAGGTAATCTGGTTATGCAAGGGGGGTTACTTTTGTTTTTTGCCCAGGGCTCGGCGGCCATCTAGGGAAACCTACCAAACCCAGGCATTTTTGAAAACTAGACACCCGGCGGCTTCCAGGGAGGTATGGCTTGCGTGGATCCCCCAACGTTTCCTTACCCAGAATCCCCTGCAAACCTCAATTTTTGCTCAAAAAATCACTTTTTTCACACATTTTGGGGTGGGAAAGTAGTGGCATCACCGGGCTCACACAAATTTACCACCACCCAGCGTTCCCCCAGGTCTCCCGGTAAAAATGGTGCCTCACTTGTGTGGGAGGTCTAAGTACCCGCGGCAGGCAAGGACAACAAACGTAGTGAGGCGACATTTGGGATAGGCAATGTTGATGTTGCCTCACTACGTTTGGGGCCCTTGCCTGCCGCGGGTACTTGGGCCTCCCACACAAGTGAGGCACCATTTTTACCGGGAGACCTGGGGGAACGCTGGGTGGTGGTAAATTTGTGTGAGCCCGGTGATGCCACTACTTTCCCACCCCAAAATGTGTGAAAAAAGTGATTTTTTGAGCAAAAATTGAGGTTTGCAGGGGATTCTGGGTAAGGAAACGTTGGGGGATCCACGCAAGCCATACCTCCCTGGAAGCCGCCGGGTGTCTAGTTTTCAAAAATGCCTGGGTTTGGTAGGTTTCCCTAGATGGCCGCCGCGCACCGGGCCAAAAACCAAAGTGACCCCCCTTGCAAAACCAGGTGGTTTGGCGATAGGCCATCTTGAGGTGGCCTCACTACCTTTGGGGCCCTTGCCTGCCGCGGGTACTTGGGCCTCCCACACAAGTGAGGCACCATTTTTACCGGGAGACCTGGGGGAACGCTGGGTGGTGGTAAATTTGTGTGAGCCCGGTGATGCCACTACTTTCCCACCCCAAAATGTGTGAAAAAAATGATTTTTTGAGCAAAAATTGAGGTTTGCAGGGGATTCTGGGTAAGGAAACGTTGGGGGATCCACGCAAGCCATACCTCCCTGGAAGCCGCCGGGTGTCTAGTTTTCAGAAATGTATAGGTTTGCTAGGTTTCCCTAGGTGCCGGCAGGGCTAGGGTACAAAATCTACAGCTAGTCACTTTGCCAAAAAAAGGGTCATTTTTCACTCCAAAACCACGTTGCGTTTTGCGCCGTTTCCTGTCGCGGGCACTAGGCCAACCCGCACAAGTGAGGTACCATTTTTGTCGTAGGACTTTGGGGAACGCGGGGTGGGTGGAAATTTGTGGATCCACGCAGATTCCAGAACTTTCCATCACAGAAATGTGGGGAAAATGTGTTTTTTTTGTCAATTTTTTACGTTTGCAAGGGATTCTGGGTAACAGACCATGGTGGGAGGCAGTCAAGTCACCCCATCCTGGATTCCCCTGGGTGTCTAGTTTTCAGAAATGTATAGGTTTGCTAGGTTTCCCTAGGTGCCGGCAGGGCTAGGGTACAAAATGTACAGCTAGTCACTTTGCCAAAAAAAGGGTCATTTTTTCACTCCAAAACCACGTTGCGTTTTGCGCCGTTTCCTGTCGCGGGCACTAGGCCAACCCGCACAAGTGAGGTACCATTTTTCTCGTAGGACTTTGGGGAACGCGGGGTGGGTGGAAATTTGTGGATCCACGCAGATTCCAGAACTTTCCATCACAGAAATGTGGGGAAAATGTGTTTTTTTTGTCAATTTTTTACGTTTGCAAGGGATTCTGGGTAACAGACCATGGTGGGAGGCAGTCAAGTCACCCCATCCTGGATTCCCCTGGGTGTCTAGTTTTCAGAAATGTATAGGTTTGCTAGGTTTCCCTAGGTGCCGGCAGGGCTAGGGTACAAAATGTACAGCTAGTCACTTTGCCAAAAAAAGGGTCATTTTTCACTCCAAAACCACGTTGCGTTTTGCGCCGTTTCCTGTCGCGGGCACTAGGCCAACCCGCACAAGTGAGGTACCATTTTTGTCGTAGGACTTTGGGGAACGCGGGGTGGGTGGAAATTTGTGGATCCACGCAGATTCCAGAACTTTCCATCACAGAAATGTGGGGAAAATGTGTTTTTTTTGTCAATTTTTTACGTTTGCAAGGGATTCTGGGTAACAGACCATGGTGGGAGGCAGTCAAGTCACCCCATCCTGGATTCCCCTGGGTGTCTAGTTTTCAGAAATGTATAGGTTTGCTAGGTTTCCCTAGGTGCCGGCAGGGCTAGGGTACAAAATGTACAGCTAGTCACTTTGCCAAAAAAAGGGTCATTTTTCACTCCAAAACCACGTTGCGTTTTGCGCCGTTTCCTGTCGCGGGCACTAGGCCGACCCGCACAAGTGAGGTACCATTTTTGTCGTAGGACTTTGGGGAACGCGGGGTGGGTGGAAATTTGTGGATCCACGCAGATTCCAGAACTTTCCATCACAGAAATGTGGGGAAAATGTGTTTTTTTTGTCAATTTTTTACGTTTGCAAGGGATTCTGGGTAACAGACCATGGTGGGAGGCAGTCAAGTCACCCCATCCTGGATTCCCCTGGGTGTCTAGTTTTCAGAAATGTATAGGTTTGCTAGGTTTCCCTAGGTGCCGGCAGGGCTAGGGTACAAAATCTACAGCTAGTCACTTTGCCAAAAAAAGGGTCATTTTTCACTCCAAAACCACGTTGCGTTTTGCGCCGTTTCCTGTCGCGGGCACTAGGCCGACCCGCACAAGTGAGGTACCATTTTTCTCGTAGGACTTCGGGGAACGCGCGGTGGGTGGAAATTTGTGGATCCACGCAGATTCCAGAACTTTCCATCACAGAAATGTGGGGAAAATGTGGTTTTTTTTTTCAATTTTACGTTTGCAAGGGATTCTGGGTAACAGACCATGGTGGGAGGCAGTCAAGTCACCCCATCCTGGATTCCCCTGGGTGTCTAGTTTTCAGAAATGTATAGGTTTGCTAGGTTTCCCTAGGTGCCGGCAGGGCTAGGGTACAAAATCTACAGCTAGTCACTTTGCCAAAAAAAGGGTCATTTTTCACTCCAAAACCACGTTGCGTTTTGCGCCGTTTCCTGTCGCGGGCACTAGGCCGACCCGCACAAGTGAGGTACCATTTTTCTCGTAGGACTTTGGGGAACGCGGGGTGGGTGGAAATTTGTGGATCCACGCAGATTCCAGAACTTTCCATCACAGAAATGTGGGGAAAATGTGTTTTTTTTGTCAATTTTTTACGTTTGCAAGGGATTCTGGGTAACAGACCATGGTGGGAGGCAGTCAAGTCACCCCATCCTGGATTCCCCTGGGTGTCTAGTTTTCAGAAATGTATAGGTTTGCTAGGTTTCCCTAGGTGCCGGCAGGGCTAGGGTACAAAATCTACAGCTAGTCACTTTGCCAAAAAAAGGGTCATTTTTCACTCCAAAACCACGTTGCGTTTTGCGCCGTTTCCTGTCGCGGCCACTAGGCCAACCCGCACAAGTGAGGTACCATTTTTCTCGTAGGACTTTGGGGAACGCGGGGTGGGTGGAAATTTGTGGATCCACGCAGATTCCAGAACTTTCCATCACAGAAATGTGGGGAAAATGTGTTTTTTTTGTCAATTTTTTACGTTTGCAAGGGATTCTGGGTAACAGACCATGGTGGGAGGTAGTCAAGTCACCCCATCCTGGATTCCCCTGGGTGTCTAGTTTTCAGAAATGTATAGGTTTGCTAGGTTTCCCTAGGTGCCGGCAGGGCTAGGGTACAAAATGTACAGCTAGTCACTTTGCCAAAAAAAGGGTCATTTTTCACTCCAAAACCACGTTGCGTTTTGCGCCGTTTCCTGTCGCGGGCACTAGGCCAACCCGCACAAGTGAGGTACCATTTTTCTCGTAGGACTTTGGGGAACGCGGGGTGGGTGGAAATTTGTGGATCCACGCAGATTCCAGAACTTTCCATCACAGAAATGTGGGGAAAATGTGTTTTTTTTGTCAATTTTTTACGTTTGCAAGGGATTCTGGGTAACAGACCATGGTGGGAGGCAGTCAAGTCACCCCATCCTGGATTCCCCTGGGTGTCTAGTTTTCAGAAATGTATAGGTTTGCTAGGTTTCCCTAGGTGCCGGCAGGGCTAGGGTACAAAATGTACAGCTAGTCACTTTGCCAAAAAAAGGGTCATTTTTCACTCCAAAACCACGTTGCGTTTTGCGCCGTTTCCTGTCGCGGGCACTAGGCCAACCCGCACAAGTGAGGTACCATTTTTCTCGTAGGACTTTGGGGAACGCGGGGTGGGTGGAAATTTGTGGATCCACGCAGATTCCAGAACTTTCCATCACAGAAATGTGGGGAAAATGTGTTTTTTTTGTCAATTTTTTACGTTTGCAAGGGATTCTGGGTAACAGACCATGGTGGGAGGCAGTCAAGTCACCCCATCCTGGATTCCCCTGGGTGTCTAGTTTTCAGAAATGTATAGGTTTGCTAGGTTTCCCTAGGTGCCGGCAGGGCTAGGGTACAAAATCTACAGCTAGTCACTTTGCCAAAAAAAGGGTCATTTTTCACTCCAAAACCACGTTGCGTTTTGCGCCGTTTCCTGTCGCGGGCACTAGGCCGACCCGCACAAGTGAGGTACCATTTTTCTCGTAGGACTTTGGGGAACACGGGGTGGGTGGAAATTTGTGGATCCACGCAGATTCCAGAACTTTCCATCACAGAAATGTGGGGAAAATGTGGTTTTTTTTTCAATTTTTTACGTTTGCAAGGGATTCTGGGTAACAGACCATGGTGGGAGGCAGTCAAGTCACCCCATCCTGGATTCCCCTGGGTGTCTAGTTTTCAAAAATGTATAGGTTTGCTAGGTTTCCCTAGGTGCCGGCAGGGCTAGGGTACAAAATCTACAGCTAGTCACTTTGCCAAAAAAAGGGTCATTTTTCACTCCAAAACCACGTTGCGTTTTGCGCCGTTTCCTGTCGCGGGCACTAGGCCGACCCGCACAAGTGAGGTACCATTTTTCTCGTAGGACTTTGGGGAACGCGGGGTGGGTGGAAATTTGTGGATCCACGCAAATTCCAGAACTTTCCATCACAGAAATGTGGGGAAAATGTGGTTTTTTTTTCAATTTTTTACGTTTGCAAGGGATTCTGGGTAACAGACCATGGTGGGAGGCAGTCAAGTCACCCCATCCTGGATTCCCCTGGGTGTCTAGTTTTCAGAAATGTATAGGTTTGCTAGGTTTCCCTAGGTGCCGGCAGGGCTAGGGTACAAAATCTACAGCTAGTCACTTTGCCAAAAAAAGGGTCATTTTTCACTCCAAAACCACGTTGCGTTTTGCGCCGTTTCCTGTCGCGGGCACTAGGCCGACCCGCACAAGTGAGGTACCATTTTTCTCGTAGGACTTTGGGGAACGCGGGGTGGGTGGAAATTTGTGGATCCACGCAGATTCCAGAACTTTCCATCACAGAAATGTGGGGAAAATGTGGTTTTTTTTTCAATTTTTTACGTTTGCAAGGGATTCTGGGTAACAGACCATGGTGGGAGGCAGTCAAGTCACCCCATCCTGGATTCCCCTGGGTGTCTAGTTTTCAGAAATGTATAGGTTTGCTAGGTTTCCCTAGGTGCCGGCAGGGCTAAGGTACAAAATCTACAGCTAGTCACTTTGCCAAAAAAAGGGTCATTTTTCACTCCAAAACCACGTTGCGTTTTGCGCCGTTTCCTGTCGCGGGCACTAGGCCGACCCGCACAAGTGAGGTACCATTTTTCTCGTAGGACTTTGGGGAACGCGGGGTGGGTGGAAATTTGTGGATCCACGCAGATTCCAGAACTTTCCATCACAGAAATGTGGGGAAAATGTGGTTTTTTTTTCAATTTTTTACGTTTGCAAGGGATTCTGGGTAACAGACCATGGTGGGAGGCAGTCAAGTCACCCCATCCTGGATTCCCCTGGGTGTCTAGTTTTCAAAAATGTATAGGTTTGCTAGGTTTCCCTAGGTGCCGGCAGGGCTAGGGTTCAAAAACTACAGCTAGACTCTTTGCAAAAAAAGTGTAAATTTTCAGTGTGAAAATGTGGTGTGTTCACCTTAGGTTTTGAGCCACTTCCTGTCGTGGGCACTATGCCTACCCACACAAGTGAGGTACCATTTTTCTCGGGAGACTTAGGGTAGTTCGAATTTGTAAAGCAACTGTTATTACCTGTTGATTTTTGATGCATTTCTCCCTTCCAAATGAAAGACATTGTGTAAAAAAAAAGTCATTTTGAAAAATGACCAATAATTGTCATGCAAATATGAGTATTCCCAATTTCGAAAATGTGCAAATATGCACTGTTTCTGAACTCTGTAATTTGTTCCCATTTCAGAAATACATAGGTGACTTTCATACCGATTTTTCCAAGTATACATTTTCCCACAATAATTGCTATATACCCGGACCAAAAAAAAAATACATTACAAAATGCTGCTCATTTTTCTACTCTGGGTTCGTTGGGCTCTTGATGAACCTACAAGTCCTATATGTCCACACAACCAGGAAGGTCTACCGGATGTAACGGTACATTGCTTTCAAAGAGATGTCATAATTCGAAGAAGTTACAGGTAAAAACGTTGACTCAAGAGGCTGCTTTTTTCAACAAATTTTTAATTTCTCCTATATTTGCCTGTAAATTTCTATAAAGAAACCTTGATGGATCTACGCAAATGACCCCTTGCTGAATTCAGAATTTTGTCTACTTTTCAAAAATGTATAGCTTTCCAGGATCCAGTATTGTTTTGTTACCCTTTTCTACCGTTAACTGGAAGGAGGTTGAAAGCACAAAAAATAGCAAAAATAGGGTATGTCCCAGAAAAATGCCAAAACTGTGTAAAAAATGTTGGTTTTCTAACAAAAGTCTGTCATTCCCTAAAAGCTGGAGAAATTGTGATTTCAGCCCCACAAACCCTTTTTTGATACCATTTGCAGAGAAAAACCCAGAAGCTTTCATTTGCAGCCCGTTTTTCACATTTTTCACAAAAAAAAAAAAAAATTGCTGTATTTTGACTAATTTCTGTGACCCCTCTAGGAGAATCCACAAACCCTGGGTACCTTTAGAATCCCCAAGATGTTGGAAGAAAAGGACGCAAATTTGGCGTGGATACCTAATGTGGTCAAAAAGTTACAGGGGCCTAAGCGCGCACTACCTCAAATAGCCCAAAAAGGGCTTAGCACAGGAGGGGAAAAGGCCTAGCAGCGAAGGGGTTAAAAAAGCCCTGAATCTATCGTTAGTAAAACATACCTTGATAGAAATGTAACATATATATTAAAAATATCTTCTAAGAACAATAACTATTTGCAATAAATAACGTCTGTAAATCTTGTTGCTTAAGCACATACACCAAAATAATATCTGTCAAAGAAGTCCACAACAGAAACATTTACCTTTCCATGAGGCCAAATGGTAATTTTGAAACCTTTTTTTGGTGAAATATCCAATGATAATCCTATAAAATCGAAATAATGGTTTCTTCAGATGCTGCAATTTGTATCTAAAATTTTGGTTTTAGATAAATTAAGTAGGAATTTGGTAATTCTGCAGGCAAAGTTGCTTGAAAATCAATTGAGAATCATTACACAGTGTCCAGCCTTTTTCACATTTTAGATAAACTGTGTAATGACCAGAAGTTATAGAAGGTCCATCATGGAAAATTATTGCAACTGCAACAAAAGTCTTTCCTGATATTGATAATTGATTTCTTACAAACTTCTTTATAAAAGTGTCCAATTTTGTTCCATCAGCTCTACAACGTTGCATCATTAAAATTATATACTGTCCGTATTTCTTTAAAAATAACGTTGATAACATTTCTGATTTACATTGAGAACATTCCATGTTGTGATTTGCATCTTTAACTAATTTACTAAAAGTCACTGATTTACTCTCTGGTAATGTTAAATGTATGAACGTTTCAGAATCAACATTAGTGCTGCATGTGTTCATACAGTTTTCACAACAATGTTCCCATTTATAAGAGAGACCAAACATATTTTCTATTTCTACCCCTTCATCTTCCAGTACCATAAGCATATACATTAAGAATGCCTGTGCATCTTGCTTGACATTTTGAGTAAACTGTGTACATCCAGAACATACATCTAAAAGATTTCTAACATCAGAAGCACTTTCTATTTTAGTTTTATCATTACTCAACTTCTCATAAAGGAAACTCAGCAGAGAACAAAATCTTTTTTCATGATTTAGTATTATCTGCTCTTGCAAACTTTCAAGATAAAATACAACATTCAGCACTACATTAGCGTAGGAGTTGACACCAGAGCTATTTTCAAAATGACGACCAACAACCTCTTCAACATTGTCCTTTTTCTTTTTGCTTGCAATCACATCACTCTCCTTTTGTTTTCTCTTCTGTACATCCTCATTACAGATATTCTCAATTCTCCTTTTCCGACAAACAACACGTTTTTCAAACACAGGATACTGACCTAAATGAGGAGCATAGCTTCTTCTTAATCTATTATACTCCTTTACACAATTTGCATCAGCACCAACTTTTGAGTCATCAAAGTCTATCATGAATAAACCAGATAATTTTTTCACTCGTGACAAAGCAACATATGCCATACCTTCTTTAAACACACTAGATCCAATGTTTACAAAAGCACTATCTACAGTTAATCCTTGAGATTTGTGAATAGTTACAGCATATGCTAGAGAAAACGAAAACTTCTTCCTACGTACATATAAGTCTTTCACAAGCAAAAAATGAACTGAACAACGACTAATGTCTTTAACCTCTTCAATCTGATCAAATTTTATTTTTAAAAATTCAATTCCATCTTTTTTCTGGTAGTTACCAAAACCCACAACTTTACCCATAGCTCCATTCACTAAACCTTTTTCTACATTCAAATTACGTCTTAAAATTATTCGACAGTTCATACATACATAAAGATTCTTTTCTAAACCAGCTGTTTTTGATATGTTTTTCTCTAGAGAATCCAATTTAGTTTTCAATTTGCCTGTCAATATAATAGTTATACCTTCATGCTGTATTTTATCCACAGCTTCCATTTTCATAATCTCTTCATTTTTCAATTTCAAAAGTTCTTCATTGAATATAGAGCATTCATGTAGTGTTGGCATTAAGCAGATTACAGTATTTTTTTCTGCAATTTCCTTGTATATTTTCTCTGGAACTATTTGTTCTGTTGGAAACAAATTACATAGCAATCGACTCTGTAAAGCTTTTCTGCCATGTTCTGTGAGTAGTCCAATTCTGATATCTTTGAGAATACTTGCATAATCATCATCATTTGCTTGCCGCATATTGGTAATGAGTTCTTTGTACTCATAGTATGACATTACCTATACTTCCTAATGACTTTTTCGTGTCTTCATGTTCAAGAGTATTAAATACTGGTTGTCCTTTAACTGGAGTAAGCTGCAGTAGATCCCCAAAAACTATAACATGTTTTCCTCCAAATAACACGTCATAGCCTGTCTTTAGAATTTGCTGCATTCTTAAATGCACAAAGGCAAGCATTAAGTTTGATACCATGCTTACCTCATCAATAATGAGAACTTTCATTTTCTTCAACACTCTTGAAACTTCAAAACATGCTTCTCCTGTTAGCTTGTGGTATTCTATTTTGTTCTCATGCTCTACTGGTAACATTATCAAACAATGTAAGGTAATTCCTTTTATGTTATATGCTGCTAACCCAGTTGGAGCAGTAACAACACAAGACAAAGTGAATCAGTTTTTTTGTGTAGGTACCTTCTAATTACTTTAATTAAGAAACTTTTTCCAGTTCCAGCTTGTCCACTCACATACATTCTGATTGGTTCAAATGATGTGCATGAGCACTCTTTATTTTCATGTAGTAATCCATGATCAATTTATTTTGTGACTTCTTCATAAATTTGTTGTTGTTCATCATTCAGTTGTTGTTCCAAATTTGGTAAGTCTATTAAATCTTCCTGAGCTTGATTCATAGCTGTTTCCACTTCAGTCATGGCTATTTCATCTTCATTTTCTACGATTGGTTGTCCTAGGGGATCTTGACTGAGCGTACCAGAACTTTGACTGCCTTGAGAACTGTCTCTAGCTACTTCAGCTGCAATTGTAGCTTCTTGTTCAATTTCTTCATTTAACATTTGTACATAATTTGTGAAAGTACTGCATGCTATGCTATCTTTACATGCATTAAAGGAATCTTCATAGCTCTGAAAATCTCCAAGTAATTCATCCTCTGAACGCCATGGTTTAAACAGCTGTAAAAGTGCTAAGTAGTAAAATTCCTTTTTGTCAGTAGTGTCGCAACTCAGCTTCCTGTGATTAATCAAACTTCCTTTTGTTTGTTTCACCAAACAACCTTCCTCACCAATGACTTTATATTTTCCATTGTTGATGTCTTCTGTGGCATTCCGTGTAAAAATGTAGTTCTGCAGCACTTCATAGAGACACATGTTCTCAAGATGATGACTTCTGTATGGGTAATACGTGTCCAACATATTTGTTTTCAAAATGTCTGTACTTTCTGGTTCGTTCTCTGCTAAATATTCAATTTCTCGAAAAGATTTCAGTACCCGATTTCGCATTCCTGCTTGGCCTAAACTTACCCAAATTATTTTTCTGGATTTGGAGTACAGACTTGCAGATGAAAACCTATCTGAGCATTCGTATGACCCAATTTCTCGATGCGATAACATCTTTAAACTGAAACTGTATAGCTGTTTCCTGACAGTCTTCTCGTGAGAAATCTCTTCCCACATTTCTTTCAATTCCGTTTTCTCAGATTTAGTGATGTAAGATGTGACATACCGAGCAACACCAATAGAATTGTCAGCTACATAGTGAATATCCATGTTAGCATTCCACATGGATAAAATGACTGGGTTGTAGTCATTTATATATTTTGACTCTTCTTTTCTTCTTAGGTTATAGGTATTTTTCGGAGATTTTCTTGTAATGGTATGTCGCACAGCTGACGTAAAACTGTTTACTCTTCCTTTTGAAAGAACAGGTCGTGGAAATCCAAATCGACATTTTGTGTAGAATTTATTTTTACTCTTGTACTTTCCTCGACAGTATTTTCCACACCGATGACTTTGGAAATGTAAAACTTGCTCTTTTAAGTTGTTTTCTTCTGTGCTTTTAGGTATAGCACATGTTGCATATTCTTCAATGAAAGATAAAACTGCATCATCAAAATCTGTTCCAAATTTTGGGGCATCCTTGATCCACAACAGCATATGAATATGAGGAGCACCTCTTGCTTGGTACTCTTTTCTCCAAAAGAAATCCACAACTTCTCCAAGAGGTGGATTTTTTTTAATGCAGATGAAGGACATCATAGCCTCAAATCTATGATTGAAATATCTGCAAACATTAACCGGATCCAATGAGCACAATTCTCCTGCTGTCTTGTATTGGATGTTTCCAATATTTGAATTTGCCTCTCAAAGAAAATCCAGTAAATCATCCCAAGCGTACTCAGCACAGCTTAGGGTAAGGAACCATGTAGGAGTTCCTAAATTCCGTAACATACATTTCAATTCTCCAAGGCATCGGTACCAATATTCATTAGTTCCACGCTGACAAGCCATCAGATTAATCAATTGAGATTCCAAATGATCATCTCGCTGTTGCACTTTGTTCATAAAATCCTTTGCAAATACATTATGTAGATGTACTCCAGTTTTTAAAATGTGATTTACTGCATAAGATAGTGCAGACAAGTCACTTTCAAATGAAAGATGGAACAAATGAGGAATACTTTGACGAAATCTTGGATCTTCTGCATATAATCTTGTAGTCCGATACTCAGAAGCAGGAATCTGTACTGGACGTTCATCATATCGTCCACTTTTTCCTGTAGGAAACAACTGGGGAAAACAATGAGCTTCCAAGCTCTCCTCTCATACACTCACGGGAGTTCCTTTTGCTTTTTTCATCTGAAACAGATCAATAGTGTTTCCCATAACTTCTTTAGAATGAAGAGTATATATTCTGAAATGTTCATAAATTTCTTCTTCTTTTGACTTATCCACTTTTTCGATTTGCCCAGTTGGTATTACTGTGTCTGCTAGTAAAACTTCTTCATCTTCATCCATACAAATTGATTCATAGTACTTATTATTTCTTTTCAAATATAAATTTGCTCTTTGTACTTTTCGTACATCTACTACCTCCTGCCAAATTTTCTTATTCTTTGTAGGTACACCATTAACCAGAATAACTAATGGTTCAGTTTCCAAACTATCTGCAATTGTTTCAATATTTTTTTTCAAATCTAATGGCAAATAGACAACTCTTCCTTTTAAACCTCTTTGTAAATATGAAGGAGGTAATTTACCTGTTTTGGACTCCATACGAACTATAGTCTGAAATGGATGGACACATTGAATGAGTATAGACTCATACGTATTTAAATCACTAAGTTCTGCAGGAATATCAACCAATTCTAAATTATTAAGTACAGCTCTAGCTGGCATTTTATTTTCTTCTAACTTGTTATAACAGTATTTACAAATACGCTGATCTTCACCCAAATGAAAACAATTTTCCAGAAACAAATATGTAGCAAAATCCTTCCACTCATAATTATTTTCTTTTTCACTTTTTTTATAGAGATCAACATTCCTTGTTTTAGTTTTATAATGGCTTCTCCGGCAACAAATACAAGTAATATTTGGTCTTTCATTAGAGATGATAGTAAATGTTGTCATATGATCTTCAAAATGTTTACTAACAGTGGGTTCTACATTCTCTTCCACATTTTCTTCAATAACTGTGTAATTTCCTGCACTTTCTTGTTCTGGACCAAAGTAACAAAACTGAATATCATCAGTAACCTTCTATACATCTGATACAGATCCACGCAACAGAGCACTATTCAACTCATTTAACTTTAGTGCTGGACTTTTAGCAAAATACAATCTTCTCACAAACTTTCTCATTTCAGTATGATGTACTGCCAGCATCCTAAAATGGTGAAAAACACTTTGACCAACCTTCCTAGAAAGACAAGCCAGGGAATGTCCTTGAAAACCAGTATTCTTTCTCACTCTGCATGGATCTAGTCTTTGAAGCACCTTAATCTTCTGTTTAACACTTTTTTTTACTATATTCTCTTAGAAAGTCACGTAATTTATCAATAGATTCTTGTCGTACAGTACAAATACTACTACAATTCCAAGTGTACACTGGGGCTGAGGACGTTTCCCCATAACCTCATCAGCTAACACTTCTTCCTCATTTCTTGGAACCATTTTCTCCTTTTCCATTACACAACCATCTTTAACTTCATAACTTCGACCACTGGTGTAAACTTCATGCAGCAAACTATTACTTTGATGATAACTCTCTTCATTAAAAAATGGTTCAGTACTTGAACTATGCTTCCATTCTCCTAAGAACACATTACAAAAGTAATTTTTTTCACTAGTCTTTTCCTTTTGCTTTTTGACTTCATTACATTGACTATTTTATCCAATGTATGGATCCTGTTCAAAATTAAAATGAATAGTTTTCTTTTTGATTCCAAAGCCTTTGCAACAATTGATTCAATATGTTTCTTTTTCTTATAAAATATTGCTTTCTTCTTATATTTTTTCACATCCTTTAGCAAATTGAACACCACTCTTCTCTGAAACATTTTTTTTACGAATGTTTAGAAATTCTGTTTTTCTTTTTAAGTCATTCTTTCTCGCTTCTGATTGTACATTAGCATTTCGTAATTTATTTCTATTGTCTTGTTGTTTTCTTCTTGAAACACTATTTGCAGTGGATCTAGTTTGTACATTTTTTCTATGTTTCAGGATATTTTTAAAAAAACTCCTTAGTCTGCTTTTCCAACATGAAGTTCTTCAACTAATTTCTGTTGTCCAGTTGTCTTCAAATATAGATGTTTTTGCTGTTCTTTTCTCTTTCTTGATTTTATAGGCATGTTTAATTTATTTCAGTGTTGTTCAGCAATATCTAAAGGAAACTAAATAAAAAATACCTTTATGTAATTTAAATATATTACTATTTTTTTTTAGCTTTTCAAATCCTATCATATTGGCTGCCCCTTTCCTATGAGTGCAAGTCTTACAGAACAAGAGCAACACAAATTACATCTCTGACAACAATTCCTGTGTGTAGACAGACTCATGGTGTGATTCTAGGCAGAAAACGATATTTGATTGGCAATTCCAAAGCACATTTACTACTGTGGTAGAGCAAGTCATAATTACTGTAACAGCCTGACACATGTTCCTTATAGTTTGGAGAGGCAGAAAAGAGCACATGTCCTAACAGCTACATGAGACCATGAGCATGTGGAACCTGGGTGAGTGATTAGACTAGAGCAAAGGAAATGAGCCTTGGTGATGTTGAATGTGTTAGCGTTACACACTGCTATCTGAAATACCACACAGTGCTGAATAGTAAGCATGGGAATGCAGGAGAAGCAGCTGCCTGTGTGCTAAGAGTGTGTTTCTGGAGACTGTGTATTGTCAGGTGCAAGAGAGATCTGCATGGACGCTTGCACAACTGCATGAAGACTGCAGAGATGTATGTAAGATCACCTGTGGTAAGGGTTAATTGGAGTTTTGAACATGTAGGAACTACCTCGCCCATTGCAGGAGTGGAAGCAAAATCTACCCTGTTGTTTTCAAATGTGTTAGCATTTGCCTCTCATCTGTGAGATAGTGACATCGGCTAGGGGGTCAGGAACTCTCTACCCTGCCCCCTTTTCACGTTCTCCACCTTTCTTTTTCACTGCCACACACAAAATGGCATCCAACACTTCCTGATTTCGTCCGATTTGAATGTTGACTGACATCTAACCACCAATCAGAATTACGCTCGTGCACGGCACCGTGCGCGCACGGTGCTCGCATATAGATATTTATGTACTTTTAACTGCAATTTTCTCAGGAACTACTGAACAGATTGACACCATATATGCAAAAGGCACATGCCTGAGCTGAGGACTACCTCTTTGCCAAATTTCAAGTAATTCTGTTCAGCCGTTCGGGCTGTACCTTCGACTAAAGGTCCTATGGGAAAATGCATGGGTAAAACGCGTTTTTTCTCAGCCCCCGCTTGACGAATCACCCTGAGACTTTTAGGGTAGGAGCTGAGCGGAGCGCCCCATTAGTTTTGAAAATTTCGAGAGGATTCGTCAACCGGCGCCAAAGTTATTCAAAATAGAATTTTCAGATTTCCTATGGGAACTCGGTCCTAACTATAACTATCTACTGGCGACCGCCAGTAGATAATATACACATACATATATATAAATGCATATGCATATATATGCAAATGTGTGCATGTAGAGAGAGGTAGAGGTGTAGAGGCAGAGAGGTAGAGAGGTAAAGGTAGAGAGGTAGAGGTAGAGGTAGAGAGGTAGAGAGTAGTAGAGAGAGAGGTAGAGAGAGGTAGAGCGGTAGGGAGTAGAGGATGAGAAATAGAGAGTAGAGAGTAGAGAGTGAGTAGTAGAGAGTAGTAGAGAGTAGTAGAGAGAGTATCAGAGAGAGAATAGTAGAGAGTAGTAGAGTGAGTGGAGTGAGTAGTAGAGAGTGAGTAGTAGAGAGTGAGTAGTACAGAGTGAGTAGTAGAGAGTGGGTAGTAGAGAGTGAGGAGTAGAGAGAACTAGAGAGTGAGTAGTAGAGTGAGTGGAGTGAGTAGTAGATAGTGAGTAGTAGAGAGTGAGTAGTAGAGAATAGTAGAGAGTAATTACTAGAGAGCAGTAGAGAGTGAGTAGCAGAGAGTGAGTAGTAGAGAGTAGTAGAGAGTGAGTAGTAGAGAGTGAGTAGCAGAAAGAGAGTAGTAGAGAGTAGTAGAGAGTGAGTAATAGAGTGAGTAGTAGAGAGTGAGTAGTAGAGTGAGTAGTAGAGACAGAGTAGTAGAGAGTGAGTAGTAGAGAGAAGCAGAGAGTGAGTAGTAGAGAGTGAGTTGTAGAGTGAGTAGTAGAGAGTAGTAGAGAGAGAGTAGTAGAGAATGAGTAGTAGATAGTAGTAGAGAGTGAGTAGTAAAGAGTAGTTAGAGTGAGTAGTAGAGAGTGAGTAGTAGAGAGAAAGTAGTAGAGAGTGAGTAGTAGAGAGCAGTAGAGAGTGAGTAGTAGAGTGTGCGTAGTAGAGAGAGAGTAGTAGATAGTAGTAGAGCAGTAGAGAGTGAGTAGTAGAGAGTAGTGGAGTAGTAGAGAGTGAGTAGTAGAGAGTAGTAGAGAGTGAGTTGTAGAGTGAGTAGTAGAGTGAGTAGTAGAAAGTGAGCAGTATAGAGTAGTAGAGAGTGAGTAGTAGAGAATAGTAGAGTAATAGAGAGTGAGTAGTAGAGTGAGTAGTAGAGAGTAGTAGAGAGTGGGTAGTAGAGAGTGAGTAGTAGAGAGTAGTAGAGAGTGAGTAGTAGAGTGAGTAGTAGAGTGAGTAGAGAGTGAGTAGTAGAGAGTGCGCAGTAGAGTGAGTAGCAGAGTGAGTAGTAGAGAGTAGTAGAGAGAAAGTAGTAGAGAGTGAGTAGTAGAGAGTAGTAGAGAGTGAGTAGTAAAGAGTAGTAGAGAGAGAGTAGTAGACAGTGAGTAGTAGAGAGAGAGTAGTAGAGAGTGTGCAGTAGAGAGCAGTAGAGAGTGAGTAGTAGAGAGTGAGTAGTAGAGAGACAGTAGTAGGGAGTAGTAGAGAGTGAGTGGTAGAGAGTAGTGGAGTAGTAGAGAGTGAGTAGTAGAGAGTAGTAGAGAGTGAGTAGTAGAGAGAGTAGTAGAGAGTAGTAGAGTAGAAGAGAGTGAGTAGTAGAGTGAACAGTAGAGAGTAGTAGAGAGCCAGTAGTGGAGAGTGAGTAGTAGAGAGTGAGTAGTAGAGAGCGAGTAGTAGAGAGTGGGTAGTAGAGAGTGAGCAGTAGAGAGTAGTAGAGAGTGAGTAGTAGAGTGAGTAGTAGAGTGAGTAGTAGAGAGTAAGTAGTAGAGAGTAGTAGAGAGTGAGTAGTAGAGAGTAGTGGAGAGTGAGTAGTAGAGAGTAAGTAGTAGAGAGAGAGTGAGTAGTAGAGAGTGAGTAGCAGAGAGAGAGTAGTAGAGAGTGAGTAGCAGAGAGAGAGTAGTAGAGAGTGAGTAGTAAAGTGAGTAGTAGAAAGTGAGTAGTAGAGAGAGAGTAGTAGAGAGTGAGTAGTAGAGAGTCGTAGAGAGTGAGTAGTAGAGAGTGAGTAGTAGAGAGTAGTAGAGAGTGACTAGTAAAGAGTAGTAGAGAGTGAGTAGTAGAGAGTGAGTAGTAGAGAGAGAGTAGTAGAGAGTGAGCAGTAGAGGGCAGTAGAGAGTGAGTAGTAGAGAGTGAGTAGTAGAGAGAGAGTAGTAGGGAGTAGTAGAGTAGTAGAGAGTGAGTAGTAAAGTAAGTAGTAGCGAGTAGTAGAGAGTGAGTAGTAGTGTGAATAGTAGAGAGTGAGTAGTAGAGAGCAAGTAGTAGAGAGTGTGTAGTAGAGAGTGAGTAATAGAGAGTAGTAGAGAGTGAGTAGCAGAGAGAGTAGTAGAGAGTAGTAGAGTAGAATAGAGTGATTAGTAGAGTGAGCAGTAGAGAGTAGTAGAGAGCGAGTAGTGGAGAGTGAGTAGTAGAGAGTGAGTAGTAGAGAGCGAGTAGTAGAGAGTGAATAGTAGAGAGTGAGTAGTAGAGAGTGAGTAGTAGAGAGTAATAGAGAGTCAGTAGTAGAGAGAGAGTAGTAGAGAGTGAGTAGTAGAGAGTAGTAGAGATTAGTAGAGAGTGAGTAATAGAGAGTGAGTAGTAGAGTGAGTAGTAGAGAGTACAAGAGAGTAGTAGAGAGAGAGTAGTAGAGATTGAGTAGTAGAGAGTAGTAGAGAGTGAGTAGTAAAGCGTAGTAGAGAGTGAGTAGTAGAGAGCGAGTAGTAGAGAGAGAGTAGTAGGGAGTAGTAGAGTAGTAGAGAATGAGTAGTAGAGAGTGAGTAGTAGAGAGTAGTGGAGTATTAGAGAGTGAGTAGTAGAGTGAGTAGTAGGGAGTAGTAGAGAGTGGGTAGTAGAGAGTGAGTAGTAGAGAGTAGTAGAGAGTGAGTAGTAGAGTGAGTAGTAGAGTGAGTAGTAGAGAGTGAGCAGTAGAGAGTAGTAGAGAGTGAGTAGTAGAGAGTAGTGGAGTAATAGAGAGTGAGTTGTAGAGTGAGTAGTAGAGAGTAGTAGAGAGTGGGTAGTAGAGAGTGAGTAGTAGAGAGTAGTAGAGAGTGAGTAGTAGAGTGAGTAGTAGAGTGAGTAGAGAGTGAGTAGTAGAGAGTGCGTAGTAGAGTGAGTAGCAGAGTGAGTAGTAGAGAGTAGTAGAGAGTAGTAGAGAGAAAGTAGTAGAGAGTGAGTAGTAGAGAGTAGTAGAGAGTGAGTAGTAAAGAGTAGTAGAGAGCGAGTAGTAGAGAGTGAGTAGTAGAGAGAGAGTAGTAGAGAGTGAGCAGTAGAGAGCAGTAGAGAGTGAGTAGTAGAGAGTGAGTAGTAGAGAGACAGTAGTAGGTAGTAGAAGAGTAGTAGAGAGTGAGTGCTAGAGAGTAGTGGAGTAGTAGAGAGTGAGTAGTAGAGTAAGTAGTAGCGAGTAGTAGAGAGTGAGTAGTATAGTGAGTAGTAGAGAGTGAGTAGTAGAGAGCAAGTAGTAGAGAGTGTGTAGTAGAGAGTGAGTAGTAGAGAGTAGTAGAGAGTGAGTAGTAGAGAGAGTAGTAGAGAGTAGTAGAAGAGAGTGAGTAGTAGAGTGAGCAGTAGAGAGCGAGTAGTGGATAGTGAGTAGTAGAGAGTAGTAGAGAGTGAGTAGCAGAGAGTGAGTAGCAGAGAGAGAGTAATAGAGAGTGAGTAGTAGAGTAAGAGGTAGAGAGTGAGTAGTAGAGTGAGTAGTAGAGAGATAGTAGTAGAACGTGAGTAGTAGAGAGTCGTAGAGTGAGTAGTAGAGAGTGAGTAGTAGAGTGAGTAGCAGAGTGAGTAGTAGAGAGTAGTAGAGAGTAGTAGAGAGAGAGTATTAGAGAGTGAGTAGTAGAGAGGAGTAGAGAGTGAGGAGTAAAGAGTAGTAGAGAGCGAGTAGAAGAGAGTAGTGGGGTAGTAGAGAGTGAGTAGTAGAGAGTGGTAGAGAGTGAGTAGTAGAGAGTAGTAGAGAGCAGTAGAGCGTTAGTAGAGAGAGAGTAGTAGGGAGTAGTAGATTAGTAGAGAGTGAGTAGTAGAGAGTGAGTAGTAGAGAGTAGTGGAGTTGTAGAGAGTGAGTAGTAGAGAGTAGTAGAGAGTGAGTAGGAGAGTGAGTAGTAGGGAGTAGTAGAGAGTGAGTAGTAGAGTGAGTAGTAGAGAGTAGTAGAGAGCGAGTAGTAGAGAACAAGTTGTAGAGTGTGTAGTAGAGATTGAGTAGTAGAGAGTAGTAGAGAGTGAATAGTAGAGAGAGTAGTAGAGTAGTAGAGTGTGAGTATTAGAGTGAGTAGTAGAGAGTAGTAGAGAGCGAGTAGTAGAGAGTGAGTAGTGGAGAGTGAGTAGTAGAGATTTAGAAGTAGAGAGTGAGTAGTAGAATAGTAGAGAGTGAGTGGTAGAGAGTAGTAGAGAAAGTATTTCCTACTGAGGAGACGGTAGTAAATGTGGAAATTAGGAAACTTCATAACAAATAAGTCTCCCAAGATAGCCACCAGAGACAAAAGAGACCAAATGTAGCACAAATATCACCCAGATGTAGCCCAAGTATAGCCCAATGGCAGAATGTTCCAGAGTGTTCTAAAGAACAACTAGAGCGCTAACAGTCTTACTTATGACAAAAGTATGGCACACCTGAAGCCATCTTGATGGGAATAAAGTGGTAACACTTAAAACATTTAATTTGCAAAGGAACAAAATGAAGGGGTGCATTTTGCCATAGAAATTATGATTGGTGCTGCAGAAAAAAAAATTAGGGCACATTTTGACTTCTCAAGTCCTCTTCTATTTCATTAACAAATTCTGAGATGCAGACTGCAACATGCACTTTGAATACCATCAGCAGACTTCCCTGGTGAGCAGTAGCTTTACTACAGTGATCTAATGAGCAACTAGAGTGCTAACATTCAGAATTTATGGCAAATGAGTGACACATCTGAATGACTTCTTGATGGAACCAAAATAAACAAGCATTGAAAATGCAATAGGTCTCACCATCGTTTAATTTAAAGCAATTCTGTTTGTAATTAGGTGGCTTTTTAGCTTTGCTTGTATTAGTGTTTTCCAAACTTTCATGTACATAACATGCATATGTATGCATATATGTATATGCATATGTATGCATACATTTATATTTGTATTTATATAGATATGCAGATTATATATATGTTTGTTATATATATATATTGACTTAAAAAACCATAGGTTTCACACACGTTATAGTTAGGAATTAGCATTTAAAAAACATTGCAAATTCACTGAAAAAACCATAGGTTTCACACATGTTATAGTTATCTGGACATTTCACTCGTAAAAAACCATTGAAATTCCCCCGTTATAGTTAGTTCAGCTAAATATAACTCGCGCAACTGCAATCCACTGCTGATGACGTCACACATTACATCACTGTATTCACTAAGATACTGTTAATAAGTCAGTTATACAATTAATTTTACAAAAAACCCATCCCTTTAGACATACATATATAAAACATATTTTTTTTTCAGAAAGACACATATTCACTAGATGATGTAATCAGTGATGTCATCAGTGATGTCATTTGAGATGTCATGAGTGATATCATGAGTGATGTCACTGACCATGTCATGAGTGATGTAATATGTGACGTCATCAGCAGTGGATTGCGGTCGCGCGAGTTATATTTAGCTGAACTAACTGTAACGGGGGAATTTCAATGGTTTTTTACGAGTGAAATGTCCAGCTAACTATAACATGTGTGAAACCTATGGTTTTTTCAGTGAATTTGCAAGGTTTTTTAAATGCTAATTCCTAACTATATCGTGTGTGAAACCTATGGTTTTTTAAGTGAATTTGCAAGGTTTTTTAAATGCTAATTTCTAACTATAACGTGTGTGAAACCTATGGTTTTTTTAGGGAATTTGTAAGGTTTTTTTAAATGCTAATTTATGTATGTATTATTATATTTTTTATATATTTATTTTACAATAAACTACCTATGTAAATAGTTATAGATTGACTGTATCCTGTAATATGGAATGGCTCGTTTAAAATGTTTTTTTTTATATAAGGGTTTTTCACCATGCGCGCACCGTGCGCTCACCGTGCGCGCACCCCGCGATTTTTAAAAAAAAAAAAAAATGTTTTTTTACCCTTCGGGGTCCTTCAGGGACCCCCTGACAAAGGCTAGGGGGTCAGGAACTCTCTACCCTGCCCCCTTTTCACGTTCTCCACCTTTCTTTTTCACTGCCACACACAAAATGGCGTCCGACACTTCCTGATTTCGTCCGATTCAAATGTTGACTGACATCTAAGCACCAATCAGAATTACGCTCGCGCACGGCACCGTGCGCGCACGGTGCTCGCATATAGATATTTATGTACTTTTAACTGCAATTTTCTCAGGAACTACTGAACAGATTGACTTCATATATGCAAAAGGCACATGCCTGACCTGAGGACTACCTCTTTGCCAAATTTCAAGTAATTCTGTTCAGCCGTTCGGGCTGTACCTTCGACTAAAGGTCCTATGGGAAAATGCATGGGTAAAACTCATTTTGGGACC
This sequence comes from Triturus cristatus, assembly GCF_964204655.1. Lineage (NCBI taxonomy): Eukaryota > Metazoa > Chordata > Amphibia > Caudata > Salamandridae > Triturus > Triturus cristatus. The sequence goes on from NC_140582.1 coordinate 168,380,269, forward strand.
CCCCTTTTTTCTCAGCCCCCGCTTGACGAATCACCCTGAGACTTTCAGAGTAGGAGCTGAGCGGAGCGCCCCATTAGTTTTGAAAATTTCGCGAGGATTCGTCAACCGGCGCCAAAGTTATTCAAAATAGAATTTTCAGATTTCCTATGGGAACTCGGTCCTAACTATAACTATCTACTGGCGACCGCCAGTAGATAAAATACACATACATATATATAAATGCATATGCATATATATGCAAATGTGTGCATGTAGAGAGAGGTAGAGGTGTAGAGGCAGAGAGGTAGAGAGGTAAAGGTAGAGAGGTAGAGGTAGAGGTAGAGAGGTAGAGAGTAGTAGAGAGAGAGGTAGAGAGAGGTAGAGAGAGGTAGAGAGAGGTAGAGCAGTAGGGAGTAGAGGATGAGAAATAGAGAGTAGAGAGTAGAGAGTGAGTAGTAGAGAGTAGGAGAGAGTAGTAGAGAGAGTATCAGAGAGTGAATAGTAGAGAGTAGTAGAGTGAGTGGAGTGAGTAGTAGAGAGTGAGTAGTAGAGAGTGAGTAGTAGAGAGTGAGTAGTAGAGAGTGAGTAGTAGAGAGTGGGTAGTAGAGAGTGAGGAGTAGAGAGTACTAGAGAGTGAGTAGTAGAGTGAGTGGGGTGAGTAGTAGAGAGTGAGTAGTAGAGAGTGAGTAGTAGAGAATAGTAGAGAGTGAGTAGTAGAGAGTGAGTAGCAGAAAGAGAGTAGTAGAGAGTAGTAGAGAGTGAGTAGTAGAGTGAGTAGTAGAGAGTGAGTAGTAGAGTGAGTAGTAGAGACAGAGTAGTAGAGAGTGAGTAGTAGAGAGTAGCAGAGAGTGAGTAGTAGAGAGTGAGTTGTAGAGTGAGTAGTAGAGTGAGTAGTAGAGAGTAGTAGAGAGAGAGTAGTAGAGAATGAGTAGTAGATAGTAATAGAGAGTGAGTAGTAAAGAGTAGTTAGAGTGAGTAGTAGAGAGTGAGTAGTAGAGAGAAAGTAGTAGAGAGTGAGTAGTAGAGAGCAGTAGAGAGTGAGTAGTAGAGTGAGCGTAGTAGAGAGAGAGTAGTAGGGAGTAGTAGAGCAGTAGAGAGTGAGTAGTAGAGAGTAGTGGAGTAGTAGAGAGTGAGTAGTAGAGAGTAGTAGAGAGTGAGTTGTAGAGTGAGTAGTAGAGTGAGTAGTAGAAAGTGAGCAGTAGAGAGTAGTAGAGAGTGAGTAGTAGAGAATAGTGGAGTAATAGAGAGTGAGTAGTAGAGTGAGTAGTAGAGAGTAGTAGAGAGTGGGTAGTAGTAGAGAGTGAGTAGTAGAGTGAGTAGTAGAGTGAGTAGATTGTGAGTAGTAGAGAGTGCGTAGTAGAGTGAGTAGCAGAGTGGGTAGTAGAGAGTAGTAGAGAGATAGTAGTAGAGAGTGAGTAGTAGAGAGTAGTAGAGAGTGAGTAGTAAAGAGTAGTAGAGAGTGAGTAGTAGAGAGAGAGTAGTAGAGAGTGAGCAGTAGAGAGCAGTAGAGAGTGAGTAGTAGAGAGTGAGTAGTAGAGAGACAGTAGTAGGGAGTAGTAGAGAGTGAGTGGTAGAGAGTAGTGGAGTAGTAGAGAGTGAGTAGCAGAGTAAGTAGTAGTGAGTAGTAGAGAGTGAGTAGTAGAGTGAGTAGCAGAGAGTGAGTAGTAGAGAGCAAGTAGTAGAGAGTGTGTAGTAGAGAGTGAGTAGTAGAAAGTAGTAGAGAGTGAGTAGTAGAGAGAGTAGTAGAGAGTAGTAGACTAGAAGAGAGTGAGTAGTAGAGTGAACAGTAGAGAGTAGTAGAGAGCGAGTAGTGGAGAGTGAGTAGTAGAGAGTGAGTAGTAGAGAGCGAGTAGTAGAGAGTGGGTAGTAGAGAGTGAGCAGTAGAGAGTAGTAGAGAGTGAGTAGTAGAGTGAGTAGTAGAGTGAGTAGTAGAGAGTGTGTAGTAGCGAGTAGTGGAGAGTGAGTAGTAGAGAGTAAGTAGTAGAGAGAGAGTGAGTAGTAGAGTGTGAGTAGCAGAGAGAGAGTAGTAGAGAGTGAGTAGCAGAGAGAGAGTAGTAGAGAGTGAGTAGTAGAGTGAGTAGTAGAGAGTGAGTAGTAGAGAGAGAGTAGTAGAGAGTGAGTAGTAGAGAGTCGTAGAGAGTGAGTAATAGAGAGTGAGTAGTAGAGAGTAGTAGAGAGTGACTAGTAAAGAGTAGAAGAGAGTGAGTAGTAGAGAGTGAGTAGTAGAGAGAGAGTAGTAGAGAGTGAGCAGTAGAGAGCAGTAGAGAGTGAGTAGTAGAGAGAGAGTATTAGAGAGAGAGTAGTAGGGAGTAGTAGAGTAGTAGAGAGTGAGTAGTAGAGTAAGTAGTAGCGAGTAGTAGAGAGTGAGTAGTAGTGTGAATAGTAGAGAGTGAGTAGTAGAGAGCAAGTAGTAGAGAGTGTGTAGTAGAGAGTGAGCAGTAGAGAGTAGTAGAAAGTGAGTAGCAGAGATAGTAGTAGAGAGTATTAGAGTAGAATAGAGTGATTAGTAGAGTGAGCAGTAGACAGTAGTATAGAGCGAGTAGTGGAGAGTGAGTAGTAGAGAGTGAGTAGTAGAGAGTGAGTAGTAGAGAGTAATAGAGAGTGAGTAGTAGAGAGCAGTAGAGATTAGTAGAGAGTGAGTGATAGAGAGTGAGTAGTAGAGTGAGTAGTAGAGAGTACAAGCGAGTAGTAGAGAGAGAGTAGTAGAGATAGAATAGAAGAGAGTAGTAGAGAGTGAGTAGTAAAGCGTAGTAGAGAGTGAGTAGTAGAGAGTGAGTAGTAGAGTGAGTAGTAGAGAGAGAGTAGTAGGGAGTAGTAGAGTAGTAGAGAGTGAGTAGTAGAGAGTGAGTAGTAGAGAGTAGTGGAGTATTAGAGAGTGAGTAGTAGAGTGAGTAGTAGGGAGTAGTAGAGAGTGGGTAGTAGAGAGTGAGTAGTAGAGAGTAGTAGAGAGTGATTAGTAGAGTGAGTAGTAGAGTGAGTAGTAGAGAGTGAGCAGTAGAGAGTAGTAGAGAGTGAGTAGTAGAGAGTAGTGGAGAAATAGAGAGTGAGTTGTAAAGTGAGTAGTAGAGAGTAGTAGAGAGTGGGTAGTAGAGAGTGAGTAGTAGAGAGTAGTAGAGAGTGAGTAGTAGAGTGAGTAGTAGAGTGAGTAGAGAGTGAGTAGTAGAGAGTGCGTAGTAGAGTGAGTAGCAGAGTGAGTAGTAGAGAGTAGTAGAGAGAAAGTAGTAGAGAGTGAGTAGTAGAGAGAGAGTAGTAGAGAGTGAGCAGTAGAGAGCAGTAGAGAGTGAGTAGTAGAGAGTGAGTAGTAGAGAGTGAGTAGTAGAGAGACAGTAGTAGATAGTAGAAGAGTAGTAGAGAGTGAGTAGTAGAGAGTAGTGGAATAGTAGAGAGTGAGTAGTAGAGTAAGTAGTAGTGAGTAGTAGAGAGTGAGTAGTATAGTGAGTAGTAGAGAGTGAGTAGTAGAGAACAAGTAGTAGAGAGTGTGTAGTAGAGAGTGAGTAGTAGAGAGTAGTAGAGAATGAGTAGTAGAGAGAGTAGTAGAGAGTAGTAGAGTAGAAGAGAGTGAGTAGTAGAGTGAGCAGTAGAGAGTAGTAGATAGCGAGTAGTGGAGAGTGAGTAGTAGAGAGTAGTAGAGAGTGAGTAGTAGAGAGTGAGTAGCAGAGAGAGAGCAATAGAGAGGGAGTAGTAGAGTGAGTAGTAGAGAGATAGTAGTAGAACGTGAGTAGTAGAGAGTCATAGAGTGAGTAGTAGAGAGTGAGTAGTAGAGTGAGTAGCAGAGTGAGTAGTAGAGAGTAGTAGGCAGTAGTAGAGAGAGAGTATTAGAGAGTGAGTAGTAGAGAGGAGTAGAGAGTGAGGAGTAAAGAGTAGTAGAGAGTGAGTAGAAGAGAGTAGTGGGGTAGCAGAGAGTGAGTAGTAGAGAGTAGTAGAGAGTGAGTAGTAGAGATTAGTAGAGAGCAGTAGAGCGTTAGTAGAGAGAGAGTAGTAGGGAGTAGTAGATTAGTAGAGAGTGAGTAGTAGAGAGTGAGTAGTAGAGAGTAGTGGAGTTGTAGAGAGTGAGTAGTAGAGAGTAGTAGAGAGTGAGTAGTAGAGTGAGTAGTAGGGAGTAGTAGAGAGTGAGTAGTAGAGTGAGTAGTAGAGAGTAGTAGAGAGCGAGTAGTAGAGAGCAAGTTGTAGAGTGTGTAGTAGAGATTGAGTAGTAGAGAGTAGTAGAGAGTGAGTAGTAGAGAGAGTAGTAGAGTAGTAGAGTGTGAGTATTAGAGTGAGTAGTAGAGAGTAGTAGAGAGCAAGTAGTAGAGAGTGAGTAGTGGAGAGTGAGTAGTAGAAAGCAGTAGAGAGCAAGTAGTAGAGAGTGAGTAGTAGAGATTGAGTAGTAAAGAGTGAGTAGTAGAATAGTAGAGAGTGAGTGGTAGAGAGTAGTAGAGAAAGTATTTCCTACTGAGGAGACTGTAGTAAATGAGGAAATTAGGAAACTTCATAACAAATAAGTCTCCCAAGATGGCCACCAGAGACAAAAGAGACCAAATGTAGCACAAATATCACCCAGATGTAGCCCAAGTATAGCCCAATGGCAGAATGTTCCAGAGTGTTCTAAAGAACAACTAGAGCGCTAACAGTCTTACTTATGACAAAAGTATGGCGCACCTGAAGCCATCTTGATGGGAATAAAGTGGTAACACTTAAAACATTTAATTTGCAAAGGAACAACATGAGGGGGTGCATTTTGCCATAGAAATTATGATTGGTGCTGCAGTAAAAAAACATTAGGGCACATTTTGACTTCTCAAATCGTCTTCTATTTCATTAACAAATTCTGACATGCTGACTGCAACATGCACTTTGAATATCATCAGCAGACTTCCCTGGTGAGCAGTAGCTTTACTACAGTAATCTAATGAGCAACTAGAGTGCTAACATTCAGAATTTATGGCAAATGAGTGACACATCTGAATGACTTCTTGATGGAACCAAAGTAAACAAGCATTGAAAATGCAATAGGTCTCACCATCGTTTAATTTAAAGCAATTCTGTTTGTAATTAGGTGGCTTTTTAGCTTTGCTTGTATTAGTGTTTTCCAAACTTTCATCTACATAAGATGCATATGTATGCATATATGTATATGCATATGTATGCATACATTTATATATGTGTTTATATAGATATGCAGATTATATATATGTTTGTTATATGTATATATTCACTTAAAAAACCATAGGTTTCACACACGTTATAGTTAGGAATTAGCATTTAAAAAACCTTGCAAATTCACTGAAAAAACCATAGGTTTCACACATGTTATAGTTAGCTGGACATTTCACTCGTAAAAAACCATTAAAATTCCCCCGTTATCGTTAGTTCAGCTAAATATAACTCGCGCGACCGCAATCCACTGCTGATGACATCACATATTACATCACTGTATTCACTAAGATACTGATAAATAAGTCAGTTATACAATTAATTTTACAAAAAACCCATCCCTTTAGACACTTATTGACCCATTTATTCTTCCATTAACCTTTAGATATACATATATAAAAAATATTTTTTTTTCAGAAAGACACATATTCATTAGATGATGTCATCAGTGAAGTCATCAGTGATGTCATTTGAGATGTCATGAGTGATATCATGAGTGATGTCACTGACCATGTCATGAGTGATGTAATATGTGACGTCATCAGCAGTGGATTGCGGTCGCGCGAGTTATATTTAGCTGAACTAACTGTAACGGGGGAATTTCAATGGTTTTTTACGAGTGAAATGTCCAGCTAACTATAACATGTGTGAAACCTATGGTTTTTTCAGTGAATTTGCAAGGTTTTTTAAATGCTAATTCCTAACTATAACGTGTGTGAAACCTATGGTTTTTTTAGTGAATTTGCAAGGTTTTTTAAATGCTAATTTCTAACTATAACGTGTGTGAAACCTATGGGTTTTTTTGTGAATTTGTAAGGTTTTTTTAAATGCTATTTTATGTATGTATTATTATATTTTTTATATATTTATTTTACAATAAACTACCTATGTAAATAGTTATAGATTGACTGTATCCTGTAATATGGAATGGCTCGTTTAAAATGTTTATTTTTTTTTTTAAGGGTTTTTCACCATGCGCGCACCGTGTGCTCACCGTGCGCGCACCCCGTGATTTTTTTGAAAAAAATAAAATGTTTTTTTCACCCTTCGGGGTCCTTCAGGCACCCCCTGACAAAGGCTAGGGGGTCAGGAACTCTCTACCCTGCCCCCTTTTCACGTTCTCCACCTTTCTTTTTCACTGCCACACACAAAATGGCATCCAACACTTCCTGATTTCGTCCGATTTGAATGTTGACTGACATCTAACCACCAATCAGAATTACGCTCGTGCACGGCACCGTGCGCGCACGGTGCTCGCATATAGATATTTATGTACTTTTAACTGCAATTTTCTCAGTAACTACTGAACAGATTGACACCATACATGCAAAAGGCACATGCCTGACCTGAGACTACCTCTTTGCCAAATTTCAAGTAATTCTGTTCAGCCGTTCGGGCTGTACCTTCGACTAAAGGTCCTATGGGAAAATGCATGGGTAAAACGTGTTTTGGGACCCCCCTTTTTTCTCAGCCCCCGCTTGACGAATCACCCCGAGACTTTCAGGGTAGGAGCTGAGCGGAGCGCCCCATTAGTTTTGAAAATTTTGCGAGGATTCGTCAACCGGTGCCAAAGTTATTCAAAATAGAATTTTCTGATTTCCTGTGGGAACTCGGTCCTAACTATTACTATCTACTTGCGACTGCCAGTAGATAATATACACATACATATATATAAATGCATATGCATATATATGCAAATGTGTGCATGTAGAGAGAGGTAGAGGTGTAGAGGTAGAGAGGTAGAGAGGTAAAGGTAGAGAGGTAGAGGTAGAGGTAGACAGGTAGAGAGTAGTAGAGAGAGAGGTAGAGAGAGGTAGAGAGAGGTAGAGAGAGGTAGAGCGGTAGGGAGTAGAGGATGAGAAATAGAGAGTAGAGAGTAGAGAGTGAGTAGTAGAGAGTAGTAGAGAGAGTATCAGAGAGTGAATAGTAGAGAGTAGTAGAGTGAGTGGAGTGAGTAGTAGAGAGTGAGTAGTAGAGAGTAGTAGAGAGTGGATAGTAGAGAGTGAGGAGTAGAGAGTACTAGAGAGTGAGTAGTAGAGTGAGTGGAGTGAGTAGTAGAGAGTGAGTAGTAGAGAGTGAGTAGTAGAGAATAGTAGAGAGTGATTACTAAAGAGCAGTAGAAAGTGAGTAGCAGAGAGTGAGTAGTAGAGAGTAGTACAGAGTGAGTAGTAGAGAGTGAGTAGCAGAAAGAGAGTAGTAGAGAGTAGTAGAGAGTGAGTAGTAGAGTGAGTAGTAGAGAGTGAGTAGTAGAGTGAATAGTAGAGACAGAGTAGTAGAGAGTGAGTAGTAGAGAGTAGCAGAGGGTGAGTAGTAGAGAGTGAGTTGTAGAGTGAGTAGTAGAGTGAGTAGTAGAGAGTAGTAGAGAGAGAGTAGTAGAGAGTGAGTAGTAGATAGTAGTAGAGAGTGAGTATTAAAGAGTAGTTAGAGTGAGTAGTAGAGAGTGAGTAGTAGAGAGAAAGTAGTAGAGAGTGAGTAGTAGAGAGCAGTAGAGAGTGAGTAGTAGAGAGTGCGTAGTAGAGAGAGAGTAGTAGGGAGTAGTAGAGCAGTAGAGAGTGAGTAGTAGAGAGTGAGTAGTAGAGAGTAGTGTAGTAGTAGAGAGTGAGAAGTAGAGTGAGTAGTAGAGTAGAGAGTGGGTAGTAGAGAGTGAGTAGTAGAGAGTAGCAGAGAGTGAGTAGTAGAGTGAGTAGTAGAGTGAGTAGAGAGTGAGTAGTAGAGAGTGCGTAGTAGAGTGAGTAGCAGAGTGAGTAGTAGAGAGTAGTAGCGAGAAAGTAGTAGAGAGTGAGTAGTAGAGAGTAGTAGAGAGTGAGTAGTTAGGAGTAGTAGAGAGTGAGTAGTAGAGAGTGAGTAGTAGAGAGAGAGTAGTAGAGAGTGAGCAGTAGAGAGCAGTATAGAGTGAGTAGTAGAGAGTGAGTAGTAGAGAGACATTAGTAGGGAGTAGTAGAGTAGTAGAGAGTGAGTGGGAGAGAGTAGTGGAGTAGTAGAGAGTGAGTAGTAGAGTAAGTAGTAGCGAGTAGTAGAGAGTGAGTAGTAGAGTGAGAAGGAGAGAGTGAGTAGTAGCGAGCAAGTAGTAGAGAGTTTGTAGTAGAGAGTGAGTAGTAGAGAGTAGTAGAGAGTGAGTAGTAGAGAGAGTAGTAGAGAGTAGTAGAGTAGAAGAGAGTGAGTAGTAGAGTGAGCAGTAGAGAGTAGTAGAGAGCGAGTAGTGGAGAGTGATTAGTACAGAGTGAGTAGTAGAGAGCGGGTAGTAGAGAATGAGCAGTATAGAGTAGTAGAGAGTGAGTAGTAGAGTGAGTAGTAGAGAGTAAGTAGTAGAGAGTAGTAGAGAGTGATTAGTAGAGAGTAGTGGAGAGTGAGTAGTAGAGAGTAAGTAGTAGAGAGTGAGTAGTAGAGAGTGAGTAGCAGAGAGAGAGTGGTAGTGAGTGAGTAGCAGAGAGAGAGAGTAGTAGAGAGTGAGTAGTAGAGTGAGTAGTAGAGAGTGAGTAGTGGAGAGAGAGTAGTAGAGAGTGAGTAGTAGAGAGTAGTGGAGAGTGAGTAGTAGAGAGAGAGGAGTAGAGAGTGAGTAGTAGAGAGTAGTAGAGAGTGAATACTAGAGAGAGAGTAGTAGAGGGTACTAGAGAGTGAGAAGTAGACTGGTAGAGAGTGAGTGGTAGAGCGTAGTAGAGAGTAGTCGAGTGAGTAGTAGAGAGTGAGAAGTAGAGAGAGTAGTAGAGTAGTTGAGAGTGAGTAGTAGAGAGTGAGTAGTAGAAAGTGAGTAGTAGAGAGAGGTAGAGACTAGAGAATGAGTAGTAGAGAGTGAGTAGTAGAGTGTGAGTAGTGGAGATTGAGTAGTAGAGAGCAGTAGAGAGCGAGTAGTAGCGAGTGAGTAGTAGAGAGTGAGTAGTAGAGAGTGAGTAATAGAGAGTGAGTAGTAGAGAGAGAGTAGTAGAGAGTAAGCAGTAGAGAGCAGTACAGAATGAGTAATAGAGTGAGTAGTAGAGAGAGAGCAGTAGGGAGTAGTAGAGTAGTAGAGATTGAGTAGTAGAGAGTAGTGGAGTAGTAGAGAGTGAGTTGTAGAGTAAGTAGTAGGGAGTAGTAGAGAGTGAGTAGTAGAGTGAGTAGTAGAGAGTGGTTGAGAGAGAGAGTAGTAGAGAGTGTAGTATTGAGTAGTAGAGTAGTAGAGAGTACGTAGTAGAGAGTGAGTAGTAGAGAGTGAGTAGTAGAGAGAGTAGTAGAGAGAGGTAGAGAGTGAGTAGTAGAGATTGAGTAGTAGAGAGTGAGTAGGTGAGATTAGTAGAGAGTGAGTATTAGAGAGTGAGTGGTAGAGAGGGAGTACTAGAGAGAGAGTGAGTAGTAGAGAGTGAGTAGTAGAGTGAGGAGTAGAGAGAGAGTATTAGAGAGTGAAAAAGTAGAGAGTCGTAGAGAGTGAGTAGTAGAGAGTGAGTAGTAGAGTGAGTAGTAGAGTGAGTATTACAGAGTAATAGAGAGTAGTAAAGAGAGAGTAGTAGAGAGTGAGTAGTAGAGAGTGAGTAGTAAAGAGTAGTAGAGAGTGAGTAGTAGAGAGAGAGTAGTTGAGAGTGAGCAGTAGTGAGCAGTAGAGAGTGAGTAGTAGAGAATGAGTAGTAGAGAGTAGTAGGGAGTAGTAGAGTAGTAGAGAGTGAGTAGTAGAGAGTGAGTTGTAGAGAGTAGTGGAGTAGTAGAGAGTGAGTAGTAGGGAGAGTAGTAGAGTAGTAGAGAGCAAGAAGTAGAGAGTGTGTAGTAGAGAGAGTAGTCGAGAGTAGTAGAGTAGAAGAGAGTGAGTAGTAGAGTGAGCAGTAGAGAGTAGTAGATAGCGAGTAGTGGAGAGTCAGTAATAGAGAGTGAGTAGTAGAGAGCAAGTAGTAGAGAGTGAATAGTAGTGTGAGTAGTAGAGAGTGAGTAGTAGAGAGTAGTAGAGAGTGAGTAGTAGAGAGAGAGTAGTAGAGAGTGAGTAGTAGAGAGTAGTAGAGTGAGTAGTAGAGAGTGAATACTAGAGAGAGAGTAGTAGAGGGTACTAGAGAGTGAGAAGTAGACTAGTAGAGAGTGAGTGGTAGAGCGTAGTAGAGAGTAGTCGAGTGAGTAGTAGAGAGTAGTAGAGAGTGAGAAGTAGAGAGAGTAGTAGAGTAGTAGAGAGTGAGTAGTAGAAAGTGAGTAGTAGAGAGAGTAGTAGAGAGAGGTAGACACTAGAGAATGAGTAGTAGAGAGTGAGTAGTAGAGTGTGAGTAGTGGAGATTGAGTAGTAGAGAGCAGTAGAGAGCGAGTAGTAGTGAGTGAGTAGTAGAGAGTGAGTAGTAGAGAGTGAGTAATAAAGAGTGAGTAGTAGAGAGAGAGTAGTAGAGAGAAAGCAGTAGAGAGCAGTACAGAGTGAGTAGTAGAGAGTGAGTAGTAGAGAGAGAGCAGTAGGGAGTAGTAGAGTAGTAGAGAGTGAGTAGTAGAGAGTGAGTAGTAGAGAGTAGTGGAGTAGTAGAGAGTGAGTAGTAGAGTAAGTAGTAGGGAGTAGTAGAGAGTGAGTAGTAGAGTGAGTAGTAGAGAGTGAGTAGTAGAGAGCACGTAGTAGAGAGTGTGTAGTAGAGAGTGAGTAGTAGAGAGAGTAGTAGAGAATAGTAGAGTAGAAGAGAGTGAGTAGTAGAGTGTGAGTACTAGAGAGAGAGTAGTAGAGAGTATTAGAGAGTGAGTAGTAGAATAGTAGAGAGAGAGTGGTAGAGAGTAGTAGAGAGTAGTCGAGTGAGTAGTAGAGAGTAGTTGAGAGAGAGAGTAGTAGAGAGTGTAGTATTGAGTAGTAGAGTAGTAGAGAGTGAGTAGTAGAGAGTGAGTAGTAGAGAGAGTAGTAGAGAGAGGTAGAGAGTGAGTAGTAGAGATTGAGTAGTAGAGAGTGAGTAGTTGAGATTAGTAGAGAGCGAGTAGTAGAGAGTGAGTGGTAGAGAGGGAGTACTAGAGAGAGAGTAGTAGAGAGTGAGTAGTAGAGAGTGAGTAGTAGAGTGAGTAGTAGAGAGAGAGTATTAGAGAGTGCGTAGTAGAGAGTCGTAGAGAGTGAGTAGTAGAGAGTGAGTAGTAGAGTGAGTAGTAGAGTGAGTATTAGAGAGTAGTAGAGAGTAGTATAGAGAGAGTAGTAGAGAGTGAGTAGTAGAGAGTAGTAGAGAGTGAGTAGTAAAGAGTATTAGAGAGTGAGTAGTAGAGAGTGAGTAGTAGAGAGAGAATAGTAGAGAGTGAGCAGTAGTGAGCAGTAGAGAGTGAGTAGTAGAGAATGAGTAGTAGAGAGTAGTAGGGAGTAGTAGAGTAGTAGAGAGTGAGTAGTAGAGAGTGAGTTGTAGAGAGTAGTGGAGTAGTAGAGAGTGAGTAGTAGGGAGAATAGTAGAGTAGTAGAGAGCAAGTAGTAGAGAGTGTGTAGTAGAGAGAGTAGTTGAGAGTAGTAGAGTAGAAGAGAGTGAGTAGTAGAGTGAGCAGTAGAGAGAAGTAGATAGGGAGTAGTGGAGAGTCAGTAATAGAGAGTGAGTAGTAGAGAGCAAGAAGTAGAGAGTGAATAGTAGTGTGAGTAGTAGAGAGTGAGTAGTAGAGAGTAGTAGAGAGTGACTTGTAGAGAGAGAGTAGTAGAGAGTGAGTAGTAGAGAGTAGTAGAGTGAGTAGTAGAGAGTGAATACTAGAGAGAGAGTCGTAGAGAGTACTAGATAGTGAGAAGTAGAGTAGTAGAGAGTGAGCGGTAGAGCGTAATAAAGAGTAGTCGAGTAAGTAGTAGAGAGTAGTAGAGAGTAAATAGTAGAGAGAGTAGTAGAGTAGTAGCGAGTAAGTAGTAGAGAGTGAATAGTAGAAGTGAGTAGTAGAGAGAGTAGTAGAGAGAGGTAGAGACTAGAGAATGAGTAGTAGAGAGTGAGTAGTAGAGTGTGAGTAGTGGAGATTGAGTAGTAGAGAGCAGTAGAGAGAGAGTAGTAGAGAGTGAGTAGTAGAGAGTGAGTAGTAGAGTGTGAGTAGTGGAGATTGAGTAGTAGAGAGCAGTAGAGAGAGAGTAGTAGAGAGTGAGTAGTAGAGAGTGAGTAGTAGAGAGTAGTAGTAGAGAGTAGTAGAGAGTGAGTAGTAAAGAGTGAGTAGTTTAATTTAAAAGGAACACAATGAGGGGGTTCATTTTGCCATAGAAATTATGATTAGCGCTGAAAAAAAAATCATTAGGGCACATTTTGTGTGACTTCTCAAATCCTCTTCTATTTCAATAAAAAATTCTGCCATGCAGACTGAAACATGCACTTTCAATACCTGCAGCAGACTTCCCTGGTGAGCAGTAGCTTTACTACAGTGATCTAATAATCAACTAGAGTGCTAACATTCAGAATTCATGACAAATGTGTGACATTTGTAAAAAACTGAAAGTATTTCCTACTGAGGAGACTGTAGTAAATCAGGAAATTAGGAAACTTCATAACAAATAAGTCTCTCAAGATGGCCACCACTGTCAAAAGAGCCCAAATGTAGTACAAATATCACCCAGATGTAGCCCACGTATAGCCCAATGACAGAATATCCCAGAGTGTTCTAAAGAACAACTAGAGCTCTAACAGTCTGACTTATGACAAAAGTATGGCACACCTGAAGCCATCTTTATTGGAATAAAGTGGTAACACATATAACATTTAATTTGCAAAGGAACAACATGAGGGGGTTCATTTTGCCATAGAAATTATGATTAGTGATGCAGAAGAAAAAATTAGGGCACATTTTGCCTTCTCAAATCCTCTTCTATTTCATTAAAATATTCTGACATGCAGACTGAAATATGCACTCTGAATACCTGCAGCAGACTTCCATGGTGAGCAGTAGCTTCACTACAGTAATCTAATGAGAAACTAGAGTGCTAACATTCAGAATTTATGGCAAATGCGTGACACATCTGAATGCCTTCTTGATGGAACCATAGTAAACAAGCATTGAAAATGCAATAGGTCTCGCCCTCGTTTAAGTTAAAGCAATTCTGTTTGTAATTAGGTGGCTTTTTAGCTTTGCTTGTATTAGTGTTTTTCAAATGTTCATGTACATAACATGCATATGTATGCATATATGTATATGTATATGTATGCATGCATTTATATTTATATAGATATGCAGATTACATATATGTTTATATATGTATATATACACATACATATATATAAATGCATATGCATAAATATGCATATATATATGTGCATATGTGTGCATGTAGAGAGAGCTAGAGAGAGGTAGAGAGGTAGAGGTGTAGAGGTAGAGGTAGAGAGGTAGATAGTTAGAGGCGTAGAGAGGTAGAGGTGTAGAGAGGTAGAGGTGTAGAGAGGTAGAGAATAGTAGAGAGAGGGGTAGAGAGAGGTAGAGAGTAGAGAGTAAGTAGTAGAGAGAAGTAGAGAGTAAGCATTAGAGAGTAGTAGACAGTGAGAAGTAGAGAGTGAGTAGTAGAGAGTGAGTAGTAGAGAGTAGTAGAGAGTGAGTAGTAGAGAGTGAGTAGTACAGAGTAGTAGAGAGTGAGTAGCAGAGAGAGAGTAGTAGAGAGTGAGTAGTAGAGTGAGTAGTAGAGAGTAGTAGAGAGAGAGAGTAGTAGAGAGAGAGAGTAATAGAGAGTAGTAGAGAGTGAATAGTAGAGTGAGTAGTAGTAATGAGTGAGTAGTAAATAGTAGTAGAGAGTGGTAGAGAGAGAGTAGCAGAGAGTGAGTAGTAGAGTGAGAAGTAGAGTGAGTAGAAGAGAGTGAAAAGTAGAGAGTAGTAGAGAGAGAGTATTAGAGAGTAGTAGAGAGTGAGTTGTAGAGAGTGAGTAGTGGAGAGTAGTAGAGAGTGAGTAGTAGAGAGTGAGTAGCAGAGAGAGAGTAGTAGAGAGTGAGTAGTAGAGTGAGTAGCAGAGAGTGAGTAGTAGAGTGAGTAGTAGAGAGATAGTAGTAGAAACTGAGTAGTAGAGAGTCGTAGAGAGTGAGTAGTAGAGAGTGAGTAGCAGAGTGAGTAGTAGAGAGTAGTAGAGTGAGAGTATTAGAGAGTGAGTAGTAGAGAGGAGTAGAGAGTGAGGAGTAAAGAGTAGAAGAGAGTGAGTAGTGGAGAGTGAGTAGTAGAGAGAGAGTAGTAGAGAGAGAGTAGTAGGGAGTAGTAGAGTAGTAGAGAGTGAGTAGTAGAGTGAGTAGTAGAGAGTAGTGGAGTAGTAGAGAGTAAGCAGTAGAGAGCAGTAGAGAGTGGGTAGTAGAGAGTGAGTAGTAGAGAGAGAGTAGTAGGGAGTAGTAGAGTAGTAGAGAGTGAGTAGTAGAGTGAGTAGTAGAGAGTAGTGGAGTAGTAGAGAGTGAGTAGTAGAGTAAGTAGTAGGGAGTAGTAGAGAGTGAGTAGTAGACTGAGTAGTAGAGAGTGAGTAGTAGAGAGCGAGTAGTAGAGAGTGAGTAGTAGAGAGTGAGTAGTAGAGAGTAAGAAGTATAGAGCGAGTAGTAGAGAGTGAATAGTAGAGAGTGAGTAGTAGAGAGTGAGTAGTAGGGAGTAGTAGAGAGTGAGTAGTAGAGAGTAGTGGAGTAGTAGAGACTGAGTAGTAGTGTGAGTAGTAGAGAGTAGTAGAGAGTGGGTAGTAGAGAGTGAGTAGTAGAGAGTAGTAGACAGTAGTAGAGAGTGAGTAGTAGAGTGAGAAGTAGAGTGAGATGTAGAGAGTGAGTAGTAGAGAGTAGTAGATAGTGAGTAGTAGAGAGTGAGTAGCAGAGAGAGAGTAGTAGAGAGTGAGTAGTAGAGTGAGAAGTAGAGAGTGAGTAGTAGAGTGAGAAGTAGAGAGTGAGTAGTAGAGTGAGTAGTAGAGAGATAGTAGTAGAACGTGAGTAGTAGAGAGTGAGTAGCAGAGAGAGAACAGAGAGTGAGTAGTAGAGTGAGTAGCAGAGTGAGTAGTTGAGAGTAGTAGAGAATAGTAGAGAGAGAGTATTAGAGAGTGAGTAGTGGAGAGTAGTAGAGAGTGAGTAGTAGAGAGTGAGTAGCAGAGAGAGAGTAGTAGAGAGTTAGTAGTAGAGTGAGTAGCAGAGAGTGAGTAGTAGAGTGAGTAGTAGAGAGATAGTAGTAGAAACTGAGTAGTAGAGAGTCGTAGAGAGTGAGTAGTAGAGAGTGAGTAGCAGAGTGAGTAGTAGAGAGTAGTAGAGGGAGAGTATTAGAGAGTGAGTAGTAGAGAGGAGTAGAGAGTGAGGAGTAAAGAGTAGAAGAGAGTGAGTAGTGGAGAGTGAGTAGTAGAGAGAGAAGTATAGAGTAAGCAGTAGAGAGCAGTAGAGAGTGGGTAGTAGAGAGTGAGTAGTAGAGACAGAGTAGTAGGGAGTAGTAGAGTAGTAGAGAGTGAGTAGTAGAGTGAGTAGTAGAGAGTAGTGGAGTAGTAGAGAGTGAGTAGTAGAGTAAGTAGTAGGGAGTAGTAGAGAGTGAGTAGTAGACTGAGTAGTATAGAGTGAGTAGTAGAGAGCGAGTAGTAGAGAGTGAGTAGTAGAGAGTGAGTAGTAGAGAGTAAGAAGTATAGAGCAAGTAGTAGAGAGTGAATAGTAGAGAGTGAGTAGTAGAGAGTGAGTAGTAGGGAGTAGTAGAGAGTGAGTAGTAGAGAGTGAGTAGTGGAGAGTGAGTAGTATAGAGAGAGTAGTATAGAGCGAGTACTAGAGAGTGAATAGTAGAGAGTGAGTAGTAGAGAGTGAGTAGTAGAGAGTAGTAGAGTGAGTAGTAGAGAGTGAGTACTAGAGAGAGAGTAGTAGAGAGTAGTAGAGAGTGAGTAGTAGAATAGTAGAGAGTGAGTGGTAGAGAGTAGTAGAGAGTAGTCGAGTGAGTAGTAGAGAGTAGTTGAGAGAGAGAGTAGTAGAGAGTATAGTAGTGAGTAGTAGAGTAATAGAGAGTGAGTAGTAGAGAGTGAGTAGTAGAGTGAGTAGTAGAGAGAGAGTTTTAGAGAGTGCGTAGTAGAGAGTGGTAGAGAGTGAGTAGTAGAGAGTGAGTAGTAGAGAGTAGTAGAGAGTGAGTAGTAAAGAGTAGTAGAGAGTGAGTAGTAGAGAGTGAGTAATAGAGAGAGAGTAGTAGAGAGTGAGCAGTAGTGAGCAGTAGAGAGTGAGTAGTAGAGAGTGAGTAGTAGAGAGAGTAGTAGGGAGTAGTAGAGTAGTAGAGGGTGAGTAGTAGAGAGTAGTGGAGTAGTAGAGAGTGAGGAGTAGGGAGTAGTAGAGAGTGAGTAGTAGAGTGAGTAGTAGAGTAGTAAAGAGCAAGTAGTACAGAGCAAGTAGTAGAGAGTGTGTAGTAGAGAGTGAGTAGTAGAGAGTGATTAGTAGAGAGTAGTAGAGTAGAAGAGAGTGAGTAGTAGAGTGAGCAGTAGAGTGTAGTAGATAGCGAGTAGTGGAGAGTCAGTAATAGAGAGTGAGTAGTAGAGAGCAAGTAGTAGAGAGTGAATAGTAGTGTGAGTAGTAGAGAGTGAGTAGTAGAGAGTAGTAGAGTGAGTAGTAGAGAGTGAATACTAGAGAGAGAGTAGTAGAGAATACTAGAGAGTGAAAAGTAGAGTAGTAGAGAGTGAGTGGAAGAGCGTAGTTGAGAGTAGTCGAGTGAGTAGTAGAGAGTAGTAGAGAGTGAGTAGTAGAGAGAGTAGTAGAGTAGTAGAGAGTGAGTGGTAGAGAGTGAGTAGTAGAAAATGAGTAGTGGAGATTGAGTAGTAGAGAGGGAGTTGTAGAGAGTGAGTAGTAGAGGGTGAGTAGTAGAGAGTAAGTAATAGAGAGAGAGTAGTAGAGAGGGAGTAGTAGAGAGGGAGTAGTAGAGAGAGAGTGGTAGAGAAAGAGTAGTAAAGAGTGAATAGTAGAGAGTGAGTAGTAGAGAGTGAGTAGTAGAGAGTAGTAGAGAGTAGTAGAGTGAGTAGTAGATAGTAGTAGACAGTGAGTAATAGAGAGTGAGTAGTAGAGTGTGAGTAGTAGAGAGTAGTAGTAGAGAGTAGTAGTAGAGAGTAGTAGAGAGTAGTAGAGAGTGAGTATTAGAGAGTGAGTATTAGAGAGTAGAGGTGAGTGAGTAGTAAAGAGTGAGTAGTTTAATTTAAAAGGAACACAATGAGGGGGTTCATTTTGCCATCGAAATTATGATTAGTGCTGAAAAAAAAACATTAGGGCACATTTTGAGTGACTTCTCAAATCCTCTTTTATTTCAATAAAAAATTCTGCCATGCAGACTGAAACATGCACTTTTAATACCAGCAGCAGACTTCCCTGGTGAGCAGAAGCTTTACTACAGTCATCTAATAAGCAACTAGAGTGCTAACATTCAGAATTTATGGCAAATGTGTGACATTTGTAAAAAGCTGAAAGTATTTCCTACTGAGGAGACTGTAGTAAATGAGGAAATTAGGAAACTTCATAACAAATAAGTCTCTCAAGATGGCCACAACAGACAAAAGAGCCCAAATGTAGTACAAATATCACCCAGATGTAGCCCACGTATAGCCCAATGACAGAATTTCCCAGAGTGTTCTAAAGAACAACTAGAGCTCTAACAGTCTGACTTATGACAAAAGTATGGCACACCTGAAGCCATCTTTATTGGAATAAAGTGGTAACACTTAAAACATTTAATTTGCAAAGGAACAAAATGAGGGGGTTCATTTTGCCATAGAAATTATGATTAGTGCTGCAGAAAGAAAAATTAGGGCACATTTTGCCTTCTCAAATTCTCTTCTATTTCATTAAAATATTCTGACATGCAGACTCAAATATGCACTTTGAATACCAGCAGCAGACTTCCCTGGTGAGCAGTAGCTTTACTACAGTAATCTAATGAGAAACTAGAGTGCTAACATTCAGAATTTATGGCAAATGCGTGACACATCTGAATGCCTTCTTGATGGAACCATAGTAAACAAGCATTGAAAATGCAATAGGTCTCGCCCTCGTTTAAGTTAAAGCAATTCTGTTTGTAATTAGGTTGCTTTTTAGCTTTGCTTGTATTAGTGTTTTTCAAACTTTCATGTACATAACATGCATATGTATGCATATATGTATATGTATATGTATGCATGCATTTATATTTGTATTTATATAGATATGCAGATTACATATATGTTTATAAAAGTATATATATACACATACATATATATAAATGCATATGCATAAATATGCATATATATATATGTGCATATGTGTGCATGTAGAGAGAGCTAGAGAGAGGTAGAGAGGTAGAGGTGTAGAGGTAGAGGTAGAGAGGTAGAGAGGAAGAGGTAGATAGTTAGAGGTGTAGAGAGGTAGAGGTGTAGAGAGGTAGAGAATAGTAGAGAGAGAGGTAGAGAGAGGTAGAGAGGTAGAGAGTAGAGAGTGAGTAGGAGAGAGTAGTAGAGAGTGAGTAGTAGAGAGTGAGTATTAGAGAGTAGTAGACAGTGAGAAGTAGAGAGTGAGTAGTAGAGAGTGAGTAGTAGAGAGTAGTAGAGAGTGAGTAGTAGAGAGTGAGTAGTACAGAGTAGTAGAGAGTGAGTAGCAGAGAGAGAGTAGTTTAGAGTGAGTAGAAGAGTGAGTAGTAGAGAGTAGTAGAGAGAGAGAAGAAGAGAGAGAGAGTAATAGAGAGTAGTAGAAAGTGAATAGTAGAGTGAGTAGTAGTAATGAGTGAGTAGTAAAGAGTAGTAGAGAGTGGTAGAGAGAGAGTAGTAGAGAGTGAGTAGTAGAGTGTGTAGTAGAGTGAGTAGAAGAGAGTGAACAGTAGAGAGTAGTAGAGAGTGAGTATTAGAGAGTAGTAGAGAGTGAGTTGTAGAGAGTCAGTAGTAGAGAGTAGTAGAGAGTGAGTAGTAGAGAGTGAGTAGCAGAGAGAGAGTAGTAGAGAGTGAGTAGTAGAGTGAGTAGTAGAGAGTGAGTAGTAGAGTGAGTAGTAGAGAGATAGTAGTAGAAAGTGAGTAGTAGAGAGTCGTAGAGAGTAAGTAGTAGAGAGTGAGTAGCAGAGTGAGTAGTAGAGAGTGAGTAGTAGAGAGACATTAGTAGGGAGTAGTAGAGTAGTAGAGAGTGAGTGGGAGAGAGTAGTGGAGTAGTAGAGAGTGAGTAGTAGAGTAAGTAGTAGCGAGTAGTAGAGAGTGAGTAGTAGAGTGAGAAGGAGAGAGTGAGTAGTAGCGAGCAAGTAGTAGAGAGTTTGTAGTAGAGAGTGAGTAGTAGAGAGTAGTAGAGAGTGAGTAGTAGAGAGAGTAGTAGAGAGTAGTAGAGTAGAAGAGAGTGAGTAGTAGAGTGAGCAGTAGAGAGTAGTAGAGAGCGAGTAGTGGAGAGTGATTAGTACAGAGTGAGTAGTAGAGAGCGGGTAGTAGAGAATGAGCAGTATAGAGTAGTAGAGAGTGAGTAGTAGAGTGAGTAGTAGAGAGTAAGTAGTAGAGAGTAGTAGAGAGTGATTAGTAGAGAGTAGTGGAGAGTGAGTAGTAGAGAGTAAGTAGTAGAGAGTGAGTAGTAGAGAGTGAGTAGCAGAGAGAGAGTGGTAGTGAGTGAGTAGCAGAGAGAGAGAGTAGTAGAGAGTGAGTAGAAGAGTGAGTAGTAGAGAGTGAGTAGTGGAGAGAGAGTAGTAGAGAGTGAGTAGTAGAGAGTAGTGGAGAGTGAGTAGTAGAGAGAGAGGAGTAGAGAGTGAGTAGTAGAGAGTAGTAGAGAGTGAATACTAGAGAGAGAGTAGTAGAGGGTACTAGAGAGTGAGAAGTAGACTGGTAGAGAGTGAGTGGTAGAGCGTAGTAGAGAGTAGTCGAGTGAGTAGTAGAGAGTGAGAAGTAGAGAGAGTAGTAGAGTAGTTGAGAGTGAGTAGTAGAGAGTGAGTAGTAGAAAGTGAGTAGTAGAGAGAGGTAGAGACTAGAGAATGAGTAGTAGAGAGTGAGTAGTAGAGTGTGAGTAGTGGAGATTGAGTAGTAGAGAGCAGTAGAGAGCGAGTAGTAGCGAGTGAGTAGTAGAGAGTGAGTAGTAGAGAGTGAGTAATAGAGAGTGAGTAGTAGAGAGAGAGTAGTAGAGAGTAAGCAGTAGAGAGCAGTACAGAGTGAGTAATAGAGTGAGTAGTAGAGAGAGAGCAGTAGGGAGTAGTAGAGTAGTAGAGATTGAGTAGTAGAGAGTAGTGGAGTAGTAGAGAGTGAGTTGTAGAGTAAGTAGTAGGGAGTAGTAGAGAGTGAGTAGTAGAGTGAGTAGTAGAGAGTGGTTGAGAGAGAGAGTAGTAGAGAGTGTAGTATTGAGTAGTAGAGTAGTAGAGAGTACGTAGTAGAGAGTGAGTAGTAGAGAGTGAGTAGTAGAGAGAGTAGTAGAGAGAGGTAGAGAGTGAGTAGTAGAGATTGAGTAGTAGAGAGTGAGTAGGTGAGATTAGTAGAGAGTGAGTATTAGAGAGTGAGTGGTAGAGAGGGAGTACTAGAGAGAGAGTGAGTAGTAGAGAGTGAGTAGTAGAGTGAGGAGTAGAGAGAGAGTATTAGAGAGTGAAAAAGTAGAGAGTCGTAGAGAGTGAGTAGTAGAGAGTGAGTAGTAGAGTGAGTAGTAGAGTGAGTATTACAGAGTAATAGAGAGTAGTAAAGAGAGAGTAGTAGAGAGTGAGTAGTAGAGAGTGAGTAGTAAAGAGTAGTAGAGAGTGAGTAGTAGAGAGAGAGTAGTTGAGAGTGAGCAGTAGTGAGCAGTAGAGAGTGAGTAGTAGAGAATGAGTAGTAGAGAGTAGTAGGGAGTAGTAGAGTAGTAGAGAGTGAGTAGTAGAGAGTGAGTTGTAGAGAGTAGTGGAGTAGTAGAGAGTGAGTAGTAGGGAGAGTAGTAGAGTAGTAGAGAGCAAGAAGTAGAGAGTGTGTAGTAGAGAGAGTAGTCGAGAGTAGTAGAGTAGAAGAGAGTGAGTAGTAGAGTGAGCAGTAGAGAGTAGTAGATAGCGAGTAGTGGAGAGTCAGTAATAGAGAGTGAGTAGTAGAGAGCAAGTAGTAGAGAGTGAATAGTAGTGTGAGTAGTAGAGAGTGAGTAGTAGAGAGTAGTAGAGAGTGAGTAGTAGAGAGAGAGTAGTAGAGAGTGAGTAGTAGAGAGTAGTAGAGTGAGTAGTAGAGAGTGAATACTAGAGAGAGAGTAGTAGAGGGTACTAGAGAGTGAGAAGTAGACTAGTAGAGAGTGAGTGGTAGAGCGTAGTAGAGAGTAGTCGAGTGAGTAGTAGAGAGTAGTAGAGAGTGAGAAGTAGAGAGAGTAGTAGAGTAGTAGAGAGTGAGTAGTAGAAAGTGAGTAGTAGAGAGAGTAGTAGAGAGAGGTAGACACTAGAGAATGAGTAGTAGAGAGTGAGTAGTAGAGTGTGAGTAGTGGAGATTGAGTAGTAGAGAGCAGTAGAGAGCGAGTAGTAGTGAGTGAGTAGTAGAGAGTGAGTAGTAGAGAGTGAGTAATAAAGAGTGAGTAGTAGAGAGAGAGTAGTAGAGAGAAAGCAGTAGAGAGCAGTACAGAGTGAGTAGTAGAGAGTGAGTAGTAGAGAGAGAGCAGTAGGGAGTAGTAGAGTAGTAGAGAGTGAGTAGTAGAGAGTGAGTAGTAGAGAGTAGTGGAGTAGTAGAGAGTGAGTAGTAGAGTAAGTAGTAGGGAGTAGTAGAGAGTGAGTAGTAGAGTGAGTAGTAGAGAGTGAGTAGTAGAGAGCACGTAGTAGAGAGTGTGTAGTAGAGAGTGAGTAGTAGAGAGAGTAGTAGAGAATAGTAGAGTAGAAGAGAGTGAGTAGTAGAGTGTGAGTACTAGAGAGAGAGTAGTAGAGAGTATTAGAGAGTGAGTAGTAGAATAGTAGAGAGAGAGTGGTAGAGAGTAGTAGAGAGTAGTCGAGTGAGTAGTAGAGAGTAGTTGAGAGAGAGAGTAGTAGAGAGTGTAGTATTGAGTAGTAGAGTAGTAGAGAGTGAGTAGTAGAGAGTGAGTAGTAGAGAGAGTAGTAGAGAGAGGTAGAGAGTGAGTAGTAGAGATTGAGTAGTAGAGAGTGAGTAGTTGAGATTAGTAGAGAGCGAGTAGTAGAGAGTGAGTGGTAGAGAGGGAGTACTAGAGAGAGAGTAGTAGAGAGTGAGTAGTAGAGAGTGAGTAGTAGAGTGAGTAGTAGAGAGAGAGTATTAGAGAGTGCGTAGTAGAGAGTCGTAGAGAGTGAGTAGTAGAGAGTGAGTAGTAGAGTGAGTAGTAGAGTGAGTATTAGAGAGTAGTAGAGAGTAGTATAGAGAGAGTAGTAGAGAGTGAGTAGTAGAGAGTAGTAGAGAGTGAGTAGTAAAGAGTATTAGAGAGTGAGTAGTAGAGAGTGAGTAGTAGAGAGAGAATAGTAGAGAGTGAGCAGTAGTGAGCAGTAGAGAGTGAGTAGTAGAGAATGAGTAGTAGAGAGTAGTAGGGAGTAGTAGAGTAGTAGAGAGTGAGTAGTAGAGAGTGAGTTGTAGAGAGTAGTGGAGTAGTAGAGAGTGAGTAGTAGGGAGAATAGTAGAGTAGTAGAGAGCAAGTAGTAGAGAGTGTGTAGTAGAGAGAGTAGTTGAGAGTAGTAGAGTAGAAGAGAGTGAGTAGTAGAGTGAGCAGTAGAGAGAAGTAGATAGGGAGTAGTGGAGAGTCAGTAATAGAGAGTGAGTAGTAGAGAGCAAGAAGTAGAGAGTGAATAGTAGTGTGAGTAGTAGAGAGTGAGTAGTAGAGAGTAGTAGAGAGTGACTTGTAGAGAGAGAGTAGTAGAGAGTGAGTAGTAGAGAGTAGTAGAGTGAGTAGTAGAGAGTGAATACTAGAGAGAGAGTCGTAGAGAGTACTAGAGAGTGAGAAGTAGAGTAGTAGAGAGTGAGCGGTAGAGCGTAATAAAGAGTAGTCGAGTAAGTAGTAGAGAGTAGTAGAGAGTAAATAGTAGAGAGAGTAGTAGAGTAGTAGCGAGTAAGTAGTAGAGAGTGAATAGTAGAAGTGAGTAGTAGAGAGAGTAGTAGAGAGAGGTAGAGACTAGAGAATGAGTAGTAGAGAGTGAGTAGTAGAGTGTGAGTAGTGGAGATTGAGTAGTAGAGAGCAGTAGAGAGAGAGTAGTAGAGAGTGAGTAGTAGAGAGTGAGTAGTAGAGTGTGAGTAGTGGAGATTGAGTAGTAGAGAGCAGTAGAGAGAGAGTAGTAGAGAGTGAGTAGTAGAGAGTGAGTAGTAGAGAGTAGTAGTAGAGAGTAGTAGAGAGTGAGTAGTAAAGAGTGAGTAGTTTAATTTAAAAGGAACACAATGAGGGGGTTCATTTTGCCATAGAAATTATGATTAGCGCTGAAAAAAAAATCATTAGGGCACATTTTGTGTGACTTCTCAAATCCTCTTCTATTTCAATAAAAAATTCTGCCATGCAGACTGAAACATGCACTTTCAATACCTGCAGCAGACTTCCCTGGTGAGCAGTAGCTTTACTACAGTGATCTAATAATCAACTAGAGTGCTAACATTCAGAATTCATGACAAATGTGTGACATTTGTAAAAAACTGAAAGTATTTCCTACTGAGGAGACTGTAGTAAATCAGGAAATTAGGAAACTTCATAACAAATAAGTCTCTCAAGATGGCCACCACTGTCAAAAGAGCCCAAATGTAGTACAAATATCACCCAGATGTAGCCCACGTATAGCCCAATGACAGAATATCCCAGAGTGTTCTAAAGAACAACTAGAGCTCTAACAGTCTGACTTATGACAAAAGTATGGCACACCTGAAGCCATCTTTATTGGAATAAAGTGGTAACACATATAACATTTAATTTGCAAAGGAACAACATGAGGGGGTTCATTTTGCCATAGAAATTATGATTAGTGATGCAGAAGAAAAAATTAGGGCACATTTTGCCTTCTCAAATCCTCTTCTATTTCATTAAAATATTCTGACATGCAGACTGAAATATGCACTCTGAATACCTGCAGCAGACTTCCATGGTGAGCAGTAGCTTCACTACAGTAATCTAATGAGAAACTAGAGTGCTAACATTCAGAATTTATGGCAAATGCGTGACACATCTGAATGCCTTCTTGATGGAACCATAGTAAACAAGCATTGAAAATGCAATAGGTCTCGCCCTCGTTTAAGTTAAAGCAATTCTGTTTGTAATTAGGTGGCTTTTTAGCTTTGCTTGTATTAGTGTTTTTCAAATGTTCATGTACATAACATGCATATGTATGCATATATGTATATGTATATGTATGCATGCATTTATATTTATATAGATATGCAGATTACATATATGTTTATATATGTATATATACACATACATATATATAAATGCATATGCATAAATATGCATATATATATGTGCATATGTGTGCATGTAGAGAGAGCTAGAGAGAGGTAGAGAGGTAGAGGTGTAGAGGTAGAGGTAGAGAGGTAGATAGTTAGAGGCGTAGAGAGGTAGAGGTGTAGAGAGGTAGAGGTGTAGAGAGGAAGAGAATAGTAGAGAGAGGGGTAGAGAGAGGTAGAGAGTAGAGAGTAAGTAGTAGAGAGAAGTAGAGAGTAAGCATTAGAGAGTAGTAGACAGTGAGAAGTAGAGAGTGAGTAGTAGAGAGTGAGTAGTAGAGAGTAGTAGAGAGTGAGTAGTAGAGAGTGAGTAGTACAGAGTAGTAGAGAGTGAGTAGCAGAGAGAGAGTAGTAGAGAGTGAGTAGTAGAGTGAGTAGTAGAGAGTAGTAGAGAGAGAGAGTAGTAGAGAGAGAGAGTAATAGAGAGTAGTAGAGAGTGAATAGTAGAGTGAGTAGTAGTAATGAGTGAGTAGTAAATAGTAGTAGAGAGTGGTAGAGAGAGAGTAGCAGAGAGTGAGTAGTAGAGTGAGAAGTAGAGTGAGTAGAAGAGAGTGAAAAGTAGAGAGTAGTAGAGAGAGAGTATTAGAGAGTAGTAGAGAGTGAGTTGTAGAGAGTGAGTAGTGGAGAGTAGTAGAGAGTGAGTAGTAGAGAGTGAGTAGCAGAGAGAGAGTAGTAGAGAGTGAGTAGTAGAGTGAGTAGCAGAGAGTGAGTAGTAGAGTGAGTAGTAGAGAGATAGTAGTAGAAACTGAGTAGTAGAGAGTCGTAGAGAGTGAGTAGTAGAGAGTGAGTAGCAGAGTGAGTAGTAGAGAGTAGTAGAGTGAGAGTATTAGAGAGTGAGTAGTAGAGAGGAGTAGAGAGTGAGGAGTAAAGAGTAGAAGAGAGTGAGTAGTGGAGAGTGAGTAGTAGAGAGAGAAGTAGAGAGTAAGCAGTAGAGAGCAGTAGAGAGTGGGTAGTAGAGAGTGAGTAGTAGAGAGAGAGTAGTAGGGAGTAGTAGAGTAGTAGAGAGTGAGTAGTAGAGTGAGTAGTAGAGAGTAGTGGAGTAGTAGAGAGTGAGTAGTAGAGTAAGTAGTAGGGAGTAGTAGAGAGTGAGTAGTAGACTGAGTAGTAGAGAGTGAGTAGTAGAGAGCGAGTAGTAGAGAGTGAGTAGTAGAGAGTGAGTAGTAGAGAGTAAGAAGTATAGAGCGAGTAGTAGAGAGTGAATAGTAGAGAGTGAGTAGTAGAGAGTGAGTAGTAGGGAGTAGTAGAGAGTGAGTAGTAGAGAGTAGTGGAGTAGTAGAGACTGAGTAGTAGTGTGAGTAGTAGAGAGTAGTAGAGAGTGGGTAGTAGAGAGTGAGTAGTAGAGAGTAGTAGACAGTAGTAGAGAGTGAGTAGTAGAGTGAGAAGTAGAGTGAGATGTAGAGAGTGAGTAGTAGAGAGTAGTAGATAGTGAGTAGTAGAGAGTGAGTAGCAGAGAGAGAGTAGTAGAGAGTGAGTAGTAGAGTGAGAAGTAGAGAGTGAGTAGTAGAGTGAGAAGTAGAGAGTGAGTAGTAGAGTGAGTAGTAGAGAGATAGTAGTAGAACGTGAGTAGTAGAGAGTGAGTAGCAGAGAGAGAACAGAGAGTGAGTAGTAGAGTGAGTAGCAGAGTGAGTAGTTGAGAGTAGTAGAGAATAGTAGAGAGAGAGTATTAGAGAGTGAGTAGTGGAGAGTAGTAGAGAGTGAGTAGTAGAGAGTGAGTAGCAGAGAGAGAGTAGTAGAGAGTTAGTAGTAGAGTGAGTAGCAGAGAGTGAGTAGTAGAGTGAGTAGTAGAGAGATAGTAGTAGAAACTGAGTAGTAGAGAGTCGTAGAGAGTGAGTAGTAGAGAGTGAGTAGCAGAGTGAGTAGTAGAGAGTAGTAGAGGGAGAGTATTAGAGAGTGAGTAGTAGAGAGGAGTAGAGAGTGAGGAGTAAAGAGTAGAAGAGAGTGAGTAGTGGAGAGTGAGTAGTAGAGAGAGAAGTAGAGAGTAAGCAGTAGAGAGCAGTAGAGAGTGGGTAGTAGAGAGTGAGTAGTAGAGACAGAGTAGTAGGGAGTAGTAGAGTAGTAGAGAGTGAGTAGTAGAGTGAGTAGTAGAGAGTAGTGGAGTAGTAGAGAGTGAGTAGTAGAGTAAGTAGTAGGGAGTAGTAGAGAGTGAGTAGTAGACTGAGTAGTATAGAGTGAGTAGTAGAGAGCGAGTAGTAGAGAGTGAGTAGTAGAGAGTGAGTAGTAGAGAGTAAGAAGTATAGAGCAAGTAGTAGAGAGTGAATAGTAGAGAGTGAGTAGTAGAGAGTGAGTAGTAGGGAGTAGTAGAGAGTGAGTAGTAGAGAGTGAGTAGTGGAGAGTGAGTAGTATAGAGAGAGTAGTATAGAGCGAGTACTAGAGAGTGAATAGTAGAGAGTGAGTAGTAGAGAGTGAGTAGTAGAGAGTAGTAGAGTGAGTAGTAGAGAGTGAGTACTAGAGAGAGAGTAGTAGAGAGTAGTAGAGAGTGAGTAGTAGAATAGTAGAGAGTGAGTGGTAGAGAGTAGTAGAGAGTAGTCGAGTGAGTAGTAGAGAGTAGTTGAGAGAGAGAGTAGTAGAGAGTATAGTAGTGAGTAGTAGAGTAATAGAGAGTGAGTAGTAGAGAGTGAGTAGTAGAGTGAGTAGTAGAGAGAGAGTTTTAGAGAGTGCGTAGTAGAGAGTGGTAGAGAGTGAGTAGTAGAGAGTGAGTAGTAGAGTGAGTAGTAGAGGAGTAGAGAGTAGTAAAGAGAGAGTAATAGAGAGTGAGTAGTAGAGAGTAGTAGAGAGTGAGTAGTAAAGAGTAGTAGAGAGTGAGTAGTAGAGAGTGAGTAATAGAGAGAGAGTAGTAGAGAGTGAGCAGTAGTGAGCAGTAGAGAGTGAGTAGTAGAGAGTGAGTAGTAGAGAGAGTAGTAGGGAGTAGTAGAGTAGTAGAGGGTGAGTAGTAGAGAGTAGTGGAGTAGTAGAGAGTGAGGAGTAGGGAGTAGTAGAGAGTGAGTAGTAGAGTGAGTAGTAGAGTAGTAAAGAGCAAGTAGTACAGAGCAAGTAGTAGAGAGTGTGTAGTAGAGAGTGAGTAGTAGAGAGTGATTAGTAGAGAGTAGTAGAGTAGAAGAGAGTGAGTAGTAGAGTGAGCAGTAGAGTGTAGTAGATAGCGAGTAGTGGAGAGTCAGTAATAGAGAGTGAGTAGTAGAGAGCAAGTAGTAGAGAGTGAATAGTAGTGTGAGTAGTAGAGAGTGAGTAGTAGAGAGTAGTAGAGTGAGTAGTAGAGAGTGAATACTAGAGAGAGAGTAGTAGAGAATACTAGAGAGTGAAAAGTAGAGTAGTAGAGAGTGAGTGGAAGAGCGTAGTTGAGAGTAGTCGAGTGAGTAGTAGAGAGTAGTAGAGAGTGAGTAGTAGAGAGAGTAGTAGAGTAGTAGAGAGTGAGTGGTAGAGAGTGAGTAGTAGAAAATGAGTAGTGGAGATTGAGTAGTAGAGAGGGAGTTGTAGAGAGTGAGTAGTAGAGGGTGAGTAGTAGAGAGTAAGTAATAGAGAGAGAGTAGTAGAGAGGGAGTAGTAGAGAGGGAGTAGTAGAGAGAGAGTGGTAGAGAAAGAGTAGTAAAGAGTGAATAGTAGAGAGTGAGTAGTAGAGAGTGAGTAGTAGAGAGTAGTAGAGAGTAGTAGAGTGAGTAGTAGATAGTAGTAGACAGTGAGTAATAGAGAGTGAGTAGTAGAGTGTGAGTAGTAGAGAGTAGTAGTAGAGAGTAGTAGTAGAGAGTAGTAGAGAGTAGTAGAGAGTGAGTATTAGAGAGTGAGTATTAGAGAGTAGAGGTGAGTGAGTAGTAAAGAGTGAGTAGTTTAATTTAAAAGGAACACAATGAGGGGGTTCATTTTGCCATCGAAATTATGATTAGTGCTGAAAAAAAAACATTAGGGCACATTTTGAGTGACTTCTCAAATCCTCTTTTATTTCAATAAAAAATTCTGCCATGCAGACTGAAACATGCACTTTTAATACCAGCAGCAGACTTCCCTGGTGAGCAGAAGCTTTACTACAGTCATCTAATAAGCAACTAGAGTGCTAACATTCAGAATTTATGGCAAATGTGTGACATTTGTAAAAAGCTGAAAGTATTTCCTACTGAGGAGACTGTAGTAAATGAGGAAATTAGGAAACTTCATAACAAATAAGTCTCTCAAGATGGCCACAACAGACAAAAGAGCCCAAATGTAGTACAAATATCACCCAGATGTAGCCCACGTATAGCCCAATGACAGAATTTCCCAGAGTGTTCTAAAGAACAACTAGAGCTCTAACAGTCTGACTTATGACAAAAGTATGGCACACCTGAAGCCATCTTTATTGGAATAAAGTGGTAACACTTAAAACATTTAATTTGCAAAGGAACAAAATGAGGGGGTTCATTTTGCCATAGAAATTATGATTAGTGCTGCAGAAAGAAAAATTAGGGCACATTTTGCCTTCTCAAATTCTCTTCTATTTCATTAAAATATTCTGACATGCAGACTCAAATATGCACTTTGAATACCAGCAGCAGACTTCCCTGGTGAGCAGTAGCTTTACTACAGTAATCTAATGAGAAACTAGAGTGCTAACATTCAGAATTTATGGCAAATGCGTGACACATCTGAATGCCTTCTTGATGGAACCATAGTAAACAAGCATTGAAAATGCAATAGGTCTCGCCCTCGTTTAAGTTAAAGCAATTCTGTTTGTAATTAGGTTGCTTTTTAGCTTTGCTTGTATTAGTGTTTTTCAAACTTTCATGTACATAACATGCATATGTATGCATATATGTATATGTATATGTATGCATGCATTTATATTTGTATTTATATAGATATGCAGATTACATATATGTTTATAAAAGTATATATATACACATACATATATATAAATGCATATGCATAAATATGCATATATATATATGTGCATATGTGTGCATGTAGAGAGAGCTAGAGAGAGGTAGAGAGGTAGAGGTGTAGAGGTAGAGGTAGAGAGGTAGAGAGGAAGAGGTAGATAGTTAGAGGTGTAGAGAGGTAGAGGTGTAGAGAGGTAGAGAATAGTAGAGAGAGAGGTAGAGAGAGGTAGAGAGGTAGAGAGTAGAGAGTGAGTAGGAGAGAGTAGTAGAGAGTGAGTAGTAGAGAGTGAGTATTAGAGAGTAGTAGACAGTGAGAAGTAGAGAGTGAGTAGTAGAGAGTGAGTAGTAGAGAGTAGTAGAGAGTGAGTAGTAGAGAGTGAGTAGTACAGAGTAGTAGAGAGTGAGTAGCAGAGAGAGAGTAGTTTAGAGTGAGTAGAAGAGTGAGTAGTAGAGAGTAGTAGAGAGAGAGTAGAAGAGAGAGAGAGTAATAGAGAGTAGTAGAAAGTGAATAGTAGAGTGAGTAGTAGTAATGAGTGAGTAGTAAAGAGTAGTAGAGAGTGGTAGAGAGAGAGTAGTAGAGAGTGAGTAGTAGAGTGTGTAGTAGAGTGAGTAGAAGAGAGTGAACAGTAGAGAGTAGTAGAGAGTGAGTATTAGAGAGTAGTAGAGAGTGAGTTGTAGAGAGTCAGTAGTAGAGAGTAGTAGAGTGAGTAGTAGAGAGTGAGTAGTAGAGTGAGTAGTAGAGAGATAGTAGTAGAAAGTGAGTAGTAGAGAGTCGTAGAGAGTAAGTAGTAGAGAGTGAGTAGCAGAGTGAGTAGTAGAGAGTAGTAGAGAGTAGTATAGTGAGAGTATTAGAGAGTGAGTAGTAGAGAGGAGTAGAGAGTGAGGAGTAAAGAGTAGAAGAGAGTGAGTAGTAGAGAGTGAGTAGTAGAGAGAGAAGTAGAGAGTAAGCAGTAGAGAGCAGTAGAGAGTGAGTAGTAGAGAGTGAGTAGTAGAGAGAGAGTAGTAGGGAGTAGTAGAGTAGTAGAGAGTGGGTAGTAGAGAGTGAGTAGTAGAGAGTAGTGGAGTAGTAAAGAGTGAGTAGTAGAGTAAGTAGTAGGGAGTAGTAGAGAGTGAGGAGTAGAGAGTGAGTTGTAGAGAGAGTAGTAGAGAGTTGTAGAGTAAAAGAGAGTGAGTAGTAGAGTGAGCAGTAGAGAGTGGTAGAGAGTGAGTAGTAGAGAGTGAGTAGTGGAGAGTGAGTAGTAGAGAGAGAAGTAGAGAGTAAGCAGTAGAGAGCAGTAGAGAGTGAGTAGTAGAGAGTGAGTAGTAGAGAGAGAGTAGTAGGGAGTACTAGAGTAGTAGAGAGTGGGTAGTAGAGAGTGAGTAGTAGAGAGTAGTGGAGTAGTAAAGAGTGAGTAGTAGAGTAAGTAGTAGGGAGTAGTAGAGAGTGAGTAGTAGAGAGTGAGTTGTAGAGAGAGTAGTAGAGAGTAGTAGAGTAGAAGAGAGTGAGTAGAAGAGTGAGCAGTAGAGAGTAGTAGAGAGTGAGTAGTAGAGAGTGAGTAGTGGAGAGTGAGTAGTAGAGAGTGAGTAGTATAGAGCGAGAAGTAGAGAGTGAATAGTAGAGAGTGAGTAGTAGAGAGTGAGTAATAGAGAGTAGTAGAGAGTGAGTAGTAGAGAGTAGTGGAGTAGTAGAGACTGAGAAGTAGAGTGAGTAGTAGAGAGTAGTAGAGAGTGGGTAGTGGAGAGTGAGTAGTAGAGAGAGAAGTAGAGAGTAAGCAGTAGAGAGCAGTAGAGAGTGAGTAGTAGAGAGTGAGTAGTAGAGAGAGAGTAGTAGGGAGTAGTAGAGTAGTAGAGAGTGGGTAGTAGAGAGTGAGTAGTAGAGAGTAGTGGAGTAGTAAAGAGTGAGTAGTAGAGTAAGTAGTAGGGAGTAGTAGAGAGTGAGTAGTAGAGAGTGAGTTGTAGAGAGAGTAGTAGAGAGTAGTAGAGTAGAAGAGAGTGAGTAGTAGAGTGAGCAGTAGAGAGTAGTAGAGAGTGAGTAGTAGAGAGTGAGTAGTGGAGAGTGAGTAGTAGAGAGTGAGTAGTATAGAGCGAGAAGTAGAGAGTGAATAGTAGAGAGTGAGTAGTAGAGAGTGAGTAGTAGAGAGTAGTAGAGAGTGAGTAGTAGAGAGTAGTGGAGAGTAGTAGAGAGTGAGTAGTAGAGTGAGTAGTAGAGTGAGTAGAAGAGAGTGAGTAGTAGAGAGTAGTAGAGAGTGAGTATTAGAGAGTAGTAGAGAGTGAGTTGTAGAGAGTGAGTAGTAGAGAGTAGTAGAGAGTGAGTAGTAGAGAGCGAGTAGCAGAGAGAGAGTAGTAGAGAGTGAGTAGTAGAGTGAGAAGTAGAGAGTGAGTAGTAGAGTGAGTAGTAGAGAGATAGTAGTAGAACGTGAGTAGTAGAGAGTCGTAGAGTGAGTAGTAGAAAGTGAGTAGTAGAGTGAATAGCAGAGTGAGTAGAAGAGAGTAGTAGCGAGCAGTAGAGAGAGAGTATTAGAGAGTGAGTAGTAGAGAGGAGTACAGAGTGAGGAGTAAAGAGTAGTAGAGAGTGAGTAGTAGAGAGAGAGTAGTAGAGAGTAAGCAGTAGAGAGCAGTAGAGAGTGAGTAGTAGAGAGTGAGTAGTAGAGAGAGAGTAGTAGGGAGTAGTACAGTAGTAGAGAGTGAGTAGTAGAGAGTGAGTAGTAGAGAGTAGTGGAGTAGTAGAGTTTAAGTAGTAGACTAAGTAGTAGGGAGTAGTAGAGAGTGAGTAGTAGAGTGAGTAGTAGAGAGCAAGTAGTAGAGAGTGTGTAGTAGAGAGTGAGTAGTAGAGAGAGTAGTAGAGAGTAGTAGAGTAGAAGAGAGTGAGTAGTAGAGTGAGCAGTAGAGAGTAGTAGAGAGCGAGTAGTAGAGAGTGAGTAGTGGAGAGTGAGTAGTATAGAGTGAGTAGTATAGAGTGAGTAGTAGAGAGTGGATAGTAGAGAGTGGATAGTAGAGAGTGAGTAGTAGAGTGTGAGTAGTAGAGAGTAGTAGACAGTGAGTAGTAGAGAGAAAGTAGTAGAGAGTGAGTCGTAGAGAGTAGTAGAGTGAGTAGTAGAGCGTTAGTACTAGAGAGAGGGTAGTAGAGAGTAGTAGAGAGTAAGTAGTAGAATAGTAGAGAGTGAGTGGTAGAGAGTAGTAGAGAGTAGTCGAGTGAATAGTAGAGAGTAGTTGAGAGAGAGAGTAGTAGAGAGTGTAGTATTGAGTAGTAGAGTAGTAGGTAATGAGTAGTAGAGAGTGAGTAGTAGAGAGAGTAGTAGAGAGAGGTAGAGAGTGAATAGTAGAGACTGAGTAGTAGAGAGTGAGTAGTTGAGATTAGTAGAAAGCGAGTAGTAGAGAGTGAGTAGTAGAGAGGGAGTACTAGAGAGAGTAGTAGAGAGTGAGTAGTAGAGAGTGAGTAGTAGAGAGTGAGTTGTAGAGAGAGTAGTAGAGAGTAGTAGAGTAAAAGAGAGTGAGTAGTAGAGTGAGCAGTAGAGAGTAGTAGAGAGTGAGTAGTAGAGAGTGAGTAGTGGAGAGTGAGTAGTAGAGAGAGAAGTAGAGAGTAAGCAGTAGAGAGCAGTAGAGAGTGAGTAGTAGAGAGTGAGTAGTAGAGAGAGAGTAGTAGGGAGTACTAGAGTAGTAGAGAGTGGGTAGTAGAGAGTGAGTAGTAGAGAGTAGTGGAGTAGTAAAGAGTAAGTAGTAGAGTAATTAGTAGGGAGTAGTAGAGAGTGAGAAGTAGAGAGTGAGTTGTAGAGAGAGTAGTAGAGAGTAGTAGAGTAGAAGAGAGTGAGTAGTAGAGTGAGCAGTAGAGAGTAGTAGAGAGTGAGTAGTAGAGAGTGAGTAGTGGAGAGTGAGTAGTAGAGAGTGAGTAGTATAGAGCGAGAAGTAGAGAGTGAATAGTAGAGAGTGAGTAGTAGAGAGTGAGTAGTAGAGAGTAGTAGAGAGTGAGTAGTAGAGAGTAGTGGAGTAGTAGAGACTGAGTAGTAGAGTGAGTAGTAGAGAGTAGTAGAGAGTGGGTAGTGGAGAGTGAGTAGTAGAGAGAGAAGTAGAGAGTAAGCAGTAGAGAGCAGTAGAGAGTGAGTAGTAGAGAGTGAGTAGTAGAGAGAGAGTAGTAGGGAGTAGTAGAGTAGTAGAGAGTGGGTAGTAGAGAGTGAGTAGTAGAGAGTAGTGGAGTAGTAAAGAGTGAGTAGTAGAGTAAGTAGTAGGGAGTAGTAGAGAGTGAGTAGTAGAGAGTGAGTTGTAGAGAGAGTAGTAGAGAGTAGTAGAGTAGAAGAGAGTGAGTAGTAGAGTGAGCAGTAGAGAGTAGTAGAGAGTGAGTAGTAGAGAGTGAGTAGTGGAGAGTGAGTAGTAGAGAGTGAGTAGTATAGAGCGAGAAGTAGAGAGTGAATAGTAGAGAGTGAGTAGTAGAGAGTGAGTAGTAGAGAGTAGTAGAGAGTGAGTAGTAGAGAGTAGTGGAGTAGTAGAGACTGAGTAGTAGAGTGAGTAGTAGAGAGTAGTAGAGAGTGGGTAGTAGGGAGTGAGTAGTAGAGAGTAGTAGAGAGTAGTAGAGAGTGAGTAGTAGAGTGAGTAGTAGAGCGAGTAGAAGAGAGTGAGTAGTAGAGAGTAGTAGAGAGTGAGTATTAGAGAGTAGTAGAGAGTGAGTTGTAGAGAGTGAGTAGTAGAGAGTAGTAGAGAGTGAGTAGTAGAGAGCGAGTAGCAGAGAGAGAGTAGTAGAGAGTGAGTAGTAGAGTGAGAAGTAGAGAGTGAGTAGTAGAGTGAGTAGTAGAGAGATAGTAGTAGAACATGAGTAGTAGAGAGTCGTAGAGTGAGTAGTAGAAAGTGAGTAGTAGAGTGAATAGCAGAGTGAGTAGTAGAGAGTAGTAGCGAGTAGTAGAGAGAGAGTATTAGAGAGTGAGTAGTAGAGAGGAGTACAGAGTGAGGAGTAAAGAGTGGTAGAGAGTGAGTAGTAGAGAGAGAGTAGTAGAGAGTAAGCAGTAGAGAGCAGTAGAGAGTGAGTAGTAGAGAGTGAGTAGTAGTAGAGAGAGTAGTAGGGAGTAGTACAGTAGTAGAGAGTGAGAAGTAGAGAGTGAGTAGTAGAGAGTAGTGGAGTAGTAGAGTTTAAGTAGTAGAGTAAGTAGTAGGGAGTAGTAGAGAGTGTAGAGTGAGTAGTAGATAGTGAGTAGTAGAGAGCGAGTAGTAGAGAGTGAGTAGTGGAGAGTGAGTAGTATAGAGTGAGTAGTATAGAGTGAGTAGTAGAGAGTGGATAGTAGAGAGTGGATAGTAGAGAGTGAGTAGTAGAGTGTGAGTAGTAGAGAGTAGTAGAGAGTGAGTAGTAGAGAGAAAGTAGTAGAGAGTGAGTCGTAGAGAGTAGTAGAGTGAGTAGTAGAGCGTTAGTACTAGAGAGAGGGTAGTAGAGAGTAGTAGAGAGTAAGTAGTAGAATAGTAGAGAGTGAGTGGTAGAGAGTAGTAGAGAGTAGTCGAGTGAATAGTAGAGAGTAGTTGAGAGAGAGAGTAGTAGAGAGTGTAGTATTGAGTAGTAGAGTAGTAGAGAATGAGTAGTAGAGAGTGAGTAGTAGAGAGAGTAGTAGAGAGAGGTAGAGAGTGAATAGTAGAGACTGAGTAGTAGGGAGTGAGTAGTTGAGATTAGTAGAGAGCGAGTAGTAGAGAGTGAGTAGTAGAGAGGGAGTACTAGAAAGAGTAGTAGAGAGTGAGTAGTAGAGAGTGAGTAGTAGAGTGAGTAGTAGAGAGAGAGTATTAGAGAGTGCATAGCAGAGAGTCGTAGAGAGTGAGTAGTAGAGAGTGAGTAGTAGAGTGAGTAGTAGAGTGAGTAGTAGAGAGTAGTAGAGAGTAGTAAAGAGAGAGTAGTAGAGAGTGAGTAGTAGAGAGTAGTAGAGAGTGAGTAGTAGAGAGTGAGTAGTAGAGAGAAAGTAGTAGAGAGTGAGCAGTAGTGAGCAGTAGAGAGTGAGTAGTAGAGAGTGAGTAGTAGAGAGAGAGTAGTAGGGAGTAGTAGAGTAGTAGAGAGTGAGTAGTAGAGAGTAGTGGAGTAGTAGAGAGTGTGTAGTAGGGAGTGAGTAGTAGAGACTGATTAGTAGAGAGAGTAGTAGAGTAGAAGAGAGTGAGTAGTAGAGTAGAGTAGTAGAGTGAGCAGTAGAGAGTAGTAGTAGATAGTGAGTAGTGAAGAGTCAGTTATAGAGAGTGAGTAGTAGAGAGCAAGTAGTAGAGAGTGAATAGTAGTGTGAGTAGTAGAGAGTGAGTAGTAGAGAGTAGTAGAGAGTGAGTAGTAGAGAGAGAGTAGTGGAGAGTGAGTAGTAGAGAGTAGTAGAGTGAATACTAGAGAGAGAGTAGTAGAGAGTACTAGAGTAGAAGAGAGTGAGTAGTAGAGTGAGCAGTAGAGAG
Source organism: Triturus cristatus (assembly GCF_964204655.1). Taxonomy (NCBI): domain Eukaryota; kingdom Metazoa; phylum Chordata; class Amphibia; order Caudata; family Salamandridae; genus Triturus; species Triturus cristatus. Next base: position 168,415,714 of record NC_140582.1, read on the forward strand.
TAGTAGATAGCGAGTAGTGGAGAGTCAGTTATAGAGAGTGAGTAGTAGAGAGCAAGTAGTAAAGAGTGAATATTAGTGTGAGTAGTAGAGAGTGAGTAGTAGAGAGTAGTAGAGAGTGAGTAGTGGAGAGAGAGTAGTGGAGAGTGAGTAGTAGAGAGTAGTAGAGTGAGTAGTAGAGAGTGAATACTAGAGAGAGAGTAGTAGAGAGTACTAGAGAGAGTAGTAGAGTAGTAGAGAGTGAGTAGTAGAGAGTGAGTAGTAGAAAGTAATTTGCAAAGGAACAAAATGAGGGGGTTCATTTTGCCATAGAAATTATGATTAGTGCTGCAGAAAGAAAAATGAGGGCACATTTTGCCTTCTCAAATCCTCTTCTATTTCATTAAAATATTCTGACATGCAGACTGAAATATGCACTTTGAATACCAGCAGCAGACTTCCCTGGTGAGCAGTAGCTTTACTACAGTAATCTAATGAGAAACTAGAGTGTTACCTTTCTGAATTTATGGCAAATGCGTGACACATCTGAATGCCTTCTTGATGGAACCATAGTAAACAAGCATTGAAAATGCAATAGGGCTCGTCCTCGTTTAAGTTAAAGCAATTCTGTTTGTAATTAGGTGGCTTTTTAGCCTTGCTTGTATTAGTGTTTTTCAAACTTTCATGTACATAACATGCATATGTATGCATATATGTATATGTATATGTATGCATGCATTTGTATTTGTATTTTCATTTATATAGATATGCAGATTACATATATGTTTATATATGTATATATATATACACATACATATATATTAATGCATATGCATATATATGCATATATATATGTGCATATGTGTGCATGTAGAGAGAGCTAGAGAGAGGTAGAGAGGTAGAGGTGTAGAGGTAGATGTAGAGAGGTAGAGAGGTAGAGAGGTAGAGGTAGATAGTTAGAGATGTAGAGAGGTAGAGGTGTAGAGAGGTAGAGAATAGTAAAGAGAGAGGTAGAGAGAGGTAAAGAGGTAGAGAGTAGAGAGTGAGTAGTAGAGAGTGAGTAGTAGAGAGTGAGTATTAGAGAGTAGTAGACAGTGAGAAGTAGAGAGTGAGTAGTAGAGAGTGAGTAGTAGGGAGTGAGTAGTACAGAGTAGTAGAGAGTGAGTAGCAGAGAGAGAGTAGTAGAGAGTAGTAGAGAGAGAGTAGTAGAGAGTAGTGGAGTAGTAGAGAGTGTGTAGTAGGGAGTGAGTAGTAGAGACTGATTAGTAGAGAGAGTAGTAGAGTAGAAGAGAGTGAGTAGTAGAGTGAGCAGTAGAGAGTAGTAGATAGCGAGTAGTGGAGAGTCAGTTATAGAGAGTGAGTAGTAGAGAGCAAGTAGTAGAGAGTGAATAGTAGTGTGAGTAGTAGAGAGTGAGTAGTAGAGAGTAGTAGAGAGTGAGTAGTAGAGAGAGAGAGTAGTGGAGAGTGAGTAGTAGAGAGTAGTAGAGTGAGTAGTAGAGAGTGAATACTAGAGAGAGAGTAGTAGAGAGTACTAGAGAGTGAGAAGTAGAGTAGTAAAGAGTGAGTGGTAGAGCATAGTAGAGAGTAGTCGAGTGAGTAGGAGAGAGAAGTAGAGAGTGAGTAGTAGAGAAAGTAGTAGAGTAGTAGAGAGTGAGTAGTAGAGAGTGAGTAGTAGAAAGTAATTTGCATAGGAACAAAATGAGGGGGTTTATTTTGCCATAGAAATTATGATTAGTGCTGCAGAAAGAAAAATTAGGGCACATTTTGCCTTCTCAAATCCTCTTCTGTTCCATTAAAATATTCTGACATGCAGACTGAAATATGCACTTTGAATACCAGCAGCAGACTTCCCTGGTGAGCAGTAGCATTACTACAGTAATCTAATGAGAAACTAGAGTGTTAACTTTCTGAATTTATGGCAAATGCGTGACACATCTGAATGCCTTCTTGATGGAACCATAGTAAACAAACATTGAAAATGCAATAGGGCTCGCCCTCGTTTAAGTTAAAGCAATTCTGTTTGTAATTAGGTGGCTTTGTAGCCTTGCTTGTATTAGTGTTTTTCAAACTTTCATGTACATAACATGCATATGTATGCATATATGTATATGTGTATGTATGCATGCATTTGTATTTGTATTTGTATTTATATAGATATGCAGATTACATATATGTTTATATATGTATATATACACATACATATATATAAATGCATATGCATATATATATATGCATATATATATATGTGCATATGTGTGTATGTAGAGAGAGCTAGAGAGAGGTAGAGAGGTAGAGGTGTAGAGGTAGCGGTAGAGAGGTAGAGAGGTAGAGGTAGATAGTTAGAGATGTAGAGAGGTAGAGGTGTAGAGAGGTAGAGAATAGTAGAGAGAGAGGTATAGAGAGGTAAAGAGGTAGAGAGTAGAGAGTGAGTAGTAGAGAGTGAGTAGTAGAGAGTGAGTATTAGAGAGTAGTAGACAGTGAGAAGTAGAGAGTGAGTAGTAGAGAGTGAGTAGTAGAGAGTAGTAGAGAGTGAGTAGTAGAGAGTGAGTAGTACAGAGTAGTAGAGAGTGAGTAGCAGAGAGAGAGTAGTAGAGAGTAGTAGAGAGTAGTAGAGAGAGAGTAGTAGAGATAGAGAATTAGAGAGTAGTAGAGAGTGAGTAGTAGAGTGAGTAGTAGAGTGAGTAGAAGAGAGTGAGCAGTAGAGAGTATTAGAGAGTGAGTATTAGAGAGTAGTAGAGAGTGAGTTGTAGAGAGTGAGTAGTAGAGAGTAGTAGAGAGTGAGTAGTAGAGAGTGAGTAGCAGAGGGAGAGTAGTAGAGAGTGAGTAGTAGAGTGAGTAGTAGAGAGTGAGTAGTAGAGTGAGTAGTAGAGAGATAGTAATAGAAAGTGAGTAGTAGAGAGTCGTAGAGAGTGAGTAGTAGAGAGTGAGTAGCAGAGTGAGTAGTAGAGAGTAGTAGAGTGAGAGTATTAGAGAGTGAGTAGTAGAGAGGAGTAGATAGTGAGGAGTAAAGAGTAGTAGAGAGTGAGTAGTAGAGAGTGAGTAATAGAGAGAGAAGTAAAGAGTAAGCAGTAGAGAGTGAGTTGTAGAGAGTGAGTAGTAGAGAGAGAGTAGTAGGGAGTAGTAGAGTAGTAGAGAGTGAGTAGGAGAGAGTGAGTAGTAGAGAGTAGTGGAGTAGTAGAGAGTGAGTAGTAGAGTAAGTAGTAGGGAGTAGTAGAGTGTGAGTAGTAGACTGAGTAGTAGAGAGTGAGTAGTAGAGAGCAAGTAGTAGAGAGTGTGTAGTAGAGAGTGAGTTGTAGAGAGAGTAGTAGAGTGAGCAGTAGAGAGTGAGTACTAGAGAGAGAGTAGTAGAGAGTGAGTAGTAGAGTAGTAGAGAGTGAGTGGTACAGAGTAGTAGAGAGTAGTCGATTGAGTAGTAGAGAGTAGTTGAGAGAGAGTAGTAGAGAGTATAGTATTGAGTAGTAGAGTAGTAGAGAGTGAGTAGTAGAGAGTGAGTAGTAGAGAGAGTAGCAGAGAGAGGTAGAGAGTGAGTAGTAGAGATTGAGTAGTAGAGAGTGAGTAGTTGAGATTAGTAGAGAGCGAGTAGTAGAGAGTGAGTAGTAGAGAGGGAGTACTAGAGAGAGAGTAGTAGAGAGTGAGTCGTAGAGAGTGAGTAGTAGAGTGAGTAGTAGAGAGAGAGTATTAGAGAGTGCGTAGTAGAGAGTCGTAGAGAGTGAGTAGTAGAGAATGAGTAGTGGAGTGAGTACTAGAGTGAGTTGTAGAGAGTAGTAGAGAGTAGTAAAGAGAGAGTAGTAGAGAGTGAGTAGTAGAGAGTGAGTAGTAGAGAGTGAGTAGTAAAGAGAAGTAGAGAGTGAGAAGTAGAGAGAGAGTAGTAGAGAGTGAGCAGTAGTGAGCAGTAGAGAGTGAGTAGTAGAGAGTGAGTCGTAGAGAGTGAGTTGTAGAGAGTAGTGGAGTAGTAGAGAGTGAGAAGTAGGGAGTAGTAGAGAGTGAGTAGTATAGTGAGTAGTAGAGTAGTAGAGAGCAAGTAGTAGAGAGTGTGTAGTAGAGAGTGAGTAGTAGAGAGTGATTAGTAGAGAGAGTAGTAGAGAGTAGTATAGTAGAAGAGAGTGAGTAGTAGAGTGAGCAGTAGAGAGTAGTAGATAGCTAGTAGTGGAGAGTCAGTAATAGAGAGTGAGTAGTAGAGAGCAAGTAGTAGAGAGTGAATAGTAGTGTGAGTAGTAGAGAGTGAGTAGTAGAGAGTAGTAGAGAGTGAGTAGTAGAGAGAGAGTAGTAGAGAGTGAGTAGAATAGAGTAGTAGAGTGAGTAGTAGAGAGTGAATACTAGAGAGAGAGTACTAGAGAGTACTAGAGAGTGAGAAGTAGAGCAGTAGAGAGTGAGTGGTAGAGCATAGTAGAGAGTAGTCGAGTGAATAGTAGAGAGTGAGTAGTAGAGAGAGTAGTAGAGTAGTAGAGTAGTAGAGAGTGAGTAGTAGAGAGTGAGTAGTAGAAAGTGAGTAGTAGAGAGAGTAGTAGAGAGAGGTAGAGACTAGAGAATGAGTATTAGAGAGTGAGTAGTAGAGAGTGAGTAGAGGAGATTGAGTAGTAGAGAGCAGTGGAGAGCGAGTAGTAGAGAGTGAGTAGTAGAGAGTGAGTAGTAGAGAGTGAGTAATAGAGAGAGAGTAGTAGAGAGAGAGTAGTAGAGAGGGAGTAGTAGAGAGAGAGTGGTAGAGAAAGAGTAGTAAAGAGTGAGTAGTAGAGAGTGAGTAGTATAGAGTGAGTAGTAGAGAGTGAGTGGTAGAGAGTAGTAGAGAGTGAGTAATAGAGAGTGAGTAGTAGAGAGTGAGTAGTAGAGAGTAGGAGTAGAGAATAGTAGTAGAGAGTAGTAGAGAGTAGTAGTGAGTGAGTAGTAAAGATTGAGTAGTTTTATTTAAAAGGAACACAATGAGGGGGTTCATTTTGCCATAGAAATTATCATTAGTGCTGAAAAAAACCATTAGGGCACATTTTGAGTGACTTCTCAAATCCTCTTCTATTTCAATAAAATATTCTGACATGCAGACTGAAACATGCACTTTCAATACCAGCAGCAGACTTCCCTGGTGAGCAGGAGCTTTACTACAGTGATCTAATAAGCAACTAGAGTGCTAAATTTCCGAATTTATGGCAAATCTTTGACATTTGTAAAAAACTGAAAGTATTTCCTCCTGAAGAGACTGGAGTAAATGAGGAAATTAGGAAACTTCATAACAAATAAGTCTCGCAAGATGGCCACCACAGACAAAAGAGCCCAAATGTAGTACAAATATCACCCAGATGTAGCCCACGTATAGCCCAATTACAGAATTTCCCAGAGTGTTCTAAAGAACAACTAGAGCTCTAACAGTCTTACTTATGACAAAAGTTTGGCACACCTAAAGCCATCTTTATTGGAATAAAGTGGGAACACTTAAAACATTTAATTTGCAAAGGAACAAAATGAGGGGGTTCATTTTGCCATAGAAATTATGATTAGTGCTGCAGAAAGAAAAATTACGGCACATTTTGCCTTCTCAAATCCTCTTCTATTTCATTAAAATATTCTGACATGCACACTGAAATATGCACTTTGAATACCAGCAGCAGACTTCCCTGGTGAGCAGTAGCTTTACTACAGTGATCTAATGAGAAACTAGAGTGCTAACATTCAGAATTTATGGCAAATGCGTGACACATCTGAATGCCTTCTTGATGGAACCATAGTAAACAAGCATTGAAAATGCAATAGGTCTCGCCCTCGTTTAAGTTAAAGCAATTCTGTTTGTAATTAGGTGGCTTTTTAGCTTTGCTTGTATTAGTGTTTTTCAAACTTTCATGTACATAACATGCATATGTATGCATATATGTATATGTATATGTATGCATGCATTTGTATTTATATAGATATGCAGATTACATATATGTTTATATATGTATGTATATATATATATATATACACGTACATATGTATAAGTGCATATGCATATATATGCATAATATATGTGCATATGTGTGCATGTAGAGAGAGCTAGAGAGAGGTAGAGAGGTAGAGGTGTAGAGGTAGAGGTAGAGGTAGTGAGGTAGAGAGGTAGACGTAGATAGTTAGAGGTGTAGAGAGGTAGAGGTGTAGAGATGTAGAGAATAGTAGAGAGAGAGGTAGAGAGAGGTAGAGAGGTAGAGAGTAGAGAGTGAGTAGTAGAGAGTCGTAGAGAGTGAGTAGTAGAGAGTGAGTATTAGAGAGTAGTAGACAGTGAGAAGTAGAGAGTGAGTAGTAGAGAGCGAGAAGTAGAGAGTAGTAGAGAGTGAGTAGTACAGAGTAGTAGAGAGTGAGTAGCAGAGAGAGAGTGGTAGAGAGTAGTAGAGAGTGAGTAGTAGAGTGTAGTGGAGTAGTAGAGAGTGAGTAGAAGAGAGTAGTAGAGAGTGAGTAGTAGAGAGAGTAGTAGAGAGTGAGTAGTAGAGTGAGTAGTAGTAATGAGTGAGTAGTAAAGAGTAGTAGAGAGTGGTAGAGAGAGAGTAGTAGAGAGTGAGTAGTAGAGAGTGAGTAGTAGAGAGTTGTAAAGAGTGAGTTATAGGGAGTGAGTAGTAGAGAGAGAGTAGTAGAGGGTGAGTAGTAGAGAGTAGTAGAGAGTGAGTAGTAGAGAGTGATTAGTAGAGAGAGAGTGGTAGAAAGTGGTAGAGTAGTAGAGAGTGAGTAGTAGAGAGCAAATAGTAGCAAGTGTGTAGTAGAGAGTGAGTAGTAGAGAGTATTAGAGAGTGAGTAGTAGAGAGAGTAGAGTGAGAAGTAGAGAGAGTAGTAGAGTAGTAGAGAGTGAGAAGTAGAGTGAGTAGTAGAGAGTAGTTGAGAGCAAGTAGTAGAGAGTGAGTAGTGGAGAGTAAGTAGTAGAGAGTAGTAGAGAGCAAGTAGTAGAGAGTGAGTAGTAGAGAGTGAGTAGTAGAGTGAGAGGTAGAGAGAAGTAGAGAGCAGTAGAGTGAGTAGTGGAGAGTAGTAGAGAGTGAGTAGTAGAGATTGAGTAGTGGAGAGAGTAGTGAGGGTAGTAGAGTAGTAGAGAGTGAGTAGTAGAGAGTGAATAGTAGAGAGTAGTAGAGAGCGAGTAGTAGAGAGTGAGTAGTAGAGAGTAGTAGAGTGAGTAGTAGAGAGTGAGTAGTAGTTAGAGAGTAGTAGAGAGTAGTAGAGAGTGAGTAGTAGAGTAGTAGAGAGTGAGTGGTAGAGAGTAGTAGATAGTAGTAGAGTGAGTAGTAGAGAGTAGTAGAGAGTGTGTAGTAGAGAGTGAGTAGTAGAGAGTTGTAGCGAGTGAGTAGCAGAGAGTGAGTAGTAGAGAGAGAGTAGTAGAGAGTGAGTAGTAGAGAGAGTAGTAGAGAGTGAGTAGTAGAGTGAGTAGTAGTACTGAGTGAGTAGTAAAGAGTAGTAGAGAGTGGTAGAGAGAGAGTAGTAGAGAGTGAGTAGTAGAGTAAGAGTAATAGAGAGTAGTAGAGAGTGAGTAGTAGAGTGAGTAGTAGTAATGAGTGAGTAGTAAAGAGTAGTAGAGAGTGGTAGAGAGAGAGTAGTAGAGAGTGAGTAGTAGAGAGTTGTAAAGAGTGAGTTATAGGGAGTGAGTAGTAGAGAGAGAGTAGTAGAGGGTGAGTAGTAGAGAGTAGTAGAGAGTGAGTAGTAGAGAGTGATTAGTAGAGAGCGTAGTAGAAAGTGGTAGAGTAGTAGAGAGCAAATAGTAGCAAGTGTGTAATAGAGAGTGAGTAGTAGAGAGTATTAGAGAGTGAGTAGTAGAGAGAGTAGAGTGAGAAGTAGAGAGAGTAGTAGAGTAGTAGAGAGTGAGAAGTAGAGTGAGTAGTAGAGAGTAGTTGAGAGCAAGTAGTAGAGAGTGAGTAGTGGAGAGTAAGTAGTAGAGAGTAGTAGAGAGCAAGTAGTAGAGAGTGAGTAGTAGAGAGTGAGTAGTAGAGAGTGAGAAGAGAGTGAGTAGTAGAGAGTAGTAGAGTGAGTAGTAGAGAGTGAGTAGTAGAGAGTGAGTAGTAGAGTAGTAGAGAGTGAGAGGTAGAGAGAAGTAGAGAGTAGTAGAGTGAGTAGTAGAGAGTAGTAGAGAGTGAGTAGTAGAGATTGAGTAGTGGAGAGAGTAGTGAGGGTAGTAGAGTAGTAGAGAGTGAGTAGTAGAAAGTGAATAGTAGAGAGTAGTAGAGAGCGAGTAGTAGAGAGTGAGTAGTAGAGAGTAGTAGAGAGTAGTAGAGTGAGTAGTAGAGAGTGAGTAGTAGAGTAGTAGAAAGTGAGTGGTAGAGAGTAGTAGATAGTAGTAGAGTGAGTAGTAGAGAGTAGTAGAGAGTGTGTAGTAGAGAGTGAGTAGTAGAGATTGAGTAGTGGAGAGAGTAGTGAGGGTAGTAGAGTAGTAGAGAGTGAGTAGTAGAAAGTGAATAGTAGAGAGTAGTAGAAAAGAGTTGTAGCGAGTGAGTAGCAGAGAGTGAGGAGGCGAGAGAGAGTAAGTAGTAGAGTGAGTAGTAGAGAGTAGTTGAGAGCGAGTAGTAGAGACTGAGTAGTAGAGAGTGAGTGGTAGAGAGTAGTAGAGAGTAGAAGAGTGAGTAAATGTACAGGAATTTATATAGCGCAATCACCAAGCGGTCTCTAAGCGCTTGCTTAGGAAACCCGTCCTGGTATTCCCTGTGAGATAACCCGGCAGGGCATCCGCAAGGTGAAAGCCAGGCATCCCGCCACGAGGGGCCCATGTGGAGATTAAGCAAGCTATTGCCCAGAGTCGCAGAGTGTGAACCCATGAATCAAGTGTGCACTGGAGCGAGAATTATCGAGTCCATGGACATTTATGGACTCAAGACCCAGCCGCGCCGGGAATTGAACCCTGGTCCCGAGCTGACCTCTGCTTCCAGGCCTGCCTCCTCTAACCAGTGAGCCACACTTCTCACTGAGAGAGTAGTAGAGAGTAGTAGAGAGTGAGTAGTAGAGAGTGAGTAGTAGAGTAGTAGAGAGTAATCAGTCAGTGTCAGTATGTGTGAGTCAGTCAGACAGTGTCAGTCAGTCAGTCAGTGTCAGTCAGTCAGTGTCGGTCAGTCAGACAGTGTCAGTCAATCAGTGTCAGTCAGTGTCAGTCAGTCAGTGTCAGTCAATCAGTGCCAGTCAGTGTCAGTCAGCCAGTGTCAGTCAATCAGTGTCAGTTAGTGTCAGTCAGTCAGTGTCAGTCAATCAGTGTCAGTCAGTGTCAGTGTCAGTGTCAGTCAATCAGTGTCAGTCAGTGTCAATCAGTCAGTGTCAGTCAGTCAGTGTCAGTCAGTCAGTGTCTGCTTGAGCAGCTCTGCTGACCTGGTTCTCTGGCTCTAAAGCAGCTCTGCTGACCTGGTTCTCTCCCTCCAGAGCAGCTCTGCTGACCTGGTTCTTAGGCTCTAGAGCAGCTCTGCTGACCTGGTTCTCTGGCTCTAAAGCAGCTCTGCTGACTTGGTTCTATGTCTCTAAAGCACCACTGCTGACTTGGTTCTCTGGCTCTAAAGCAGCTCTGCTGACCTGGTTCTCTGGCTCTAAAGCAGCTCTGCTGGCCTGTTTCTCTGGATCTAAAGCAGCTCTGCTGACCTGGTTCTCCTCCTCTAAAGCAGCTCTGCTGACCTAGTTTCTCTGGCTCTACAGCAGCTCTGCTAACCTGGTTCTCTGGCTCTAGATCAGCTCTGCTGCCCTAGTTCTTAGGCTCTAGAGCAGCTCTGCTGAAATGGTTCTCTGGCTCTACATCAGCTCTGCTGACCTGGTTCTCTGGCTCTAAAGCAGCTCTGCTGACCCGGTTCTATGGCTCTAAAGCAGTTCTGCTGCCCTGGTTCTCTGGCTCTAGAGCAGCTCTGCTGACATGGTTCTCTGGCTCTAGAGTAGCTCTGCTGACATGGTTCTTAGGCTGTAGAGCAGCTCTGCTGACCTGGTTCTCTGGCTCTAACGCAGCTCTGCTGACCTGGTTCTATGGCTCTAAAGCAGCTCTGCTGACCTGATTCTCAGGCTCTAGAGTGTGAGTAGTAGAGAGAGAGTAGTAGAGAGTAGTAGAGTAGTAGAGAATGAGTAGTAGAGAGTGAGGAGAAGAGAATAGTGGAGTAGTAGAGAGTGAGTATTAGAGAGAAGTAGAGAGTGAGTAGTACAGAGAGTAGTAGAGAGTGAGTAGTAGAGTGAGTAGTAGAGAGTAGTAGAGAGCTAGTAGTAGAGAGCAAGTAGTAGAGAGTGTGTAGTAGAGAGTGAGTAGTAGAGAGTAGTAGAGAGTGAGTAGTAGAGTGAGTAGTAGAGAGTAGTTGAGAGCGAGTAGTAGAGAGTGAGTACTGGAGAGTGAGTAGTAGAGAGCAAGTAGTAGAGAGTGAGTAGTAGAGATTGAGTAGTAGAGAGTAAGTAGTAGAGAGCGGGCAGAGAGTGAGTAGCAGAGAGTAGTAGAGTGAGTAGTAGAGAGTGAGCAGTAGAGAGTGAGTAGTAGAGAGTGAGAGGTTGAGAGAAAAAGAGAGTAGTAGAGTGAGTAGTAGAGAGTAGTAGAATAGTAGAGAGTGAGTAGTAGAGACTGATTAGTAGAGAGAGTAGTAGAGAGTAGTAGAGTGGTAGAGAGTGAGTAGTAGAGAGTGAGTAGTAGAGAGTAGTAGAGAGCGAGTAATAGAGAGTGAGTAGTGGAGAGTGACTAGTAGAGAGCGAGTAGAGAGCGAGTAGTAGAGAGTGAGTAGTAGAGAGTGAGTAGTAGAGAGTAGTAGAGTGAGTAGTAGAGAGTGAGTAGTAGATAGAAAGTAGTAAAGAGTAGTAGAGAGTGAGTAGTAGAGTAGTAGACAGTGAGTGGTAGAGAGCAGTAGAGAGTAGTAGAGTGAGTAGTAGAGAGTAGTAGAGAGTGAGTAGTAGAGAGTGAGTAGTAGAGAAGAGTAGTAGAAAGTGAGTATTAGAGAGTGAGTAGTAGAGAGTTGTAGCGAGTGAGTAGTAGAGAGTGAGTATTAGAGAGAGAGTAGTAGAGAGTAGGAAAGAGTGAGTAATAGAGAGTGAATAGTAGAGAATAGTAGAGAGTGAGTAGTAGAGAGTACTATAGAGTGAGTAGTAGAGAGTGGTAGAGAGTGAGTAGTAGAGAGTGAGTAGTAGAGTAGTAGAGAGTGAGTAGTAGAGAGTAGTAGAGAGTGAGTAGTAGAGAGTGAGTAGTAGAGAGAGAGTAGTAGAGAGTGAGTAGTAGAGTAGTAGAGAGTAGTTAGTCAGTGTCAGTCTGTGTCAGTCAGTGTCAGTCAGTCAGTGTCAGTCAGTGTCAGTTCAGTTAGTCAGTATCAGTCAGTCAGTCAGTGTCAGTCAATCAGTGTCAGTCAGTGTCAGTCAATCATTGTCAGTCAGTGTCAGTCAATCAGTGTCAGTCAGTCAGTGTCAGTCAATCAGTGCCAGTCAGTGTCAGTCAGTCAGTGTCAGTCAATCAGTGTCAGTTAGTGTCAGTCATTGTCAGTCAGTGTCAGTGTCAGTCAGTGTCAGTCAATCAGTGTCAGTCAGTGGCAATCAGTCAGTGTCAGTCAGTCAGTGTCAGTCAGTCAGTGTCAGCTAGAGCAGCTCTGCTGACCCGGTTCTATGGCTCTAAAGCAGTTCTGCTGACATGGTTCTCTGGCTCTAGAGCAGCTCTGCTGACCTGGTTCTCTCCCTCTAGAGCAGCTCTGCTGACCTGGTTCTATGGCTCTAAAGCAGCTCTGCTGACCTGATTCTCAGGCTCTAGAGTGTGAGTAGTAGAGAGAGAGTAATAGAGAGTAGTAGAGTAGTAGAGAATGAGTAGTAGAGAGTGAGGAGAAGAGAGTAGTGTAGTAGTAGAGAGTGAGTATTAGAGAGAAGTAGAGAGTGAGTAGTACAGAGAGTAGTAGAGAGTGAGTAGTAGAGTGAGTAGTAGAGAGTAGTAGAGAGCTAGTATTAGAGAGCAAGTAGTAGAGAGTGTGTAGTAGAGAGTGAGTAGTAGAGAGTAGTAGAGAGTGAGTAGTAGAGTGAGTAGTAGAGAGTAGTTGAGAACAAGTAGTAGAGAGTGAGTACTGGAGAGTGAGTAGTAGAGAGCAAGTAGTAGAGAGTGAGTAGTAGAGATTGAGTAGTAGAGAGTAAGTAGTAGAGAGTGGGCAGAGAGTGAGTAGCAGAGAGTAGTAGAGTGAGTAGTAGAGAGTGAGCAGTAGAGAGTGAGTAGTAGAGAGTGAGAGGTTGAGAGAAAAAGAGAGTAGTAGAGTGAGTAGTAGAGAGTAGTAGAATAGTAGAGAGTGAGTAGTAGAGACTGATTAGTAGAGAGAGTAATAGAGAGTAGTAGAGTGGTAGAGAGTGAGTAGTAGAGAGTAGTAGAGAGCGAGTAATAGAGAGTGAGTAGTGGAGAGTGACTAGTAGAGAGCGAGTAGAGAGCGAGTAGTAGAGAGTGAGTAGTAGAGAGTGAGTAGTAGAGAGTGAGTAGTAGAGAGTAGTAGAGTGAGTAGTAGAGAGTGAGTAGTAGATAGAGAGTAGTAAAGAGTAGTAGAGAGTGAGTAGTAGAGTAGTAGACAGTGAGTGGTAGAGAGTAGTAGAGAGTAGTAGAGTGAGTAGTAGAGAGTAGTAGAGAGTGAGTAGTAGAGAGTGAGTAGTAGAGAAGAGTAATAGAGAGTGAGTAGTAGAGAGTGAGTAGTAGAGAGTTGTAGCGAGTGAGTAGTAGAGAGTGAGTAGTAGAGAGAGAGTAGTAGAGAGTAGGAAAGAGTGAGTAATAGAGAGTGAATAGTAGAGAATAGTAGAGAGTGAGTCGTAGAGAGTACTATAGAGTGAGTAGTAGAGAGTGGTAGAGAGTGAGTAGTAGAGAGTGAGTAGTAGAGTAGTAGAGAGTGAGTAGTAGAGAGTGAGTAGTAGAGAGAGAGTAGTAGAGAGTGAGTAGTAGAGTAGTAGAGAGTAGTCAGTCAGTGTCAGTCTGTGTCAGTCAGTGTCAGTCAGTCAGTCAGTGTCAGTCAGTGTCAGTGTCAGTTAGTCAGTGTCAGTCAGTCAGTCAGTGTCAGTCAATCAGTGTCAGTCAGTGTCAGTCAATCATTGTCAGTCAGTGTCAGTCAATCAGTGTCAGTCAGTCAGTGTCAGTCAATCAGTGCCAGTCAGTGTCAGTCAGTCAGTGTCAGTCAATCAGTGTCAGTTAGTGTCAGTCATTGTCAGTCAATCAGTGTCAGTCAGTGTCAGTCAGTGTCAGTGTCAGTCAATCAGTGTCAGTCAGTGGCAATCAGTCAGTGTCAGTCAGTCAGTGTCAGTCAGTCAGTGTCAGCTAGAGCGCCTCTGCTGACCCGGTTCTATGACTCTAAAGCAGTTCTGCTGACATGGTTCTCTGGCTCTAGAGCAGCTCTGCTGACCTGGTTCTCTCCCTCTAGAGCAGCTCTGCTGACCTGGTTCTCTGGCTCTAAAGCAGCTCTGCTGACCTGGTTCTATGGCTCTAAAGTAGGCCTGGGCAAAAATTTCGTTCCGTTCGCGGAAATTGCGATAATTTGACATTTTTGCGTTCCGCGGAGAGCGCGAAAATGTCAAAAATTCCGGTTTCCGCAGCTTGGCGATAATTTGTTTCTTGCTCGCGCTGTAAAATAATACATTCTCGCGCGCGCGCGATCGCCTTACCTGAATCCCTGCGTTCGCCGACAAGTTTTCTTGATCCGGTCGCGTTCTCCATGAGATGTTGTATTGTTTTTAGCCATTTGCGCTGTCTCGCGACAGTTCGCGCCCGCAGTGACGTCATGCGTCGCGCGATCACGTCTTTCTTCTCGCGATCATGCACCGCGAGAACAACTCAAAACAAGATGGCCGCGCCCGCAAGCAACCACATGGGTAAGTTGGCGACCCGCAACCATGCAGAAAATCTCGCGAACATGCCGGAAAAAAACTTCCGCATCTTCGCGATATTTCTGCTTGTTTGCGATAATTTTAAACATTCTCGCGATAATTTGCGAAGGTTAATTCCGCAAATTTCGCCCACCCCTACTCTAAAGCACCTCTGCTGACTTGGTTCTCTGGCTCTAAAGCAGCTCAGCTGACCTGGTTCTCTACCTCTAAAGCAACTCTGCTGACCTGGTTTCTCTGGCTCTACAGCAGCTCTGCTAACCTGGTTCTCTGGCTCTAGAGCAGCTCTGCTGACCTAGTTCTTAGGATTTAGAGCAGCTCTGCTGACCTGGTTCTCTGGCTCTACAACAGCTCTGCTGACCTGGTTCTCTGCCTCTAACGACGTTCTGCTGACCTGGTTTTCTGGCTCTAGAGCAGCTCTGCTGAGCTGGTCCCTTGGCTCTAAAGCAGATCTTCTGACCTGGATCTCTCCCTCTAAAGCAGCTCTGCTGACCTGATTCTCTCGCTCTAAAGCAGCTCTACTGACCTGGTTTCTCTGGCTCTACAGCAGTTCTGCTGAACTGGTTCTCTGGCTCTAGAGCAGCTCTGCTAACCTGGTTCTTAGGCTGTAGAGCAGCTCTGCTGACCTGGTTCTCAGGCTCTAGAGTGTGAGGCACGTTATTTGGGTATTACAATCTCGGCAAAAGTACAGGATATTCCTGCCTTAAATGTGGATCCTATTGTTCTAGATTCTAATAAGACTATGGAGAGATTAGATCACTTGCACTTATCACTTTATGGGAGAAGCAATGTTATTAAGATGCTAATCTTTCCGAAGTTTTTATATGTTTTCCGGGCTGTTTCCTAATTCTTAATTTTTGAGGATTGAAAGGATGTGCTCTCGGTTCTTGTGGAGCTATAAGAGGGCGAGAAGAGCTATGAAATGGCTTTATCTGCCTATTGCTTGTGGGGGGTGGGCTATCCCTAATGTTCGGTTTTATTATTATGCATCGATGCTTCAACATTTTGGAATTCTGATTTTTGGAGAAACGGTTAGCCAGTACTTGGCTATTTCTCCCTCTATTTATGAATTTGTTTTGGGTCTAGAAGCACGGTATTTATTAGTTAGGGTTATTGAGCCAAGTTATTACAAAAAAACTAGATTTAAAATGTTGTCTGCAGCTTTTTTTGTTTGGAAGAAGATATGCTTGCTGTGTAAGATAAAGGAATTAAATTGCTATACTCCGATTGGTCTCCCAGCGGCTTTCTCAACAGTCCTTATGGATTCTGTTGCCCGGAAGTGGCGTACTGTTGGCATTCGGACTGTTGGTGATTTATGTGAACATGGTCAGATAATGTCATATGCCTCATTGAGAGTGAAATTTGATTTAGATAAGGGTGAGTTTTTAAATATTTACAGCTGCGAAGTTATCTAGACAAAAGTATTATGAAGGGTATTTGCTCTTTAAAGGGAATTCCCATTCTGGAGGCTGAATTACGTAGGGGGGAGTTGGCGCGAATACATCAAGAATTTACTCGAGGACAGCTAGATGATCTCTCTATGCAGGAATTAAAATGGGAAAGAAGGCTTGGTATTCAGTATATAGATTTACAGGAGTCTTTAGAACTGGCAAGCTTAATCTTGCTATCCGGAAGCCTAAAGAGTCAGTGTTTGATGTCAATTTTCGATCTTTATTATACTCCAGCCAAGATTGCAAAATGGAAGTCGGGTAGGGGAGATAAATGTCCCTGGTGTGGGGAGATAGCAGCGGATGCTGCACATATGTTTTTTTTTACTCCATCATTGGCCCCTTTCCTTTCTGATTTGCAATTCTTTTTTAATTCCTCCTTAAAAATTTCGGTGGTTTTTAATCCGGGTTTTGTCCTCCTCGGTATTGAGTTTGATCCGATAATTAGTAAAAGGCTAGCACCATTTAGGGTTTTCTATTTGTATGTATGGCTGTGATGCGCCTTTGTATAACTTCACAGTGGCTGTGCCCGGATCCACCCCTTTTTTCTGAATGGAAGGCAAGGATACTTGCTTTATACCGTATGGAAATGGCCCTTTATAAATTGAAGGGTCATAGAAGAAAGCATTTTGGCGAGCAATTATGGGCACCAATAACCAGATGGATTTGAATAGGGATGAATGTTAATAGCCTTAGTCTGGGAATTTATGTTTGTCATGTTTCTTTTACTGTATAAAGTTTGGCTTTCTTGTGACCTTTTTGTAATCAGATACTGCTGAATAAAATCTCAAAAAAGAAAAAAAGAAAAAAAAAAGATGATGTCATCAGTGATGTCATTTGAGATGTCATCAGTGATGTCACTGACCATGTCATGAATGATGCAATATGTGACATCACCAGCAGTGCATTGCGGGCGTGCAAGTTATAGTTAGCAGAACTAACTATAACAGAGGAATTTCTATGGTTTTGTACGAGTGAAAAGTCCAGCTATATATATATATATGTATATTTATATCACTGAAAAAACCATAGGTTTCAGGGGCGTTATAGTTAGCTGGACTTTTCACTCGTACAAAACCATAGAAATTCCCCCGTTATAGTTAGAGCAGCTAACTATAACTCGCGCGCCCGCAATGCACTGCTGATGACGTCACATATTACATCACTCATGACATGGTCAGTGACATCACTCATGACATCACTGATGACATCTCAAATGACATCACTGATGACATCACTGATGACATCATCCAGTGAATGTGTGTTTTTCTGAAAATTACATATGTTTTATATATGTATATCTCAAGGTCGATGGAAGAATAAATGGGTATATAAGTGTCTAAATGGATGATTTGTTTTTGAAAAATTGATTGTATAACTGACTGATTAAGTGTATCTTAGTGAATACATGGCTTAGTGAGTAATGTTTAAATATGTAAATATCTGTATCAGTCTCTCACTTTGTGTATAAGTGGCTGCATGGGTTGGTGAGTAGCTACATGAGTGTCTATATAGGTTATTAGTTGGTTTTTTGAGTATCAGTATAAGTGTCTGATGTCTGTATGGTTAGGTGGGGGTATTACGTAGTGCATAGGTGCATGAATGAGTGACTCACTGTTTGTATGTATTGAAGACAGCATGTGTGCAGCACTGTATGGGTGGATGAGTGTGTGCATGGGTGTGTTAGTGAGTGAATGACTGTCTCAATAGTGTCTCTATGAGTAACTACATATGTTTTAAACTAGTATATGTGACTATTGGTGTATATAAGTGAGTATATGTGAGAGTGAGAGATTGAAAGAGTTCCTGTATGAATAAGTATGTGTTTCTATAAGTGATTGTTAAAAAGACTAAGTATGTGTAAGTTTCTGTAGAAGTAAGTGTGGTGGTGTGTGTATAACAGTATATGCAGGTAAACGGATGTTTGATTCTTTATTAGCATGAGTGACTATGTGTGTGAGTAACTTTATGGATGAGTGGCTTTGTGTAACAGGATGTATAGGTGTATGAGTACATATGATGAGTGAGTACATTTATGACTGACTGTATAGGACTGTTGGTGAATGAGTGGATGTGGATGTGGATCTTACAATTACTGAATAGGTTGTTGTAACTGGTATTGGTATGTCCATTGTTTTGAAAATTTTAATTTCTATTCTTGAATGTGGGTATCAAAGGTTATATTAGGGGGAGAGGAGGTCTGCCACTCTATCACAAGGATGATGTCATCAGTGATATCATCAGTGATGTCATGAGTGATGTCACTGACCATGTCATGAGTGATGTAATAGGTGACGTCATCAGCAGTGCATTGCGGGCGCGCGAGTTATAGTTAGCTGATCTAACTATAACGGGGGAATTTCTATGGTTTTGTACGAGTGAAAAGTCCAGCTAACTATAATGCCCCTGAAACCTATGGTTTTTTCAGTGAATTTCTAAGGTTTTTTAAATGCTAATTCATAGCTATAACGTGCCTGAAACCTATGTTTTTTTCAGTGAATTTCAAAGGTTTTTTAAATGCTAATTTCTAGCTATGCCAACAGAGATAGGACATGTGAAGAAAGAAGGAAAAACGCACAGAAAGAAAAAAAAGAAATGCAGAAAGAAGCAACAGAAGTCCTCAAAGACGAAGAAAAGTGCAGGAAGAGGTATAACGTGCAGAAAGAACAAACAGAAGAGCAGAAACAAGCCTTGTTGCAAAATCATCCTGTACCCTCAACTTTTTCAGACGGATACTGGTGGTAACTGAGTCTGACTAACCAGTCCTAGAGCCAGTGCTATGTTAAAAGACACTCAGAATACAGTGAAAACACCTACATACACTAGGGCACACTATGTGTTGGGGTCCCCCTGTGATTAGCATGACCTCCTCTGTAAGCCCCTAGTATATAATAGGGCAGGGGATTAAAACTACCTCTGAAAATGCACCACAGGGCGTGTTTGAACACGTCACCTCATGCCCCGCCCCCTCCCTTCCCCACTGTGTAAACACGCCCTGTAGCCGTTTTAAATTGGGAGATTAAGTCCCCTTGAATCCTGAGGGTCCCTCGGGTCCAACTAGACCACTAGGTACCTCCAGTAAGCGCCACAGATCTGCGTTGCAGAGGGGGTGTCAAAAGTGGCACGGCCTGCACCACCTCTCTGCAACGCAGAGCAGTGGTGCTTACTGGAAGCACCTGGTGGGCTAGTTGGACCCCAGGGTCCCTCAGGTTTGAAAGGGAATTATTTCCCCAACTAAAAAACGCGCCAGAGGGCCTGTGGGCGTTCTGAGTTGAGAGATTAAGTCCCCTTGAATCCTAAGGGTCCCTAGGGTCAAACTAGCCCACTAGGTACCTCCAGTAAGCGCCACAGAGCTGCGTTGCATGGAGGTGTAAAAAGGGGCGTGGCCTCAGAACACCTGTCTGCAACGCAGCTCTCTGGGGCATACTGGAGATACCTGTTGGGCTAGTTGGCCCTCAGGGACCCTCAGTATTGAAGGGGAATTAATTCCTCAACTTACAACTGGCCAGGGGGCGCGTTTGCAGAGTGCTGCAAGGAGGGGGCATGGCCTCCGGCGCGATGCCGGTCTTTTATTTATTTATTTTTAAGAAGGAGGGCTGTGTGGCCCCCTTTCTTTTTCTAATTTATTAGCCCTGGGGACC
Source organism: Triturus cristatus (assembly GCF_964204655.1). Lineage (NCBI taxonomy): Eukaryota > Metazoa > Chordata > Amphibia > Caudata > Salamandridae > Triturus > Triturus cristatus. The sequence continues at coordinate 168,434,528 of NC_140582.1, forward strand.
CCATCCCCCAGGGCCTGCACCTAAATTTTTTTGTTGAAAAAAATTAATTTGGCCCTCCCAAGGCCTTAATCGGCTCCAGGGACCCCAACCCCCAGGTCATGGCCTTTCATTTATTTTTTTATTCTTTAGGAGGGGGGCTGTGTTGCCCCCCTCCTCAGGCCACTTATGGCCCCGGGACCCCATCCCCCGGGGCCGGCCTTTGTTTTTTATTTGTAAAAAAAATATATATATTTATAGAAACACCTAGGACATGCTGGACAAACCGTATGTACCTATCACCATGACGATTTGCGTGATATTCATTAAAAGGCGACTATGCATACAATGAATGTATTCACACCGCTAGTGAAGCTCTGACATGTCTGACACCCTACCATGCCTAATCCCGGCGCCCCCGCTGGTGGGTACTCTCCAAGTAGACACCCTTGTCGTTTATTTATACAAACATGGGTAGCTATTGACGGGCACATTTAATACACATGCACACCAAGCCATTCAAAGGGGATTCGACAAAAATTCGACCAAACTATGCAAGAAACCCCCTCACGGTTAATAAAACACACATCCACCGCCGGATGTGTAATACTTTTTATTTTACTCTCTGGAAAGGAGACAAACCTCACTTGAGAGTCACAGCGTGCTCCTGGCTGAGCCCAATGCTGTGTTACACCCACCAGTGCCCACCGAGTGCCACACACCTCTGTGTTGTATTCCACCAGCTAGTGCGTATGCTATGACACTCTCTAGCCCATGTGCACTGTAACACCACCCCGTGAATATTTCATGCCACGCTTGCCTTCGCACGGGTTATATTGCCACATCTAATGTGCCTTCCTCGATGCCTATGTTATAAAGCACAGCGCTATGCCATACATATTACAATCTGGGATCCATATCTTTGTCACAGTGCATATGCAATGTTACACTACCCAGCACATATTTTATATTACAACTTTAGAGACTACTTAGGTTACACAACACTGCCCTGTGCATATTACAGTCCAAGGCGCATATCACATAGCAAGCGCTAGTGCCTGTGCTATCTCACGCTCTCCAATGAATCTGTCATTGCGCACAATGTATTGCATATTATATTTCACGCCCCGGTTCATCTTATATCACACTTTTTGGTGCATAGTTTATACCATATACTATATCTAGTTTTCATTTTCAATCATGCTCTCAGGACTATGTTCTATATAACACTGCGTCCACCTACCCTTTTCACGGGCATTACATTTTGCGATGGGGGTGGAGGGTCAGGGGATGTTTCTGCCAAGTGAGCCCGGAGTCACAGTCCCAAACGTCCTCTTCTTCCTGAATAAAAGTGAGATTATGCTGCATACTTGTTCATATTTAAAGTAGTTCGCAGAGACACACATTTTAAAAACAATAAAGTTCCTAATACCCACCTTCTATGAACAGTTAGCTTGCTGCCCCATCCACCTCCTCCCTATCCTCTGTTGTCTGAATCCATGGACTAGCCTCCTCCCTCCTGCCATGCATGGTCTGATGTGCTGCCACTGCCCTGCATTTAGCATGATGTACCAGTCCACTCATCGTGCCCTCCATTGCCCAATTCTATGGCCCATCATTGACCTCCTGCTTAGCCTCTGTGCTTTGCTTGCTGCCCCTATTCTCCTTCCCCCTGCCCTCCGATGTCTTTGTGCATGCCCCTGCTCTATCCTTTTTGACCACCATGTTCCATGGACCTGCCACTCCTATCTACTCTGAGTGTTCTGTTGAGTTGCCACTCCCCTACCACCTGCCTAGCATTGTCAGATAACTGTAACATGTCCCTGCCACCTCCACCCTGCCTGTCCACATGCCATGCCCCTATCCCCTTCCTCCTGTCCTCCATGGTCCATTTTACTGCCACACCCTTCTGCCCTCCCTGGTCTGTTGTGCTGCAACTGCTCCTCCTGCCTGCCCGCGCGGTCTGTTGTGAGGCCCCTTCCCCTGAACTCTCTTGTCTGTGCCCAGGTCCTGACCCTCCCTTCTATCCTCCATGGTCCTTTGTGCATGCCCCTGCACCCTCCTTCTTGCCCATCATAGCCATTGTGCTGCCACTAACCCTCCTGTTTGCCATGCATGGTCTTCTGTGCTGCCATGGCCCCTCCCACCTTCCCTGTGTGGTCAGCTAGCTGCTCCTGACCCCCTCCCACCTTCCCTCCATGGTCTGTGTGTATGCCATCATAGTCTCACTGATGCTCTCCATGGTGTGTCTTGTTTCTAGTGCCCATCTTGCCTGACCTCCATGGTCATCTTGCTGCTCCTGCCCTGCCCCCTTGCCCCCAGCCCTCTGTTTCCATGTGCAGACCCCTATTCCCTCCCTCCTGGCTTGTCGGTTCCATTGTAATGCCCCTGATCCGTCCCTCCTGCCCTTTATGGTCTGTTATGCTGCAGCTTTCTCTCCTGTCTGTCCATTATGGTCAGCTAGCTACCATTGCCTCTTTCCCCTCTGTTGTCTGTTGTCCATGTGCATGGTCCTGTCCCCTCCCTATTACTTTCTATGGATTGTTGTGCTGCACTCCCGTCCCGCATGCGCTGTGTGGTGTATTGTGCTGCTGCAAACCCTGATGCCTGCCCTGTAGGGTCAGTTTGGTGCACCTCTCCATGTCCCTCCTGTCCACCGTTATCCGAGTCCATGTCCCTACCCCAATTCCTCCTGCCTACCATGATCCAATGTACCATACTTGCGAACATTTTGAACTTGGTAAGAGCGAGATTTTGAAATAAAACTGGGGTATTGATTTTCCCCTTTGATTTACATTGAAAAAGAGAAGATTGTAGACAGGAAACAGATCAAGTAAAGCCCATTTGAGCTTAAACAGGTCTGTTGGCATGTATGGTTGTGTGACCACTGCCTCTTCCTTCTGCCCACAATGGTCTATTGTATTGCCACAGCCTCTCTTGCCAGTCCTGTATTGTTGGTTTGTTGCCCCTGCCCCCCTTTCCACTGCCCTCCATAGTCTGTTGTGCTGCCACTGCCCTTCCTGCCTGCCTAGTGTGGTCAAATTGTTGCCTCTGCACTCTCCTACTTGCCTTCAATTTTCAGAGTCCGTGCCCCTGGCCTCTGCCTCTCAACAGTATCCCAATGAGCAACTAGATTGCTAACATTCTATATTTATTACAAAAGTGTGGAATGCCTGACGTCATCTTGATGTAATCAAAACTGTAATACCTAGAGCATTTCCTTTAGAAATTGCATATATGAGAGGGTCTTATTTGCATCAAAATTATGGTTAGTGCTCTAAAAAACTAAAATGAGGACATATTTTCTGAGTTTTCAAATAGCGACAAAGAACTTTTAAATTTTTTGTAAACTTAGTTTTTTTATCCAGTTGACCACTTGATTAAATGTTGCATCCAAGGGGAGAGGGTGTGGTGTTACTTCCAGAGCCGCAGACTTTGCAACTGGGGAACCAGGTTGGAGTTTCTGCTTCAGCTCAACATTCTGTGATTCTGGTCAAATCACTTAATCTCCCCATGTCTACAACCAAAATGAATTTGATTTTATGTGATGTAACCAATGTTCATGTAAAGCACTCCAATACCTGACAAGTCTGCACTATATAAAACTGCAAATACACAAAAAATAAGTGTTTTGCACACTTCTATCATTGGGCTACATTTTGGGCTACATGTGGGTGATATTTGGGCTACATTTGGGCTCTTTTGTCTCTGGTGGCCATTTTAGGAGATTTATTTGTTATGAAGTTTCCTAATTTCCTCATTTACTGCAGTCTCCTCAGTAGGAAATGCTGTCAGTTTTTTACTTTGATTCCATCAAGAAGGTATTCAGATATGTCACACATTTGCCATAAATTCTGAATGTTAGCACTCTAGTTGCTCATTAGATCACTGTAGTAAAGCTACTGCTCACCAGGCAAGTCTGCTGCTGGTATTCAAAGTGCATGTTTCAGTCTGCATGTCAGAATGTTTTTATGAAATAAAAGAGGATTACAGAAGTCAAAATGTGCCCTAGTTTTTCTTTCTGCAGCACTAATCATAATTTCTATGCAAAATGAACCCCCTCATTTTGTTCCTTTGTAAATTAAATGTTTTAAGTGTTACCTCTTTATTCCAATCAAGATGGCTTCAGGTGTGCCATACTTTTGTCATAAGTAAGACTGTTAGCGCTCTAGTTGTTCTTTAGAGCACTCTGGGAAGCTGCAGTAGAACACAAAGGAATCAACTGACAGTCTCTGCCCTTGTTGGATGTACATGTTTTACTGAGAATGTCAGACTTCATTCTTACATGACTGAGAAAGATAATGTGAATTTACAGAAAATATGCTCTCAGTTTAGCTTATAGATCACCTTCCACACCTCTGTGGGAATAGTATGAGAAAATAGTTTTCTCCCAAACATGGTTCGTGATATCACTGCAGAAGGCTTTTTCACATGGTAAAATCACCTTAGAACACACCAGAATTCCTAAAATGAGTATGGTACCATCAACAAATGATTTATAAGGTAACTAAAGTCTTAAAACCTTCTATTAACTGCAATGCTTTTTAATGAGGTGCTATCATGTACATTGGTCCCAAGATGGCTGCCAACACTTCTTGGATGAAGTACTGACAGCCAATCAGATCTCACGATGAGATGTGTGGTTAGGCTCCGCCCAGATATGTATGTGATTTTACCTTTGATTTTCTCAGGAACTACTGAACAGATTGACCCCATATATGCAAAAGGCACATGGCTGACCTGAGGACTACCTCTTTGCCAAATTTCAAGTAATTCTGTTCAGCCGTTCGGGCTGTACCTTGGACTAAAGGTCCCTATGGAAAATTGCATGGGGAAAACACGTTTTGGGTCCCCCCTTTTTTCTCAGCCCCCGCTTGATGAATCCCCCCCGAGACTTTCAGGGTAGGAGCGGAGCGGAGCGCCCCACCTATTTTGAAAATTTCGCGAGGATTCGTCAACCGGCGCCAAAGTTATTCCAAATAGAATGTTGTGGATTTCCTATGGAAACACGGTCCTAACTATAACTATCTACTGGCGACCGCCAGTAGATAATTTATATATATAAATAGATATATATATATATATATTGTCACAGTCTGAGCCCTAGATGCAACTTTGTGGCAGGGGTACATACAACACTCTGTGCCCTGTTAATATTTCTCATCTTCGTCTTTAAGACTCTTTGTGGTATTGCACCTCCATGTCTACAGAGCATATTTATCGTACACTATGCGGACTGTTTCCTTCATTTTGCTACCATAACCATATATGTCAGTAAAGATCCTTCTCACTCCTGGCCCTTCTACACTGGACTGCTCTGAAACTCAACCTGCAAGTTCCCACTAGCATCCTCTGAAAGTATGGGTTTTACCAGAAGATTGGCCAACTGATCTATGGACTATTTCATACTTGTTCGTGTCTTTTCATTTCACCTTCCAATATCATCATCATCATCAACAAATCTTTATTCGATTGTTACATCATGAAAGATACAATACAAAAAAGAGAATATACATAAAACACGAATACAACAAAATCCTCCAAATGGGACCAGCCCAAGAGGTAATACTAAAAACCATGTAAAAAGTAAAGAACTTTCATTGTCGAGTAAGAAAAATAAAAAGGACTAGGTATAACAGAGCTAGATGAATCTAGAGTTCTAAAGCTGATAGCGATGGGGGATTGTTCCTAGTAACCTGGACCCTACGTATGGCCCAAGACCAACTGAGGAACTTAGCTAGAGCAACAACTATGTCCTCTCGAGTATTAGTTCTCAGAAGACGCATAGCTGTTTTATGTGATCTGGTACCTAAGTTAGAGCAGATCGGCTTAAGCCAGTTTTTCCTAGAGAGAGCATAAGCTGGGCATACAAACAAGACATGAGCAGTAGACTCGACCTGAGTTAAGCAGAACGGGCAGGAACTATCTGGACCGCCCTTCCACTTATAACTAAAAGAATTGAGCGGGAGAGACCCCACTCTAAACTGGTGGTATAGTTTACGGTCTCCTGTTTTGGAAACAAAATTCCAGTAGGGTTCAAAGCTACCTAAAAGTTTATGTTCCAGAAAGAGACCGGATAGTGAGCTGCTGTTCGTGTCAGAACACAGTTTTCTTATCCTGAAGGCCCAATATAGGGTTTTAAACTCTAACTTGCTAGGAAACTGATTGCCCCTAGGATCCACCCATAAATGACTCAGCCCCATTTCCGTCAAACCCTTTTTGATGTTTTGAAGCCAAGGAATTCTCTTTTGCGTGTCGAGATTCTTAATGTACCAAATTGCATTGGCATACGACAGCAACTCGGGGGTGGTCCACAGTCTTCTCCAGTAGGAGAGAGGTCTATATTCGGCTTCCTCGTTTAGGGCCCTACACCCCAAGTCTAACAATAAGGGCAGTATGGGGGTAGATTGTGGGAGGGACGTGAGTGAGCGCAGGAACTTATTTTGTGCTTTAACTAAAGGCGATAGATTATCAAAGCCCCAGATCTCCGCTCCATATATTATTGATGCTCTAACTTTCCCCTTGTGTAGAGCAATTACGGGTCCTACCGATTTTGTGAAGGAAGCTCTGAATTCTTTTAAGATAGCTCCAGCAAGCTGATTATGTTTCAGGACATATAAGTCTATCTGTGGCTTCCAAGATAGCTTCCGATTCATTGTAATGCCCAGATAGGGGAAGGTATCAGTCTGTTCTAATAGGGTGCCATCCAGTGACACTTGGCTCTTGATTTTTTTTTGTTTATGCATCACCATATACTTAGTCTTTTCAACGTTGATTACCAAGTCGTGATCATTGCAAAACACCATGAAGCGATCCAGGGCCTTCTGCAGACCAGATTGGGTTTTTGATAAAATCAGAGTGTCATCTGCAAACATAAGAAGCGGGACCCTGGATCCATCTAAGGTAGGGGCGTCGGTTGGATAGTTTATATAGTAGGATATAACCCTATTTATGTAAAGGGAGAACAGGGTGGGAGCTAAAACGCATCCCTGCCTGACACCTCTGTTTACAGGGAATTTGTCGGTTGTTTCGCCCTGTTGACCCCATCGTACTTGAGCAAAGTTCGAAGTATGGAGTCTGATTATAAAGAGTAAAAGAGGGGACGGCATGCCGGCTTCCTTAAGGGAATCCCAGACTTTGTTACGGGGGACTAAGTCGAAAGCAGATTTTAAGTCGACGAATGCTGCATACAGAGTTCCCCCGGATAAAATAACCGTGCGCCAGTAAATCATAATAAATCTAAAAACCTGATCAATGGTGCTTACATGTGACCTAAAGCCTGCTTGGTAATCAGATAGCACCCTGGACTCATCTAGCCAATCGTGAACCCTCTTTAATAATGTCCGTGCGACAATTTTTTGAAGTGAGTCAATTAAACTGATAGGTCTGTAATTGCCAGGACAGGAACGATCCCCTTTTTTAAAAATTGGGACAATTACAGCGCCTAGCCAAGAGGCAGGTAGAGGTGCGCCCCGAGCTATAGAATTAATCAAAATACAAATATACCTGGCCCATTTTGTTCTGTTACGTTTAAAAAGGTCCGACGGGATACAATCCAGACCTGGTGCCCTACCTACTGGTGCCGAGTCTATTGAAGCCTCAACTTCCGATAAGCCAAAAGTTAGAACCTCCGAAGTTACAAATTCACTATAACCAGATACATGGCTGGATGGGGAAGTGAACTGAGCTTGATAATGAGAAACCCATTTGTCAGGAGGGACATTATTATGTGGGGAGGCAACTTCCACTCCACTGCCCCATTTAATTAAATGCCAAAAATGAGTCCAGTTCTTCTCAAAAGATGCCTTCGTCAGGTCCTCCCATCTGTCTAAATCAAACCGTTTTTTTGCTTTAAGGAGAGCCTTCTTGTACTCAACCCTTACGGTTTTGATTAGAACAATATCCTTAGATTTAATGGCCATCGAGAGCCGATTAAAGGCTGCAGAACACTCTTTATCGTACCATTTAGCTGCCTTCCGTACAAAGGATTTGTTTCTCTGTTTCTTCCCAGTTAGAAGGAGCTTCAACTTAGCAAAGAGAATCTCATGTTCGCTCATTATACTTGGGAGAGATTCATCTAAGGGTTTAAGGGCTGAGAGTTTTAATAGAGTTTCCTCGATTAGCATACCAAATTTGCTTAGGATACTGTTGTTGCCTGATATGCAAGCCCACTTCAAACGACGAGAATCGTTTGATACTACCAGATCACCAATTAGCGTCTCACACTCAGAGTTGTTATGCGCTAAAATCGTTGAGGCCAGCCTCATTGATAAGGGATCGTGGTCACTTTCTGGTCTGGGAATGACCATCATGTCCAATACCGTGGGCCATAAGTCCAGGCTAACAAAGATGTAATCTATCCTACTGCCTCTCCTCCCATTCGAGAAAGTGTGACTACCATTCAGATCTGAAGAGGTTCTACCATTCAAAGCCCTAAGGCCCCGCCCCAGGGAAAAACCTTTTAGTTGAAGGGCCGCCTCACTCCACTTTTTAATGGGAGGGAGAGATAAAGGTGGAATACCCCAAGTTGAGTCCTCTTCCACACTTAGGCTGCCATCTTCGTAGCCCAGGGGCTCAAAGGTGCAGTTAAAATCACCCACTAACACCAAGGATTTGGAGTGAACTAAACCATCACACAGAGAGTCCAAGTGCTGAATGATAGGTGATTGTCTGCCCCCCACTTGACCTCGTGAGTAAATGTTGATCAAGGTAAACAGCACGAGACCATCCCTCAGAATTTTTAAGGCCAAACTGTCTCCACTATTAGTTGGAATTTCTCTGACTTGAAGGGATGAGTGCTGCCTAACCCAGATCAATAATCCACCGCTAGGACGTCCCAGCCCTTTAGAGGTTGCTACTTGGGCAAAAGCCAGATAGCCCGGGCGGTGGATAGTTGACATTGACCAAGTCTCTTGGAATGCGACAAAATCATGGCTATCTACCAGATCCGACCCTTCAGTAGAACAAAGTTTAGCAGATAGTCCAGCAACATTCCAAGACATCAGGGCAAGAGGGTTTGAGCCTAGGGGCATCTCACGGGAGACCAAGTGCTCTGTGATAGAAGGAATCGGTAGCACACACGGGGAGTCCCGACCTGGGGCTAATGGCTGGACTGCCAAGAGGGGTGAGGAATAATTTGCTCCTTTGACGCACTCTTCTATATGGTCCCTACGTGGGGAATTAATAATTGGCGGTCAATCACAGGCTTCTAGGTCAGATAGTGGGGCAAACCTGTTTTGTACAAGAGTCTCTCCTGATCTACGATCACACCTCAAGGAAGCTCTAAGAAACCCGGATTCTTTAGGAGGGTGACATGGAAAAGATGGACAAGAATTCTGGTCGTAAAAAAACCCCAGGGGTAAAACTGATATTGAGTCTGCCTTAAGCCTGGAGGCTCCGCCCAAGATGTTAAGTATCAATCTGGGAAAATAGACATTATCAAAATTAATTGTCACACAGTCACCTTTCAAGTCCTTGTAACGGGGACCAACCCATGTGCTACGTCTAGCCATAATCATGTGGTTAAGAATGTCCTCGTTCCAATAACCTGCTCCCTTTAGTTTAGTGCTAAGCCAGTGTCTTGTTTTGTACAACAGTTGCCCCGTAGATTCAGGGCGACTACTCTGACTTTGGGGAACATTACTCAAAATGACCACTAGGGGAGCCGCTTCCGGCGGTAAATGGAGAGAGTCCCTACTCAGCCTTTGTCCTTGCAAGGTCTTATCCATCTTTGTATCGAGCTGGAGTGAGAGGCTTGGCCTATTTCGGTTGTTACTGGTATTATCAGTCCTACTAGAACGAGGGAGACCATTTGGGTTACCAACTGGGGTCAGGTTATGCTCCTGGGAGGAAGGCAGAGATGTTTGGGCAAATTCTCCTGAAGTGTTAGCCAAATTAACCAAAGACCCAGGCTGGGGCGTCAGCTTTTGAGTTGGAGAGGAGGACTTGGCAGCACCCAACCCTATAGGATTAAAAACCCCAGTAGGTTGGCTTGGGGGATCGACTGTAGGCTGAGATGGAAGGAAGGTGTCAAACCTAGTATCTATTGGATTAGAAGGGGGCAATAAAAAGGGAGATTGGCTTTCAAAGGCAGGGAGATCCTTATTTGTAAGTTTACCTAATGTGAGGAGTTTAGATACATTTTCCTCGATTTTTTGTAGCCTATAGGTAATAGGAGTTATTAGGGTAGACATAAGGTTCTCTAACCTGCGCCACATAACCTCATCACCTAGAAGACTAAAGTCCGCATTATCTATTGGATTAGAAGGAATAGTTGAAAAAGTGGAGGGGGCAGACTCAGTGACCTGGCCAGAGATCGCCGACTTTGCTTGAATGTTTAATCTCGGCAATTTGGCAGAGCAAGGTCTTTGAGACTCACCCCCCTTTTCCTTTTAGTGGAGGGATCAGACGTCATAATGGTAGGTTTGAGCCTATTTTCAACAGCAGCTCTAGTTGTTACTCTTTTCCCTTTACTGCGTGCGACTACATGCACAGGTGAAGGAACAGTAACAGAATTAACAAGATCACTACCAGAGCTGGAAGGTTGGGGGGACAGAGGATCCATAAACCTCGTCTGCGAAACCGTAGGAGCAGGCTGGATGGGTGAGTGAACTGTGGCTAACGGGCCCAGGGAAGATCTTTTACTTGCCATAGGTTCCAGTGAGAGACGGCGCTCTGTAATGGCAATCTCTTTCTCCAAAACAGAGGCCGCTCTAGTAATGAATTGGTCCAATGTGCCCATTACTCCAGCCCCTGTGGCAGTTTTTTTATTTTCCCTCCTGCTCATTTTTAAAAAAGGCCACAACTGGGTAACAAACGGAGTGCAGAGTGCAAAATAGGCAGAATTAAAAATAACAGCGACTTATGGAAAAACAATACAATAAAAAAAATAAAAAAAAATTGCCCAGTCCAATTTTCTGTAGCCCACAGTCTGATGTCCACTTTTTTTCTACGTGACCTATGCCACGGGATGGAAGTGTAAGACCAGATCCAGATCAATCGATTAGCACAAGTCCAAAGAGCGCTGCGAGGGCTGCTAACAGACAAGTGAGATTAAGTTGTAAAGTTGTAAACAAACACCAATACCCAGCAAGGACTGACAGTCAAAGCCCAGATCCATATGGCCACACCACAGCACTTCCGGTTTGAAGGTCCAACTGCATATGTCAGGGGGGTTGCCCAGCCCAGCCTCCTCCGGTCCCCGACGGGCAAGGACGGGCCCGCCCTTGGCCCGGGCTTCGCCTGGGCGCTGCCTGCGCGCGTCCCGCGCCGCGGGGCGCTTGGGAGGCTTAAATGCAGCCCAGGCGCTGCGATGACATCAGCAGTGAGCGCCCGGGGCTAAGCACTCTGGGGGTTGGAGTTTCCAGGAGCCGTTCCCCTCATGGCAATGGTGGTGGCGATGTCCGTGGTGCAAAGGGCGATCAGGTAAGCCCGTGTGTTGAGCCGTTCTCCTCATGGCGAATTCGAGGGTAAAAGTAATGTTCCACCAGGTCAGGAAGAGCGTCCCGCGCCGCGGGGCGCTTGGGAGGCTTAAATGCAGCCCGGGCGCTGCGATGACATCAGCAGTGAGCGCCCGGGGCTAAGCACTCTGGGGGTTGGAGTTTCCAGGAGCCGTTCCCCTCACGGCAATGGTGGTGGCGATGTCCGTGGTGCAAAGGGCGATCAGGTAAGCCCGTGTGTCGAGCCGTTCTCCTCACGGCGAATTCGAGGGTAAAAGTAATGTTCCACCAGGTCAGGAAGAGCGTCCCGCGCCGCGGGGCGCTTGGGAGGCTTAAATGCAGCCCGGGCGCTGCGATGACATCAGCAGTGAGCGCCCGGAGCTAAGCACTCTGGAGGTTGGAGTTTCCAGGAGCCGTTCCCCTCACGGCAATGGTGGTGACGATGTCCGTGGTGCAAAGGGCGATCAGGTAAGCCCGTGTGTCGAGCCGTTCTCCTCACGGCGAATTCGAGGGTAAAAGTAATGTTCCACCAGGTCAGGAAGAGCGTCCCCATATCTCCACATTCTATGACAGCGGATTACAATCGTACAATAATTCTGTTTTATAAAACCAATAAAACAAAGCATAATTAAATAACTAAATGCACATCTATGAGTTGAGTGAACTTATATGGTACCAGGGCATCAGGCCGTTTCTAGGTGTTTTGCAGCCCTAGGCAAGAATTGAAAAATGCCACCCCCTCCCTTTTACTACCATCACTCCCTCCCCGTCATCCTGGCTAGAGAGGCACACCCTCTACTGCCGAACCCTTCTATGTTACTCTCATTTACTATCAGGAAACACGATCACAACAGTCAGTCCTGCAAAACACCTCAACGAAAGGCCCAGGCCAGACCATTATGGTAGCCATACACTCACAGAACTATGTACACAGATGCCCAATAGAGCCTTGTGTTTAAATACCACCCAGGCGTCAAGTGCACCTCGTTTTCAAAACCAGAAACAGCAAAAATAGTAACTTGCACCATCTTCCAAGGCCAGACATAGTGGTTTTGGCAACGCTTGTTTTTTTTCACGGAGGCACCTGAAATAATTATCATCTACCATTGTATCCATTTAATAGAGGCTGATCACAACAATGAAAAGATTTCTACGTCAGGGAGATTATAGTTCATGATGCTCAAATCTGCGCTAATCAGAGACTATGGTAAGACGTTAATAAAGTTTGGCGTACAACACAGAATGAACTGTTTCTTGGAGCTGTGAATAGAAGTTATTGACAAGCTCGTGCATGGTACCGCTATGAGAGTAATCCTGACCAGAATTTGAGCAAAGCAGAATGCACACTTCATCATAGTTGACAAGTGGTTCCATGTTGTAGAACACCTTCAACCAATCCCGGGTTTGCGGCAACCTGTGCAGTGCATTCTGCGTTTTGTAGTCTAACTTTTAACAGGGTAAGCACTGGCCCAGCGTGGACATTGACGTTGGCCTAAACAGTCACTACCGGAGGACGGTATCGGGCAGGTCACAAGGCTAGTGGTCAGTTTTTCTTTATTTTACGGAGTTTTATATAGCGCAATCTTGACCCGAAAGTATAGGGTATCAGAGCGCTTTACACAAGCACAAGTTGCGTTACATCATGGGGGCACATTCATTTTTGTTAGTCACCAACAGCTTATTATCATGACAACCAGCACTAAGTTCACTGAGCAGCCAAAATTTCAGCCCAGAATTCTGAAAGAGAACAATAACCATTTTTATTAGTTCAACTAGGGGCGGTCTAGAGGCTGAACAATGAGAGGTGTCGGTTGGAAAGACAAAGCAGGTTTTCTTTAAACTCCGCAGTGAATTGTTGCAGGACGAGCAACCGTTACATACCTAGTGAAATCATATGCCTGTCCATGAGGGAGAGCTCCGTGCTTTCTGAGACGTCTGACACCATTGTACACATTCAAGTACGAGGGCAGGAAGAACAGGCACAGTATTTTGAGTGGAAGATGGTAAACTGAGTTCACTTTCACTACAGTTCTCTGACGTGCCCTGGCCCTGCAAACCCCATTCTCTCCCCGGACCCCGGAAATTCGTTTACCACCTCTTAGTCTGAAATTCGCCTGAAATATTCTGGGGCTTGTAGAGTCGCCCGAGTAGTGTATATGCATGGTTGCCATCTTGAAATGAGTGATTTTTTTGCTGTATTTTAAAACAGGTGTTACACCAATTATGTTGCTTTTTCCAAGTATACGAGCGCTAACGTGGGGTATAATGTTTGAGAAATACAATAGCAAGTATTATTTGTCCGGAAGAAAAATGAAATAGAATTAGATTTAAAAATAAAGTGCAGTAAAAGGTGCTCTGAGCTACTATTTAATTTGCAGAAGCAGTTATAATAACACTTAAGCGGCTAGTGAAGGCTAATAAGGCCTAACAGTGGAACACCCTCGCCCCTACGTGTACTAAATTTGAAACTCTCACATCAGACATACATACCAACATAAGCGTTTGTTACCATAGAGCTACGCCCTTTTACTCTGAGGTAGGGCAACTCAGTTTGCTGTTGCTAAGCTACGGAAGCAGCTGGTTAGCGTGTGTGGCTTACGTTTTCTTTTGCACAAATACCCACCTTGTTGTTCCCCTATCAGGGCCGTTTCCACCATTAGGCAAGACTAGGCGGCCACCTAGCTTTACTTTCGTAGGTTCAAATTTTAAAAAAAATCGCCCTTTTGCCGCCCTATGCAGCCGCCTAGTCTTGCCTAAAGGTAGAAACGGCCCTGCAGGACATGTCCATCGTCTTGTTGTTATCCATTTCCTTCTCTAACTTACTTCCGTTGCTTCCTTTCATGGGCACTTGGGCGACCCTCCCCGGCCAGCTCTGGGACTGCAGTCCCAGCAAAATTCTGCCAGTCAGAGCAACTCAAAGCAAATCTTAAATATGGTGGAAACTGCTTGATGTTGCCGTTTTAGTAGCGCGGTAAGTGATGAAATGTGATTATTTCGAGCATGTAGGTTCCGAAAAGTCAAAAGCAATTTCATATTCATTCCACTGTGACATGTTTTGAAACATGGATTTATGTGCAGCGCTTTTACGCGAAGATGAGTCTATTATACAGATACAAATGCCTCATGGTTCTTTTCATTTTTTGTAATTGAAATACGCCTGCCGGAATGGTTACTGGATAAGGAATCATGGATATATGTGCCTGCGTGAGCAATAGTACAGAGAAGCTTTTCTCATCCAAAAAGGCATTTTGTCTCTTTACAATGCTCGTCTGACTCTAAAATCTATAAGGTTTGAATACACCAGTAATGTAAAAAAAAATTGTAAGATATTACAGGAGTGCATGGACTTTTTATTATAACACATGCATGTGCTCTTATCTCTTCCGCGATGACACTAGCTAAAAATTAAAAATTAGGATTTTTCTCAATTTAGTAGTCCTAAGTTTAGACTTAGGACTACTAAATTGAGAAAAATCCTAATTTTAAGAATTTCGGTATTCACAGAAGGCTTTTAGGAGTCCTAAAGTTAGGAGTCCTAACTATACTACTACTAAACTGAGAAAAATCTTAATTTTAAGGCTTTCGGTAGTCACAGAAGGCATTTAGGAGTCCTAAAGTTAGGAGTCCTAAACTTAGGACTACTAAATGGAGAAAAATCCTAATTTTAAGACTTTCGGTATTCACAGAAGGCATTTAGGAGTCCTAAAGTTAGGACTCCTAACTTCTGTGAATACTGAAATGAGTAAGTGCCTTCTGTGAATACCAAAATGAGTAAGTGCCTTCTGTGAATACCAAAATGGTAGTAAGTTTAGGATTTTGTCTTAAGTTAGTTCTGTGAATCGGGCCCAAGGTCTTGGTCAGGAAATATTTGGCAAGCAAGTAACTTTCAATGTTCCATAGACACAATTTATAATAGGTGGCGTTACATCCAGACCTGCCGAGTTAAAATAGTGGGGGGAAAAAGTTCAAGTATTGGCGCTAGAGCCGCACATCATGTATGAAGCGTACTGTATATATTGTATTCAGGCAGTCATAAGGGCAAGCCTCCTCAGTCGCGGGGAAATAAATGCATTTAAAGTTGGTGTATGAAAGATGGAAGCACACCAAACATTGATGACTTGATTTATTTATTTTTCTTCCCTGATATGATCGTGGGCGGCACATCGCGTGGACATGGCAGCAACATGTTTTCAAAATGGCGGCTAGCAGCAGCTTCTGGAGGGTCGACATATCGGTACCAGCAGACATGGGAAGGATTCCGTGTCCCGTGTGGTATCTGGTTTGTATGCTATATGCAAATGGGCTCAAGGTACATATAGCCAGCTCGCTGTGGTAAGCTACCAGCTTTCAAACCGGTGATTCCCAAACAGCGCTACATTGGGGAAGGGGCGGCAGCAGCACAGGCAATATAATCTCTTAGGATGGTTTCAGGCCAATGGGGGCGCTACTCAGTGAAAAGGGAGCATATTTTACCTATCGGCGAAAGCTACCAGCTTTCTAGCCTGTGACTTCCAAATAAATATATCATTAGTAAGGTAACTGGTGATCATGTATAACGCAAGAAGTTGGCGCTATATCTAAACATACATATCGCTTAAAAATTACATCACAAACAGGTGCGGTTGCTCTCCCCTTGTTGTAAAGGACAGTAAGGGTCAGTAGGGGGGTATGTAGTAGTCTCACTAGCGTATCTTAGAGCAGGAAAGAGTCTTTGTAGCAGTTTGACAACTGCAGCTACGCTTCTCATAGGCCGGGGGCCTAGATTTCGCAGCGTAATATCGTCATTTTGCATGTTCCCCAGCCGTTTATCTCGAGGTATTTTTAATATTATATCTACAGAGGTTTTGTTCAGCTTAACTCTATCTCCTGGGTTACACTGTTGTTCCCGGTAACAACCTGGGGGCGTGACAAATAGAAAAACCAGGACCACACCATATCACCTGTGCACATGTGTATAGTATATCGGTATCCTATCGTGGGCACGTTATGGGGACTGCAGTGGACATATACTTGTTATATTGCAATCTGTATTCCTATCCAGGGACTGCCATGCTAAAAATTGGTGGCAAGTAATTATATATCAGCAACTATCCATTTAGATAAATGATTGGCTCATTCACATTCATAATTAGTAATGGATCGGCGGTTAAGCCAAGGGCTGAGCTAGGGCTCCGAGCAGTGGCTATCCTTGCAACCCTGGGATAACGGTTGTTTGAATTTTAACATTTTCCTATTTTTCTGGTGGGTCTTTTGGTGTGATTTACTGGGTTCACAGACCTGTGCAGGTGGGGTCGCTAGAACGCCTGCTACCAATAACGGTATATCGGATGCTTTATTGAATATATCATATGTTTATGGCGCTCTATTTAGAAGGCTGGTCTGACAGCTCAAAATAAAGCTGAGTACACCCCCAGGAGCGTGGCGCAATGCCGGTGCAATGTATAAGAGTACCTTAATATATTCCATATGCTCGACTCCAGGAATAAGTGTAGGTTCATGGTATAGTATCACTCTTCACCCTTTGCAAAATGCTTAGCAACCCTCATCAGCGGGGAGATTGTGCAGCTTGCAGCCAGGAGAATAGAGGTTGTCTATACATATCTCGCTTCAGTTCCGGTGCAACTGTCTTGCTAATTTGGTGTTGTTAACATGCACACGCTAAGTTATCGAAGTACATGGTTTACCAGCAAGTTAACATTCACGATAAAAGGAGCCAAAAAGAACGGAGTAGGGAGTGGAGCCCCCATGGTCTATTACGAAGGTCGTGGTCGTTGGCTGGGAAACAGGTCAAACTCAGGAGTAGGTAAGGGGTGTGTTACACTCCCACCTCCGGTACAAGCTGGCCAGGTGTGGAGGATTACACCTGGGGACAGGTACCCAAGTGGCAGTGCTTACATTGTAAAAAAGGGAGGGCAGGTGCCCAGATTTCTGCTGCTGAGAAGCACACTAAAAAATATAAGTGCCGGTCCCCATACATAACTTAAGTGGTCAGCACGGGCTTCCACTGACGCAGAGTAAGCACTGCCCGTTGGGCCAATGCGGTGTGCAGTGCTCCGCCGCACCCCCCCCACCACCACCGGGATGGTGGAATATTGATATGTGGTGAAGTTGTCACAATCATTTCTTGTACATTCCCTCTGAGAAGGAGCAGGGATGCCCTGAGTGGTGCATGGGAATGGTTGTTGCAAGATGGGGCCTGCTGGCACACTGTGCACAGCGGCTGTCACAATAGGTATATGCTTCTCCCCTGATGGTGAAGGAGTTGGACATGCGGTGAAGTTTTCACTATCATTTTCAGGTACATTCCCTTCAAAGGCAGCAATGTTGTGGTCGGAAGTGATTCCACGAATGGCCTGGGCCGGTGGGGTTCCGGTAAAGGCATAAACGAATCTGTAAAGAAGTTGAACCATTCCATAAAAAGCATTTTAGTAAAGCCCTTCATGGGTACTATTACACACAAATTGCTACATCCCGGGATGAGGGATTTGTTCCATAAGGATGGAGTGCATCTGTCGCCTAGGGGATGGTGATCTTTGTCCACACTGTACTGGGGGCTATTGCTGAGCACAGTAAGCGCCAGGTAGAGGGGGGAGGGCGAGTGCGCCAGGGACCTTCTCGCCCTGTGGCGGAGCGCTGGCAGTTAACACCAAAGGGGGCATGCCCAGCAATGGAGGTTCAGCGACTGGATGAACCCTAAGAGGGGGTACAATGGAACTGTGCAGTGGATAGGCAGGGAGGGGACTGACCTGCTGGTGGTCCTAGACCCTACTGCCAAGGGTAGGAGCAGTGAGGGAACTGACCTGCCGGTTGTCCTGTCTCTACTGCCCTATCCCGCAACGTATGGATTGTGTGGACTCTTTGGGAGGCTGCCTGTGTTCAGGTACCTCGGTGGGCCGGTGCGCTATGCGGTGCCCAGTATTTCAAGCAATTCAATGTTTGCTGTAGCGCATTGGGGCCTGCCGGCACAATGTGAGCAGCTGAGTGGGTCGGCCGAGTCGGCCAACAAATTTAAGTTCATGTGTATGGCATAGCTAAAATCAATTATAATGTTATGCCTAATTTCCTTACTGCCTTTGACATGTGGCAATGTTTGCTGTAGCGCGTTGGGGCCTACCGGCACAATGTGCGCAGTTGAGTGAGTCGGCCAAGTCGGCCAATAAATTTAAGTACATGTGTATGGCGAAGCTGAATTTAATTATTATGTTATGCCTAATGTCTTACTGCCTTTGACATGTGGATGTCGCAAAAAGTCTGTTGCTGTGGTTCATGATATATATCTAAGTAGTACTTTACTCCCGTAGTGGTTGTGTAGATTTATATGATTTGATATGAATAAAAGTCTACGCCTTGGACAACATAACCGATGTTTGGATATTCTTGGGCCCAGTGGGCGATGAGGGGTGTCAGAAGTGAGGGGGAGTGAGTGTTTCATTGTGCACATACTATGTATTTTAGGTTTTTTTTGAATCGTTTTTGTTGTTGTTGTTAATAAAAACACACCGGAGTCCAAGTTGCATATTAGATTTGGCCCTTAACCAAATTGAGTGAGATAGATATACACAGGATACTACAGACCTCTTCGCTTCTATCAATTCAGTGTTGCGTGAGATAAAACCGGTGCTATATGCCAAATAAAATCCCCGAATTCAGAAAGAAAGGAAGAGAATGCGTTCCCAATTACAACAAGCAACTGAGTTTCATGCCCGTTTTACATGCCCAGAATGACACCGGCAATTCAGAATGTGCTTAAAATTGTCTGCCACATATATTTTTGACTGCATTTTGTATAACAGGTTATCATGCCCTATTCTTATAGATCTAATTTCTTCAGAAAGGGTAATTGCATACAAAATAAACATTGACAAAGTGAATGGCGTGGTAGTGATTCACAAATAAACTATTCAGATGACATTGATGTCCTGGAAATTACTAGGTAAGAGTGGTATCATAATTTGCGACTAATTTTCATCAAACGTTTTTGAATACTTTATTATGATATATAAGTTGTGCCCTATGAGTATCAAAGATAGAACACACTGTTATGCAGATCTCGAGGGCAAAATATTGAAACTGAAATATCGAAAGCTAAGTCAGTCAATCAAGCAGTACTTTTAGAGTGCCGCTTATCACCCATGAAGGTATCCAGGTACTCGTTTGCTGTGCTTAGTCAAAAAAAGCCATGTTTTGAGTCTCTTCCTAAAGTCTGTCAGTGAGGGTGATGTTTGGAGGTGCAGAGGGAGGGGCTTTCAGGACTTGGTGGCGAGGTGGGAGAAGGAGTGGTCTCTGCTGAGGATGTGCACTGTCTGTGCAAAGGTGAGGGAGGTAGACTGAAGGTTTCTGGATGGTTGGTGGAAGTTCAGGTGATTGTTAATGCATGCTGGTCCTTGGTCGTTGAGGGCTTTGCAGACATGTGTCAATAACTTGAATTGGCATCTTTTCTGGACGGGGAGCTAGTTGAGCTTCCTCTGTTATTAGGTGACGTGGGTTGTTTGGGCAGGTTGAGGATCGGTCTGGCCTCTGAGTTCTGTTTTGTATATTATAAGTATATATTTCCTGTACCTAACTTTAAGGTACTTAAATGAGGAGTTTGGAATACTAAGTCCCTACTTCCTCTACATGCATTAACCTTTTAATATTTTGGTCTGCAGTATTTGTTCATTTGATATTTTTCTATGGTAAAATTTCTTTGTGCAATATTTAATATTTGCTTTATCACTGTTGGCCTGAGCTTGTGACTTTTTCCTGGTCTGGTTCGAACAGATAACTAAAGTTGGTGTTTTGCGATTTTATGTGCTATTTTCACCAATTCTTTTTAAAATGCATATCTTAAGTTCCGTTTATTGGATTTTTTTCATTTTTGTCTTGTTTTGCTCATTGAACTATTTTTCTAAACAGGTGTGGTGCCTATTTTGTGAGGTGTTTTCACTGTTTTAAGTGTTGTACAAATACTTTACACATTGCCTCTCAAGTTAAGCCTGACTGCTCTGTGCTAAGCTCATAGAGCGTGAGCAAAGGTTAATTTAGGGTGTGTATCTGACTTACCCTGACTAGTATTGCGGTTCCTGCTTGGACAGGGTACATACCTCTGCCAACCAGAAACCCAATTTCTAACAGCGTGTCTAGTCATAATCAGGAGCTGCAGCTACCAGGACAGTTAGCTCATCAGTGCATTTCCTGTACTCACATTTTTTGTCACCATTTCTTACATATTCAAACAGAAGGTGCATCTCCTATCGGGCTAACATGCATTGGCTTCCATAGGCGAAGCGAGTGGAGGCACACTATTCTGCCAATGTCAATAGACTTCCCCCCAGTTCCACAAAACCCCTCAGGGCCCCAACATTGACGTGTAAGGGGCATCTCACAACTTCTGCCGTTCTTCTGAGTACATGAGTACCATTGAGTTGGATAACAATAAACATCTGTTATTTCATAAACAAGAGTCCTAAGACTTGGGTGAATGATTAGTTTGCAAACATGTTATGTTATGTTATTTTAAGAAATGGGGTTACTAGTTGAAGGGGGAACCCTTCTCAAGCAGCAACCACAATACTCAGGGTGAAATCAGAAGCAAACCCTAAATTAACCTGTGCTCAAGACTGTGGTAGCTTGGCACATAGGAGTCTGGCTTAACTCAGAGGCAATTTGTAAAGTATTTTTGCAACATTCCAAACAGCAACACAGTGAAAGCACACAACAAAAGGATCCTACAACAGTTTAGGAAAATAGAGGAAACATAAATAAATATAACAAGACCAAATAGACAAAAATCTAATTAGCACAACTGGAAAGACTTTAGTGAAAATAGAGCCCCGTTCATGTTGGAGTGGGCAACAAGGAGCAGGGAGAGCGTTGAGGGTTGTTGTCGGTGTAGTGCGGAGAGCAGGCCAGGCTTTGCAGATGTGCGGCATAGAGCTTCGCCCTGGCAGTTCCCTGCAAATAGTCGATGCTAAAGTGTGAAGAGGCAGGCTGGCAACAATCCGCATAGAATCATGGCCCGTCCATGGTCAAGAAGAGCCAAAATCTTGATTTCAGCTCGCTGAGCTACACCAAGTGTCCAGGACCTGGGGCTTCCACTTGGAGGTCATGAACTCTCTGCAGCTAGGTCCAGGGGCTGGTGCTGGATGTTGGAGGACTTTTATTTCCACGAGACTCAGATCTGTAGGCCAGAAGACTAGCCCTTGAAGTCACTCTGGGACTCCTGGATTCAAGATGAGGTTTCAAGTACAGTTTTTCCCCACAGGCAAGAGGGCAGCAGACAGAAGGTAAGCACAGCATGTCAGAAGTTCATTTAGAGAAGAGGTCCAGCAGAGTGGACGGGCTTATAGCAGCACAGCACCCCTTCTTCCTGACAGAGTGTCCACAGGCCCTCAAATGCACCTAAGAATTGGTGTTTAAGGTCCATTATTTATACACAGTTGTGCCTTTGAAGTGGGGGTGTGAGGATCTAGAGATTTCCATTTGAAATCTTCAGACACCCTGCCTCTCCTATCCCGGTTCCATACTAACTACAGGGGGTATGCTGCCCTTTGTGTGGAGGCAGGGCACAGCCTATTCAAGTTTAAGTGGGATGTGCCCAGCTCCTCCCTCCCACCCTGCCAGTGATTGCCCATCCAGGCACACCTAAGCTTCATATTGTGTGTGGCTATCTAGGAGGAATACACAAAGCTCATCTGTCAGCTACACCCACTCATGTGACCAGAGACAGGTTACATGCATTAAAAGACTAAGGCAGGAAAATGCCAACTTTCTAAAAGTGTACAAACTTGAAATGCCTAATCTTGAAATTCATCACACTGTTTCTTTTTAGGTTCAAGTTAATGATTTCCTGACACCTTCAGTTTTTATTTTACTGCTAGCTTCTTTAAAATATAACTTTTGTCCACTTTTCTCATGTCAAACACATTTAGATCAGATGCATCACAGGGTGTGTATGCCCACTTGGGCTTTGTACAAAACACAATAACAGTTATACTTTCACAAGAGTTTCGCAAATTAAAAAAAACATAGACTCAACAGCTCATATTGTCACATTTAATACATATATATTCATATTGTCACATATAATACATAATCAAATATAATTTGGAATGAACAAAGGAGTTTAAAATAAACCAGTCTTGAACTTTACAAGTAACAGTGTACACTTAATGTCACTACTAAGAGAAGACTCATAAATAACCGCATTACAAAAAGGGGTTCTGTTCACTGCTTAATTTTTCAGGAGAGGCCCCAAGCTTAGTTTTTGGCTGCCTCAGATTGCAGGTTTAACTTATGATTTATTAGACACCTTCGGAGTGGTAAAAAGTAGACGCATTTCGACTTCTTCAGTTCAAGGTCTCCTCAAGACCAAGGCCAGTTTTTACTTTTTGCAGTGCAATTCTGTGATTTTTTAATGGGTTATGTACAAGTTGAGCCTTTCATAACTTGTTAATCTCAGAAAATCCCATCCACCAAATTATAATTCCTATAACCTATGGAATTTGTAATTTGGCAGACGGGATGTCAGTCCAAACGGAGTATCCCATCTACCAAAATTGTAATCAGGCCCTAAGTTTGGACAAATGATGATTCAGGCTTTTAGGAGATAAGGTTATCATCAGCATAAGCCAACTGAATAGTACACTGGTTGTTGAGTTTCAGTGGCAAACCTTCCGAAACCTCCAGGGATAGCGGCAAGTCAAAAATGTATAGAGAAAACAGTAAAGAGGCCAAGATACAACCTTGTTTTTAGCCATTTAAGGTTGTCATTTATGTACATAATATATTGGAATTTAACTTAATTATTACCCAAGTGTTGTTGTGCAATTCTACTAAAATATTAAAGCAAAGATTAATCTATTCCCAGGCTAAGTAGTTTGTGCCTAAGCCGGTCTTGATTGAGTTTATTCAAAGTGGAGCTGTAATCAATAAAGCAGGCATAGACAGTAGAATTGTTGATGTTTGCCTTTTCATCAAGTACGGTTAGCACTGCAATGTTATCTGAGTTGAACAGCCTACACAGAATCCCATTTGACTGATTGGATTTAGTTGGTTGTCATTTGCCCAGGTTGTTAAAAGTCTTAGTAGGTATTTACGGGCATATTTAGGACAGAAGTTGTGTCACTCTTGCACCACACAATGTGGTGCAAGTGCAATGCAAGTCCAAAATGAGACTTATGACCCTTCCTGCACAAATACAATCCTGCATGCAACACAGGTGTCTGCATTGGCACTAGGCAGCCAAAAGGCCACCAGCACAGGGGAAAAGGCAGGAATGCACCGTATTGCCTTAAATGTGATGCATTCCTGCCCTTTCCCTGTCAAGCAGTGCGCTGCAGCAAGGTGACTTGCTGCACTGCGCTGCATGACTTTTCATAAATCTTCCAATTAATGAATACCTTCCCCTCACTGTCTAAGAGGGCTATAAGCTGAAAGATTTGAGTGTCAGATTTTTGGCCTTTTTCAAGAAAGGTGCATGTTGAGCATTTTCATAACTCAGGTATTAGTCCTACTGAGAGAAAAGTTTAAATAATAAGGCACTCCACAAACCCTTTGGACCTGCTGCTCTTTAGGGCCTATTTTATTTTGATCATTGTTGTAAATTTACCTTCGGTGATCTGGGGCAGTGTGTTTGTATACCTGGACCTTAGAAGCAAAGGCTTTATCGAGCATGAGCAGAATGCTCAATATAGGATACCCAGATGTCATTAAAAATGAAATTATCATTAGCAATGCTATAAGATCCCGTCCCCTGGCCAATCACTTTCTGAAACTTTTTGATGTTCTTAGCTTTTATAGCCATCACTATTCTGGCATATTCCTGCATTCTCTTAACTGAATCTTTTATCCTCATTACTAATTTAGCTTATTTAATCAGAGTAGTACGTACATTGGAATAAGGGTTTTCTGCAAAGATCTCAGTTTTTTTCCATGAAGTGTTTTTGCAATGGTAATTGCACTTCTTGTTTGTTTCCTTGGAAAGACTGTTTTACTGATCTTTATGGGACACTTTATATTAGATAAAAGATAATACAACACCAAGGTTAGTAGGGTTCCCCAATCTTAGATTCAGTCTTTTTGATTTGGATCGAATAAAGGGCAATTAAACCTATTCACAATGAAGTCTGCTTCATGCAGAGCCTGTAATTTAGTCAAAAAGACAGGATTACATTTTAGTTGTTTAATGTGTATAAGGCTGAATAAGCTGTTATTTATGTTTGAACTTACTTTGAAAAGAGAAGATTTGAAGTTGAGAGATCGCACTTGAGGACTGTGATCACTCTCCCGCTGTGTCTAGATTTCTAACTTATCGCATAGATTAAATCTCATGTAATGAATAAAGGTATGCTAGTTACTACTGGTGATTGGAACGTGTTTTTGGTCGGTTTGTCAGCCATAAATTTTCCATTTAAGGAGTGGTAGACAGGATACATTAGGAGATTAAAGGTATAGTAACATGTTTAGGCACATGATCTTTTTGTGGTTTTCAGTGCTGGTATAAAAGATGGTTGAATATGAAAAAAAGGATCAGGGGAACCTTTTGGTTAACTGCTTCTATTTGCGGAAAATAATTATTGATTAAAATCTCTGTTAAGATAAACAGACATTGAGGGGCCGATTCCGATCCGGGTCGGAAGGGCACCGAACGCGACCCGGCTGGAAAAACTATGTGCCGTACGTGTGTTTTCCGCCCGACTCGTATAGCTGTACGAGTGAGAAAGTATGATGCGATCTACATGAAATTCACCCACCGACTTGTTTCCGGGTCCGAACCGCTCCGTATGTCTCGGTCGTAAGCTAACCGTGGCGTGCACTGGATGCGATTCATGACCGAGCCAGTACGATGCACGTGTCGGACAGCCTGTGCGAGCCGGAGTGTCCGGCTCGCAAATCGTCCGGGTGTTTGCCTTTGGGGGTCTGCGTCCGACCCTCTGTCACCCGAAGCCCTACGACTCGGACACAGGGGGAGACTCATGGGTCTCCCCAACACAGGCATGTACGGTGCGGATGGCACCGACGCGTACTCACTGTAGGGGGCGCACTTGTCCGCGACGTACCCACTCAGTCTATGGGAGCCCATGTACGCATCGTACGACCGGCTCCCATTGACTTCTATGGGAGTCCGACCGAACCGAGTCCGACAGCATACGGCTGCATCGTACTCGCTCGGTCGGACTGCAGGACTCCGGCTCAGTCGGAAAACACTCCGGATCCGGCTCGGTCGGAGTGCTTTCCGACACGGATCAGAATCTGCCCCTGAGTGTAGGACTCAAGAAAATGTTCTTGTTGGTCAAGGATGAGCAAATATTTGTATTAGCTTTAAGTACAGTGGGGTGAAGGTACATGTTTATTATTATGTTTTTTTGCGAGTGTGAGCCCTCTAAAGAGAATATTAAGATGTATTATGATTTTGGTTAGATCATTGATGATTTCATTGTTGGCTTATTGCTGAGTAAGGTTAAGAGACCTACTCTTGGATGGCCTAAAGGGTGCTTTGTGGCTAATACGTTATTTATTTATTGGTTTATTTTATTTATGAAGATTTGTCTAGTGTGAACAAAACCCTAGAGGGTATCAGAGTGCTTCACATTATAGGGTAGGTAGGATACAGTTGTAAGACAAGACATTTGTTACATATATGAGAGTAGCAAGGTAAGGCTGGAGTTCATAGTTCCACATCAATGTAGTGGTCATTCAGGGCATCAGTATGGTTGGCAGGTAAGTAAACAATAGGACCTGAAGTATCTTAGAGCAGAAACTTGTTCATTAGTATTGTTTTCACTTCTTTTTTGAATGAAGAGGTAGATGAGATTCGGCAGACATAAGGTGGCAGAGTTCCATATCTTTGTGGCAATGCCTGAGAAGGCTCTATAACTCGTTCTCTTTTTGCAGAAAATCTGTGGCCTCAGTAGCAGTGAACTTGCACTTCATGAGGATCTGCTTCCCCCTGATAACTCTATCATTTGAGCCAGATATATGGGGGGCTTGAGCTGTAGGGCTTTATGAGTCACGCAAGCAATCTTTAGCTGTATTCTTGCTTCATACAGCAACCAGTTTAAGGTTTTTAAGTGCTGGGGATATGTCATCGTTTTTTTTTGTACCGCTTATCAGTCTGGCCTAAGCATTAAGGGAGGCCCTTAGCAGGGCCAAATTGTATTTTGGAAGACCGCAAAGAGTGGAGCTTCAATAATCTATCCTTGGCAATCTAAGAGCTTGGATCGCCAGCTTGAAGTTGTCCTGTGGTAGTAAAGGTTTGAGTTTCTTTAGTATACTCAACTGGTATTTAGCTCTCTCGGTGGCATTGCTGATATGATTCTGCATATTCAAGTGTTTGTCTAGTGTGATCCCAAGGGATTTAGCAGACTCAATAATGTGAGGAGAGCAGTTGAAGGCTGTTAGCTGTTTCATCCAGAGGTCGATCATGGGAGTGTGGTTAGGAGGAGCGATGAGGAGGAATTCCTTTTTGGAAGTGTTGAGCATGAGATGGTTATCAGTGAACCAGTTTTGGGTGTTCAGCAAGGTAGTGTTGAGTGAAATGAAATCTTCTGGGAAGGAGATTTTCAGATAAAGTTGAGTGTCATCTGCATACATGTGATAAAGAATGTTTGCAGAATTCAGTGCATTTGCAAGTGGTTCCATGAATAAGTTGATGAGTATGGGTGAAAGGGTGGACCCCTGTGAAACTCCCACATTGACGGCGGAGGGCTGAGAGAGGGATTGATTCACCTTGACTCTTTGGGATCTGTTGTGGAGGAATGAAGTAAACCATTGCAGTACAGGTCCTGATGGGCCCACCCTTTGTTCAAGAATGGAAAGTAAGCTGTTGTGTTTAACAGTGTCGAAGGCAGAGGATAAGTCAAGTAGAATCAGGAGACATGATTCATTTTGGTCTAGCATTTTTAGATGTCATCCATGATGACTGGAAATGCGCAGAAGTCAAGTCTTGCTCCAGAAGCCCACGGCAGATCGTTCGGACCTCAAAAACTACTGACCCATCTCCCTCCTCCCCTTTGAGGCCAAAGTCACCGAGAAGACAGTCAACCCCCAGCTGTCAAAATTCATCGAAGAGAACTCCATCCTCTATCCCTCTCAATCTGGATTATGCTGCAACCACAGAACCAAGACTGTTTAACTTGCCGCCACAGACGACATTCGCACCCTTATCAACCAAGGCCACACTGCGGCCCTGATCCTACTCGACCTCTCTGCAGCCTTCAACACCATCTCCAACCGCACACTCACCGCCAGACTCCACAATCCCGGTATACAGGCAATCGCCCTTGAATGTCTCTGCTCCTTCCTCACCAGCAGAACCCAAAGAATCAGACTGCCACATTCCTCCCAGAACCCACAGAGATAAACTGCAGAGTACCTCAAGGATCGTCACTCAGCCCTATGCTCTTCAACATCTACATGGCCCCCTTCGCTGCTATTGTAAGACGGCACAGACTCAATATAGTCTCCTATGCCGATGACACCTAGCTCATCCTCTCCCTCACCAAGAATCCCTTCACCACCAGACTCAACTTCCAGGACAGAATGAAGGACGTTGCATCTTGGATGAGCAGCAGCTGCCTGAAGTTCAACTCGGGGAAGACAGAGGTCTTCGTCATTGGACCCTCCCCCACTGTATGGGGCAACACCTGGTGGCCAACAGCCCTTGGCAGCCCACCCACCCCCACGGATCACGCCCGGAACCTTGGCATCGTACTCAACCCCTCCCTCTCCGTGACCCAACAGGTCAACACCGTCACCTCCACCTGCTTCAACACCCTCTGCATCCTTCGCAAGACCTTAAAATGGATCCCCCCGAATCAAGAAAGACTGTCACCCACACATTCATAACCAGCAGACTGGACTATGGAAATGCCCTCTACGCTGGAATCAACAAGTCTCTGCTTCGCAAACTCCAGAACATACAGAACACTGCAGTCAGACTCGTCCTCGGCATCCCTCGACAAGAACACATTACCCAACACCAGCTGGGCCTCCACTGGCTCCCCGTCGAGAAGAGAGTAACCTTCAAGACACTCACCCATGTCTACAAATGACTCCACAGCACCGGACCCCAATACCTCAATGGGAGAATCTCCTTCCATGTACCTAAGAGAAACCTCAGATCTCCAGACCTTGCCCTCGCCGAAGACCTGCACGTCCGCAGAGCCAGAACAAGTGGAAGGGCTTTCTCATACATCAAAGCCAAGACCTGGAACAAGCTCCCAATCGACATCAGACGCGCCCCCTCTCTGCACATTTTCTGGAAGACCCTCAAGACCTGGCTCTTTGGCTGACCGGAGCTGCTTACCCCCAGCACCTTGAGACCCGCACAGGTGAATAGCGCACGTGATTATTCCCTGATTTATTAATGTGATTGAGAGAAGATTCAGTGCTGTGACCTCGACGAAAACCAGATTGATGTTGATCCAGGAGTTGGAAATCACAATGTGTGTGCAGAGTTGAGTTTGCACGCAATTTTCAGGAGTTTTGCCAGAGAGGGGATGGTGGAAATAGGGCAGAAGTTGTTAAGCACAGAGCTGTCTGCAATAGTTTTTTTTATAATGTGGGTTACCTGCTCTATTTTAAGGCAGTCACCGATAGAGCCTTGGGAAAGTGAAGCATTAACAATCTTTGACCATAAGGGGAGAAGTGCTGCTTTTATTTCTTTGATGCTTTGAGGTTGTAGAGGGTTGCTGAAGTGGTTAGATAGGTTGATCGCTAGAAGGATGTTGTAGATGTCACTTTCGCTGAGTGGAGTGAAGGTGTGCCATGCTCATTGTTCTTAGGGACATCTCCAAGCGGACCAAACTGATCATGGCCCAGAGAGGCGAGTGGAGAAGCTGTCCTTGTACTTGGAAGAGCAGCCCTCTTTGTTTCTAGGTATATTTTGATGCCTTTTGTTTTCTCCACGAAGAAAGTGTCCAATTCCTCGCATGTAGAAATGCTCTCATCATAGACTGGCCAGTTAGATGCATTAAGCAATTTTTGCATAATGATTTCAAAACGTTTTTGGGACAGTTTTTGGCTTAGTTAAGTTGAGTTCTAAAGAAGTCAGCTTTTGCTTCTTTGATTTTTCTTTTGTAGGAGTTCCTAACTGATCTAAGGTGTTTTAGATGTTTGGTGGAAGGTATGTATCGCCACGTTCTTTCGGTGACCTTAGACAGCGATGTACAGAGTTTAAGTTGTCACTGAACCAAAATTTAGATATTTTGGCAGAAGCATTTTTGTTGGTGTAAAGGGGCGATAGTTATAGAAGTCTGTGAGGTCATGTACATCTTTCATGTCAGCTTGGGGAGTCAGGACATTATTACATCAGGTTGCTAATACTATGGGATTAATGTTTTGATGGTTCCTTTTCCATTGCTTTGTTTTCATGGGTTGGTCTCTCTTCCCGGTCACCTGCAGGTTGATAAGAAAGATGATGCTATAGTGGTCAGACCAGTCACTTGGGATAATTAATTCCAATGTGATGATGTTCCTTTTAGATATGATGAGTTCCAGTGTTTCACCCCTGTGGTGGGTAGGGCTGTCGCAGAATTGGGTCAGCTTGTGGTCCAATAGGAAGGTTTTTACAATTCACTGCATGGTCATTTAGGTTAGACCAGTGGAGGTTGAAGTCTCCAAGGAAGATTTGGGGTCACTAGGGGGCCATCGTTGGATGTGATGATTTCCATGAATTGTTCAATGAAGGAAAGGTTGTCTCCATGGGGGTAGTAGAATGTGTTTAGTTTGCAGATGGGATTCTTATTGCTTGAAATGTTGATGCAGAGATATTAACTGGAGGGCAAGGTGACGGTTTCTGATTGGGGACCTGGAGTGTATTTCTATGTATACAAGCTATTCCCCCACCCTGTTAAATGGTTCTGTCTAGGCAAAATATGTTGTGGCTGGGAGCGACCAGTAGGTCAAGCATAGCAGTGGAGGATTGGTTTAGCCAGGTTTCCGTGGGGATTATTATGTCAAGCTCATTTGTTAGGATGAGATCATAGCTATCGGGGCATGTTTACTAGCTGATCTACAGTTGAGAAGTGCGCATTTCAGTTGGCTAGTAGAATGGCTGTTGGGAGTCTGAGGGATGTTAACACACTTGAGTTTGCTGCTATTTATACCTCTAAGATTGTGGGTGGGGTCTCTGAAGGGGTTAGCTTGAATGATTTGGATTTGTTCTCGGAAGATCTTGTTATTGTCTTTAGGATTGGTATATGAGAGGAGTAAATTGCTGATATCATTGTTAGATAGATCAGCCTTCAGTCTTCTAGGATGGGAGGAGGCATTTGGGAGCGGTAACGTTTTTGAGTTTTGGTGAGAGGTTTTTGGTTCTTGGGCAGGATATGCACTAGGTTGGGAGTTGGCCCGGGTCCCTAGGGTACTAATGTTTTTGAGCAAGGGTAGATGCTCAATCATGGCTGTCAAATTTTGGATTTCGTCCATGAGGTGGCGCAGGCAGATAGAGATCTCATCAAGGTGTGCAGCCCAGTCAGTGTGGTTGCTGTTGGTTGAGGCTTGTGGTGAGAGTTCCAGTAGGGGGGAGATGCCTCGTGAGAGAACTGGTTGGTCAAAGACAGCATTATTACAGTCAAGGAGAGCGAGTGAGTCAAGTAGGTCTTGTGGAGGACCAATCTGTGAGGAGAAGGGAGCCAGAGTTGGGGGGAGGGTAGGAGGGTAGGAGGGCATCTGGGCAGTGGGTAGGATGTAGGTGATAAGAAGTTGAATTAATTGGGTGTTATTGGTTCGAAGGATGGAGTTTTCCTGGCATTATTATGGGCTGATGGCATCCTAGGATGGATCTTGCAGGTAGATCCACTGGAGAGGGATACAGCGGATGAGCAGGATAGGTTACAGCGGTGGGGGACCCATAGTGTAAAAACGTAGAGGCCATGGGAGTATGTGATAAAGTAGGGCAACTAACCATTTGAACCAACGTTTGTGTTGGGGATGAGGGCTCTGGTGTTGCTAGGTCAGGGGACTGGATGGGGTAGAGATTGCTTAAGGTTAGAGTAGCTCTAGGAGAAGTTGGAGTCACCCTAAACTTTGAGGTGTGAGCGTGACAGCATGGTGATTTGGGTGAGTTGAAGCAGGCTGTGCGCTCTTATTAACTACCTCTTTTTTTAGTGTAGGGAAGATATTATCTATTTTAGCTAAATTGTTATTCGAAGCTTGAATTAGGATAATACTGTTGTTGTAAAGGGATATGTTAGCGTTCGCATTGTAGAAGGGCGAAGATGAGGCAAATAGTTTGAGGCCATAAGCAGTTTTCCTGGTACCAGTATTGTGAAGCATGGAATTAAAGACATTCCTCCATCTTGCAAGTTTTCCCAAGTAGAAGATGAGGTCATTCGTTAGTTTACCCTTATTGGTGCAGAAATATTTAGCTGAGATAAGTATTTCGGGGCAGGTTTTGAGTAGCTGATGTTTGCGCTTTTTAGCAGCATTTTTTGATAGATTAGAAGGGTAGTTAATAGTGAAGACATGGTGGCCTGAGGGATCTAGTTTTATGTCCATTATGAGAAGGGCGAAGGTGTCACTGGGAGAGAATAAGTGCCCACAGGAGAGAGAGAGAGAAGAGAGGAGGGAGAGATAGGAGTGGAGGATAGACCTTCACACCTAGGTTTCTTTTGTAATTGTCAAAATCCAGACCTCGCCTCAAGTTATCCTAATAAGAGCATGCAGGCTTCCCAGGATTTCCCCTTCCCTAGGCTCACAACACAATGCGGGCACTATGTAACATCCTCGGGGACTATGGCCCCCTGTTGCTTGGTTCCAGAGGCTAAGCTGGATGAGAGGTGAGTGCATCTTGGAGTAGCTGGAGCTCGTCCTATCTAGAGAAAGGCAGACTCTCCAGAGATCACTTGACTTACGGGCAGATCAGCAGAGGGGGAGGTTAGCGGGAGGCACAGGTACAGTAGCCAACCCATTTGGTGGAGAGTTTGGAGGGACCAACACAAGATATCAGGCAGCACCAGAGGGGGAGGCAGTCACTTACCAGCTCACCCGGTCCATCGGCCCTGGATCCAGTCGGGGATTTGCTCCAGCGGTGGCTCACAATGCAGGCAGTAGGTACAGCCTCCGTGGCAATGGCCCGCTGTTGCTCTGTTCCTGAGGATGCAAGCAGAACAAGAAATGAGAGCTTCCTGGATTCACCGGAGCTCATCTGTTCTCAAGAAAGGCAGACTCTCCAGAGTTCATCCGACTTGCGGCAGGTCAGTGGGGGTCCCAGGTGCAGCAGCCAGCCCCGCATATGGGGAACTTGGCAACGGAAGCCAGATCGGGGCCGACACAAGATGTCAGGCGGCCACAGAGGGTAGGCAGTCACTCATGGACTCACCCTATCCAGTGACCCTGGATCCAATCGGGCCTTCAATCAGCTTTTGGCTTCGGCATTGGCAGCCATCCGGATCATGTACATTGTGGCCCTTCCAACATGTGCAGTCGGACAGCACCTTGTAGCTGAGACCGTATCTATACCATCAGGCAAGTGGTTGGTTGATATGGTTGATTGTGTCCACCATGAAGATTGTTTTCTTCAGCTGGTTATTCCAGGTTAGATGGCATGGGTTATCCTAAACACTGGAAGCCGCAACCAAGAGCTCCTACAATGCAGCCATCTTGTTGAGGACTATACTTCATAATTGGTCAAATTAACTAGTTCCAAAGTGAGGTTTTCCACGATTCTTGGAAACTGATCACATGTTGATTATTTCTAGAAGTAGTTAGGTTGTCGTTGGATGCCTGGAATTGTCTATCCACACCAATAATGTGCCATGAGCACAATCTATGTAGTGAGCCTTGATTTTTTTTGTAAGAGGTTTACTTGAGTTAGAAATAATGTGGCAAGTTAAGGATAATGGTAAAATTAGAATTAATCAGAGATGATGTGATAACTCTCTGATTGGGTTCCAAGAACTTGTTATTTGAAATTTGAAAGTTTGTGTAGTTGTTGATGTGCTCTGGTCCTTTCATATTTCTGTTTCTTAATGATGTTAGCTGCCTGTAACAGTGGATTGGTTGGTTTTACGGATAAGTGGACACTTTGGCTCAGTATCTAAAGAGAGAATGATACCCTATTGTGCCAGCTCAGCTCTCCTTGATCATATTTTTAAAGCAGCTGTTCTGGTGTCCTACTGGTTTCTAGGAACTTCACTTTTCTGCTCTTGATTGTGAATGAGTAAAAAGGTACTTTATTGTTTGATTAAATAAATCATTACAATCCATATAAAAGCGACGAAGCTTAAAACATTATTCAAATGTTTTCACTGGACTGCTCCCAGCATTCCCAATAAAAGTAAGACAGTAACATTATTGTATAAAAGTTGTCTTCTAGAACAGGGTGATCATTGCTTAAGTGCAAACACAAGGTGACATAGTATCAATAAATGAAGTTAATAAATGTAAAGGTCCCTTCTAAAATGAACAGGTAGGCCACCAAACTGGAAAAAGTGCAACATAGTGCAAAGGGGAGTACATGTATGTGGGCCAGTGAGAAATCAAAGAGTGTTAAACAACTGGCGGGCTTTGGAGTGTGTTAACAACCGATTCAGCCGTGGTTTGCTGAATGGGTTATCTAAGTTCGATTTAACTTGATCTGTTTTATGGCCTGCCAGATTTAGTGTAAATTCAGGGTTACAGTAATCAGCAGTAAATCATTGGTGCCACATCTTTTCCTCAGCCACATAACTTAAAATTTCATGGGTCCTTTGACAAGATTCTGCTGTTATCGGGGGGCACATACTTCTAGTATAAAGGATAGATTTAAGTTCGATTTTGTGAGACTGGGCCAGGGTACAC
This sequence comes from Triturus cristatus, assembly GCF_964204655.1. Classification (NCBI taxonomy): domain Eukaryota; kingdom Metazoa; phylum Chordata; class Amphibia; order Caudata; family Salamandridae; genus Triturus; species Triturus cristatus. Next base: position 168,468,706 of record NC_140582.1, read on the forward strand.
CAGTTTTACTGAAAAGCAGCTTAAACACTTTACCATTATTATGTCAACCTGTGTTTGTTTCCTAGTTTTTACATAGGACCTAAGATTTCTGATTGAACTTATGATATACAAGATGGACGAAGAGTGTAAAGGTGATGCTTAGAGCCGTGTTCTCTGTGTTCAGTACTGCGATAATACCCTGTCTGCAAGACCGGACTCCCAATCTATTCCACTCAGGCCTCTGTTTAGATCTACGAAGGGTCATCAATGCTGGGCAGAGACATACAAAGTGCTCCAAAGACTCCACCGATTCCCCGCAACCCCAGCAGCACCAAATTGGTAAATGTTTAAAACGGACCACTGACCCAGTCTAAGTGCCAGGAATCGCTGTTTTAAACACAAGGGGTATGTACAAGCTAGATATGATGGAAGAGAGGCCAGATAATAAGAGTTGATTACTGCCCATGCCTCCTTGCATTTGGCAAGGGTCACCTTATCAGAAGAGTAAGAACACAATTAGGTGCGCTTCTGAATACTTATTTTGAAAGCTGCATTACTTGGGTTAAGGTTCCAGAGTTCAGTTGCTGATAATTGCTGCACACATAAAAGAACTAACTGTGTGACCCACCAGGATTGCTGGAGCTGATGTCTAACCAAAGCAGAGACTCAAGAGACCCAGCTCTGGCCTGCCTTAACTTGTGGCACAATTTTAAATAAGCACCTGAGTTTAGCATTTCGTAGTTTAGGAGGCCTAGCTCTAATTCGGTCTGAGCTGCAGATGCAGTTTTTGGAAGCAGCTGAAGAAGATTTTTATAGATCTTTGTCACATGTTGGTTTAGTGTAGAGCTGAGTTTACCTAGGGAAATTTCGAAGCCATATGAAAAAATGGGGCCTATTTTAGCTCGCATAACTTCCAACATTGGAGCTAGGCTTGGGCTTGTCAGCTTTTTGGAAAGTTTAGAAAGTTTAACTTGAAGAGCCATAGCTTTCATAGCGATGTAACTACGATGCTTGACAAAAGTACTCCTAGAGTTATGGTAATCCCAGGTATTTATATGATTTTCCTACAGAGAGTTCAGAGTTGTTGTATGACCAGCCACCACCTCTGTAGCGTTTCTTGGCAAATATGACCACTTTGGTTTTCTTGAAATTTACCTCCAAGTTGTTCACGGCGTTGTAACTGTGTAATTTATTTAGAAGTCGTTGCAGTCCAACTATTGTAAGGCTGAGGAGGGCAAGGTCGTTGGCACACAAAAGATTGCTGAAATAAACACCACCCTTCTTGGGGGGTGACTGTTTACTGCATCTAGTTCTGCTGAAAGGTCAGCTATAAACTGATAGAAGAGCAGCGGAGCTAGCACACATCCCTGTTTGACTCGCCTTGACGTCATGATTTTTCGAGATAGGTGTGTGCCAAGGTTTACTTGGATCTAGGTGTTGGTGTGCATTTGAACTATTGCATCCAGGAGTTTAGCCAGGATTCCCCATTTCATTAGCTTGGCCCAGAGTGCCTCCCTTGGAACCTGGTCAAAGGCTACTTTGAAATCCACGAAACAGCAAAAAAGCACCTTGGAAGAAACAATTGTTTTATCAATAAGTATTGATAGGGCTAATAGATTAGAATTAGCGCCCAAGTTTGCTATGAAGCCTGTTTGATTTTTTGGGATCAGTCCTTTTGAATCAGTCTAAAAACTCAGCTCTTCAAGTAGAAGACTCGCAAAGTGCTTTGCCTCGTTATTCAATAAGATTATCAGCCTGTAGTTGTTTGAGGATGGATTATTGCCCCACTCCAAGAGTCAGGTGTAATTGAGCTCTTTAGTGCGTAATTAAAAAGGATTGCTAGCCGTTTTGACCAAAAAGAGATGTTCAATTTAATAAGGCCTGTGACAGGATTGTTTGAGTGATAGAGATTTCCCGGCGTAAGTGTTGCTGCATCTCTTGCGGGTGGTCCAGGCACTCCTTGAGGGCAGCTTTAGTCAATGTGGCATTGTTGATCAATGAGGGTTCAATTCTATCATCAGCCTGGAAGCGACCGGTCAGGAATGTTACCCGTTCTTGCTCTATGATGTTTGCACTCCCCTGGCTGATGTTTCTGTTGGTTTGCTTATTTACAAGCGGCCAGAAATTTCTTGAGTTCTGGCTTTTACATTCCCAGTACAGCTTACAGCAGAATTGATCACGGTGGTGTAATTGTTAAACACCCAAAATATCGAATTTGAAATATCGACTGGCCAGAATATCGAATTAAACATATAGGGCCTCATGTAGGTAGCATACCAGTTACCACTTCTAAAATACCGAACGATACCGAATCGGTATTTTAGAAGTGGTAACTCGTATGTAGGTAATGAGTCGGTATGTTTTACCGATTCGTTACAATTCGGTAATTACCGAATCGGTATTTACCGATTCGGTAATGAGGCATACCTTCCCATTGAGGGGAAGGTATGCCTCATTACCGAATCGGTAAATACCGATTCGGTAATGGTGGAGAAAATGCAAGGGTGGCAGGGTGTCACATTGACACCCTGTTGCACCCCTGATTCGGCCATGTGTGCACATGTGGCACACATACATGCCCTAAGGGCATGTATGTATGCCACATTGCACACTGCTACGTGCTTCCAAATGCATACACACATACATTAATTATTTACCACCAACTAAAAGTTGGTGGTAAATACCGACTCATAAACACACACACACACTCCCCCTACATATCATTTCTGACATCGGAATTTACCGATTCGGTAAAATTACCGAATCGGTAAAATTACCACATCGGTAACGTTACCGATTCGGTAATTTTACCGATTCGGTAGTTTTACCGATTCGGTAAATTCCGATGTCAGAAATTGACCCCCTACATACCAATAGCCAATATACCGGTCGGTAACGGTATAATTACCGAAAATCGGCCGTTACCGACCGGTATATGGCTACCTACATGAGGCCCATAGAGAGGCCAGAATATCGAATTACTAAAATATAGTTGGATAGAATATCGAAATTGAGGTTTAAAACATTGGTTGCCATAATATCGAATTTAAAATATTGTTTTTCATGATATCGATTTTTTTTTCTCGTGTTATGTATGCTAGTATATGTGTTAACATTATATATCATGTTATTTAATGTTTGCGTAATTTAATTCCGTAGCGGGTTTTGGGTTTATAGGGGAATAAGGTGGGAAGTAATTTAATTATAGTAAATTAAGGTGTCGATTCCGATCCTGTAAAACCCGGGTACGAATGGTCGTACGGAGCGAATTCTCCATCGGACTCGTACCCGGGAAAACCACCTTACAAACCCGCAAGTACGACTCGTACAGAAATACCATTTTCGTACGAGTCGTACAAAACTCCGACCGGCTAAACAATACCCACAATTCCGATCCGGGACATCGCGTACGTGACGTCCGGACGGAGTCAGGCAGCGTTCTACGGACCAGCAAGTACGATTCGTGCCTACGTCACTCCGCACGGATCATTTTTTACGGCAGCTAAAAACTCCCGGGAAAGTGAAGAAGAAGCGAAGATGGAGCTGCGGGACGCGACGGACAGACATGGACCCCATCCTATGTTTTTTCCCGGCCCTCCTAGCCTATGACCTGGTGCACAGAAACCGCCGCAAAAGGTCAGCACAACACCCAGGGTCAAAGGGGGGGCGAGGGGCAGGAAACATAACCTCCACCAATTTTTTTAAATACCATATACTGTCCTAACATTACCTCCAGGGTCTGGTCACTTCAGGGGGCATGTCCACCAATCCCCGCGTATGCGTACCCGTCACCACTACAATGGTGGTATGGCCCGTAACCACGCACTCAGAGCGCGGGTACGGCCCGTACCACCATTGGAGTGGTGATGTAGGGGTATGCGTGGTACGCGTCGTACCCACGGCCTCAGAGCGTGGGTACGGCCTGTACCACCATTGGAGTGGCGATGTAGGGCTATGCGTGGTACGGGCCGTACCCACGCCCTCAGAGCGTGGGTATGGCCCATACCACCATTGGAGTGGTGATGTAGGGGTAAGCGTGGTATGCACCGTACCCACGCCCTCAGAGCATGGGTACGGCCTGTACCACCATTGGAGTGGCGATGTAGGGGAACGCGTGGTACAGGCCGTACCCACGCCCTCAGAGCATGGGTACGGCCCGTACCACCATTGGAGTGGTGATGTAGGGGTACGTGTGGTACGCGCCATACCCACGCCCTCAGAGCGTGGGTACGGCCCGTCCCACCATTGGAGTGGCAATGTAGGGGTACGCGTGGTACGGGCCGTACCCTCGCCCTCAGAGCATGGGTATGGCCCGTACCACCATTGGAGTGGTGATGTAGGGGAATGCGTGGTACGCATTGTACCCATGCCCTCAGAGCGTGGGTACGGCCTGTACCACCATTGGAGTGACGATGTAGGGGTATGCATGGTACGGGCCGTACTCACGCCCTCAGAGCGTGGGTATGGCCCGTACCACCATTGGAGTGGTTATGTAGGGGTATGCGTGGTATGCGCCGTACCGACGCCCTCAGAGCGTGGGTACGGCCCGTACCACCATTGGAGTGGTGATGTAGGGTACGTGCCATACCCACGCCCTCAGAGTGTGGGTACGGCCCGTACCACCATTGAAGTGGAGATGTAGGGGTACACGCCGTACCCACGCCCTCAGAGCGTGGGTATGGCCCATACCACCATTGGAGTGGTGAAGTAGGTGTACATGTGGTACGGGCCGTACCCACTCTCTGAGGGCGTGGGTATGGCACGTAACACGCGTACACCTACTTAACCACTATAATGGTGGTACGGGCTGTACCCACATGCTGAGGGTGTGGGTACGGCCCGTACCACGCGTACCCCTACATCACCACTCCAATGGTGGTACGTGCCATACCCACGCTCTGAGGGCGTGGGTACAGACCGTACCACGCGTACCCCTACATCGCCACTCCACTGGTGATACGGGCCATATCCACGCTCTGAGGGCGTGGGTATGGACCGCATCACCCATACCTCTAGGGCACCAGTACATTACACACGCCACGAATGTTGGCATTTCGGCCTGGTGCAGCATATAACCAGCATATTGGGGTGTGTTCATGGCCAGGACAGCAGTGTACAGCACCAAGGGTGCGGGTGGGTGGGTGGGTGTCTGCCATGGAGTCCCAGCAGTGGACATAGACATGTGAGGGGTGGGTGCATATCACTCCCAGCAGTGGACAGACACATGAGGGGTGGGTGCAGAGGACTCCCAGCAGTGGACAGAGACATGAGTGGTGGGTGCAGAGGACTCCCAGCAGTGGACAGACATATGAGGGGTGGATGCATATCACTCCCAGCAGTGCCCAGATATGAGGGGTGGGTGGGTGCAGAGGACTGCCAGCAGTGGACAGAAACATGAGGGGTGGGTGCAGAGGACTCCCAGCAGTGGACAGAGACATGTGGGGTGGGTGCAGAGGACTCCCAGCAGTGCCCAAACATATGAGGGGTGGGTGCAGAGGACTCCCAGCAGTGCCCAGATATATGAGGGGTGGGTGCAGGGGACTCCCAGCAGTGCCCAAACATATGAGGGGTGGGTGCAGAGGACTCCCAGCAGTTGACAGACATATGAAGGGTGGGTGCAGGGGACTCCCAGCAGTGGACAGACATATGAGGGGTGGGTGCATATCACTCCCAGCAGTGGAAAGAGACATGTGAGGGGTGGGTGCAGAGGACTCCCAGCAGTGGACAGAGACATGAGGGGTGGGTGCAGAGGACTCCCAGCAGTGCCCAGATATATGAGGGGTGGGTGCAAGGGACTCCCAGCAGTGGACAGACATATGAGGGGTGGATGCATATCACTCCCAGCAGTGGACAGAGACATGTGAGGGGTGGGTGCAGAGGACTCCCAGCAGTGGACAGAGACATGAGGGGTGGGTGCAGAGGACTCCCAGCAGTGGACAGACATATGAGGGGTGGGTGCAGAGGACTCCCAGCAGTGCCCAGATATATGAGGGGTGGGTGCAGAGGACTCCCAGCAGGGCCCAGATATATGAGGGGTGGGTGCAGGGGACTCCCAACAGTGGACAGAGACATGAGGGGTGGGTGCAGAGGACTACCAGCAGTGGACAGAGACATGAGGGGTGGGTGCAGGGGACTCCCAGCAGTGCCCAGATATATGAGGAGTGGGTGCAGAGGACTCCCAGCAGTGGACAGAGACATATGAGGGGTGGGTGCATATCACTCCCAGCAGTGGACATAGACATGTGGGGGGTTGGTGCAGAGGACTCCCAGCAGTGGACAGAGACATGAGGGGTGGGTGCAAAGGACTCCCAGCAGTGCCAAGATATATGAGGGGTGGGTGTAGAGGACTCCCAGCAGAGCCCAGATATATGAGGGGTGGGTGCAGGGGACTCCCAGCAGTGGACAGAGACATGAGGGGTGGGTGCAGAGGACTCCCAGCAGTGGACAGAGACATGAGGGGTGGGTGCAGAGGACTCCCAGCAGTGCCCAGATATATGAGGGGTGGGTGCAGGGGACTACCAGCAGTGGACAGAGACATATGAGCGGTGGGTGCAGATGACTCCCAGCAGTGGACAGAGACATGAGGGGTGGGTGCAGAGGACTCCCAGCAGTGGACAGACATTTGAGGGGTGGGTGCAGAGGACTCCCAGCAGTGCCCAGACATATGAGGTGTGGGTGCAGAGGACTCCCAGCAGTGGACAGACATATGAAGGGTGGGTGCAGGGGACTCCCAGCAGTGGACAGACATATGAGGAGTGGGTGCATATCACTCCCAGCAGTGGACAGAGACATGTGAGGGGTGGGTGCAGTGGACTCCCAGCAGTGGACAGAGACATGAGGGGTGGGCGCAGAGGACTCCCAGCAGTGCCCAGATATATGAGGGGTGGGTGCAGGGGACTCCCAGCAGTGCCCAGATATATGAGGGGTGGGTGCAGAGGACTCCCAGCAGTGGACAGAGGCATATGATGGGTGGGTGCAGAGGACTCCCAGCAGTGGGCAGAGACATGAGGGGTGGGTGCAGAGGACTCCCAGCAGTGCCCAGATGTATATGGGGTGGGTGCAGGGGACTCCCAGCAGTGCCCAGATATATGAGGGGTGGGTGCAGAGGACTCCCAGCAGTGGACAGAGACATGAGGGGTGGGTGCAGAGGACTCCCAGCAGTGCCCAGATATATGAGTGGTGGGTGCAGGGGACTCCCAGCACTGCCCAGATATATGAGGGGTGGGTGCAGAGGACTCCCAGCAGTGGACAGAGACATATGAGGGGTGGGTGCAGTGGACTCCCAGCAGTGGACAGAGACATGAGGGGTGGGTGCAGAGGACTCCCAGCAGTGCCCAGATATATGAGGGGTGGGTGCAGGGGACTCCCAGCAGTGCCCAGATATATGAGGGGTGGGTGCAGAGGATTCCCAGCAGTGGACAGAGGCATATGATGGGTGGGTGCAGAGGACTCCCAGCAGTGGGCAGAGACATGAGGGGTGGGTGCAGAGGACTCCCAGCAGTGCCCAGATATATATGGGGTGGGTGCAGGGGACTCCCAGCAGTGCCCAGATATATGAGGGGTGGGTGCAGAGGACTCCCAGCAGTGGACAGAGACATGAGGGGTGGGTGCAGAGGACTCCCAGCAGTGCCCAGATATATGAGTGGTGGGTGCAGGGGACTCCCAGCACTGCCCAGATATATGAGGGGTGGGTGCAGAGGACTCCCAGCAGTGGACAGAGACATATGAGGGGTGGGTGCAGTGGACTCCCAGCAGTGGACAGAGACATGAGGGGTGGGTGCAGAGGACTCCCAGCAGTGCCCAGATATATGAGGGGTGGGTGCAGGGGACTCCCAGCAGTGCCCAGATATATGAGGGGTGGGTGCAGAGGACTCCCAGCAGTGGACAGAGGCATATGACGGGTGGGTGCAGAGGACTCCCAGCAGTGGGCAGAGACATGAGGGGTGGGTGCAGAGGACTCCCAGCAGTGCCCAGATATATATGGGGTGGGTGCAGGGGACTCCCAGCAGTGCCCAGATATATGAGGGGTGGGTGCAGAGGACTCCCAGCAGTGGACAGAGACATGAGGGGTGGGTGCAGAGGACTCCCAGCAGTGCCCAGATATATGAGTGGTGGGTTCAGGGGACTCCCAGCACTGCCCAGATATATGAGGGGTGGGTGCAGAGGACTCCCAGCAGTGGACAGAGACATATGAGGGGTGGGTGCATCATTCGGCTCTGGCCATGGAGGACATTCAGCAGCGATGTCTGTCCAACCTGCAACTGTCGCAGAATGTCCACAGACTCTACAGTGAGGGCAGCAGGGGGCACTGGGGCAGGGGGTGCGGTGCCTGGCACGAAGGAGACACGGTGTTGCCTAGCACGGACAGTAACTGGGACGGCGGTGATGGGAATGGAGGGGGCGGTGACAGATGTAGTGCTGCTGCCAGGTGTCGTAGCAGCCTCCGCCCCCTCGAGGAGTTCAGCATTGGACAGCCTGCGTCGTAGTCAGTGTAGTCACTAGACAGGTCCTCCGCCTGACTCCCCTCGCCCTCGGTGCCACTTGCTCCCGCAGACTCCGCAGCAGTGGTGGCAGCGGTGCCGGATCCCTCCTCCACGTCCATGCAGGTGTCTCCCTCGGTGCCCTCCGACGATGCTGTGGGCAAGGTGAAGAGACAGAACATAATCAGTCACCTGTATACAACAGACACATGAGTCACAATTAAAATGTCACAGTGCATATCAGGAAATGCATCATGAGTAACATCTAGAATAGTCCGCACATATGTAACCCTGCACTCCCCAGTTGGTTGACCCACCATGACGCTTGGAAACAATGGAGATCATGCCACAACAGCAAATAACTTGATATCGAATTATACTGAGAAGCTAGTGTCTGGGGACAGTTGAGCACAGCAAGAATATTAATCCATGCCACCTCTTGTTCACTGTGAACCAAACAGTATTGGTGCACCCAAGGCCAAATAACACACCTCAATACTGAAGGTGTCCCCACACTCTGAGACCTGCGAGTACTTAGGAAACCATAGCCAAAAACATTGCAAACCCTTGGGACTCACAACACTTTACACAATGTACATGTTTAGATTGTGTGAATGTGCCACTTTGTGAACAGAAGACACATCTGCCTGCATGACCGAAGTCACACAATGATGTGCACACAAAAATACCTTTACACAGTAATTGTATGAGCTGGCTGCCGATTTCTAAAAAGCCACTGTATATAATAAATGGTGTAGAAGTAAGTACATATCCATGGCCCCACGGTGGTCTGGATGAAGTGACACTCGTAAGTTCGTATCAGCAACAACCAAGGACTTACACACATGCAAACACACTGTGTGAATATGGATATGTATATTCCGAAGACAACTGGTAATCAAACTGTGCCTTCCAGTGAAATGTGCCTGCGTGTCCTCGGAAAGTGTAAAAGTACTTTCTTCTGCACTTCCCTGGGAGACATCTGTCATGCAGGCACAATATTGTTTACTCCAATGTGCATCACAAATTCCTAAATGTACTCCACATCACCTCGTGAGGCTGCCAACACATATTTGTGACCAACAACCATCAACAGATAGTTGTACATAGACACACAGGCACTGCCCAGTGTGAGGATGCACAAGCTAAATGGGCTCAGCATGTACAATGGGCACATGTAGCACACTTCAGAGAAATACAAATGAGGGCAGGGAACTATGCCACAGAGGCCAAACTATGCTGAACACACACAGAGAATGGGCACAGTGTTGGATGACACACATGATTCTGAGGCAAGTGTGTCTTAGGGGACTATAGTGGGAACACAGCTCCATTGTCCTGGAATTATCTGACGGTAACCTGAGCTCCGTTCCCTGCACTATGCATATCTCCCACTCATGCACATCATGTCTGAGGCCACAACATTGTTAATGCATGCTGCAAGTCTGTTCATTTGAAAACTCACACTCCTATGTTGAGACTCAGCATCAGTGCCAACTAACATGGACACCCAAATGACTGTACAGGACAGGGCACAGGCAAGGTAACAACACATGTCTCAGACCCACCCCCCACATGATGCAGAAAGCAATGTGCACTTTGATTAACTGGCAGCCTAGATGACCATGTGCAATAGTGATTACACACAGACCAGGGAACACATGTCATATAGGGGAAGGGAGGAGGAACAGCACCGTTTGACTATGGGGAACAGGATATGCACTGCACAAATTAATCCTTGCTGGGTATCCAGGCAACTGAGCACTTCCAAAAGCTGGTGACACACAACAAACACACATGTACCTACCCCCTTCCTGCTGCTGCAACTCCTGTAACCGCCTAGCCAACTCAGGGAAGACCACCGCCAGGACACGCTTCATTTGTTGGGTCAGTCGTCGGCCCCCGCCGTGCTTGTGTGGAGGTGAGTCCTTGAACTGCCAGCGGGCGATCCTCCGGGTCCAGCACCGGATGTCCTGCCAGCGTTTCCTCACCTGGGCGAGGCGCCGACTGCAACCCTCCACAGATCTCACGTCCCTGACGGCCTGCTTCCATATCTCCCCCTTGGCGTAGGCGGTTATCTGTGAGGATGACAAAGTGAGACAACATCACTACACCTGCTCCATGTCACAGAGACACACATTTGAACATCTTTGATCTTTAGAACAGGGCATATTATGCTGCCAACCAATTGCACCTTTCTCATAGGGACATTAGCCTATGTGGAAGCCCCAAAGCAGGACATGGCATTGAAAGTACACAGGTGGCATGATGGGTGCAACACACTCCATGATCATGGCACACACTGTGCATCACATGCAACACCAGGCTGATGGACAGCACCTCCAAGTAGTCACATGCCGCAGGCCACTGACGCAACCTCATCAGATTACACAGACACACACAGGCACAGATCAATCACCTGCCATTGGCAACAGCGGATACAAACCTCACTCTGCACATGTGCCACTTGCCTGTGGGGTGTCACTGGTGTGGTGCTAGCTCAGCATGTCAGACATTCTGCACGGCATACTTAAACCCCTCAGATGGGTGGAGCTGTTGCCTCCTCCATGCAGCTGGAGTGCAACACTCCACATAGACAAGGAACGTTCACACACATCAATGTCCAGGGGGCGTACACATCATTTGGACACTCAGCACAGCTCCACTCAACTCACACACATCTGTGGGTACAGTCACCTGTCAAACCGGGGGGGGGGGGCAGGGAATCAGCTCAGGACAATAGGACAAAATTCGGCATCATGATTGGGTAGGCTGAATGTGCCATGCACTATGCAGTGAATGTCACAGTAAGCACAATGCAAGTGAGAAGTGCACACAGGAACTACATCATGCTCTGCATGGGAGACATTAGCCATTCCCACCCTCGGACCCACGCTAAAAACCATTGCATGTCTGTCACACCTGGACACAATGCCAGAAGTGACAGTCACAAAAAAGGGGCACTGTCAAAGCTAGTGGAGTCAGCACTCACCTGCTCCCCTGGTCTCCCATACAGGCTGGTGTACTGTGGGAGGATGACATCCGGCAATGCCTCACTCTCCTCATGGCTGAAAGGCTGGGCCCTCTCCACAGTCCCTGACATGGTCCCAGTAGAATCACAAGCAGCAGCACTGGTGTCGAGTGTAAGGTAGTGCAGGCAAGTGCCCTCTCATGGGTTCTGGCTGACTTATATCTGCCTTGCTGGGCTGTTTCATTTACAGGAGTACAGAGTGATTGGTCAGTCTCATTTGCATCCTATGTTTCCTCCAATCCCTTTAAACATTCCCCAGTGAGGGCATTTGCATGGTTCAAAATTTGAGCATGATGTGATGTCAACAACCACTTTGCAACATTGTATTTAGTTGCCAACTGCCTATTCCAGGCCACATGATCGAAAATTTGAACTTGAAAATCGGCATACATGACAACCAGCAGTATTTAGGCCCCAATACTTTTCCCTCATGTGTCCCTACGTAATTTAGCTATCCGCACACAGATACGGTGCGTTTCACACGTACTCCTACCGCACCAGTTGCACATAGCGTTAGCCACGTACGTGTACGACCAGTGTGTACACATACATGTACGACCAGTGTGAACACGTACGTGGACTACCAGGGCGTACACGTACTTGAACGCCCTGGTATTCCATGTACGTGTACGACCAGTGTGAACACGTACGTGTACTACCAGTGTGAACACGTACGTGTACGACCAGTGTGTACACGTACGTGTACGACCAGTGCGTACACGTACATGGACTACCAGGGTGTACACGCATGTGGATGCCTACCAGGGCGTACACGTACGTGGATGCCCTGGTAGTCCACGTACGTGTACAACCAGTGTGTACACATACATGTACGACCAGTGTGAACACGTACATGGACTACCAGTGTGTACACGTATGTGGACGCCCTGGTAGTCTACGTACGTGTACGACCAGTGTGTACACGTACGTGTACGACCAGTGTGCACACGTATGTGGACTACCAGTGTGTACATGTACATGGACGCCCTGGTAGTCCATGTTCGTGTACGACCAGTGTGTACACGTACGTGGACTACCAGGGTGTACACGTACGTGGATGCCCTGGTAGTCCACGTAAGGGTACGACCAGTGTGTACATGTATGTGTATGACCAGTGTGAACACGTATGTGGACTACCAGGGCGTACACATACGTGGACGCCCTGGTAGTCCACGTACGTGTACGACCAGTGTGTACACGTACATGTACGACCAGTGTGAACATGTACGTGGACTACCAGGGCATACACGTACGTGTATGAACAGTGTGTACACATACGTGGACTACCAGGGCGTACACATATGTGTGCACCTTGGTCATACACATACGTGTGTACGGTCTGTACACACACCCATACTCCGGTGGGAACAACAGTGTGATGATACGGACCGTTCACACCTCCTCAGAGCCTGTGTACGGTGCGCTTCACAGCTTACACAGGTGATAGGAGATGCACACAAATGTAATGGAGGTGTCAGACTCGTGCACGGCTGTACATCAAGTCATAATTATTCCAGTCCTACATGTGCAGGGCCTAGGTGTGTCAGGCACTGATGTGACACATGTCTCCTCATGTTTTAGCACAATAGATGTGTGATGACCTGTGTACACAAGTCATGTGTGATGGGGCAGTATGTGGCACACTTCCCCTTCCCACAATGCACATGTGTGCATATAGTACAAACGTGGCAGGCACTGCATCACTGGTATGGCACAGTCACCAACACCTGCAAATGTCCCCTGATGCCAGGGACAGGGACACTAACACCTGACATCTAAGTAACAGCGTGCCCCGATGTGACTATGTCCTGTGTGTCATTTGTTCCCATGAGCTTGCTGGTGTTGTTCCATCAAATGCATCTGCTGTTGCTGCATCCAACATGTGTCTGTGTGTAGATGGGCCTGGCACACATATACGCACACCATGCCACATGTGGATTCACACGTTACGTGTGTCAGGATGCTTCAAAGATGATTTTATGACATGAGGACATATCTGCGCCGTGTCCATGTCTGTGTTTTCGTGTTTCACGTGTACCCCTTCATTGCCATGTGTGTGATATGTACATTTCCAATGATGTGACCTGTGTGTCTAGCTTGCCTCCAGCAGTCTGTGTGAGATGACATCCTTCCAATACTGATTTGTGGATGTATGTCCCCCCTGTGATGTCTCTGGCTGTTCACTTACACTGGCCCACAGCTAGTTCCGGGCCATGTCATGTAGAACGTGACTATCAACGGGTGTAGCTGGCTTGTCGTAGGAGTATCACCTGGCTGCCATACGTGTCCTGGATGTGTAGCACAGATCTGACTCTGTATTTCGCTGATGTGTATTAGCAGTTGAGCATGTGCTCAGTTGATTGACATTGATGTTGTTAGGTACTCACTCTTCGTTTGTCCTTCCAATTATCTGCAGGGCACCGCCTCTCCCCCAACCAATGCCAGACTTGGCTGCCATGAGGGAACGTGACTGCCTAAGACGTTACCGCTTTTCGCAACAGTTGATTGAGGACTTGACCGCAAAGCTTGAACAACACCTCTAACCGCGACACAGGTATCCTACTGCGCTGACACCCAAGATGAAGGTGATGGCAGCCCTACATTTTTTTGCCGATGGTACCTTTCAATTCATCATAGCTGATGTGGGTGGCATGTCCCAGACCATGTTCAGCCGTGTCCTGCATGATGTTTTAGAAGCCATGTTGGAGCACCTGGATGATTTCATCCATTTTCCAAATCCTGAGCAGTTGACAGGTATCAAGGGTGAGTTCTTTGCCCTGGGAGGGATGCCCCATGTAATTGGGTCCATTGATGGGACACATGTGGCTTTGGTCCCACCACAGGCACGGAAGGTAGATTATCGGAACCGAAAACATTATCACTCCATCAATGCCCTTGTGGTGTGTCTTGCTAATATGCTGATTTCCCATGTCTGTGCACGTTTTCCAGGGTCAGCACACAATGCCTACATCATGAGGTGTAGCAGGGTGCCAGAAATGATGCGCAGCTGCACAACGAACAAGCATGTCTTGTTGGTGGGTATACTCTGTTTGTCCTGTATTTAGCGGTATCTTTGTATGTTACGGCATCTCCTGACCCACTTCTTTACATGATGTTTCCATGTAGGGAACTCTGGCTATCCCAACATGCCATGGCTGGTGACGCCTCTCCACAACCCCAGAACAGCTGCAGATCACCGTTACAACAACGCCCATGGGCAGACCAGGCGAGTGATTGAGAGGACGTTTGGCCTCCTGAAGAGCCGATTCCGGTGCCTCCACAAGACAGGCAGGTCCCTCCCATATGCACCGGTGAAGGTCTGCAAAATCTTCCTCGTGTGCTGCATGCTGCACAACATGGCAGTGGAGAAAGCTGTGCCACTCATCCTGGATCCCGATGAGCAGGAACATCCACCCGTGGAGGATGAAGGCCTTGGTCACGAGGCAAGTGAGGAGGATGAGGAGGAGGAGGAGGAGGACATCCTGAGTCAGCTCATACGCAACTTCTTCTCATAATGGTGAGTCCCTGGGTCTGAGTGTGCACGCTTGGAGCCTTGTGTGGCATGTGTTGCAATGTGTGTGTCCAGCTGACTGTATGCTAAGTGACTTATAGGTGTGTTCTGATGTGTCACTCGAGTGATGATGTCATTCCACACATTTTAGCTGACACACTCAGTTTTCAATTAGCATGGTGTCAACCTTATTCATGTCGAGTACATGACCATGCATGCGATGACTATCTTTTTCTTGACTTATTGTGTGTCTGTCATCCCCAGGTAGTTGCGCATGCTGTCTGCTCGTGGCATCGTTGTGCTCCTGCTAGTCCTCATGAGTATTGCAACGTGTGCTGAATTAGCATTACATACACGGACATGGTGAGATGTCTCCTTTGGGTAAGGATTGCAGCAAGCCATTTTGGGTGTGGTAGTTGTTTGGAATGTGTGGGCACGGGAAATTCTTCAACATTCCGGCTCGGGTCAAGATGGCGGGTTGAACACGCCACTGAGCGGCAGCGCCGTGAGATGCTCTCTCTCTCCCACTCTGCTCTAGAACAGTGCCGCATGAGAATCACATAAAGAATCTGAGAAAACTTAACCCGCTTTACATCTTTTTACCCGTTGTTATTTTTCTGCCGACCAAGACATCCAAGACATCGGATGCTGCGTTTCTTGCGAGGTCGCTATGGGCGGAGGATTTTCTTCACTCAACCGACGATAGCCCTGGGAGTAGCTGGAGCCTTGCGGGACTCTTCACTTGGCTGCTCTGGTCTTGGACTGCAACGGCCCCTGGCTGCGCGCTCTGCCCGCGGCGTCTGCTCCTGCTTAGGAAAGGAGACGCGGTTCATCTTGGATACTCGCGTCATGGCCCTGAAAAATGCACATAGATCGGCTCGGACCGGGAGGGGTCTCATTGTTGAGAGATCAGCCTGCAGCGGAAACATTGTTGCAGGAACAACTCCGGCTTCTGTGGCGGCCCCTTTGGCGGCCTTGGAGGCTACGGCAGAACACGCTGGGAAAATTGAGAAAAATGCTGCGATTCCTGGTAAGCAGATTATACGAGCTTCTTCATTCTTTGCAGGTATACAAGGCAGGTCAGGCTCTTTTTCGACTTCTGGGAATAATGCTGTTCTTGGTGCCCCCCCCTACACCCCTTCTGCCCCTTATGCATAACGAAGCTTTGTTTCTAATTGGTACTGGATGTGGGCTAACTACAAATCAACAATCAGATAACTATAGCGCCAACGGAGAAATAAACCCTAATCTATCTAATAAGGGGCGCTCAGAGACTCTTATATCGGCTGGAGGGGGGGGACACTCACGGCTGATATATCGAAACCGCCTGAAAGCTCACAAGGGACCGGCCAGACGTATGTATATACAGAGAAGAGTCCGGTTACACTAATATCGGCCACCACAGGCGTACAAACTATATCAATCGAAGAAGAAATGAATCATAAGGAAACAGAGGACTGCCTTATCAATGACTATGAAGATTCGGTAGAAGAAGAAGAGGATATGTCTAGCCCTTCCATGAGACATTCTGGTCCCAAAAGGGGAAAATCAAAAGAGAAGTATAAAATAAAGAAAGGCAAGATTCCCAATACTTCCATTTTATCTGCTTCAAGTTCGGTCCTGAAAACACGCGGTAAAGTTATTACCGATGAAAGTCCCCTACGAAGGTGGATACAGGCTAAAGGAGGGGTTAAGAATATGGCCTCACGCCTTTCAGGTATCAATTCCGCTAACCCCGCTGAAGAAGAAGAGTACTTAAAGGAGTGCCCTGCTATGGTCGAAGGCAATACAACTAAACCTGCTCCGACTGTTTCATCTGCTGCTGCTACAGGCATCCTCTTAGCTGACTCTCCTGTTTCTATTACTTCTAATGCAGTAACAACTACTGATGTGGATTACCAACAACTATCTTTAAACCCTGCAAGTGCCTCTAGTGTCCTGCTCACTAAAGAGCACACTGGGAGCATAGAATGTAACCTCTCTTCTTTTGATCAGATTTTAAAGATCTTGACTGACCATAGAAGCGAAGCACAACAACACTTCTTACAGCTTAGAGAGGATAATTGTCAACTTCAGAGGTCCTTAGTAGAAGCCACTAATAAATTTGGAATAATCACTCAAGAAGTGGCTGAGCTACAACAAAGGGTTACAGGCATTGAAGAAATATCTGCTCGGGCCGAGACGTTAACTGGTCAACATGACGCACAGATATCTAGTCTTCAGAACAAGCTCGAAGATATGGAGAATCGTCAAAGAAGGCAAAATCTTCGACTTTTTGGTATAGCGGAAGGCTCAGAAGGATCTGATCCGCGGGCCTATATGGTAAACCTTTTCCAGAGAGCTTTCCCAGACCTATCAGATTGGGATTGGGACTCCCAGCTACAAAGGGTCCACAGGTTATTTCTGGCTCAAAGAAATAAAGAGAGTAAATTCCCATGGCCTTTTCTGATCTATTTTGGCAATTATCTATTAAGGCAAGCGGTATCCTCTAAGGCCAAGCCTCATTCCCGTATTAAAGTGGATAATGTTACATTCTTTGTTAGATCTGACTTGAGCAAGGCCACCATGGACAAACATTGGAAGTTACGACAACTTATTGACCCTTTTAAATCTTTGGGGGGGCAGGTATTCCTGCAGGAACCTGCCCGTTTAAAAGTAATGAAGGGGGGTCATACATATACTTTCACTGATGTTAAGGAAGCTGAGACCGCACAATCGAAATTGAGTTAAGAACTATCGACAAATCTCCTATGTATATAATCATTCGCTCTAGGGCCTCAGGGCTCTAGGGGATTGGTCGTCACACTTGGTAATTTGGTAATTTGGTTCGGGCAAAGTGTTTACAAAGTGTACACAAGAACTGGGTTACTAATATGGGAACTCATTATCTGATGTTTCTCATATGTGGTTTTTCTTAGACTCTTTAATTATTCTTTTTTTCATATTTGTATTCGTACTTATACATGCACTGTTTGGTTTTTCTGTTTTTTTTTTTTATTTTTTTAAGCGGAATGGGGGGGGACTTGAGAGAGCTATCCGCTGTTGCCTCTCAACTAGGCTGCCCAAACAACGGCAGCATGGAACAAGGGGGTGCTCTCCCCCAGGGGATCTGGGGGAAGTTCTAGGTTGGGGTGGGTCTGGAACAAGGGTTCACGGGTGGTAGGTAATAATGTTAAAAATGACAACACAATAGGAATATTCATTGAAAATAATAAAAAAGAAAAGCTGTTATATTTGATAGTTATTATTAGAATAGCTGATTTTTAAAAATGATTAGACTTAGCTGCTTAGTATGGAATGTCGCTGGCCTCAACTGCAAGAATAAGAGACGATTAGTACAGGAAGAGCTTAAATTGTATAATCCCCATTTAGTTTTACTTACTGAGACACATATCTGTTACAAAGATAGGAATTTGTTAAGGTCATTAGGGTATGAGGTTGTCACCTGTACAACTTTAAACGCCACTATTAGAGGGGTTGCCATCTTAAAGTTAAGACAATTGAAACTAAATATTATTAAAACTGCTGTTGACAAGAGGGGTCGATGGATAATCACTCAAGTTGACTTGGAAAGTTGTAAATATGTTAAATGTTCTGTATATGGATCTAATATTGACGATCCTTATATTTTTGATTGGTTAAACATTGAATTATTGGAATGGGAGGGAGAACTCTTAATCGGGGGAGATTTTAACTGCATAATTGACTATGACATGGATACCACTAAATATAGGGGGTTTCAACGTATGCGGAAGACACATGCGGCCATTTTGGAACTAGGTCGTTTACACAAATTAAAAGATGCTTGGCGAACTCTTTATCCCAAAATACCAGGTTACACGTACTATTCCGCACCTCATAAACTATGCTCTCGCATAGATATGATCTGGGCTTCTGATAAGATTTTAGAATTTAGTACTATTGATATTTGCCCAAGACTCACCTCAGACCACAATCCCATTCTTTTTATTTTTAGTACAGTTTCAAGAAGACAAGATATAAGACTATTCTCATTTCCTAGATATCTTCTTTCAGATTTAGAATTTACACTACAACTTAAAGAACATATTTCTGAATTTATCGATATAAATTTTCACTCTACTTCTCCAATCCATGTATGGGATGCTTGTAAGGCCAGTATAAGAGGATTTACCCAACAATTTATTTTTGCACAAAACTCAAAACTTCGCAAAGAGGATAAGACTATTACGTCCAAAATTCTGCTCTTAGAAAATCAGCTAGCAGACGCTCTTATACAAGGCTCATTAGATGCGGATAAACTAGGACTAGAGCTAATTAGTCTTCGATCTGCTACTAAAAATGTTCTTAGAGAACGAGCTAGTGCAAAATTACATAAATATAAAATCTCTCAATATGAGAGTGGCGATAAAATTGGTAAGATTTTGGCTTATAGAACTGCGGATGACAAAGCCAATACAATAATTAAATTCATTAAGGGACCTAATAATACTATTTATGATCAAACCCCGCAGATTATAGAACAATTTGTCAAATACTATAGTCATTTATATACTCCGGAAAATAACCCTACATTACACAATATTCAAGCATACATCGGTAATAACGTGACCAACAATATAGTAATTGAACATAATAGGCAATTAGGGGAGAATGTTACCAATGCCGAAATCAGAATGGCTATTACTTCTCTCCCGTCTGGCAAAGCTGCAGGGGAAGATACACTTCCTATAGAACTTTATAAAATCTGTATTGATGAAATACTTCCCCTTTTCTGCTCAGTAATCAATTCGATTGGTCAAACAGGAAAGGTTCCAAATTCTTGGAATTCTGCTAAAATTGTTTTTTTTCTTAAAAAAAATAAGCCTGCTGAGGAATGCGGCTCTTATAGGCCTATTTCACTTATCAACGTAGACGCCAAAATATTCTCTAAAATTCTTGCACTTCGATTGGCTCCTTATATGCCTAAGCTAGTTAATCCACAACAACATGGATTTATTACCGGCCGAGACACTACAGCCCATGTTAATATGGCAATTACTGATTTCGACGTGGCAGCGGTTAATTCCACCCGACTCGGTATGATACTTTTGGATGCTGAAAAGGCATTTGATCGAGTTGGGTGGGATTACCTCTGGGCCGTAATGAGGGCCTACGGCTTTAAAGGCCAATATTTAAGATGGATACACGCCCTATATGACTCCCCAACTGCTAAAATTAGCTATGCAGGCATGATCTCCACAGGTTTTAAAATACTTAGGGGTACGAGCAGGGATGTCCGCTTTCACCCCTGCTGTTCGCGCTCTCTATGGAACCGTTTATAAATTCATTACTAACTAAACCTCACATTACCCCACTCGAATTCGGCCCTAACTCTTTGAAAATCACTGCTTATGTGATGATATTGCCATATACTCCACTGATGTAGAAAAAGCTCTCTCAACGATAATTGAAGAATCTAACGCTTTTGGATCAATCTCAGGATACAAACTAAATCTAAGTAGAACACAGGTAATATTAAACTACAAACCACTGACTTTTGTCCAAGGTACTTGTCGGGTGGCGACGTATCTAGGTGTTAAAATATCAGCCAAAGTAAGTGACATAAATACTCTTAATTATGTTTTTTTTATTAAAAGAAACAGCTGGTCTACTTTAAAAATGGCACAAAATACCTTTAAGTTTTATAGGCCGGATTTACTTAATCAAAATGAAGATTTTGCCCAAATTTCTGTATTTATTTAGGTCTATACCCTTACGCGTTAACAATTCCTTTTTTAAGAAACTAGATGGGATTCTAAGTAGTTATATCTGGGGGTACAAGAAAGCTAGAAGATCGCTTGCCCTGCTTAAATTACTAACTAACAAAGGCGGTTTAAACTTCCCTGACTTCAAATTATATTTTATGGCAACCTTTCTTGGCCGTCTCCGTAGTTTATTTAACCCTAATAGTCAATACTATTACCACTAATTTATGCTGGGCACTGACTCTAATCGATTTCTCGCAAGAGTAAATGACCCTAACTATTTCAAAAGGGTCAAGTTTAAGACTGCGAGAGAGACAGTTGCAGTTTGGAAATCTTTATTAACTACATGCAAGACTTCTTGTTTTCATTCAAAGCTTTCTTTGTGGGGTAACCCTGGGCTACCAGGAATATTCAATGACGGACTTGGGATCGTCTGGGCCAATCTGGGAATTAACTCTTTGGGGGACCTTTATGGCAACCAGGGATTTTTAAATTTTACAACGCTTAAACTTCTCTTTAATTTAACTGAAGCTATGCGATTTAAATATATGCAAATTAGAGATTATCTGGTTTGCAAGATGAAAATCAATCAAATTTCGGACTCAGATTTATGGACGTGCTTCTATTCGGAAAATCAGAAATCATTAATTAGCAGGGGTTATAAATGTTTGAATAATTTCAAAGAGGATAACTGTCCAAAAATTGCTTTGAAATGGACATCTAGACTAGGGATTAATATCACCTCTACCAAAATTTCGGCGTCACTCTGTAATATTAATAAAGTGGTACAATCTTCGAGCCTGAGGATTCAGTTATACAAAACTATCTGTTTTTTATACTATACCCCGCTCAGAATTTCCAACTGGTCTCAAAACTCTTCATCAAGTTTACGCTCTAAGGGCCATATGTAGGAAGCCAAATACCGGTCGGTAACGGCCGATTTTCGGTAAAAATCCCGTTACCGACCGGTATTTTGGCTTTTGCTATGTAGGGGGCATATTTCAGGATTCGGTAATTTACCGAATCGGTAAAATTACCGAATCGGTAATTTTACCTATTCGGTAAATACCAAATCCTGAAATGAGATGTAGGTAACACTCTAATGAGTGTTGTCTAGGAAAAAGAATTCAGTATTTAGCACCAAATACATGTTGGTGCTAAATACTGAATACATTGCACAAAGCAATATTTTGCTGAAATAACAGTGCCATGTGGCAGACATACATGCCCTTAGGGCACGTATGTCCGCCACATGTGCACACATGCAGGAATCAGGGGTGCAACAGGGTGTCAATGTGACACCCTGCCACCCTTGAATGTGCTCCCCCATTACCGAATCGGTATTTACCGATTCGGTAATGGTAACTGGCTTCCCATTGATTCCTGTTGGCCTCCTGGCCCATAGGAATCAATGGGAAGGTATGCATCATTACCGAATTGGTAAATACCGATTCTAAATTACCGACCCTTTCCGAATCGGTAAATATTACCGATTGATTACCTACATCACATTTACCGATTCATAAATACCGAATCGGTAAAATTCGGTATTTATGAGTCGGTAAATGTGTCCCTACCTACATATGGCTCCATGTGCCCTAAATGCGACCTTGTAGCGGCCGATATTACTCATATATTTTTTTCATGTCCAGTCTTGTCTGAGTTTTGGTCCGGATTTCAAAATATCTTATCGCAAAAACGAATTGTCTTTGGTTCTCTTTCGCCATTGTCTGTACTATTAGACATACAATCTGAGAATTGCTTACAGAAAGATTTATTAACTATATTATTTTCTTGTGCTCGATTGACAATTGCTAGGGCTTGGATCTCCCAGAAACCTCCACATATTCTGGAATGGTGGTTCTTGATTAATGAAATTTACACTATGGAACGTGCTATTGCCAAAATGAGGGGATTGAAATCAATGAAAAAATTTGATAAAATTTGGGGAACTTTTCTTTAAATTTTTTTCTTTACCTATTTGAATGGCCTATTCGATATCAAATGTATATGTTACTATTATCAGCTAATCTTTGGTTTTTGATTTACTTGTGTTGTCAATAAAAATACTTTAAAAAAAAAAAAAAGGAATGTGTGGGCACTGCTCCTGTGCAGGTTTTGTCACTATGCATACATGTCGACTCACCATGGGGCACATGACATGTAGCATGACTCACATGAATTGATAGTCACACTTCGTAACAGTCATCTGTAATGGGATTGTGGATTGTGATGAAGGCATCAATGTGTGTAAAACTTCCCTATGAAACATACGGGATGCTACGGGTGGACATAGTGTGGGACATCCCCATAAGAGGCTCAATGGGGAACTGCAGCCTCTCCGTGTGTAGCAGGGGATGTTTGGCTCACCCCCTTCACTTGTGTGCCAGTCCAATGGATTTACTGCATCTGTGGTGCGAAGGGGGTGTCCAGTGTAGGTCCCACATGTTCATCCAAAAGACCTGTGTGTCTGTTCATATTGATGCATTTGCATAGGTATGAGGCTGAGTAATAAAGGTGTTCCTCACCCTCCAAGGTGCCTCATCTCTGTCAATGCAGGTCTCTTGCCACTGTGCATGCAGCATCTCTGGCATAGTTGTCAAAGATTGTGCATATGAGTCTATGTGTAGATTAGCAACCTGCATGCTGTTCTTCATGTATTTGATTCTCTATTGTGCATGGAGTCCATGGCTGTGTATGTGTTTTGGCATGTTGGTCCCCACAACGGGCCGTCAACACCTGCTGAGGGTGTGTTTCCTGTGCGCAGCTTGCCCTTCAGTTTCATGATCCGGTGTCAGTCATCTTTGGTGATTGTGCATCCTTTGTCTCTGGGTGTGCCATGGAAAACAGGACACTCCTTCCTTTACATACACCTGTTGCAGTGGTCCTTTCTGACATCCTAGTCTTTGGGTGGAACTTGTGGCATAGTTTCTAGGACATGCCATCTGCTGTTGCTGACTCTGGAGCAAGGGCACACGAAGTTTCCGGATTTGGCAACACACACACATCAAAGATGCTCCTCCCTCAACCCATTGTTTTGTCTGTCATCAGCTTGTCTGTGCCACAGTTGCGGCCACGCGGTGCCAAAGGCTGGACCGTCTGCACACGCAACGTACACATTGCACGACCCTCAGGTCCTTGCATGACCCACATCACACTACAGTCTGATGTTGCAGACACCCTCCAAGCAATGTCCATCCACAAATCTCCCGCCTGCTCTCAGGCATACACTACGCGCACACACAACACCTTTGCATGATGAGTGTGCAACTCTGACTGCCTACACAGCGCTGCCACGCCTTCCAGGCCCTGTCACACCAACCAGGTCATGTCCCTCCTACTCCCCACTGGCTCTGTACCCCAGCAAGGCCATGGGAGTGGGACTCAAGGCTTCTGCATGTAGTATGGTGTCGTCGTCAGGCACATGGCACAGGTATCATCTTTCAGCGTGTCAATCTACAATGTGTCCAGGACCCCCCTCTCCACCATCACATGCGCACACGACCTCATCATCAACTCGTATGCCATTGACAGCCAGGTGCTCCTCACCCTCAATAAGGACGCAGACATTGCCAGTTCCAATATTCAAGATTGCATGAGATCCATTGATGAATGGCAGAACATCAGCCACCTGAGGCAGGACTTGTAGTAGGACTGAGGTCAACATCTGAGGATTGTCCCCTTACAGCTGGGTCAACTGCTTGTGTCCCACCCGCAAAAGCCCTGCACAAGCACCCAGTGTCCACGCACACAAGATAGTGTGCATCATGGATTGCTTGCTCAGAATTGCCATGGTAATCACCAGCATCTGTGCCTCAGACTGCAACACCCTCTAAATTATGCACATGATCCCCAGATAGATCCACTCCAAGGAAAGATGGACCATCCCCCAGGTCCACCACAACATCCATGTCAAATACTGCCCTACCCTCTACGGAGCAGCCACATCCTAACTCCCGGGAACCTTGTCCACATCCAGGCTGCATCTGCACACCTCAGCTGAAACAACCCGCGCCCCAGCCACATCACTATCCACCTGAGATAGCTGCAATGAATCGCACTCAGGAGGCAGGCCACTACCCCAACCCAAAACCAACCTTGTACCACTGTCATCCGAGACCCCGTAGTGCCATCTCCGTGTATCCAACCTTGACCTGGCCACCATTCTTCAGATCCACCGTACTCCAGCATGCAGGACATAGTTCTCCCACCTGGGAACACATACCTGGGACTCCCTCCCCGGGAACCTCCGAATGAGGCATGACCTCTACGCCTTAATGATACTCTTACAAATAGGTCTATCCGCACAGTATTGCAAGCCCCCCTCAGCAGCTTGAGGCCATCACAGGTGAGTATTGTGCTCCATGTCTGCATTTAATGATACATTGTGACCCATGTGTGTCCAGTACCAGACTTAGATCCCAGGGTATGGATGGGTGGAGTTAGTTCAACGCTCAGGCATAGTTTGACATTTACACACACATATGTTGTGGACTAATGCAAAATGACAGCAACATCTCATGACAAAATAAAGTTTTTATTTATGGTGGGGTAAGTCTTTGGGTAGATGAACTAAGGTGTTCTACCGGGTGCATAGAATCCAAAGTTCACAGGGGGAGATGGTATCCTTTGCTTTGGAAGTTTATCAGAGTCCAGACCACAGTGTTGGTCATCATTGGTCAGACTGTGACCAGCAAGTCCATGTGGCAGAGAATGTCATTGGATGAGGTGCTGCTGTTACGCCAGAGGGCCAGGTGGCAGGCCAGGTGACCTGGCAGATGTGGATGGTCCGCTGACTCTCACGGCCTTTTCTGTGGATGACCCACCTTCCTGGGGGACCCTCAGATACAGGCCTTGACGATGTCTGTGATTCTCCGTCGGACGAATCCTCCTCCTCCTCCCTCCCTGTGGCTGGTGGTGGTCTTCGCCTGGTGGCACAGAGAGGGTTGTCATGTTGTCGGTAATCCGACAGAGTGAACGGCTCATGTCCGTTTGCACTGCCAGGAGCTCAGCCAATCTTGCCTCCATCCGTCCTTGGTGTTGTTGTTGACTGGCATGTTGCTCGGCCTGCAGGTTCTTCATCTCGTTGAGGGTCCCCTTCATCTCTGTGAGGCTCGACACTACCTGGCTGATGCCCCTGGTGTCACGCCGGTATGTGTCCAGGATGTGGCCTATGTGTGACATACCGGTTCCCTCAGCTGACTGGTCAGGTTCTTGCCTCCGTCTGCCTCCGCTCCCACCACCCCTGCCCACACGAGCCTGGCCTGCCGTTGTGGGCACAATTGGGTCTACAGGACCCCTGAGGGATGGCATTTGCGGGGTTGTCTGCCTCCTCCTGGGTGCCCGGAGAACCTTGTCCCTCCTGGTCAGACAGGCTCTGTTGTTCGGTGCGTTCAGGGCTCCTGGGTGTCTCCTGGGATGTGGCAGGAATGGGGGTGGGGGTTGGCACAGATGTACCTGACGCAGGTGCTGCAGGGGCTTGGGCACCAGAGGGGCCAGGTTGGTCGGGGTCATCCACGGAGTAGTGAGAGTCGTCACTGCCGGTGGGATCATCTTCACGCTGAGCCTGGGACTGTGTTTGTTCCCTCCATTGTAGGGGGGAGGTCGATGACATTGCCCTGTGTGTGAGAGAGAGACAATGGTATTGCTGTTTCATGCCACATACATGTTTCATACATATTCTAGTTGTCACAGTTCCTCCAGGTATTTGGATGTGCCTAGCATTCCTCTCAATATACACTTGGGGATGGGTATGTTGCGGGGGACAGACTGATATGTTCTCCTGAGTGCTTGACCAGTAGAATTTTGGCTAGGATGCTTATTTGGCAATGGATTGGTCTTGTTGTGTAACATGTGCATTGTGAGTGTGGGTAAATCCGTTGCCTGCCCCGGGGGTGTGTGCTTGTGTGAGGGTGTGTGTGTGACCGGGCCTGCTGTCGGGTGTAGTGTGATTTGTCATTGGGTCTCCCAGGTGATGTGTCTGCCCCCTCATGGTGCATGCTGGCATGACAGTGAGTGTGAGTTCCTGTGCTAGATATCTGAGCTTGTGGAGTTGGTGTTTGAGTGTACAGTGGTCACAGGAGGGCCTTGTGCTGCATACAGCAGGGCCAAGTGTCAGCTACCTTGTCAGTACTTTGCCAGTCCCTGTGCATTGGGCATGGTGCATGGGTATGTACCTAGGCCATATGGGCTGAGGGCATTGGTGTCTGCTTCTGAGTTGCACAATGTGTTGTGTGAGCCCCACCCTCCCAGCATCCCGGACATCCAGTCTTGGGTTTGTGGTTGGTGTGTCCTGGGATATGGCATTGCCTTTATTTGTGAATGGGGCATGGAGAAGTTAGTGGCATGAGCGTGATTTTTGAGTGTGGTTGTGTGCGGTGAGGGTTTGGGGGAAGTTGCGTGCATTTGGTGTATTTGTGGTGTTGATGCCATTCCTCCCATGTTACGTGAGTTGTTTGTGTACTCACCAGGCTCTGTGACTTCTTCGACTCCGTGTACTCCCACCGGCGGAAGCATGGCCATCACCTTCTCCTCCGAGGGATGGTAATGTACGGGTCTGCGGGGCAGCCCACCTCCAGTGATGTTACTCTGGGCGTATTCCTCGTTCATTTTCCTCTTGAGTGCCCTGCGCAAATCGTACCACCTGGCTTGGCATTCATGCCTGGTCCTTCGGATGGGCGCAACAGCATTCACCTTATCGACGATCCTCTGCCACAGGCTAGTTTTGTGGGCTATGCTGGTCTGTCTGACCAATGTTCGAAACAGCTGTGGCTTGACTCTGATGACTTCGTTGACAAGGAGGTCGAGCTCCACCCTTGTGAACTTTGGATTCTTATCTGTGGGCATGGTGTGGGGTGTGGGTGTGGATGGTTGTGGGTGTGTGGGTGTGAATGTGACGGTGTGTGTGTGAATGGGAAGAGGGGGTGTTTGTGAAGGAGGTTGTGTGAAGGTGTGTAAGTTAAGGTGTAGTTAAGGTGTAAGTAAGGTGCAGTTGTTTGTCTGTGGGGTCTGTCAGCAGTGGGTCTGTTGCAAAAGCTCATGGGTTGTGTGTGTGGGCCCTTTTTATTGGTCCATTTGTGGGTGTGGCTGTGTTTGAAATTTTGGTGGGTGTGTTATAAGAGGTGGTTGTGATTTAGGGCCTCTGTTTGCCTGTTTGGATGTGCCAGGTCAGTCATTGAGATGTATTTTGTCATATAGACGTGTTTTGTGGTGTTGTACAAGTCGAATTGACCCTCCTTGTGCTGTTTTATAGTGTCCTGGTTCTGTACGAGTCTTTTTCGCGTAGGTAAGGTCCGTACATACACGATGCTGGGTGAGGGTGCTGGGGTACGGTGTTGGGGTACGATGCGTACAGGTATGGGGCTGGGGTACGGGCCTGGGGTGCGGCGCATACAGGTGGGGGGCTGTGGTACGGTGTTGGGGTACGGTGCGTACAGGTGCGGGGCTGGGCTACGGTGTTGGGGTACAGTGCGTACAGGTACGGGGCTGGGGTATGGGCCTGGGGTGCGGCACGTACAGGTGGGGGGCTGGGGTACGGTGTTGGGGTACGGTGCGTACAGTTGCGGGGCTGGGGTACGGGCCTGGGGTACGGCGCGTACATGTGGGGGGCTGGAGTACGGTGTTGGTGTAGGGTGCGTACAGGTGCAGGGCTGGGGTACGGTCCTGGTGTACGGTGCATACAGGTGGGGGCTGGGGTACGGTGTTGGGATACGGTGCGTACAGGTGCGGGCTGGGGTACGGGCTTGGGGTGTGGCGCGTACATGTGGGGGGCTGGAGTACGATGTTGGTGTACAGTGCATACAGGTGAAGGGCTGGGGTACGGTCCTGGGGTACGGTGCGTACAGGTGCGGGGCTGTGGTACGTGCCTGGGGTGCGGCGCGTACAGGTGGGGGGCTGGGGTATGGGCCTGGGGTACGGTGCATACAGGTGCGGGGCTGGGCTACGGTGTTAGGGTACGGTGCGTACAGGTACGGGGCTGGGGTACGGTGTTGGGGTACGGTGCATACAGGTGCAGGCGGGGCTACGGTGTTGGGGTACGGTGCGTACAGGTACGGGGCTGGGAGACGGGCCTGGGGTGCAGCGCATACAGGTGCGGGGCTGGGGTACGGTCCTGGGGTACGGTGCGGAGGGGCGGGTATGGTGCTGACATACGGGGGTACGGTGCTGACATATGCGGGGGAGGGGGGCTGTATGACTCGTATCCGGACACAAGTTTACCCGTGTACATGTGTGCTACAGCGTTCGCTCCGTACGGGGCCTTTTACATGAGGTTGTGTATTCGGACGGGCGGTACGGATCGTACTTGTGCGCTCGGACTTCTGTTTTACGTTTTGCACGTAAAAATGTCCTGCTCCCGATCGTACACTTTTCCCGACGCTATTTGGACGTAAACATTTCCGGCTCCCTCTTGTACACTTTTCCTGACGCAATTCGTATGTATTTTTCACGTACGAATTGTACTTCGCAGTTTGTACGGTACTTGTACGATTCGTACGTGGAAATATACGGAGACGAGTCGTACGCAAATTTATTTTGCCGGATCGGAATCGGCACCTAAATGTTACTTTTAAGAATTATGAATTATTTTTAATTTTATTTTGCGTTTTAGTTCTGCAGCGGGTTGTGGGTTTATAGGAGAATAGGGTGGGAAGTAATTTAATTGTAATTAAGTAAATATTAATTTTAATTTATTTGTATTGGTAATTAATGTATTGCTAAATAATTATTAATTGGTAATTAATTGTTATTAATTGGTAATTAATTTTTATTAATTGATTAATTGATAATTATGTTAATTGTATTAATGTATTATTTGGAGTGGGTTGTGGGTTATAGGGGAATAGGGTGTGAAGTCATTTAATTGTAATTAAGTAATTATTGAAAATATTTTTGTGGATTGATAAATAATTTATTGTTAATTAATTATTAATTGGTAAGTTTTTTATTTTTTATTGCATTTTTGGGATTGAAAATGATTTAGTTTTTAAACAATTATTAATAGGTAAATAATTTTTAATAAAACATATGTATTGGTATTTATAATTAATTAATAATTATTATTTTTTTGATTGGTAATTAATTTTAATCAATTTTGTTTTGGTATTGATAATTAATTTAGTCTTATTTAAATATGAAATCATTACTTTTCCTACTGTTGCACTCTCTGGAGTGGGAATAGTCATTTTTACCCCGATGCTATCCAACGCTTTCCCTACTGTTGCACTCTCTGGAGTGGGAATAGTAATTTTTACACCAACGCTATCCAACGCTTTCCCTACTGTTGCACTCACTGGAGTGGGAATAGTTATTTTTACCCTCCCGCTATCCAACGCTTTCCCTACTGTTGCACTCACTGGAGTGGGAATAGTAATTTTTACCCCTACGCTATCCAACGCTTTCCCTACTGTTGCACTCTCTGGATTGGGAATAGTAATTTTTACCCCAACGCTATCCAATGCTTTCCCTACTGTTGCACTCACTAGAGTTGGAAAAGTAATTTTTAACCTCCCGCTATCCAACGCTTTCCCTACTGTTGCATTCACTGGAGTGGGAATAGTAATTTTTACCGCTACGCTTTCCCAACTGTTGCACTCATTGGAGTCGGAATAGTAATTTTTACCCCTACGCTATCCAACTCTTTCCCTACTGTTGCACTCACTGGAGTGGGAATAGTAAATTTTACCCTCCCACTATCCAATAAATTCTTTACTTTTGCAATTGTTGGAGTGTGAATACTAATTTTATTCCCTTAGCTATGTAATGTTTTTTAATTTTGTTATATTTAATGTAGTGTAAATTATTAATTAACATAAAAAGTATTTATTAATTATTTAAATTATTATGTATTATTTATTTTTATATTTAGATAATAGGTTTATTTATATATATGTAAATTTATTTGTAATAATGTTTTAAATATTTTATAATTATGATTAATAATTATTTTATAATAATATTAAGTAAATATATATGTTAAAAAATGTTTTTACATTACATTTATTATTTTTACATTTTAAGCTTTTTTACATTATTTTAACTATGTTTTATTTAATTGTGTTTATTATTTAATTACTTTCATATTATTTTAACTATATTTTAACATTCTATATTTTGTACTCGATATTTTAGTACTTACCTGTTTGTAGATAGGCATTCTATATTCTGTCCTTCGATATTTTTGAGTCGATATTTTGGGCAGTCTATATTCTGTCCCTTGATATTTAGTCACTGAACCGGTGTAGTTTGTCCTTTTGGAATGCCCAGCTTTGAGAAGTTGGCCTTTGTATATGATGTCCACTAATTAAAGTGGGCACCTTGCATCAGTCCGAACAACCCTTATGGTGATTTAAGAGGTCAACCATATCCTTAGAAAGCTATCCAAGTGGTAGCTGTGGAGAGCAGCCTTCAGGCTTAGTCTTGAAGGAATGTGAAGCAGCTTGTTTTACCAGAATGCAACCTTATTGTATTGGTTAAATGAAAGGAGAACCACACAGTAGTTATAAAAATATGTATTTATTATTATAACACACTCTAAATACCTCACAGTGTCTGCTACATGCAGATAAACACAAAACACACAATACAGTAGCACAGAAACAGTCGTAAGTAGCACTAATACACAAGGGACTGCAGGGGGAGACCAAACCATGTACTGAAATAGTGGTATAAGAACCACGACTCAAGTCAAGACAGTATCTAGAGAGTGTAGAATCGCTGAGAGCCAAAGGAACCACCCAAGGTGAGTAAGTAGGGTTCCCACGGAGGATGGGTGCAGTGTGAGACCACGACCACCTGCTACGCACAATTCAATGGGAGAGTCGCGGTTGCATTTTTAAGGTTTAAGGACCCATATCAGTGGATTACGAGGAAACCCCTTGGAACATAGAAGGTTGGAGAGCCACCCTACCTGTGGACACTGAAGTACCAGAGTTACCTATCCCAGGGAAGTCCGGTGCATAGGTCTGAAGTGGCATCGGAAACCGCCTTCGTTCTCAATGGGAGTCTTCAAAGAAATGCCACTGCTGGAAAGAAGAAAAGTGTCCTGTGGAATCTGCTGGTGGATTCTTGATGGAAGGAGCCTGAAAGCAGAGGGAACAGTGTCTAGGTCATTCATGAGTTACCAGGGGCTCGGTAGACAAATGCCCACCGATGTTGAATGCTTCCAGTGCAACAAAGGAGACCTTGACTCTACAGCTTCAGGAACCAGGAGATGTCGAGGATGACCAGGAGCCAGATGCAAGCTTTCCCACAAAGGATGCCGAGTGCTGAGGGGTTGGTGTCCGGCAGGAGCACCAACAAGCCTTGGCAAAGGCAACCCATGAAGAAGGTCAAGGTAGGTTACTGTCTGGCCCAGCAAGGACCAGAGGACTCACCACAGCAAGGAGAGTCAGGGCAGGCCTGGAGCAGCCAGGGGAGCCCACGAAAATCAGGATTGTCCCTCAAGTGGACCCACAGGCCGAAGGCACAGGAGTCGCGAAGGGACCTCTAGCATTTTCATCAAACAACAGCTTGCAGGGCACAGAGTGCGATGAGGCCAAAGTCCTTGGTACGAAATGTGCGAAGAGGTTTGGGCTATCGTCAGCCCAATGCACAAAGTTGGAGAATGCTAACAAGCATATGCAATTCCAAAAGTACGCGGTGCACAGGGGTTCAGGTTATACAGTCCCTATGAGGGATACTGGCTCGGTGAGAGGGCAGCTTGACCTCAAGAAATATAGAAACCCACCTCCTGTGTTGCTGGAGCCTTCAGAGTCCACAGGAGCTCAGGGTCTGCAAACCGGTCAGTTGCGTTTTGGTGCCTGCGAATGCAGGGGAGTGTCTCCTTCACCCCATGGGAGATATTTCAGTTGTCCTTGATGCTCCACAGATCTGACACAGAGCCTGTATGGTGCATGTGCACAGACAATGCTTGCGACGGAGTTGAAGTCAGGCCCAGTCGAAGTCCAGCAAAGTCCAGAGTGTCCAGACAGTCGAAGGTCAGTGGTTTCTTGTTCAGAATCTTGCCCACATCGAATCTAGCATCCTGCAGCCAGGTAAGCCCTTTTGTACCCACGGGAGAGGGTTGAACAGAATCAGGAGACCCTCCTGGGGGAGGGTCAGGACTGGGGGGTAGTTACACCCTTTGTCCTTGTCCTTTTTCACCCCAGAGCAGGACTATGCACAGGGACACTGGGCAGATTTTCAGGCACTTTGGAAGTGCACCCACCCAGTTCCAATATACTAAATCCTGTCTGGGAGGTGGTCACACCTCCCTGCGACAGGATGCCATTTTGCTGCTTTCCTCTGCCCGAGCTTTGCTCAGCAGCAGGAGGCAGAAATTTGTCTCTGGTCGGTAGCATCCATTTTGTGCTGTCCGAGTCGAGAAGGCTGGTACCGGGAAGACCAGGGACCAATGAAGCTTGCTTCTGAGGGGTGGAATCATACCTTCCACACCGGTTACCGGTGAGGAGGTATGATATCAAGGTGTTTGATACGAAACACAACATGTTTTGTTTTAGCTGTTTTTGAGGTAGCATTTACCGCAAGGTTATAATGCACCTCTACGTATATGTCAGGCTGTGTCACAGACACCCGGGAGAATGGTCTCCGAAGGCTGCAAAGGGTCTCTGCTCATGCAGGGGCACCCTCTCACATAAAACCCAGCACCCTGTCTCCAGGATTGTCAAGGCCTGCTATAGGGGTGACTTATAGGTTTTAAGCGTAGTGACCTATAGATATAGTAAACCTATATCTACCATAAGTGATGCATGCACCAGTTTGCACAGGCTGCAATGGCAGGCCTGTTGTTTCATTTTTCATGGTCTCCCCTGGGTGCCATAATAAATGCTTTATCCCAGGGGAGGCCACTGGGATACCTATGCCCTGGGTACATGGGTACCATATACCAGTGACTTATAAGGGTACCCCAGTATTCAATCTGGAGTGTACATAAGTACATGTTAATACATTTTGGGGAGAAAGCAGATAGACTGGGATCCTGATTAGCAGAATTCCAGTCAGACTAGTAAAAAACAGTGTAACATCAAGCAAAAAGTGGGGGTAACCATAAGAAGCAGATTCAACTTTCCTACACAAGCTATAATGTTTGTGTGTGATTTTGTACTCATTCAGTATTTCTTCAGATTCTGGATGCTTCCTGGCTGCCATGAGGGTGATATTTCTAATTTTCTTTAGCGCTTTGGTTTGATTTGAAGTAGGGGTCTGTTTGCTCTGTGAATCGGCGTAAGATCGTGGGGGTAATTGAAATTATCTTAAAAGTTGGGAATAAAAATGTTTCAAGTCAGCAGTTGGGGAGGCTTTCAGCAGGTAACGAACTGTAGTGAGTAACAGACATTCCTTAATGATGTTTATACTGATGTCGTCATTCCATGTTAAGCATTTTAGATTTTCGAAGTGAACTCCCCTGTGTGTAATTTTGTCAGGGTTATGATAAACTAAATGTAGGGTAACAGTAACAATTTGTGATCGATGATCGCTCCCAGAATGTACAATAATACTGTCATTTTCTACATATGGAAGCAAGTCTGAAGTACAGATGGTATAATCGAAGTATTAGTGCTTTCGGCCTATATGTCCATGTCCAATTTTGTGGGATGTCCCGTGAAAATCTGCCATTCATTACATTGAAAGTGGCACTATAAAGTTGCTGCACACAGTATTCCCCTAGGCTACAGTGCTTTTGAAGCTTAGCTTTAATGTGTTCCTTCAATACTGGTGGAGGAAATGGAAGGTGGCGTTCTGAGTCCACCGGGGTTCCCGGAAAGAGGTTGGTGTTAAGGTCCCCAGTAAGCAGACATCCTGCGTGAGGGAAATCCACAGCCAGATCACACAGAACTGTGAACAACTGATTTAAGTGAGACCTTTTTCTTCAGGCACTCAGATTAATGTAAACATTGAGAAGCAGAAGAGGACTCTGATGTCACCATGAATTGACTTTAACTCCAAGCAGCCATTCCTCGTCAAAGTGTAATAGTTCAATAAACCCTTTTAGGCCTCATAAGGTGTATATGGACAGTCCCCCCTTAGGTCGACCAAAATTGCAATCCCTTACAGCTGGTTCCCAGTGTTCAATGTATCTAGTTAAGGGATCATTTTGAGTGGCCCATGTTTCCTGGAGGCAAGAAGATCATATCTGGAAATAAAGTTTTGAGTCTCTTGTAAGGCCATTTTGCGTTGAAAGCCACTGATATTCCAAGAGCATAAAGATGAGGAGGGCTGCAGCTGCAAGCTAATGAGAGTTATGGGTTGAGGGTGTAGTTCACTATGTTTAACAGCTTTCTTTTGCTTAAGTTGTTGTAAATATTGCCCATCAGGTCAGACTGAGCTTTTGTTGGACAGAGCTGCATGTAACCTTCTTCAGTCTTTGTCTTTATTAAAAGTGAGAGTTGTAGACCTTGATCTGTCTTTTGTGACTACACAACCTTCAGCATTTTTTAAGATTCAGTACGGCTTGGTTCTATCACCAGCTGATGTCCGGCAGGAACTTGGCTGCTTAACTGATAACTTTGCTAGCACAGTTGGATAGCCTGATTTGTAATATGGGTAGATTTTGATTCCCCATGGCTGGAAAATGTCTTTGCTGGCTAAGAGGGCTTGAGCCCAGGTGGAAGATTTAAACATTGCCAATGTTACTTCTGAGGGTTGTGACCCTCTTGAAGGGAGAAATAAATTCAATGTACTCAATATCTCCAGATACCAATGTATCAAAACCTGGTGCTCCTTTTAATAGTTTGATGATGTTACTTCTGTTAAGGACATCATGCTGTCCTTTCAACTTGTATTCAGGTGCAAGAAGAATCTTGGTGTTCTTGAGATCACGGACAACTCCCTGTTGCCAAGAGCCCTAGTCCAATGGATCATAATTTTCTGTTAATGAGCCTAAGGTTGCTCTTAACTTGTACGGACAATTTTCTTGAACGTCTATCTGACTAATCGGGTGTTCTCCAGATGACCATGGTACATTCTTGATAGTTACTTTAAAGTGCTTGTCTTCAGCAGTAGATTGGGGCACTGAGGTCAATGGTGAGTAAAATGTTGTGTCTGAGTTATCAATTCAATTGTCAAGTTTGTGTCTACTTGATGTTGACCATTTGTTTTTTTCCATTCCAATTAATGGCCCTTTTGGTTCTCAATGGCTACCATGTAATAGAGGTTTGATGAAGGTCTCCTTGAACAAGGAGAGGAAGCATAATGAACCTGGTGGTGTGCGTTTGTGGACTGTTGAACATTGAGTTTTGGGTTCCCAGAGGTAGTGTGCTGTTCATGTTTCTGTAAACTGGGACTTAAAGCTTGTTTGTTTTCTGTTTGATTTACACAATGGGTACAGCTTAAGGGATTCGACTGTGGTTTTTGTTGTTAACTTGTTTCTTTGATAATGCTAAAATGTCCTTTCTGTCTTGCTGAGAAGGCGAGATGATTTAGAATTGAACTTAGCCTGTTGTGAAGCCAGTGTAGGTGGCATAGGAACCTGCTCTGGGTCAA
This sequence comes from Triturus cristatus, assembly GCF_964204655.1. NCBI lineage: Eukaryota > Metazoa > Chordata > Amphibia > Caudata > Salamandridae > Triturus > Triturus cristatus. Next base: position 168,504,913 of record NC_140582.1, read on the forward strand.
CTGGAACAATTAAGTCACTCCCAACTTGAGGAATCTGCAACAATGTTATTGACCTCTTGTTCGTCAATATCAAAACTTGATCATTGTGAAGATAATTTGATACTACACAGGCATTTGCCTCACCGCTCACTGTCACCCAATGGTCCACAGGTGCCTGTGCTTTTTTATTTATTGTAGCAGAGTTTGGTTCTGTACACTTTAGTTGGTCCTGTTCCTGGCACTTACCATCTCTGCCTCCAGTCAATTGTTTTAATTTGTCCAGGACACAGTTGGAAGAGCTGATACACTGTCAATGATGGGTGAACAACAACAGATTAGCTGGACTAAGCTTGAAGATGATTGAGCCATTATTATTAGGTTGTTCAGGTTCTCAGGCTTGTTGTCAATGCTTGTCGTAAACAGGGTTAGGGTGTTCAGAAGATCAACTTGTATGTGCAGTTTATCTGAATGATAATTTAATACTGTAACTGTGGTTTGGAGAGTTTACAGCAGTTGGGGCCATGCTGCTGACATTGGTGAGGAAATAGGGACCCTTTTACCGGGTTCGGGTTCCTGACTAGACAGACAGGCCTTTTCTTTAAGAAAAAAAAGATAACTCCAATAATGATTGGTCATTTAGGCTCCTTAGTTGCTTTACTGAGTCAATTACTGTGACTGGGTTTGGAGGGGTTTGGGGCAGAAGCGGTTTAATATTTCCCTTCAGAGATCTGCAAGAGGACTGGATACCTCAGAACTGGTTGAATGTGGTTTTGATTTTGCTAGGGAACTTGAAGGTGAAAGTTGTTGTAACATTGTATTAAGTTGATCTGTTAGTTGTGGCAAGACGTTGGCTGTTGACTCAGTGGTTTCACTCCAAAGATAGTTATTTGGTGCCTGTATTTGATGACTTTCCTGGAACTGAGATGGATAGTAAGATAGAGAGTGTTGAGAATCCAGTTGTACCCCATATAGGTGACCTAATACGACTTTCTGATTTTCTGCCGTTGAACTTACACTGGGGAAAGCCAGCAATGGCTGGGTTCTGTTATTCAGCGGCATGTGGACAATAGCCACAAATATTATTTATTGTGGTGTCCTACATTTGGGCACCTCTGGCCCTAAGGGAGCCTGACCCCTCCTGTTTTTTTGTTTGAAATAATGAAAAGATAGAGGGAGGTTTTGGGTGCGTAGAATCATGCGAAGAAACACAATCCTGGTTGCTGACATAGTCGAGAGCAGGGGGGGGGGGTTTGATAAATGCAAGGGAAACTTGTCTATGGATTGTTTAGGAAAGATTGCTGCAGTTCCTTCTGTCACTGCTGCCATCAACTTTGGTTTTCTATGCCTAGGGGTTGAGAATGCCTACCTTATTTTCCCGGATCTCAACACTCACTTTTGTTAAGCTACCTTAACAACAATGCACCAAAAACACCAAGCCAACTCCTCTAAGCCAATACTCTGCATCGAGTTTCTAGGTCACAAGTCACTGGACTGCAAGGGAGAGTGTGGTTCACCGCCTGCCACAAGCCACACCCTGCACTAGCAGGGCCGTGTCTGCAAGAAAAGATGGTGGCACACACTTCGCAGCAGTCAACTACGACTGCCCCGCTCACCCTCTGTGTGTCCTATGTGTGAGCATGCAGCTTAGCTAGCTGGCTTGGCTGACTTGATGTGGCTTGACTGTAGTCACGGTGGGCACAGTAGACAATGGGCTGGGGGGCTGAGGGGTGGGGCCGCAGGACCATTGTTGCCACGATGGGTTGATTGAGGGAGGGAGGGAGGCGACACAGCACCAACTGATTTGTCACAGTGGGAGGGCAGTATGGGGAGGTTCAGATCACTGCAAAAGTGTTGAGATCCTTTTAGGGATTAGCCCAGAGACTGATACCCCACAGAGAGAATTTATGTTTATAGCCATGGCAGTCTATAGATTAACTATAGCTAGAGCCTGGCTGGATAAGAATCCTCCGGGTTGGCAAATATGGATGGCTAACCTATTGGCAGCATACAATCTCGAAAAGCCCATTTATGAAAGAAAAGGTAAGAGAAGAAGGCAGCTTGGGTTAAGAATATGGGAGCCTATCACTAGGTGGAAGGAAGGTTTGGCTTATTCCTAGGTAATGGGATAAAGGGCAGGGAATATTATACGTCTAAAATAGAACCATATGTAAAATCCAGGGTTTGTGCTTGGTTCATTCTTATTATTAATTAACTATGTTTCTTTATTTATGATTAGAAGCCATACTGTGAAGTACTAATGTAATGAAATTTAATTGTAATAAATAAGTACTGAATGGATACTGCTCTGGATTTAATGAACTTTATAAAATGTATGGTGATATGAAATACTATATGTGCAAAACGAAAAATAAAATATAATTTAAAAAAAACAGAGAGTAGTGGTGTGAGGGGGTGCAAGGCAATAGCTTTATCTTGGTAGAGCTGCCATACCTGCCATTCTACTGTCGCATCCTCCTCACTGCCTTCTCCTGCCCACTTTCCTTACCTTGCCACTCCTCACTGCTCCTCTCAGCAGCCGCACCGGTCGGATAAACACTACAGCTGAACCAACAGCCCGGACCTGTGTCCCGTCCCTGACTATCCCTGCACATCACTTCCATTTCCGAAGCAATTCTGAACTTCCGAACAAAGCAGCGTCTGTTCAAGGTTTTTTGTCTGTTTCCCTCAAGGCTCTGACTCTCAGCCCATATTCCACCAATCAAGACCCACATAGCCCTATATAATATTCAGGAATCATAGTCCTTCTGCAGTCTTTGCAAAACCAACAGCTTCAATGCAATGCTATGAACCAACTCAAACATGAGCCAACTTTGCCCCAAACGATGCTGGAACAGTTCAAGCACCTACACCAGCAATAATCAAGGAAGATCGGGAAACTCTGAAACCACAGGAACCAAAGCAAAATCAGCTAGCCAGCCGAGCCAAGACACAGTCTACACCGATTTGGAATCCGTGCTTCAATCTAGGGGAGCAAGCAGGCCCGACCCCCTTCTTGCTTAGCACAACTTCGAGCACATGAGTTGGAAGGCTTGTTAACCTGGTTGAATTTATTCACTGTAGTTCAGGAAAATAATTTGTCATTTTTAATATGCTCTGGCAGTTTAATATACATGTGGGCCTTCACATGTATACACTGGACATAAGTTCAGTTCTTTGAGTTCATAGCAGCTGCTCATATTAGACTGTTGGGTTTCTAATGGTTTGAGGTTTCCAGTGGAAATGTGCATTTGGTTGGTAGTCTCAAGGTCTTATTTCTGCTAGATGCTGATTCTGGATTGAGAAGAAAGGTATAGTATTTCCTGTGTAATCTTATCTTGTTGTGTATGAGACAGCAATCTGAGATTGGAATGATATGGCCCACCCAAAGTGCAATGTGGTAGGAGTGAAGTAGTTTCATTATGAGTTGATTTAACAGTAGATGTCTGATTAGTAGTGACAGTAAGCTTGTATACCAAATGTGTAAATCCTTTAGCAATATTATGAAGCACATCTGAGATATCTGATTGTTGCACTGGTGAAGTGGACTGGTGGTCCTTGCTGCATGTGATTCATTGTGTGTCTGATTGGAGCCCTTTCACCAGAATTTCACAGTAGGTTGGAGCTAAAGGAGGATGTTGAGTCCTGAATGTCTGTGGGCTTTTTGGTTGCTAAACACCTGTTGCATTGTTTGATGTTTGAAAAATTAATTCTGAATCCATTGTATGACTGTTTTTTAATTAATTTTTTTCAGTTTCTTTAGTTGACATTTGCTGCTATAAAATTGGAATCCATCCATCTGGTCTCCACTGGTTAGAGTAGGTTGGGATTCTGAGTTGTTATTGATTTGACTGGTGAAAAATTCTAACTATCAGAATGATTCATCTCAGAATTACATATCATGGTAATCATTTTCAAATTACGTATTTCTACATCCTGGCAATTAATTTTCATGATATTTTCAGATGCAGGAACTGACACTTGCTGCACTGGGGGTTGAGTGCATCTTGAGTGCTAGTTAAGTATATTTAGCAGCAAATGCCTCAAATCCAATTATCATTGATTTGGGTAAGACCGAAGCAAGACGTTTCTATTGAAGTAAGCTATTGCTCAAGGTTTTTTTTAGCAATTTGAAGTCCTTATTTAAGTCTTTCAAGTCTTGATTTATGTCTTTTAAGAAAGTGACGGTGAACAACCTTTACAACGAAACTTTTACAACGCACTACCATTACAACGAAACTGTTACAACGCAAATGCATTGACAACGCATGCCATTACAACGCAAGTCTTTACATCGACTTGCACTAGATGGCGTGCTAACATTAAAAATAGTGTAGTTTACTATCCAAACACCTTCCCTACTGTTACGTGGACTGGAGTTAGAATAGTAAATTACACTTTTTTAATGTTAGCACGCCATCTAGTGCAAGCCAATGTAAAGACTTGCGTTGTAAAGACTTGCGTTGTCACTGCATTTGCGTTGTAAAAATTTCGTTGTAACAGCATGCGTTGTAAAAGCATGCGTTGTAACATCATACATCCGAAAGTGACTTACTTTGAGAGAGTTAGTAATTGAGTGGTCAATATGTCTGATATCTGAGATAATATGATAGTAATTGCCCACTGTTAGACTTGGCTTTTTCAGCAGGTTTACTCCCAGACGTTTTGCCTTCCGTTTTTTTACATTGTTTTTGTTGGTTTTAGGACTCTGGGCATTTTACCACCGCTTTTCAGTGCAAAGTACACATGATCCCCAAGTAAATTGCGTATGGATTGGTGTCTCCATGAGTGGCTTATTTTATTTAATACTAAGTCCCCAGTAATGTGCACATGTGAGTGCAGGGCCTGTAAATCAAATGCTACAAGTGGGCCTGCAGCACTGATTGTGCCACCCACACCAGTAGCCTTTCATAGGGGTTCTCAGACCTGACACTTCAGTGTCTCCGCACAGTTTTTAACTGCCATGTCGACCTGGCAAGTGCACCCATTTGTCAGGCCCAAACCTTCCTTTTTCTTACATGCCAGGCACCCCTAAGTTAGGCCCAAGGTACCCCCATTGTCAGGGTGCAGTGTATGATATAGGTAGGACATGTACTGGGGTGTTTGACATGTCCAGATAGTGAAATTCTATTGAAAGGCTGTCTGTACCATAGGCTTAATATGGGAGTTGCCTTGTGACATTTTACAAGCATAATGCTCTATTGAGATAAGATAGAGAAATGGAGTTTAGTATGCCTGACCTCAGAATTTAAAAATACATCTTTTAGTAAAGATAATTCTTATGATGTGTGTTTTAAAATGCCACTTTTAGAAAGCGGGCATTTTCTTGCTTAACCATCCTGTGTGCCTCTGCCTTTTGTATATTCACCATCTGGGTTCAGGGTAACAGGAGCAGGGATGTGCATTCACACTAGACAGACACCAAGGGGGGTTGAGGTGTGTCCTGCCTTTCCTGGGTGACTCATAGCCAGGCTGAATAGACCTGGCTGCATTTAGAGTAATAGGAGGAGTTGTTGCTTTCACCTGAATGGACTGTGTCCGTCTTCCACAATGCTCTCTCCACTCCCTGGAGTGAGCCTGTCCTGAGCCAGGCAGAACTGGATGATGTATGCCAGTGGAACTTAGTTTGTGCCAACCTCAAAGGGAAATGTGGTATAAATATTGGGGCCCTGACCTCAGAACATTAGATTACTGTTGTACTAAGGAACCTTCCAGGAAGAAGATCTGGAAGAGCTGTGAGAGACTATCACTTTACTGTGTGCTTTGCTGGGTTGGTTTGAAGTTGCTGCTTTAGTCATGGGCAGGGAAAGGACTGAACTGTGCTTTCTGCATCCAAATGGGCATATGTACAAGGGAAGTGGCCTTCCTAGCTTAACGCCTCACTCCACCACTTCAGAAATGCCGGACTGCACCATATATAAAAGAATATGGTACTGCCCTACGTATCGCACTGCACTGGTGCTAAATGTAGCAGCCTAGTGCCAACACAGGTACCCTTGCACCACAGTGCAGGGAAAGATTGTTTATGTGCAGAAGGTCCCCCTTCCCGCACATCAACAATCTTTAAATGCTTCTGTGTAACTTCTATGTGTTCTTCTTAATGCAGCACACACAGAAGTTGCAAAACTGCATTTAATAAAAAATATTGTTTATGTGCAGAAAGGGACACCTTCTTGTAGATAAACAATCATTGGCCTTTTGCTGTTGTCATGTGTGCTGCACAATGCACGATGCCATTGCCAGTACCTTGACCTGTGGACACCGCTCGTGGAGAACACGGAGCACCATCCCACTTCACACCGCATCCCTGGTCTCACCGACAACATCACTCCAAGCTGACATTGATGCCGCTGCTTGCACTGTGGTTTGGGGGCACCACTCTTAGGTTTCTCGACGCACCACCTGATCCCACACTGCAGCCTTGGCTCACTGACACCAGTACCATCATTTCCAGGTCATAAATCGATGCTGTGGTCCCTTCACACTGCATTGCCCCATCTTGCTCTTGGGTCTAAACGACAGCACTTTAGCAACGATGATGATGCTACATGCACTGAGACCTGTCAGCACCGCAATGAGCACTGCTTGCTTCGCACCACAGCCTTGGTGTCACCAATGCTGCTGGACAACCGTCACCAAGCCACTGCCTCCACCATGACCTGCAGGCACCCCACGTAGCACCTCTCCCTGCCACCTACCAATGTCGGTGCTCTTAACTTCAAACTCACGGAGTTCGACCTGCAGGTCATGTGACTTTATGGGACCACCGACTCTTCCACCGAGATAAGGAACCGACGCCTGCCGATGTCTCTCCTCCGGAGCTCACCACAAGGTCCGACACCCTGCAACTCCAAAGGCACTGTTTGACAGGTCTCTCCGACACTGTAACTGGCCTGCGACGCAGCGACCGGCTGGAATGGTTGGATTTGTTTGTTCACGACACTGTAATAGCCCCAGACAGAGCTACTGACTTCAGACCGCAGAAACTGACATCACAGAAGACGCTTGTACCTGTCACTCCGGATACAAATAAATAACAAAGAACAACCACAAGAGATTGTTCTGCCTTGAGATAGCCCTGGCCTGCTGGCCCCTGGGCGAAACGCGTGTCGGCTGTTTCTTTGTCTCTGCACATGTCTTTAAATAAAGAAGAAAAGACCACCGCAAACGAGTACTCAACCTTTTTGTATACACAACGTCTGACCCTAGGCGGTGAACTACGCTACGCTCGTGGAGTTTGCGGAGTTTCGGTAACTTCGCGGTTCGCTTAGAATGCGTAGTTACAGAATACTACGCAATCTGCAACGTAGCGTAGCTGTTTTTCTTCTTTGCGCGCTCAATATGCATTCTTGCATGCACGGTAACGACTAACCGTGATTCTGCGTTCGCCGACTCGATTTTCTATCGGTTTGCGTGCGGCATGAGATTTGTAATATGGCCGCACGATCCCGCGAGAGTGTGCGAACGCGAACACGTCATTCGGACGCGCGAGCTGACTTCCGGCGGCAGTCTTGGTAAGATCGCGATCCCGAACATGCAGAAACTACAATCTGGCGAAGAATATCTCTTTTTTACTTTTTTTTTCAAGGGAAGGAAGTGCCCCTGAATCTCCAACTTCCTGTTCCTGTCCAGCAGGCTCCTCCCAGTGCTTTGTCCATGTGCTGTTCACTTTCATTTGGATTTTGGAGCTGGAAGGATCAAATTTTGTGTCTGTCTGCTGCATCATATGTCATTGGATTGGATTTGAGGACTTTTGGAATTAACATTTTACAAGTAAATTGGGGAATTGGTGCACTTGTTTGTTTGATTGGGGCTTGTACCTATATTTTTTGGGCATTTTCATTGTTTTAAAATTTCTTGTTGTAGTGGGTGGCCTGTAGTTTCAGTAGGGGCCTAGTTGTTTTTCTTTAAAGTTTGCATGTTTCTGTGGTGCATGTTTCTGTGGTGTCTGTTGAATTTTATTTTAAACATCATGTAGGGCATGGATGGCATTGGATTGAATTGCTAAATGTGGTTGGGGTGTATTCACTTTTTGGGTGTGTCTGTTGTTAATAAATAAATACCTTTGTTGGATGTGTGTTTGTGCTTGCTGTGTAACTTTCCAACCTTTCGTAGCCTGGTAGATTTTCGTTTTTGCATTTTTGTATTAAAGCTGTGTTGTTTAGCATGCCTCCTTTGTCTGGTCATATAGGCCTGCTTGAGTTCATTGTTTGCCATGGCCTGTTGTGACTGACCATCCATGTGGCTTGGGGCCATTTTGTGGTGGTAGTTTAGTAGTGTGCTGCTTTTTCCATATAGGCCTGTATGTCTTTTCTTTGTTCCCCTTGACTTATGCTTGTTGTTGTTGTGGCCTGGCCATGTGGGTGGCGGCCATTTTGTGAAGGCAGGCAGTGTGCTTTTGCCACAGGATTGCATTGTCTGTATTCAATTTCTTTTTGGTGTGGGTGACTAGCGGCCATTTTGTGGAGCCATCCAGGCTGTGTGCACTGCTTTTGCCATAGGCCTGCATTCATTGTCTAGTGTCTTCACCTTCTGTGGGTGGCCTGGCCATGTGGGTGATGGCCATTTTGTGAAGTTAGGCAGTGTGCTTGCTTTTGCCATAGGCTTCAGTTCCGAACTTGTGCCTTGTCTGCCAGTAGGCCCAGAGGTAGTCATCTCATCATGGGTGCATAAAAACAGTTTCTGTGTTGTCAGTTGAATTTTAACATCCTTTATGGCATTGGATTGAATTGCAAAATGTGTTTTTTGGGGTGGAATTTCATTTTTTTGGTGTGTGTTAAATAAATAGGCCTTTTAAGCCAGTAGGTAACCCTAGGTGTTCAGCTCGCGCAGGTTTGGCAACTCTGCACTGCGCGACAACGCAGACTTACACTTTTTGTCTTCTTCGCGCGCTTCATATGCGTGTTCGCGAACGCGATAACGACTTTTTGTAAAGATCGCGATGTCAAACATGCAGAATTTGCAATCTGGCAAAGAATATCTCGCGAGCAGCATAAAACCGTCTCGAAAACGATGATTTTGTTCATTTTGCTAAAAAAACTCCTCAGGTTGTCATTTGGCTGTAGTTTTTTGAGCAAGGAGTAATTTTTTTATTATTTTACAATTTTTTAAAAGAGGAAGGAAGTTCGCCAGAGTCTGTAACTTCCTGGTCCTGTCCTTTGTCTTCATTTTATTGTTATTGTGGGTGGTCTGACCATGTGGGTCGCGACCATTTTGTGAAAGCAGGCAGTGTGATTATGCTATAGGATTGCATTGTCTGTCTTCCATTTCTTTTTGTTGTGGGTGGCTATCGGCCGTTTTGTGGAGCCATCCAGGCTGTGTGCACTGCTTTTGCCAAAGGCCTGCATTCATTGTCTAGTGTCTTCACTTTCTGTGGGTGGCCTGGCCATGTGAGTGGCGGCCATTTTGTGGAGTTAGGCAGTGTGCTTGCAATTGCCATAGGCTTCAGTCCCAAGCTTGTGGCCTAGTCTGCCATTAGGCCCAGAGGTAGTCATCTCATCATGGGTGCATAAAAACTGTTTCTGTGTTGTCAGTTGAATTTTAACATCATTTATGGCATTGGATTGAATTGCAAAATGTGGTTTTTGGGGTGTAATTTCAGTTTTTTGGTGTGTGTTAAATAAATAGGTCTTTTCAGCCAGTAGGTAACCCTAGGTGTTCAGCTCGTGCAGTTTTGGCAACTCCGCACTGTGCGACAACACAGACTTACACTTTTTGTCTTCTTTGCATGCTCAATACGCGTGTTCACGAACGCGATAACGACTTTTTGTAAAGATCGCGATGCCGATCACTCAGAATTTGCAACCTGGCAAAGAATATCTCGCGAGCAGCATAAAACCTTCTACAAAACGATGATTTTGTTCATTTTGCTAAATAAAACTCATCAGGTTGTAATTTGGATGCAGTTTTTGGAGCAAGGGGTCATTTTTCTTTTTTTTTTACAATTTTTTAGAAGAGAAAGGAAGTTCCCCAGAGTCTCCAACTTCCTTGTCCTGTCCTTTGTCTTCACTTTCTTGTTATTGTGACTGGCCTGACCATTTGGCTGGGGGCCATTTTGTGGTGGTAGTTAGTAGTGTGCTGTTTGTGCCACATAGGCCCGCGTGTCTTTCCATTGTTCCTCTTGTCTTACTGCTTCCAAATCCATCCCCATTGCCAGCTGCAGCTCTCTGATGCTGCATCCATCCCACGTGATGCACAAATTTAAGCCTAACAGGCTCAACTACATTTTTGTTTTTGTTCTTTGCTATTCTTATTCTTCCTGAGTGTACACAGTACACCAGGAAAGTCCTGGCCTTGTTGTCAAAGTCTCATAAACGGCTACACTGTTGTACACTGAGTTACTAAAATTTAATAATTGTGACCACCACTACACACTAAGAAGTTATATATTATATTAGTTTGATTGTGCTATCTTTTGACTGATGTTCTTCTGGATTTTTGCTTTTAGGTGCACAAAAGACTAAGGAGGAGGTGTGTCATCATCGCCCGTTGTGCTGCCAGACAGACGTTCTGCTGCTGTATACGACATGACACGTGAGTGAGCTGACCAGACATCTCTGCAACTTGTGCAACTGAGTGCTGCTGACATCTGAAGAAGATGGGTCCAAAGAAAGCAGGTAGCAGGTCCTCCAGTACCAAGAAAGTTGCTATTGAGAAGAAGGAACAGAAGAAGGAAGTGTCACTTAAGTCTGGTGTGCACCCAAAACGTTTTTTGGGAAACCGAAAATGATGCCTGCAGCAGCAGTGTCCTGGGGGCAAGCTGGGGGCAGCACCTCTGCATCAGTGGCTCCAACCCACCAACCCAGGCCCAAGCACAAGAGTGTGGAAGAGGTAGCCAGCCTAATGGTGGAAAGCAGTGATGCTGAGCCTGAGCTAAACTTATCGCTATCTCAAAATAGTACCCAATCAACGCAGGAGGAAACACAGAAGATAAGTGCTCAACAACAACAGCCGCAACCACCGCCCGCAATAGTAGTTGTTGTTCCTCCCGAAGTAGGGGCAGTTCACGAAATTGAGCCTCATGCAGAGGAAGAAGAGGAAGCCACTCATTCAGAAGATCCATTGTCTTCCAAATCCCCAGCAAGGAAAAGGAGGGTTAGTCCAAGCTCTTCGCCTAGCCCCCCTTCTGATGATCTAGATGGCACTTGGAAGCCACAAACTGAGTCTGAGAGGGAGACACGTCCCAAGACCAGGCTAGGGAAAAGGAAGGTTCCAGAAAGCCTTACACTTATGGAGGTTGATGTAGAACAGCAGGATGATGATGAGCCAGTCATCACGAACATCACTCCCGGCCCCGAGGAGATGGAGACCAACAATATTACCCTATCAAAAATCGCTGCGAGGGATGTAGCACGCATACCTCCAACACAGGTAACACCGACACGACCAACAGCTTCCATATTTGCATTAGCAAAGGCCCGTCAGCGACCTACATCCAGAACAACCACCACCTCAGTAGAAGTATGTAGTGGTACAGCACAGAGTCAAATTCAAAGCACATTCAATGGCAGTGGAAGTGGTACCTCGAGGATGAGTAGCGCTAGATGGAGCCAGCGTGAGTGTTCACGCTGCTCGGCTGCTTACACCAGATGCGTGGCAGATCGACTAGGCGCCCTGCGATGCGATGCTGACAACAAAGCTCGCACGAACGCAGAGGCTGCTGGCGGGAGGCTTTCGACAATCCGGCTCTCAAAGTGCCACAGAGACAGCGGCTTTCTTCCTTGCCACTCCGGCGGACCTCCGAACGCTGCCTGCCTGGTGCTGGATCCCCCTCCTGACCTGGATTTTGTTTTCATTGCCTTTTCAAGCCCGGATCTTCATTTGCACGCACCAGCTGCCTTATCCTCACGCAGACCTGGTGGATCTAATCGGCGGACGCGGTCACATCTGGGCAGCACCTCTAGCATGAACAGCCGTGGGGCCAGGAGGGGGGGCAAAACAAAGACAAGGCCATCCCTGAGCCCAGAGAGCCCAGAGAATGCAGGGACGTTGCATCCACTGAGGGAACTGCAAAACTCAGGCTGGAGGTTAGTGGCAAAAAATCATTGGGGAAAGCTGGGGGAGGCAGACAGTCTAAAGACCTAAAAGTCTCAGAAGACCCAGCAGCTATACAGCCGCCCTTAGCAAAAATGTTTTTGGGCACTAAAGCCCAGCCCTTGGGTGCCAATTCTAAAACCCTTGTGCATCCGCCTCCCCCTGAGAAGGCCTCCTTGGTCCCACTGTCCACACAAGCACACGCACCCGGTCTGCAGCTGGTTGCTGGCCCAGCACCTAACCACCTCCAAGAGACAGACCTGGTAGCGGCAGCTCCTGAACAAGGGCCGCGCACTGATGTTAATTCCCCAGCAGGACCGAATGCAGCACAAAACATTGATGCTGGCTCTTACGCGGTCAATCCTGGCACCCCCTTACAGCCCCTGAGGCCAGTATGGCTGGATTAGCCAACTTCATTCAGAGCCTGGAAGCAGCTGCTGGCGCACAAGTTCCTTGGACTGCAGAAATAGGCCCTGAGCATTTTTTCTCTGTTTCTGATGGTGCCGCTACCTCTTTCGAGGAGGGGTTTGACTCAAGCAAGGATGATAGTGACATCTCAACCAGAGACACTGGTACTGTTCAGTAATTAAAGAAAACCAAAAGCAAAGGTAAGCGGTGCAGTCAACTGAAGTGGGATTACTCGGATTCACAAATGTCTTACCCCCTGGATGCGGACGAACCTAACACGACACAGTGGGGAAAAGCAAAAAGTTTGCCAATGGACACTGCTAAGCCCTCCTTAGCTTCTATCTTAGCCTCTATCAAAGAGTTTCAGGAGGAGGTCCGTGCAGACAGCCTCGCAGCCAAAGGTGCTGCCAAGAAGCTGCAGGAAGGTATAAGGCGGCTGACCAAAACCTGTACAGACATAAGTGATTGTGTCTCTATGGTCGAGGCACGCACCGAACATCTTGAAACCGAATCCACGGCAGCCAAACTGCAGACCGAGTCCAACACTGCTTGCCTGATGGATCTGATGTTTAAGATGGAGGAGCAAGAGAACCGTCAACGCAGAAACAATCTTCGCCTGCTTGGAAAGGAGAAGGAAAGAGATGACCCCAGGCGCTTTATTGTAAAACTTTTGCAGGAATCCTTCCCTGATCAACCAGGCTGGGACTGGGACCGAGAAGTGCAGAGAGCTCACCGCTTTTCCTTCAATCAAAGACGGCAGCGCGATGGCAGCAGCACAGCCGGTGGACAGCCAAGGGTGTTTCTGGTTTATTTTGGCACTTTCCTCCTGAGGCAGTTAATATACGACCAGGCTCACCCAAATTCCCAAAAAGGGGCCAATGGTATAACATTCTACGCAAAACCCGACTTTTGCCCCCAGACAGTAGAGCGGAGGTGGCGCCTTAGGCAATTTATTACCCCATTTCAGCAGCTGGGAGCAGAGGTCTACCTTATGAACCCCGCCAGACTCAAAGTAATTTTCAACGGGGGGGGCAAAATCTTTCTGTTTGAGGTTAAGGCCAGTGAATATTTAGACAAAATGAAAACTAAGAAAAGCATCAGATAAAATGGTCACCATAACTTAGGATTTAACTGGTTTTTCAGGCATGGTTAGCAGCCGGGACTCATGACTGACTACCATCACTCAGGTTAACCCTGATTGCTCAGAAGAGGGGGGGGGTGGGGTGGGGGGGAGGGGGTGGCTGGGCACCCAAACCAACACAAAAGAACCAAGGACACCTTTTTTGTTTGCACGCACTTACACACTCATTTATGGAGACATTGGGCGAGATTAAAGATTTCACTAGGTGAAGCACATTCTAAGGCTCGAGTAATTTCTGCTCTAAACTTTTTAGTAATACCTAGATGGCTAAAATAGATTCGCTTAGGTTTATCTCTGCCAACATCTGTGGGCTAAACGACTCCTTAAAAAGACAAAATGTAGCGCAAGGCTTGCGCTTTCTGGGGAGCAACATCATTTGCCTCCAGGAGACCCACATAGAGGGTTCACAGAGACACCTACTAGACTCACTGGGGTTTAAGGTTGCGGTGGCTACTACACAGCGCTCTAAAATAAAAGGGGTAGGAATTTTGGTAGACAGGAGACTCTCTCTTAAAAATCCCCGAGTTAAAGCCGACCCATTGGGCAGATGGGTAATCACCGAATGCCACCTATCTCCTAATCTCCCTTTCACCCTTTGCTCACTGTACTGGAGCAACACAGATGACCCAGGGATCATCAACCTGGTTTCAGGGGAGCTAGCACACTGGCCTACCCTAATCATCCTCTGTGGTGACCTTAACATACATTTGCCCAGTGATTGGAAAATAGACAACAAATGGAGGTATAAAGGCAGAAAGCCCCTAGCATATCAAGCAGTAACCAACTTAGCTCAGACTCATGGGCTAAGTGACATTTGGGCTAGCTTAAACCCTGCCCAACCTGGCTACAACTACTTTTTGGCCCCTCATTATACATTTGTCAGATTAGATTATTTTTTTATCTCATCCTTCTTACTTAACAAATGCACCATAGACATCGCATCTCGCTTCATGTCAGACCACAATCCTCTCATTTTAAGTATCAAGGGATTAGGGAACTGGAAGGAGGCCCCAAGGTGGAGTTTTGAGAAAGCCCTTTTTCAAGACGCAGGCTATCGGTCACATATGCAAGGTTGGATACAGGAGTTCCTGGAAATAACTCTGAGGTTCTCAACTAGGAAAAACAGGAAGGAGAAGCTGTTAATTTGTGACCTCCAGGAAAAACTAAGGCAAGCAGAAACAAAACTGGTCCTAATGGTCAACTCTGGACAGGATATTGAGAATGTCCAAAAAGAAGTAATTCTTGCGAAGGCAGCAATCGGGGCAGTTTTCGCAGAAAAAACCACAGCAAAATGGGCGACTACATAAGAAAATAATTACGAGTGTAGTGACTGTATTGGACATCACCTAGCCGTCAAAACTAGGCAACAGTTCACTAGTAGCGAAATACACGCAATTAAACTTGCAACAGGGATAGAGACTAATGACCCCAGTGCAATACAAAAAGGATTTCAAGAATTCTACACCGAATTATACACAGAAAAGAACGGCTGGAAAGCTACCCCAATAGGAAGCGAGAAAACTAGCTACCTAAATGAGGTTGACCTAGAACAACTTACCCCTGATAGTAGGGAGCAGCTGGATCTCACCCCTACATGGGATGATATCCTGGAAGCCCATACCAGTCTACCAGATGGGAAAGCCGCAGGAATGGACGGCATTCCTGTGGAGTTCTATAAAGTCTTTGCCCCTCAAATAAAATCCATTTATACTGACTTAGTGACCTCAATATTTTACGGGGCTTCCCCTCCCGCCTCCTGGTCTCATGCCAAAATATCCATATTCCTTCAAAAAGACAAATCGCCATTAGAAATGGGCTCATACAGACCAATTACACTTATTAACTGCGACTCTAAGGTTTTCTCTAAAATAATGCCAATCAGAATATCCTCCGTGGTTGAATCCCTAGTCTCAGAGTGGCAACATGGTTTCATTCCAAAGAAAGGCACCACGGAGCATGTCAGGCGGGCTATTACCCTGTTTGACGCAGCTCAGGCAGCAAGAGACCCGATGTCACTAATACTACTAGATGCCAAAAAAGCATTTGATCGGGTCTCCTGGCGATTCCTGTGGGCTGTCATGGGCAAGATGGGTTTTGGGCCTAAACTCACACAAGCTGTACGGGCTCTATACCAACAGCCGACAGCCTGCATTTCCATCAATGGGCGGTTCACTGAGAAATTCAACATCTCCCGGGGTACTAGGCAGGGTTGCCCCTGCTCCCCCTTGTTATTTGCTCTTTATATAGACCCATTCATCAAAAAAATTAAATGGAACCCCGCTATCTTGGCAACAAGTATGCAAGGTATTAACACCAAAATTATGGCCTATGCCGATGATCTAGCCATAACCTCCCCTGATCCTGAGAATGCTATTCTGACACTGGAAACTGAGGCACAAAAAATTGGGGAAATTTCGGGGTATGCACTGAATAAAACGAAAACCCAAAAAATAATAAATAAGGAAATCACCTGGACCGACGCCCGGGTAGTTCCCAAGGCAAAATACCTGGGGGTCTTCATTTCCGCCAACATTGACGAAATTGTAACGGAGAACCTATCCCCTCTTGCAACAGAAACCAAGAAAGCCCTTAAGCTAATTGACAACCTACACCTGACACTCGTTGGCAGATGTAATGCAATTAAAATGACCTTCTTCCCCAAACTGCTCTACTTCTTTCGCACCATACCACTTGAATTCAGCAAAGCCAACCTGCAGAAATTTAAGCAAATATTTACGCAGTTTATTTGGGCCTACTCACAACCTAGGCGGGCTCTAAAACAACTGTCTCTTCCTAGAGAGCGGGGTGGCTGGGCCTTCCCTAACGTTGTGCTGTACTACTGGGCTTCGGTCCTGCAGTATAGTACTGAATTATTAAGGGAACACTCTCTCTCCCCTCCATCTGGGCTTCCCTCACCATTCCAGCTTTTATTGGGTGAAGAGCATCGCGGCTGCCTCTTCCGACAGATAACCTTTGGATATTACAAACGTGTGAGATTCAAGACCTTAATGAACTCCTTCAAGGTCTTCCGTAATATCCGCATAATATTTGGGCTGGGGAGATTTAATTATTACTCTCCGATTACTGCAAATTTCAATCTCCCCACCATCTTTGATAGGTCCTATCTTTTAGAATGGCATAAGGCAGGTATCACAAAACTGGGAGAACTAATCACCAGTGAAGGAGTTAAATCTTTTACTGACCTGCAAAATAAACACGGTCTGAGCAGTCAAGAGGCCTTTAAATACTTTTTCATACGGGACTTTCTCTCTAGAAAAGTTGGGGGCAGCACAGGGTTTGCTGAAATAGAACTTGTCAATACCCTGCGGGATACTGCGACTCCTCGGATAGGTCATATATATAATGCACAAAACAGATAAACTTCAGACGATCTACCGAGAATCGCGGACAAGTGGCACACCAAGCTTGCGGCTCCACACTATAACTCTTTAGAACTTTCTCAAAACATCTTGCTGCGTGCCAAACTGCAGGCACAAGACTTCAAAACTATCTTTTTTCTGTACACTACCCCCAGCAAAATTGCCAAATGATCACGGTGGGAGAGAAAGAACAGGGAGACATTCTCTCTGGTAGTGGTACACAAAGTAGCCCTGTCCCCAGCAGTGCAGTGTTATCGTCGACCACATCTTCAGCAACATCTCAGTGGCACAAGAGTTGAAGGGGTGGGTTTTCTGGAATTTGTGACAGCCATCTGCCCAAAATGGCAGGTTCCCAGGCGCTACTATTTTGCCAGAGTTGCTGTTCCAGCACTACACCACGACGTGCTGGAATTGCTTGGAAACGCCTTGAAGTGCTGTTCATAGTATCCACCTGACAAAAGACATGTGGACCAGTTGCCAAGCCACTGATTACATGTGCATATCTGCACACTGGATCTCTTTCATGGGGGTTAGAGATCAGGTATCTGCTGATGTTGATGCTGCTGAGTTTTGTCATGCCACTCGCAAACATGCAACTGTAGCCATGTTTGCCATGGAGAAATCTCATACTGCTGCAAACATTTTGGATGAGTTTAACCGCAAGTTCTTTGGGTGGCTGCGCCCAAGAGGGCTTAACATTGGTTTTGTTGCCAAGGACAATGGCAGTCATGTAGTTAGGGCCATGAAAGCTAGTGGCTATTTCAGGGTCCCGTGTTTGGCACACTGCATTAACATTGTTGTTCAAGACTTTCTGAAAAATCAATACAAAGTCAGCAACTTACTGGTCATATTTCAGCCATTCTTTTAAAGCCCGGAAGCAGCTGAGGGTCATTCAAAGTGAGCATACAATGCCAGTCAAAGCACTCATCCAGGAGGTGCCAACACGCTGGAATTCAACTTATTACATGCTTGATCGTCTGAGCAGTACATACCACTCAATGCTTATGTCATGTGAAGATTAGGGGATCCTACTGTGAGAGGCATGACCGTTGAGATGGGTCAACGGGACCTCGTTAAATGCCCAACAGAGATGCTACTTCCTTTTGAGGTCTTCACACATGAAGTCAGCAGGGAGGACTGTACTATGGGCCAAGCTATCCCATTCTTGCACATGCTAGAGCAAGTGCTGAAAGAGGTGTCTGAAACGTACGCAGGTGTGGATGACAAACAAGGCGCACATTATTTGGCGGAATCCTTAGCCGTTCGCTTATCTGAAAATACAAGGATTCAAAATAACATTGTGTCACATCCACATTACATTACTGCCGCAATTTTGGATCCACGGTACAAAGTATATCTGAACAGTAAGGCAGTAATTCCTTTTTCAGAAGTGGATGTTGCCAAGCACAAAACTTTGATAGCTGAGCAAGCCATTGACTTTGAAAATGAACGGCTGGTAATTAGAGGTCCCCCGCCCCAGCCCAGAACAAGTACTCCAGGGCATATTCCAGAGTCAAGTTCCACTTCAGAGCCTGAGGGCAGTTTGTTTGCCTCCCAGCAGTCACCGACACCAACACTACCAATAACATCAACAGCAAGAACAGGATCATCCACACTATAATCGGCAACTGATTGGTTTCTACGGCAGGGGTATGGTAAGTCCAGTGCTGATGCAAAGGCAAAAGAGGCCGAGCCCATCGGAACACCCCTGAGCATTGAGCGGATAGTCCAGGCATATCTGGATGACCCAACAGAGGTCTTCATGGATGGAAATCCATTGGTGTATTGGTATGGAAAAAGAAGCCACTGGACAGCACTCAGCAGGCTGGCGATAAAGTATCTGGCTTCCCCTGTCGCAAGTGTCTCTTCTGAGCATGTTTTCAGTGCTGCTGGTGCCATTGTAACGGTGAAAAGGACCAGTCTCTCTCCCAAAAGCATGGAGAGGTTAACCATGATCAAAATGAATCAGCACTTTATACCACCGGACTACAAAATACGTGAATCGCAGCAGGAAGAGGAGAGCGACTTTGATGACATAAGTAGTGGGTTACATGACCTACTTCTGTCCGAACCACCAGAGTTTGAGGACGAGCTCCCCTTCCCTGACAACTAGGCTTTCAAATTGTTACTTTCTACCTTCCTTTATTTGTGTGTGTATCTGTCTTTTTCTGCTTCAAATTAAATCACAACAAATGAATCCATCACCACCATCTTCTCTTTTTATTTCCCTATTGGAGTTGCACCTCTGTGCATTTTACTGCCCACTCCTCAGAGTCCTGC
Organism: Triturus cristatus; assembly: GCF_964204655.1. Lineage (NCBI taxonomy): Eukaryota > Metazoa > Chordata > Amphibia > Caudata > Salamandridae > Triturus > Triturus cristatus. Next base: position 168,524,131 of record NC_140582.1, read on the forward strand.
TCCATCTTCCTGACTCACCCTAAATACATTTCCCTCAAGCCACACATTGGATTGAGAATAGTACAGGAAAAATTGTTGCCTCTAACAGTCCCTCCAGAAGAAGTGGAACGTGACTATAGGTATCCTCCTTTTGTTTCCGAGCTGAAACTCATCACTGTCAGAAATAGGCTACCGCCTCGGCAGGCATAAAAGCTCATCAATGTCAGAACAGAAGGTACTTGGCAGAGAAAGACAAGAGACTCTTCATAGAAACATGCTGACATGTCACATTTCTGCAAACTCAATTCAATTGACCAATGACCACTACCCAGGCCACGGCCCATCTCACAAGACTGACCATGATAATGTGAACCAACTTCAACTGCAACAAAGAAGTGCCACAGATGAGTAAGAAAACCGAAACAGCGACTAACAATTTAAAATGAATGTGGAGTAATAATGAGGCCACTGGCTCGGTAAAAAAACACACACCTGTCAGAAAGAACTAGGCATTTGTCAGCCAAAGAGAAGAGCAAGACAGGTAATGTACTAATGTTGGCAATGCATGCGTTGTATGCAGACTCAGAGTGATTGCTGTTTTTTGTGTTGATGTTGATGACGTTGTGCATAAAGTCAAACTCTACTAGTAATTAATCTACCAACCAAAAGTGACTCAATTGACAGTCAATGTTTCCCTTCTTGTTGTTTATTAACCAAATTGTACTCCTACTACTGCAGGCAAATATCTGTTGCAATTTTTAATATGGAATATGGACTAAGTCGGAGTCGTACTTGGTATACTACAGAGTGAGTTCGAGTTGGCCAACACGTACAACAGCACCATGATGATGAGTCATGACCATACTATCTTAGCACTTTCGCAGTCAGTCAGTTGGATCGGAGATGATTGATGGAATGACTCTGGGCATTTCAAATCAAGTGGCATAAAACGATAAATAAGTCAACAACTACAGCAGATCTACATTTGTGTGTAGTGGTGGAGTCGAGTAGTGCAGTGGTATGACTGACAGCGGTGCATTGATTTGATTTAATCACTTAATTTTGAAAATTCTATGTTGTTGTATATGTGCTTTGTCTGGCTCTGTCAAACTTTCATTTAAAGGGAGGTTTGGTCACGGCCTGGTGCTGTGGCGTGGCATGCTCCGTCCTGTTGTTGGTGTAGCTTAAAAAATGCTGTAAACAGAGTAGACAGACATGATGTATCTATCGATGCTGCCTCAGTCTAAAAGTGTTCTCTTCTCTGTCTGACTCTTGTTGCACTCCACCGTAATTGATGCATTTTTATTATTCATGGATTTCTAAATATCCCATTTCCTTTCCATTTACACTTACAGGCCGGCTTCTACCCTGTGCTATACTTGGAAAAACAACTCACATTTACCTTCTCAATGAATCTACATATGCCAGGCAGGCAGTGGCGACACCCAAAATTTATGGACGGAGCATCCATGGAATGGACTGAGGATCAAGAGGAATGCCAAGATGCAACTCCCCATTTGACCAGGATAACAATCATAACACAGTAACGGTATCAACTTTCGTCATCTTTTAAACAATTTGATTCATTTTTTGTCTTCAATCATTAATTCCGTATGTTGTTGTTATTATTAATTATGTTTCCTCTCTGCTTATAATTAATCCCTACAGCTATTTTTTTATTTTTTTTGCTATCTTTAAAAGTAAGCCCGGTACAACAGAACAGAACACAAACTGTATGTAATCTGTGTCTCTCTCTCTATGTGGGCAGACAGGCAAGGCAAAGTGCCTAATATTAATATATACTGATGCCCTGCACTAACTGTCTAGTAGTAGTTAGTATGTTTTCTTATCATTAACCATCAAGTTATCATCATCATCATGCATGCATTTTCTTTTTCACCCTTAACACATTTATGGATATGGTAGTCTACATAGATTGTGTTTTATTTCGTTGTTTGTCCATGCGTACTGTTTTTCTTTGTCAAACCTTTCCCCAAACCCCCCTTCCCAACCATTCATCAAACCCTAACCCTCTTCCCCCGGGCTGTGTGATTTATTGAGGTGTGACTACATTAATGTACACCAATAATTGATCACACGCTTCCTGGGGCGGACGTGGCGAAAGTCTGTCTTAAGTCTGTCCTAAGTTTGTCTTAAGTCTGTCTTAAGTCTGTCCTACTACGTTTGGTATTCGCAGAAGGCATTTAGTAGCAGTAAAGTTAGGATTTTTTCTCAAGTTTGACTTAAGTTTGACTTAAGACAGACTTAAGACAAACTTAGGACAGACTTAAGACAGACTTAAGACAAACTTAAGACGAACTTAGGACAGACTTAGGACAGTCCTAAGACAAAATCCTAACTTTACTATTATTAAATCCCTTCTGTGGTAATGAAGGTACATTTTTATTTGCATAATTAATAAAAATCTTACAATTACTACTTTCTTTGCAAAAACGCACCAATTTAGAAATATCATTCACATTTTTAAAAAGAATTATAAAAGTTAAAAAACAGGTTTCTTGAACATAAATACAATATATAAACATTACATCAAACCATCATCTTTCAGACCATAGTATAAAATGTGTCAATTAAGATTTCTGTAACTTATGCATGAGATCGTAAATTTAGTCCTAAATTTAGTCTTTATCTATTTTGGACTTCCAGATTTCCTGTGGCCGACTCACAAGCATCCAACTTCTTTTTTGTAAGTATTAAAAATTTAGTAAAATTGGAAATCATTTGAATGTCCGTTGGTCTAAAACAGACTACCATGGCATGTCTGCAGGTACGAACACCTCTGTCAATAAAGAAGTTTTTCAAGTATCTTTTTCTTTCCGCCATCATTCCTGTACAAATACAAACAAGATGTAGAATACTTTCCTCCAACAAGTTGCATAATCTGCACATAGACGGTTTAGATGGTCTCAACCAGGGCACTGCATGTTTTAAGCCAGGTAAGTTGCCAAATCGCACTTTCATAAATGTGTTTTTTGTTTCTGCAGACCATGGTATTTCTAGGTATGGTTGGACCTTAAGACTTATATATTCCTGGACCAACATCCATGCATGGGATCTCTTAATAAACAGTTCTTTATCTTTTAAAAGGGATAAATGTTTAATTGAATTATTTAATATTTTCTTAAAACTTTGTTCTGTCAAGGGCATTTCCCAGATTGCAGTAACTGACAAATCTTCAAGTGCTTTTTGTAAATATTTATGGAAGGACTGTTTATTATTTTGTTCCATTTATTTCCACAAGAATGTGCACATTGGATTATTAATATTTGTTTTAATTTGTCTCCACGTCTTAATATACTGACCCATTCTTGCATATTGTTGATTACAAAAGCCAAATTCTAGCCTTATTTGAGCAGGTGATACATTAGTTGGAAGGCGAAATAGATATTTAAATGGGTTTGTAATAGCACTATTTAATAATGCAGAATCGGTTCCACACAGTATTTCACTTCCATATGTAAGGCTTGGGAGCAATTTTGCTTTTATAACTTTTATTAATGGGGTATAAGTTGGACCTCCCAAAAAGCTGAGAAGTAGACGGAAGGCCCCTTGGAGTTTTTTAGCTCTTTTCCTCACCTCCTTTTTATGGAATGAGATTGATCCTTTCTCATCAAATAGTATCCCAAGATATTTGTAACATTGAACTTTTTTTAGTTCCCGCTTTTGATAATACCATTTATATTGACTGTCCTTCCTTCTCTTATTACTAACTTCCATTACTTTTGTTTTTGTTTCGTTTATAATCATTTTGTTCTCAATTGAATACATTGATGTTTTGTTTATTAATGGCTGCAGCCCTATCCTTGTTTGGCTTAGCAGAACGACGTCATCAGCATATAATAAGTTTGATACTTGTTTCTCCGCCAGCTTCGGTGTGTCTGCTAGTTCATTATTCATTTCAAGGGTGAAATCTGATAAGAATCGGTTAAATAAATATGGGGCTAAAATACACCCTTGCTTTAGGCCTTGAGTAGTTTCAATTTTCCTTGAGAGCCTTGATCCATTCCCTAGCCGGACTCTTGTCCAAGTGTCTGTATATAACATTTGAATTGCATTTAAAAGGCTGGAGCTAATGCCACAATGATCCAATTTCCTCCATAAAATCTGCCTATTCACACAGTCAAAAGCAGCCTTGAAATCAACAAAACACAAATATAATGGCTGGTTTTTATTTTTATATTTTTCCATTAAGATTCCCAGTGTTATCACATTTGTTGTTGTACCATGCCCTTGTACAAAACCCGATTGGTTTGGTGGAATTAAATGTTTTTCATTAGCCCAGTCAGTTAATTCCTTAAGTAGAACTGATGCAAATAATTTAGCTTCAATATCTTGGAGCGTGATTAGTCTATAATTGGATGAGAGGGACCAATCCCCACTTTTATATATAGGTGAAATAATAGATCCCTTCCATGAATCCGGAACTATTCTTGATTGAAGAGCATGGTTAAAAACTGGTGTTAAATAACTCGACCAGTATGAAGCTTCCTTCTTATATAATGCTGCAGGAATTCCATTAGGGCCAGGGGCACCATTGGATCTCTGATTATTTATTAATTTACATACTTGGTTTTCTGTTATATCTATTGAGTTGTTATTCTTTTCTTCTTTAGTTCCGTTTATAATCCTTTCAGTAAGATTCTTAACCATATTAAGGGTAGGATTCAAATGCATATCTATAAACGATACCCATTCAGATTCAGCCACTGTTGATGAAGTAGATTTGTTACTGGATCTACATAATTTGTTTACTAAAATCCAGAAGTCTCTTGAATTCCTCTTTTTGCAGGAGTATAGAGCTTTTGCCCACATCACTTGCTTTTCTTGCATTTTGTCCTTCCAGACCATTTTCCTAACTTCTTTATTTAACCTTTTAAGTTTCACTCTGTAAACTAAATTAACTGGAATTTTGTTTACCAGTCTCAAGATTCTGTTACGTTCTCTTTTTAATTGATGGCTTTCAAACGAAATTTTCACCAATGAGCGTGCTGATTTATTTCTCCATTGACCTTTATTAGCATATTTTTTAAATTGACTGGTAATTAATTCTTTAGTAAAAAGAGACCATTTTTCAACAGCGTTTGAGTAATCTCCTTCAAAGTAAAAAATCAGCAATTGCCTGTGCAGTGTTTGTAATAGAATCTTTGGTACTATCTGACAAGTAAAGTTTCTTATAATTAACTGTTGCTATTTCTCCCAGAAGTGTCTTATAATTTTCAAATCTTAGGCCATTTAGATTTAACTCAATTAATTGTAGGTCGTGGTCACTTATATCTGTTCTCTCTATCTGCTAAGAGGCATTTTTTTGGAATAGATTCAACGATGCTATGGTATAATCTATTCTGGACCTATGGTCCCCAGTTTGGAAAGTCCATGCAGGTGGTGAATCTTGAGGAAATCGACCATTTAGCACTCTTAGGCCTATAGATTCTAATTCTTTTACCAGAGTCTTGGCTATTTTTTCATTCTTTTGTTCCTTCTTATCCTTTGTTAATGACAAATTTGGAATTGACCATAAATAATTTTGCCGTTGTATATCAACATCTCTAATGTAAGACCATAGCATATTTATGTTATAATCTCCAGTAATAATAAGTTCTGGTTGGATATCGTTATCCAGTAACTGCAATGTCATAATTATCAGATTGCTCGCCATTGATCTTCGTGTCTTAATATCAGGATGAATGTAAATGTTAATTATTACAAGAGTTTTAGTTACATTTTGTTCCTTGTAACGTATTTTAACAATTAAATAATTCTTTTGACTTTGAACATCCATTTCACTTTCTATTTTTAGACCAGTTGATATAAAAGTGGCCAAACCCCCACATGGTCTGCCATAGTTACTTGTTCTCCTAGCTAATGAGTAATAGCCTTTATACCCTTCTAATCTAAAAGGGACTAAAGCCCACGTCTCTTGTAAACAGATGATTTGAAAACTACCCAGGGTATCTAGTTGCTTAATTAGAATTTTTGCTTAAACCCCGTTTATATTCCAGGAGCATAATCTAATCCTTTCATTCATGGTTATTGGACCTCTTACAGGTACATCAGTTAGTAGGTGTCAATCCTGCATGCCATTGTGGAGAGCAGCTGTTAGCCAACCTATTTTGACAGTGTCAAGTAGTGGGTCTCCTTTTTTTTCCTCGAGTAATTTTAACAGATACCCATTGGTCATTCCTTTGGAATTTTTTAATATTGAGTGCTTTTTATTATTCTCAGTTCTTATCTGATTATAATTTTGTAATTTTGATAAAATAAAGGGGCTAGGATAGGAAGGTTGAGGGGGAGTTGTTATTTTTATTCCCCAATTCTGAAAAAGTTTATGTTCTTGCATAATAAGACTGGCAGCAGTAGATGAAGTCCAGGTTACTAATGTTGATTTTTGATTATTGTTCTTAATTGTGAGAAATTCAATTGATTCTATATCTGTACATTTGATTTTCTTCAATGCGGGTACTGCGTTGCACAATTTTAATATTTTCCACGATTTAGAATATAATTGTTACCCCTAGATTTATATTCCGGCGTAAATATTACCTGCATCTCTCCATCCTTATGATCTGGATTATTTAGTTCCCTTTGTTGCACGCTTTTCTCACCTTGAGCATGCTCAATAAGCCTTCCATTGTTATTACTAACAGTTTGAGATCGTAATTGTTGATAATTGTGTAACTGTTTCTTTTTGATTCCCCAATCTTGTGAAAATTTTGTATCCTTCCAGATTTTTGACAAATCTATATTTGTTTCATCCCGACTGATACTCTCACTCTTTAATCTTTTTATTTCCATTAGTGTGGTGTTATTTTCCTCGTATTTTTTTTCCATTGGCATTATCTCTATAGATTGATTTTCCCCGTTATCTGTCATTTTTATACTATCTACTTGCTTATTTGAATTTTTGTTTTTCGTAGTTACTTGAGCCTCCTTATTGAATAAAGGATAAAAAGGTTTTATTGGGGATTTTTGTTTGCCATCACCTTCGCAGTCTGATAGTTGGTCGTGGTCATTACCTATATCTCTTCTGTGAATACCAAAAGTAGTAAGTTTAGTATTTTGTCTTAAGTTAGTTCTGTGAATCGGGCCCAGAGTCTCTCTCAGGCGACTGACTGTCTCATTTTCTTTTTTTGTAAATGCTACTGCCAGTGTCTACTACTAGTACCACCACAATCATGGTATCTGATTCTGCATTCTCTTTGGAAACCCAACCTGCATCGTCAACGTCATGCAGCCATCACTGTGCCTAACTTAAACATCAATCACAGGTAAGAAAAGAAAAGATGTTTCGGGGGAGGTATAATAATGGACTAGGACAGGAGGAGGAGAGAGTGGCCGTACTACTAGGACAAGTCAATCAGTGAGGGGTACCGCATCTATCTGTTTGTGTCTTACAAAGTCAGACAATTATTTAAATCAAACACTGGCTGTGGCCCTGCAGTAGCAAGGAAACAGTGTGACGTAAAACAGTAACCCCACCCACAAAACATTAACCACATGGTATGTAAAGTAAAATATATATAATTTAATCCCCTATCAAAAATAAACTATGTAAAAAATCATGACCCACCCCTCTCCCTAACCCCAACCAATGTCCAAAATGAAAAAGTCCAAAAATGTCCAATTGTCCATAAACCCAACACCCGATTCCCACCCACAAAAAGAACCTATAAAAAAGGGGTAATTGAACAGGGTCTTTACTAGTGGCGGGCTCTTCTCTCCAGGACCTTGAGATGCTTCTTCACCTCCTCTAGCTCCTCCTCCAGCTGCGCATTCCGGAGGAGCATGTGGTGTGCATATGCCCTGCAGTTGCATCCAAGGGGGGACAGCAGTAATGCTGTATGTTGTTGTTGGTGGGTGGAGACAGTGGCTGCCTGACCGCGTTGCCGACCAACTGAAGGTGCCTGGCTGGGGCCCAGGGCATTGGAGGAGGCTGCAGCTTCTGTCGCCTCCTCCTCCTCCTCCACCAGAGCCACCAGCCGTCTGTACTCGGCACAGATGGCCTCCAGCTTCCGGCGCCGGGCCAGAACTGTCAACTCCTTCCTCGTTGGTTTTGGAGGAGGTATATCAAGAAAGAAAAAAATTATATTTTACCAATACTCATAGAAAAACAGTAACACAAAATTAATTCAACACATAGTAGCTGTAGCACTACCAAGCACAGTACATAACATTTGTGGTATGTATCTGTCCTCTCACTTCCTCAGCCTCTAACATTTGTGGGAGTTTTTCTGGCATTATACAAGCACTATGGCACAGTACACCAGTCTTAATACAAGAAAAACCCTACACAGAGAGGGAGAGTGTGGGTAGGGAGGGTCCAAGGGATATGTTTAGAGACCAGCTACAGTATGAATCCCCAATCAACAAACATCATACCAAAACTACTGTGGGTCTAAAAGTTCTGTGTGGATACCTGATATATTCAATAGAGTGAAACCATCTGGGGTATACCCAAAAAGGTTGAGTTCCCATCACCCACAAAGGTGGCTTTTCATCATCTGGGAACCCTGAACTAAACCATAACAACCAACCACTAGATAATTATGGCGGTTGTATGGTAGTCCCAGTCGTGGGTGACCAAAGGTAGGGTGATGGTTTGCAGTGCCAAGAATATAAAAGGAAAAAGTGCTATTAAAAATGGCTATCAAAACACAAACAATTTTATTCTGGTGCTGTCTTGATGCCACTTTAAAAACAGTGCGTGGACAGTGTAACAAATAACTGTCAGGGTGGCGGTCTACATGTTTCGGCTATCGGACTATGGAGTCCAAGCTCTCATCAGGACCTTATGCGCTACTGCAAAAACGTGAAAAAAGGAAACTTAAGTAAACTAATAGTTGGGATGAATTCCCAATACGACCTGTTTATGCTAGTCCGTTTCCCTGGAATTTTTTTGGGGGAAACAGGAACCTATTTACAATAGAGAAAAGAAAAATCATTCATTTCTGAACAGTATCAATATCCAACACAAATACGGCTAGATGCAGTGTACTAGCGGTCATTTGCACAATACTAGTAGGAGTATTGTTTACACAAAATGATAAGCATATCAAGAAGTTGCTTATGTACTTACCCGTCAATTTTCGGGTGTGTACCTCGCCTCGCCTGGCATCCGCTCAGGACTGGAGGCACCGCTCTATGAGGAAGAGAGTATCAATGCGTACAGTAAGTAGCCCCAAGGTAGTATATCCCATTGTGTTATAGTGGGGGGAGGGAGAAAGACTTCCACAATGTGTCGTTTGTAGATGCAACTATGAAGGAATGGCAGAATCAAACAGTCTAGTCAAATGTAATCGAACGCTAATAACACAAATGTCTGTGTATGCTAGCATATTTAAAAGTGCACTGTAGTGCTGGCACACGATTAGAAGCGGGTCAATAATGCAACACGAGTCTTGCAAATTCGCATTAAGTCCCTTGTTAGAACGGCCATAGTGCTCGGTAACTGAAGCGGTGAACACTCTGGCTAGATCTAGAAAGACATAAAGGCGTGTCATATCATGCTTAAAGACTCACGCATATTTAAAAGTGCACTGTAGTGCTGGCACACGATTAGGAGCGGGTCAATAATGCAACACGAGTCTTGCAAAGTCGCATTGAGTCCCTTGTTAGAACGGCCATAGTGCTCGGTAACTGAAGCGGTGAACACTCTGGCTAGATCTAGAAAGACATAAAGGCGTGTCATATCACGCGTAAAGACTCACGCCTCACCTATGGCTTATGTGTATGATATTAATACAATGTCTAAAATCAAAAATCGGATAGCAAAGCGATAGGACTCACCTCTCCGTCGGTACCCCGCGCTAGCAGCTGAGCTGGAAGGGGAGGTGGCGAACCGGCCGGGGGAGTATCCTAATAAAGACCAATGAGCATCCAACCTCGTCACTTTCTACGGGGCGCTCAAAGGGACAAAAAACATGTCTGATTTCTCGGCAGAGGGGAACTTGGGTAATGTAGTTGTATAATGAAGTTCCTCTACAGAACGTATATCGGCGACATATTGAAGTGTCTGCCGAAGAGGTACAATCAAGGTGTTTTGTTTGACAAACTGATGCGTAACAAAGCGCAAGTCGTATGAAAGGCCACTCAGCGTACATTATAATTATATGCTGTGAAAGTGTCACACTCAGGATATAAACAGTGCGATGTCACATATTTGTAGGAATTGGGGATTCCAGTTATCCGAAAGGCCACTTAGCGTAAATTATAATATGTATGCTGTGATGGTGGCACAATCAGGATGTAAACATTGCGATGTTACATGAAAACCGATGGTATTGTTTACTAAAGCCATAGGTGGTGTCAATCAAAAATGCTAAAAAGGGGGTAAATCCTCATCTGTTATCATGTGTTTGTCAGAGTTGGGAATATGAAACCTAAACACAGTTGGGGGATAAAGATGCCATTTATCTGCAAGTCTCAGGAACATCCATGGGCAGCATTTTCGCGCCGAGCTTAGCCAACCTGTATGTCCATCTCTTCGAACAGCACAATGTACTCAGACAGTCCAATCCATTTAGAGAGCAGATAAAGATATGGAGAAGGTACATTGATGATATTCTGGTAGTGTGGCATGGGTCTGTTGCCTCTCTGTTGGATTTCCATGCATGGCTAAATGAGCAGAACGATTTTTTACGTTTCACAGTAGCTTATGATAAAACTCGATTGCCTTTTCTAGACATCATGATTTGCCCTGACCAGGGCAGACTGGGGAGTGAGCTATACAGAAAACCTTCCTCAAAGAATTCTCTTTTGAGCTTTCAAAGTTACCATCCAAGATCACTCCGGGAAAATCTACCCATAGGACAGTTCCTGCGCATCCGCAGGAATTGTTCTGATCTAACCACTTTCAATCGTCATGCAGAAGAGCTATCTAGTCAGCTACAAGATAGACAATACCCAAAGAACTTGGTCAGACGCGCTTGGAAAAGAGACACCAACAACCATCGTGGGGCACTTCTAGAACCTCCAGTACCAAAACCACCATTGTTGAGAATGACTTGTGTCAATACATTCAGCACGTGGTCCAACCATGTACAAAAAACGATCAGGAGACATTGGCGGATTTTAAACATAGGGAATGAGGCTCTACCACCTCCCCTCTTCTCTTTTAAAAGAGGTACCAACCTTAGAGACAACCTAGTTCACACAAGACCACGGGTGAAACCTACCACAACTACTAATACCCTGTGGAACTTGCCACCGGTACAGGGGCATTTCCCATGTGGCCAGTGCTCTGTTTGTCCTCAAACTCATTCAACTAAAACCATCGATATCGGTACCAACTCACCATGGATCCTAAAAAAACACACAAATTGCAACACAGAAAGGGTGATCTATCTCATAACCTGCCCCTGTTCATTGCGATATGTGGGTATGACCACACGAAAGATCAAAACTCGCATTAACGAACATAAAAGCACTATCAGACGGAATAAACAAGCCACCAAACTCACCAACCACTTTCTGTCTTTGGGTCATAAACCGGAGGATTTGAGATGGGTGATCTTAGAACAACCTTTCATCCCCACTCATGTCACAGACATCAGCAGATTTTTGTTCCTAAAAGAACAAAAATGGGTGTTCAAACTCAAAAGTGATCTATTAGGTCTGAACGACGATATCCCATGGTCATCCCTGTAATCTGCATTTTTGTGAGACATCCACACATGATGTACCTTCAAACGTTTTTGATCTCTATCATTCTTGTACACATGACATTACTCATTTTATTTGGAGTGTCTATTATGAGTAAATAGTCAACATCCCCTCCTTTGGGATCTCTGAGTATTACACATGGCATCTTTATCCCCCAACTGTGTTTAGGTTTCATATTCCCAACTCTGACAAACACGTGATAACAGATGAGGATTTACCCCCTTTTTAGCATTTTTGATTGACACCACCTATGGCTTTAGTAAACAATACCATCGGTTTTCATGTAAAATCGCAATGTTTACATCCTGATTGTGCCACCATCACAGCATACATATTATAATTTACGCTAAGTGGCCTTTCGGATAACTGGAATCCCCAATTCCTACAAATATGTGACATCGCACTGTTTATATCCTGAGTGTGACACTTTCACAGCATATAATTATAATGTACGCTGAGTGGCCTTTCATACGACTTGCGCTTTGTTACGCATCAGTTTGTCAAACAAAACACCTTGATTGTACCTCTTCGGCAGACACTTCAATATGTCGCGATATACGTTCTGTAGAGGAACTTCATTATACAACTACATTACCCAAGTTCCCCTCTGCCGAGAAATCAGACATGTTTTTTGTCCCTTTGAGCGCCCCGTAGAAAGTGACGAGGTTGGACGCTCATTGGTCTTTATTAGGATACTCCCCCGGCCGGTTCGCCACCTCCCCTTCCAGCTCAGCTGCTAGCGCGGGGTACCGACGGAGAGGTGAGTCCTATCGCTTTGCTATCCGATTTTTGATTTTAGACATTGTATTAATATCATACACATAAGCCATAGGTGAGGCGTGAGTCTTTAAGCGTGATATGACACGCCTTTATGTCTTTCTAGATCTAGCCAGAGTGTTCACCGCTTCAGTTACCGAGCACTATGGCCGTTCTAACAAGGGACTCAATGCGACTTTGCAAGACTCGTGTTGCATTATTGACCCGCTCCTAATCGTGTGCCAGCACTACAGTGCACTTTTAAATATGCGTGAGTCTTTAAGCATGATATGACACGCCTTTATGTCTTTCTAGATCTAGCCAGAGTGTTCACCGCTTCAGTTACCGAGCACTATGGCCGTTCTAACAAGGGACTTAATGCGAATTTGCAAGACTCGTGTTGCATTATTGACCCGCTTCTAATCATGTGCCAGCACTACAGTGCACTTTTAAATATGCTAGCATACACAGACATTTGTGTTATTAGCGTTCGATTACATTTGACTAGACTGTTTGATTCTGCCATTCCTTCATAGTTGCATCTACAAACGACACATTGTGGAAGTCTTTCTCCCTCCCCCCACTATAACACAATGGGATATACTACCTTGGGGCTACTTACTGTACGCATTGATACTCTCTTCCTCATAGAGCGGTGCCTCCAGTCCTGAGCGGATGCCAGGCGAGGCGAGGTACACACCCGAAAATTGACGGGTAAGTACATAAGCAACTTCTTGATATGCTTATCATTTTGTGTAAACAATACTCCTACTAGTATTGTGCAAATGACCGCTAGTACACTGCATCTAGCCGTATTTGTGTTGGATATTGATACTGTTCAGAAATGAATGATTTTTCTTTTCTCTATTGTAAATAGGTTCCTGTTTCCCCCAAAAAAATTCCAGGGAAACGGACTAGCATAAACAGGTCGTATTGGGAATTCATCCCAACTATTAGTTTACTTAAGTTTCCTTTTTTCACGTTTTTGCAGTAGCGCATAAGGTCCTGATGAGAGCTTGGACTCCATAGTCCGATAGCCGAAACATGTAGACCGCCACCCTGACAGTTATTTGTTACACTGTCCACGCACTGTTTTTAAAGTGGCATCAAGACAGCACCAGAATAAAATTGTTTGTGTTTTGATAGCCATTTTTAATAGCACTTTTTCCTTTTATATTCTTGGCACTGCAAACCATCACCCTACCTTTGGTCACCCACGACTGGGACTACCATACAACCGCCATAATTATCTAGTGGTTGGTTGTTATGGTTTAGTTCAGGGTTCCCAGATGATGAAAAGCCACCTTTGTGGGTGATGGGAACTCAACCTTTTTGGGTATACCCCAGATGGTTTCACTCTATTGAATATAACAGTACACCAGTCTTCTTTTTCTCTTTAGTTTAGCGAAATTACATAACCTTGTTGTAGCCGGCACATGCCAGCTCAGTCAGCTTGCGCCGAAGACAAACATACTTGAGTCTGACTCATGATGGCGCTGACTCACGTTAGTTCTATTTAGTATTTACTACTGTCTGGAGGTGGGGAAGCTCGTAATTTTCTATTACGGGTGGCACTGGACATAGTCTCTCTGTTACATCAAGGGCAATTGCTCAATTTCACTTTCACCCTGCCCTGACTACTACAAAAAGGCAGATTATATATCTGATCTAATGATCCTTGCTTATATATGGGATGACATGAGGTACTTTATTTTGATTGATTGTGTAACCAACAGATATGCCACCCCCAATTGCAGACTGGCTGACAGTAAAATTAACATAGGTAGGTAGGGAGTGGTCCTCTGAGTCGGAGGAAGGTGCTGATAACTACATACATCATACATAATATATATATATATATATATATATATATGATGTGCTTGCAAACTACTGTGAGTCAAGGGAGTATTGTGAAAATACAACTTATATTCCCCTCGGTGGTCAGCTTTGCTACTGTGACGCGGTTTCTTTTACATTCTCTTCAAAGACTCTGGTCTCCATCCAGTGACAGTCGCCACCTATGCTAAAATACATACAGGCATCCATCCATTCAAAGTAAACATCTAACATTCTTCTTAATCTCTCAACAAACCTTAGTTTGTTTCACCAACAACCACCCATTCGTCCTTCCTTGCTTGCCTTGGTGTTGGGTGGGACCCAAACACCGCTGACGATTCTTGCAATCCTATCCACCCATACGGTGTGGGCACCCATGCAGGCATCTTTTCTTTGACTTTCCACCCATCCTTCAACAACCCATATTACATCTCGCCCATCCTTCCTCCTTCAGTTCCACCCTTCTTTCCCTTTTTGTTCAACACATCCATCAAGGTCATCTGATCTGATCTGACTTTTAGTCTTCTCTATAAACTCACAGCTGAGTTGGAGTCTGATGGAAGAAGCCATTGGTTACTCAACTCACGCTGCTAATGCTATTGCTGCTTATGCCATTGCTAATTAAAGGGTGTCTTCTCTTCAACCGTTGTCTAATGTTCACTGCAACTTCATACTTACTAAGTCTCAACAGTACAGTGAGTGAGTGTACACTAGTACACCCTTCCCGCTAGTGTAATGTCAATAAGTAAGGAACATAACTTACCACCGCCCACCGCTGCTGCAGGCTCACCCCCTGTAATTCCTGCAGGTTCCGCAGCCACATCTCCGGCTTCCTCTGGAATGGCCGCATCGCCGCTGGCCCCGGCACTGGTGGTGGTTGGTAGTACGCCTAGAAAAAACATTACACATTTTTAGATGCCATATACACCTCCCCCTATTCATTCTTTTTCACTAGCAAGATTGAAAAAAAAGTTAATACATACATATACAACATACATCACTAGTCCAAATCATGTACTAGAGTACAGTAGACCAGTAGTGTTATGGTCCCTAAAGCCATTCTAGTCTACTCTACTCTTTGCAAAGTTAGCCTAAGCCCTGCACCATTTTAGCTTCATGTCTTTTGCGCAAGGACGTTACCTCGCAGCTTGTTGTGGATGCTTTTGAGCCCACATGAGCTCATACAGCTACTGTCTGAGCATTGCGTACAAGAGGTCGAAAAACAAGCCACTTTGTTAAGGAGTTCTGGTCAGTCCGTATTGCTTAGCCATAACATAACATGCTACACTTTTTGGCATGAATGAGAAATGCTTGCATTATACTATCTAACGCACACAATTTTTCAGGCAGAAGATTCCCTTCTATGAACGAACCAGAGCTTTGCAAGGCTTATGTTGCATGTAACCAGTACTTCTATGATCTAAGGTGAGAGGTACACCAGAACTCGCACAGAGATCGTTTGTCTGACTCTTCCGTGGACTTGTAACAATGTTGGTTGTTTTAATCTTATGCATTTTGCTTTTGTAGCTGCCTCGTATAGTATAATGATTTGAATTGTAGAACAACGTACAGAGCTTGTCAGTTGAAAATAAACCTTTTAAACTTCAACTTACACAAAGACTCTGTGGTATTTGGTGTGGTGGACTTACACGAGTGAGTGAGCAAAAGGGTGTTATTATGTTCTGGGTTGTGTCTAATCATTGGGTATCTTTGGGGGGGTTCGGGGACCTAATGAGTGAGTATAGCTAGTCTGTCACGGGATAGTGGTGGGTTAACTTCTGACTGAGGTGTGAGGAAGGTCCAACCTCCCATTACCAACATCCTATTCTCTTGTGCATAGTTCTGTATGTGGCTGTGCAGAATCCCCACAACAGTAGTAGTATATCCTATCAAAAATAGTCAAATATCTGGTTGGGCATTTTGTTGGTGGGAATTGTCAAAAAGCCTCAAGAAAGATTAAGAAGACCAGAAGAGGACAACCCAAAGGACTGGACTCCGTTCCTAGAGCTATTGGTGAATCTGAGTTTATTTAAAACCTTTTAAATAAAGAGTGGCCAACTGGGCAAGCTTAGCTAGATTAATGACTTTCATTTAAGCGAGTCCATCGCTATTCACGAGTGCTAGGTGAGGACGTCATTCCCCAGAAGAGGCTATTTGGTTATTTGAAGTGCACCTCAGGAGATTAGGAGATGGTACTCACAAGCACCAAAGAGTATGTTCCGGATTACAATTCACTTTAAAATTTTCAGATACTTGAGAGTGCGAACGTTCTCCATTTTTTCAAGCTTAGCTACAGACAGACTAATAGTAGTAGTACAGAGAGTCATAGGCTCATAGCACAGGCAGTTGGAGGCAGGGATAACGACGACATGAATTTAGAAACAGTCTAGATCGATGAAGATTTGGAAAAAAATAGAATTAGGAAACCGAAATATTAGTTCGGAAAAAATAAGGTGCAGTAAAAGTTAGGGAAATATAATTATTAATATAACCACTGGAAGACTTATTGGGGCCAGCAGCAGAGGCCTCGGTAGAGGAGGACTGGTCCTGGCCCTGGGAGGCTTGATGTTCTTGTGACTGTCCTGCCGCCGCCTTTAACCCAGTTGTCTTGCCCCTGGGTGCTGATCATGTAAGATATAACAAAGAAAGAGACAAACATTAATGATTGGTGTACTATGAAACAAATAAAATATTTTTAAAAACGCTCAAAAAATATTTTAGGAAACAATTGCAATAAAATTGACCTATGTCATCTGATCGAGTAGAAGTAATATTGCGGGAGTCACAGACTGTCTACTTATTATTTATGAACACTAATCCATTATTCCATTCTCATTCCAGAATACTAACTAAACTAAGCCTATGTACCACCTGACCTAGCCCACATATTCCGGACGGGCCAATTGGTCAATAAGTCTGCATTTAAATGTTAGCCCTCAAAAATGCATAGGTGTAGGACACATGCATAAATTTGTGCATACAACAAATTGTTGGTTGGTTGCGTCTGATGTTATCATGCTAGTGACACTGTTAAGCCTTACCACTCTCTAAACAAACTACAAAAGGTTCTACTAAGGACTGTGGTAAGCACTAAGCAGCACTCAGTGACAGAGAGGATGCGTCATGCAAACCTCTAAAACATTACCAACTAATACTAACTAAACCTATCAATCCATCCACCACTATCTCTTCTTCGTGACAGGAGGACAAAGGAAGGACTAGAGTCTCTCTAGCAATAGCATTACCTAACTTAAGTTCTCTAAGTAAACTCTTACATAATCAATCAGCCCAAGCGAGCACAAAGTTGCAAACAAGTAAGAGCAGCGCCAAGCACCTGTGTCCTACAATCACAGAAGATTTTGAAAAGTAATTTACCTGCAATGTAAGCAGCAGTATTCTTGCTATTCGGAAACAAATTATACACAATACTTATACCACTAGTATATTAGCTACTCACCAAGCCCCACAACCTCGACACTTGGCAGGTCCAGCAGATCCTGCTCCCGGTCCAAGATGTCGGACCACCGTTGGGACAGCTGGTGATGGGTGCGCTGGACCCCTGATTCACGGAACACAGCCTGGCGCACCTTTGTCCAACCGTAGGTGACGCTCCTGGGTCTGGTACCCAGAGCCAGGCCTGCTGCCTGCTGCCAAGGTCAAGGGGAGGTGGCGCTGAACAAAAAAAACAAGGGCAGCCACCTCCACCTCTACAAAAAGATCCCGGGCCAGCACCCCTGGATGGTGCAGTCTGCCGCAAGGCAGGCGGCTCCTGGGCACAGGCGCATTGCCCTTGGAACGACCGTTGGTACCCTTAGGCATGGTTCTGGAGGTGAGCGGGAGGTACAAAAGAAAATAAGGGAAAATAAAGTTAGGGGAAGGAGTAAAAGAAAATAATATAAAACAGTAGAAAAGTGAGAAAACACCCAGTAAAAGTAGAAATAAAATGCAAAATATAGACTTAGGGACAGAGAGGGATAGATAATAAATAAAAAAGATCAGAAAAACAGTGTAAAAAGCTAAGGATGGCAAAGATTGAGGGAGGATAGAAAAGCAGACCCCAGAACCATAGCATAGAGTGAAAAAAAAAATAGATGGCCGCGCCCGTCACGACCGCGTGGGTAAGTTCGCACGATATTTGCCCGCGAGCACGCACTAAACGTCGCAAACATGTTAATCGCGTTCTTGAACATGACATGCGCATCGCGAACACGCTATACGCGACCCGGAACAGGAAATAAGGCATCGCGAACGGGCGGGACAAGTCAAAAACAAGATGGCCGTGCCCATTGACGACCGCATGGGTAAGTTTGCGAGATACTATACCCCGAGCATGCAAACAGACTCCCGAACACACAATACGCGTTTGCGAGCAAGAAAACGCATCGCGAACGGACGGCACAAGCAACTACTTGGGCTCCCGTAGCTGCACGTAGCTCACAAAGCGCATGTGCAACTTCGCGTAGCTACACGTAGCACGACTACGCATACTACGCCCAGGGTTATTGACGTCCAGAACTAGATTTGGGAATTCATTCACCCTTTATAGATAGAGCGCAAAACCAATCACACATGTCAATACTATTGACTTTAAGGAACTGTATATCAAGCATATTTTGCATTATTCATATTTTGATCACTGTATGTTGGATTTTTATCATTTTGGTCTTGATTTACACAGATAAATATTATATATTTTTCAAAAACTGGTGTGGTGTCACATTGTAGTGTTTTCACTGCATTAGTGCTGGTTATGTGCAAATGCTTCACACACTACCTCTGAGATAAGCCTCGCATCAAGCTACCAAGGGGGTGAGCAGGGGTTATTTTAGTCATGTAATCCCCTTATTCTGACTAGAGTGGTGTATTCTGCCTGGCTGAGGTGCATACCCTAGCCAACCAGAAAACCCATTTCTAACATTGGCAGCCCTCCTACCATTTAAAATAAAAATTAAGGGCAGGCGTTGGGGCACAGGTCCCCGGGGCACAATTTTGCCCAGGAACGGGGGGCTACGCAGCCCCTTCACTTTCCTTAAAAAAAGGCCAGGCCCCGGGGAATGGTGTCCCCGGGGCGATAAGTGGCAGGTGAGGGAAGCTGTGCCGCCCTCTCCCCAGTTCATTAAAGACTTGCCCCGGGGGATGGGGTCCCCATGGCCAAAATCGGCCCAGGGATAGGGGGTTACAAATCCCCCTTTCCTAAAAAAATAATAATACAAAAAAAGGAACCTCATCAAGTCACCTGAGGCCACGCCCCCTTCAACACCACTCTGCAAATGCACCTTCTGGCACAGAGGTGGTTAGCGAATGAAGTCCCCTTGAATGCTGAGGGTCTTTGGGGGCCATCAAGCCCTATTGTTACCTCCTGTAAGCCCCAGACAGTGGGATTGCTGAGAGGATGTGGAAGCTAGGCCCCCTTTCTCAACCACTCTGCAAACATGCCTCCTGGTCCGCTTCTGGTTGGGGAAATAATTTCACTTTACTACTTAGGGACCCAGGACTAAAGATGACTACTTCCCAAACTATTAGTGTGCCAGAAGGTGCGTTTGCAGAGTGGTGGGAAAAGGGGGGCGTAGCCTCTGACAACCTCTCAGCAATCCAGCTGTGTGGGTCTTACTGGAGGTGACGGGAGGAGGAGTTGGCCCCCAAGTACCTCCTCCAAACCGGGTCGAACTGTGGCATCTTTTTTCCGACCAAGCAGCCAAGCAGTGGGGCACTCACCTTGCTTTCCTTCACCCCCTCCACGGCCATCCGGAGACGGTAGCGGGACACAGCAAGGACTGCAGCTTCCAAGCTGCCTAGCGGCGGAAGCCCGCCATCATCAGAAGCGCGCCAGGAGGCGCTTAAAACCGAGGACTTCCCCGGCAGAGCGGGTGTCTCCTCCAAACCGGGTCGAACTGTGGCATCTTTTTTCCGACCAAGCAGCCAAGCAGTGGGGCACTCACCTTGCTTTCCTTCACCCCCTCCACGGCCATCCGGAGACGGTAGCGGGACACAGCAAGGACTGCAGCTTCCAAGCTGCCTAGCGGCGGAAGCCCGCCATCATCAGAAGCGCGCCAGGAGGCGCTTAAAACCGAGGACTTCCCCGGCAGAGCGGGTGTCTCCTCCAAACCGGGTCGAACTGTGGCATCTTTTTTCCGACCAAGCAGCCAAGCAGTGGGGCACTCACCTTGCTTTCCTTCACCCCCTCCACGGCCATCCGGAGACGGTAGCGGGACACAGCAAGGACTGCAGCTTCCAAGCTGCCTAGCGGCGGAAGCCCGCCATCATCAGAAGCGCGCCAGGAGGCGCTTAAAACCGAGGACTTCCCCCGCGACGCGGGACGCGCGCGGGACAGCGCCGGGGCTAAGCCCGGGCAAAGGGCGGGCCGTTGTGAGGCCGTTGGAGGTCGTAGGCGGTCGGGTTGGGCCACCCCCCTTGATAACGTTGTGGACACGCTTTTGCAAGTATTTCTTTTAATAGACTCAGTCAGTCATGAGCATCTCCTGATCGTTTAGTGTTGTGTGCTCTCAGGTTATATATTTAAGTGTATTTTTATTGGTTGCTGTCCTGTTGTCCTGTTGTCTAAAAAGTCCTAACTTGTTGGTATAAAAGTTCGACTTACTGCTATAGTGTACTAGTATTAATCCTGCTCTTCGGGATTATTTGTGATATTAACTACACTGTAATTGTTTATGATCTAATAAGCGTTTATGATGGCAAAAGCTAAAGTAACGATGGATAATTATTTAGTTAAAAGGGTCAGCATGATAAATAATGAAAGACGGAAGTCCCTTGGGAAGGTGACTCTGGAAGATAATCCTGAGCTTTGTATAGATGATGGTGCTCACGGGTTAACTATAGGGAACTCTTTAACTGAAGCAACCTTAGTGGGGAACCCATCTGATTGCATTGTGGACAATGAGGTTAATACTGTAAGCCAAGAAATATCAGAGTCCCAGAGCGAGCTTGAAGTCCCTCCTTCTCCTCCGAAAAGAGCAGTTAGGAAATGTAGGAGGTCTCAATTTAAGAAGGGTAGTGTATACCATAAATCATTGTCAGATCAACCTCGGAAGCCCGCTGTGGCTCATGTTAAAACACAGACCCGTAATGAAGCTGAGAGTTTTACTCTCGCTGAGACCGTAGCTAAAATTTTGGAGGAAAAATTGGTGCTTATGATCAAACCTTTTGCAGACAAAATTGAAACCCTGGCATTGGAGGTATCAAGGTTGGGTTGTCTTGTGGAGGGATTGAAACAGCATATTATACCGCCTAGCATACCGCCTAAGGTACCACTAAAACCTGTTCATACTGCCCCGGTTCCCCCTCTAGAGGAGGGAAATTTTATCTTAACTGGCTGCATGACAACATCACAACCAGCTGGTGGTGGTATTCGAACTAACACAGATCCATCTAGTAACAAGGGTCCTATAGCTATCGCACAAAAACCAATTTGTGCCAACCTTCCACCAGCTTGTGAACCATATGTGGTTATTTTGTCTAATGTTCCCCCACTTGTCCCTGGTACTCTTAAAGCCTCGGATGAATCTCATGATTCACTCAAGAGAAAATCAGTTGCTTGGCTAAATAAAAACTGTGGTTTCCCCACGAACCTCTCAAACCAAATATTGTCCACCAGAAGAGTTGCCTGGCTAGGTAATACGAGGAAAACATGCAAGGGGGATTGTGTTATAATAAACTTCAGACATCCCCAGCATGTGGCAACTACACTCCTAAGGGCAGCTTCCCTTGCATCAGGAGGGAATGCCGTACGTGTACACCCTTTGGGTTACTTTTACAGACACCCAGATAGATTATTCCAAAGAACAATCGAGGTTAGCCCTATTTGCATCGTTAATAAACCATTACAATTTGAAATCCCGATGGCAAACAGATATGCAGTGTTGAGGGACCTAGATGAAAATGATTGACTCCCAGAGGCTGATATAAATAAGAGCCTAGCCTCATTGCTGGTTACTCACCCTATAGAGATTTTTAACGGTTGTGGAACGCCTGGCTTTAAAAGTACGGTGGCACTGGGATTACCTTTTAACCCATTGGATGAGCAGTCAAAGACAAATGGGCTCTTGGGAAGTAAGCAGGGAGTGCAAGTAGAAGCTGGGCTTGATGTTGCTCCAAAGATAACTATAGCACAGGCAAAGACATTAGGCAATGAATTTGTCATTGATAAATATACAATGGTATTAGATAACTCGCCAGCATCTAATAATACTAGTGACAATATTGGATTAAGGGGAACATCTCCAAAGATAGTTGAGGAATTTAAAGTCAACCTACTGTCTTGGAACATTGCTGGCCTTTCTAGGAACCTGGTGGATGTGGGAGTATGCTCTTTCTTTGAGAAACATGACATAATTGCCCTTCAGGAAACCTGGATGGTAGAACCCCCCCATAGAGTAGGATATAAAACTTTTTGCTCTAAAGCGATGCCATCCAATAGGGGAAGGGCATCCGGGGGGCTGGTTATCTGGGTCAAAGTTTCCCTAGAAATAGAGGTTAGTCAGCTGTCTACTCCCGGCCCGGACTTGCTAGGACTAAAAATTGTGACCAGTAATAAAAGTGCTATTTATTTATTAAACATATATAATAGACCTTATCCGTCAAATAGAGAATCTAAGTTGATAGATACCCTGGACTCCATCCTAGAAGGATTGGGAGTTAGTGCCCGTGTTTTAATCTGTGGAGATTTTAATTGTAAATACGAACCAATACAGGTTCTTGATAGCCTGTTTATTGAACAAGATACTGCTAGTGGTATCATGCCCCTGGAGGCCATAAGTTATGCTAAAAGCACAATAGCCGCCACACAGATCCTACAGATGACTGTATCACACGATCTAAGATCATGTAATGGTCGTTTTCCATCAGACACTCCGTCAGCTCCCACTTATTTTAAGGGAAGTATCAGATCACATATTGACTTCGTAATGGCCTCTCGAAATTTATGGAGTTCATTAATTGATTTTAAGGTTGACTCCAGAATAGAGAGTGATCACTTTCCCCTCCAATTATGGTTAGACCCTGCCCTTTTCCTTCAAAGATTACCTGCAGAAGGCCCGTTGAATCTCCAAATTGGAGATATACAGATTTCTAATAATAGACGAGCCATAAAATGGTCGTATATTGCGGGTAACAAAGAAGCGCTGGCCAACATTTATAACAAATTCAGCGAAATTATGGGGTCTCCCCAAATGCCATCCTTAGGCACTCGGGGAGTTCTTGACTTACATTTGAAGTTGGTCGACGCATTATCACCCCTTCTGAGTAAGGTCTATAAAAAAGAAGGGAATAAAACTATGGATCAGGTCGAACCAGGAAAACAATGGTATAACCATGATTGTAGGGTTGCTAAATCACAACTGATTCACGTAGTAAAAAATGGGAGCCAATGTGATATAAAAAATGCTAGACTGATCTATAAAAAAACCCTGAGTCAAGCTAAAAATACATGGGATGCTAACTTTTGGGATGACTTACTGAGTGCAGCTAAACTACATGATCAAAGCACGTTCTGGAATCTAATTGCTAAGGGAAACAAAAAGGGTAGATCACCCAAGGATATTTTTCTGGATGAACTGACCTGGTGTGATCACTTTTCTAAACTTTACACGATTAGTAAGGATGATTTGTCCCTAGTGAATGTAGACGTTATTCCAGTTAGTAGTACTGTACCATTACATTTTACATTAGAAGAAACAGTCCTGGCATTATCAGCTATAAAAACTGGTAAGGCCCCTGGCCCTGACAAAATTCCTGGTGACTTGTTGAAACACGATGTCAATGTGTGGGGGCCGTATATCAACTTTTTAAGTAACTCAATTGTGGCCGGTCTACCTATTCCAGAATCATGGAAAGGGGCAGAAATAATAACAATTTTTAAAAAAGGTGATCGCCATGATCCTAGCAATTACCGCCCCATTAGTTTAATTGATGTTTTACAAAAGATTTTATATATACCAAGCTGGCTTCAGATCTAAAGTAAGTACTGTCGACCAGGTGTTCAGATTTATGTGTATTTGTTGGAAATACATAAAGATCAGACAGGGTAGTCTTTATGTTGCATTTATAGATTTAAGGGCTGCTTTTGATCTTGTCCCCCGGAAGTTGTTGTGGTCTACACTAAAAAAGTTAGACATCCCTGGTGAGTTACTTAATGAACTCATCAAACTCCATACAGGGAACTACGCAAAAATTAGATGGGGAAAAGCAGGAGAACTATCTAAAGCGATTCCTGTAGATAGAGGGGTGCGTCAAGGATGCGTATTAGCACCCACATTGTTCTCACTGTATGTTAATAATATTCCAACATACCTGAGGAATTGTGCTCATGACTCCCCAAAATTAGTCGGTGAACCAAATACTTCCTTACTTTTTGCCGACGATACTATCCTTATTTCTCAGACCCCGAGAGGCTTGCAAAATTTGGTTAATA
Organism: Triturus cristatus; assembly: GCF_964204655.1. Lineage (NCBI taxonomy): Eukaryota > Metazoa > Chordata > Amphibia > Caudata > Salamandridae > Triturus > Triturus cristatus. The sequence continues at coordinate 168,548,807 of NC_140582.1, forward strand.
CTTTTTACAATTATTGCGTGGAAAAGGGGCTAGAAATTAACCCAATAAAAACAAAGTACATGGCCATAAACCCAACCAAAACGTTTAGGAAAAACTTGCTCTTAGAGAACCGCACATTGGAAAAGGTAGAAAGTTTTAATTATTTGGGCTTGATATTAGATAACAAGCTGTCCTGGCAAGGCCAGCTAAACAAAAGCTCACTGTCTCTTAAACAGAACTCTTTCCCTATCCTAAAGGTGCACGGAGCAAGTAGCTCTAAAGCCATTACACCAGCACTGGAGGTCTTTAAAGCCAAGGCTCAATCAGCAGCTCTTTATGGTGCCGAGATATGGGGATATAGTAATTCCTCCAAATTTGGGGTGATAGAAAATACATTTGTGCGTAGTCTACTTAAAATACCGATTCGTACCCCAGTTGTGCCCCTGTTTTTAGACATCAATCTCAAAAGAACAGAGCACTTGGCTTCATTAAGACCGTTATTGTACTGGGTCAGGATATGGTCAACCCCTGAGTTGATAGACTATAAGGATGGGTTGATCGAATTAATTAAATTGGACGTGTCTCTGAAAACCCCATGGCTGAAATATATTTGTACATCGTTTAAGAGATTGGGGCTTTTTACCTTTTGGGAGGAGCCCCATAATTTGACTCAGTTTTCCAAAAAACTCCTCAAGGTAACCTTTTGGTCCCACGTTAACAGTGAACTAACCCTGGGTTCTCGTATTGGTACTTTAACCCAGAATTTTTTAAACGCAAAAGATTCACCTAACTTTGAGGAATTTATGGATGAGATTGCTCCCCCCTTAGCAAAATCTCTCTATCTGCAATTTAGGTATGGGGTTCTATTGTTAAACTCCTACACATGTAGGTGGGCTGGAGAAAATGGATTGGATTTGTGTACTATGTGTCCCCTTGGGGCTAGGGAAGACATTCCCCACATTCTTTTTTTTTGTCCGGCCTACAAGAAACCAAGGTCCTCTTGGATTAAACCCCTCTGTAGGAATATGGGGATTGAGTCATATAAAGTAGCTGAGCGCATATTAAAATTTAATTCCTCCCAAGTAATGGTATACGGTATAAGTAGATATTTATTCAATGTATACCTTATTAGGAAATGCCGTGGTCAAAAACTGTAATCATAGGAAGAGGAACCTTGGATTACTCTAGATATCAGATTATTCTCAAGTCTACCTCAATTTAATATTTTTTATTGTAAGATTTCTGGCTTTTAGATAATTTAATGTGTTATTTATATTTTATCTGGTATTGCTTAATCATGGATAAATACTCACCATCATACATTGTATGTATTCTGTTTATCATGGACTTATGTATTGTGTATTTCTACCATGGATTTATGTATTGTGTTATATGTGTTGACTTTTATGGCTATTGTTAGCCGAAATAAAGTATTGACTGACTGACTGACCTTCAAGAGCCAAGTGGACTTCAATACCCAACTAGTAGTGTGCAGGAGGCTTGTTTGCAGAGTGGTGGAGAAAGGGGGAGTGGCCACCCAACACCTCTCATCAAACACACTGTGTGGGACTTACTGGAGTTAGCAGGAGGAGTAGCTGGCCACCAAGACCCTCTGGAGCCAAGGAGACTTCATCCCCCTACTAGTAAGGTGCCAGGTTGCATGTTTGCATAGTGGTAAAAAAAGGGGGCATGGCCTCTGACAACCTCTATGCAATCCTGCTGTGTGGAACTTGCTGAAGGTAATAGGAGGGCTAGTTGGCCCCCAAAGATTTATTTATTTGCAGAGTTTTGTATTGCGCTGGCTAGACCCGGAGGTATCAGAGCGCTTTACATGAGGATCAGCGAGTATACTCAAGAATAAAAAGGTCTTCGGAGCCATGCCCCTTTCTGCATGACTCTGCAAACGCGGCTCATGGTGAGCTACTGAATAATGGTTGAGGGATGAAGTCCACTTTACTACTGAGGGACCCCAGGGGCTAAGAAGCCCTCCTGGTACCTCCTGTAAGTCCTACATAGCGGAATTCCTGAGAGCTGGTCGGAGTCCCGGCCTCCTTTCTTTACCACTCTGCAACCGTGATTAATATATAAAAACAGATAGAAATTCATTGAAAAAAACAAAGGTTGCAGGGATGTTATAGTTAGCAAATAGAATTAAAAAATCTTAGAAAATCACAGAAAAAAACAAGGGTTACAGGGACGTCATAATTAGGCTGACATTTCACTCATACAAAACCAGTGAAATTCAGCAGTTATAGTTAGCTGAGCTAACTATAACTCACGCCCCCACAATGCACTGCTTATGACCTCACATATTACATCACTCACAACATGATCAGTGGCATCACTGATCACATCCCAAATGACATCATCCACAGAATCTAATGCACCCACTCACACCCCAATATAACCTTTCTTACACCCACTCTAATTTCTGCACTAACATTCTCAAAACCATTGGCACACCCATACCAGTCCTTTCACAGTCACTCACTGATTCATAAGACTTCACACACATCCACTCAGCTACCCATACAGTCACTCACACACCACCTTACTCACTAATATAGCCACTGATATATCCGCTCATACACCCATACAGTCACTCACACACAGCCAGTCACTCATAGATCTATTCACACACCTACTCACTCACCTATAGAGTCAATCACACAACCCTTTCCTCACCTACACAGTTATACACACACCCACTCATTTATTCATGCAGATACTTGCATATACATACTCACCTATACAGTCATTGACACAAGCACACACTCACTCATACCACCAAACTCGCAATCACCCAATCACACATACACTCACTAAAATACTCCCACACTCATGTATCTGCCTTTCACATATGAAGTTACTCACCCATATACCACAGACACATCCATTCACTCAACAACAATGCCATACACAGACTCAGTTACCCATACAGCTCCTCACAGACACACTCACTAACCAATACAGCCACTGACTCACCTACTGACTCATTCATGCAGGAATTCAGACACACCATCAACCACCCATAACTAAGGAACCACCCATACACACATTCACGTACCCACTCACCAACCCATACAGCCACTTAGACACCAACTGACAGACTGATGCAGATGTTCAGACAACCTAGTCACTCACCTATACATTAATTGAGACACCTAATTGCTCACTTATAAAATCAGTCATGCACCCACTGAATCATCCATACAGGCACTCATACACTCACGGATTCATCAATACACTCTCCTTTTATTGTATATACGTCACCCCTAAGGTAGGTCCTAGATAGCCCATTAGGCTGGGTGCATTTTAATTGTAAGGTTGGTATGTACTTTTTAACTGTACATGTCCTGTTAGTGAAAAACTCTTTAATCTGTTTTTCACTTCTATGATGTCCAGCTGTCCCATAGGATAACATTAGTTTGCCTTATTGCATTTAATAAATCCTCATGTTTAATTGGGAACAGATAGGCATTTTATGTTTGGTATCTATGAAACTGGAATACAAAATCCTCCCTAATGGTAACGTTGAATTTTAAATTACAATTCTGAAAATGCCATTTTTTAGAAAGTTTTCATTTTCCTCCCCTTAGCCATTTGGTGCCTGCATCCTCCCCTCAGTCACATGACTGGGTGTAACTGAAATTTAGACTTTGTGAACTCCTCCCAGACAGCCACACAATAGGGGGAATGGGTTTGTCTGAGTGGGCCATCACCAAGAAGGTTGGGGGGCAGAGCTGGGCACAGACCCACCTGGAACTGAATAGGCCATGCTCCTCCTTGTCACCTTCACATTGTCTCTGCAGACATCTTTGAGCCAGGGTTGGGGAGTCAGGAAATGGATAGCACTTCAAATAGAAATATCTAGAAATTTTCTCCCAACTTTAAAGAAGGCACTAGGTTTAAAAATAGGGCCCTCAGACCAAATCTTTAGTTCTCTTTCCGGACCTGTTAAAGAACTCCCAGAGGACTGCCTGCTGCTGTGGCCTGCTGTATAATCAACCAGCCTGATCTTTTAGTCCCTAGTTTTTACCAAACAAAGTGAAAACATTCATAACTCCAGTTCCACAGATTGGATTTTTGATGTTTTGGTGTCAAACAATTTGTGTGCTGTTTTTGAACTATATATGCTCTGCATAAATACTTTACATATTGTCTGTGAGCTAAGCCTGACGGCATCTGTGCCAGACTACCACAGTGTTAAGCACATGTTAATTTAGTGAATTTTGTGGTTCACCCTGATGGGAATTATGGGTGTTGCTTGAACAGGGATCACCTCCCCCCCTTCACCTATAAACCCCATTTCTCACAGCAACCAAATTAGTTTAAAAAAAACTCCTTATATATACTTGTTCTATGTTATTAGGTAGTTGATATGGAATCTTCCTTTTCATAAGAGACATCTTATTATCTGATGCCCTAATTTTCAATTTGCTTGATATTCTTCAGCTAGAGGATTTAAGTTGGAACCATGGATACAGTCTCACACAAGCAGCATTATGTTTCTTCCACTCCTGTGGAAGTATCTGGTTGAAATTGTATTCATCGGGCTGTTTGTTTTGTATAAGCCTGTGATTTATATACTTTTTCTTGCCCCACCTTTTGAGTATATTTTCCAAAGATCCAGTCATTGAATTTTGAAGTAAGATGTTTGTCTTCAGCTACATCTTCATATGTTTCTTAGAGAGTTCATCAGGAGTTTATGACGACTCCACAAGAAGCCCCTCTTCTCCCAATATAGGGGATAATGTTCTCTTTTTTTGGAAGATAGGATAAAGTGGTCTAATAGTTATTTCTTCATGAAGGGACCTAACATTCTACAAAGGCACTTTATCGAGTAAGATTATAATGAGTATACCAGATCAGTATTGTTGGCAAAAATAGATGTTTTGTTGCCTGTTTGTGTTCCCAATATCATCTACTTCCTGAGAATAATTGTTAACTTAAGAGAATTTTAGCCAGCATCTCTTTTTTTCTAGTAGGGATAAAATAGCACCCAATATTTTATTTAATCCTTGAAAAGTCACACATAATTGAAAATACTCTTCTGGGACATTGAAAGAACCTTCTATGTGGAGGACTGGAGTTGTAGACGCATTTAGCTCCAAGTCAATAATGTTATTTGAGGTACTAGGTGTACTGTTAAACAGGTTTATTGATCCCCTTATTGACCCTTGTGTATAATGAGATTTAATTGATGCAATTTCAATAACCAGAGTGTATAATCCATAGATTTCCCTAAAGTATAATGAGACAACTCTACATTTTCTCTCATCATACTTGTAGACGGGTCTACACTTTCACCTGGGACCAGTCCAAGACTGACCACTTAATTGTGTTTTTCTGGCCACGCATTTTGTCCAATTTTCGATAGTAATCTTTTTGAGGTGTACACTGAGAAGTTAGACTTGGAAAGAAACCAAAGAATCGCAGGTATAGCCATCAAGGAGGCAATGTGTAGTCATTTTATCTGGGCATATTTGCTTGAATAGACTAAGTGCTTTTCTTTATAATTGCTGTCCTATTTCGAATTTTTATAATTGTCATTATTGTAAAAGGGCTGCGGTGCAAGTCTTTTATCAGATTTACAAGCGCAGTCCAAAGAGCTCAAATCTTTTAAGTTACTCGCAAATTACTGGTGTATAATTATTTTGAAACCACACTTCTCCACAATCAAGGCAGTACAGAGCAAGTCAAGGAAAAGCATCAAAGCCTAGACAATACAAAGCTCAAATCGACTCACCTATGCTGGAGCAGCAAGCCACACTAGACACACAATTGATGGATGGAATGCAGAACAAATCAAAACATTCACCCCCAGTCAAGAGATCTGGGTTAAATCCATCATTCTTGTGCTCACCATACCACCCCAGTTTAGACCTGGTCATATGCAAATCAGTCTTGACCCTGTGCCTCATGGGAACAGTCCAGCTGAACTGCCAAGCCAGGTCCTCCCTGGACTGGAAACAAGCACCCTCGACCGGTTTCAGGGTTTCACCCCTTATCAGCCAAGATAGCTTGAATCCAGTGGCACAGTGAGCCCGGTGTGGCATGGTGAGCAAAAGAATGATAGATTTGACCAAGATCTCTTGACTGGGGTGAATGTTTTGATTTGTTCTGCATTCCGTCCATCAATTGTGTGTTTTTTACTTTCTTGCCCTAAGTGCGCCGGGTATGCCCAGATGTGGGTCCCAGGCTCACTGTGCCAAGCTCATCATCTCCAGTGACTTGGCACATAAACACCCAGAACACCATGAGAAACATTATGATGACGTATAAAAAAGAAAACAACAAGGCAACAGCCCATTTTTCCATCAATTTAATTGTTAGAGTCAGGGGGCACATTCTATTAGGCCACTACTAGGTCTGGTCACAACCACAATAAACTACAGCCACACTCTCGATGCTGTACGTGCACATAAGGAACCCGAAAGGCTGTGTAGTGTGAATGTATTAAACACACAAAGTCTCTGAGCCTCTGGCCAAGTCTGGGATTAGCTCACAGGGTGTAAGGGCAGCCATGGGTGTTCGGTTCCCCACTAGACTTTGGCTGGATGTCGTCTTCTTCTTTGGGAGTCCCCATTCTGGGAGTGTGGCCATTACTCTGACAGTGATCCTCAGATGCCTGAGCACTGGCATCTTTCTGACTGTGTTCATTCATACTCAAGTCTTGTTCCCATGTGGGATCACCATTTTCACTGTCATTCTGTCTCTTGCTTGGAATCTTCCGGAATCAAGACACATTCCTTGACACCTCTGTGTCCTCTCTTTTGTTCATCACCATGGTCACCTTTATTTTCCCCACTTCTTATGCCTCTTTCTCAAAAGGGGTGCAAAACTTCCACCCTGGGTGGCAATCTTTGATGACCACTCGATCACCCACTCACAGGGTGGGTTCCACAGCTCTCCGGTCACAGCTGGCTCTTTCATTGTTACCTCTTCCTCTCTACTGAGTGGTGTGGGCATTGAGGATAGCAGCTGCCAGTTTAGTCCAGCTGGCAAGAGGTCTCGCAGAGGCCTTCTTATCAGTAGAACGCTGGGAGCACACACATTGTTTCTGGGGGGGGGGGTCTGCCTGTAGGCCCTTAGGAACTGGTGCAGATAGCATCATTATGGGTCTTCACCATGCTCTACTCCAATTCAGAGAGCCTTGTTGCGTGTTCTTTTAAACCTTTTCACTTCTCTCCTATCTTGTGGACATTGGGGCATTATGAGACGATGTTTGATGTTCATTACTCGCAGAATTCCTGGCCTTGAAAAAGAGAGTCGTTGTCAGTCTCTGGCAGCCCCAACAATGCAAATATATTTTCCAGTGCATGCCATAAACACTCAAAAGCAATGGAATGAACAAGTTCAACAGCAGGGAATTTGGTGTGGCAATTCATGACGTCGAGTGACAATATGCTGTCCAGAAAATGGCCAAATTCATACTCACGGATAACCACAGCTGTGAGCAGGTGGCTTCTGTGATGACAGGAGCCACGGGAGGCTCGCCTCCCATGTTGATGCAGGACTGACAAGTCTTCACTCTCTCCTCGACCAGACGATTCATGCCGTGGAATGACACTTTGCTCCTTCGACAAGCTTTCATTTTGGCAATGCCTTGATGAGCCAGCTCTACTGTTCTGGCCCATAGAATGCAGGGAATGACAGTCTGCGGACCCCACAAAATTTGTCTTTCTTTGCTTTTGCTGAGTTCATCCCAGCAGCGCCATGACTGGTTCGCACCTCGTGTTCCTCTGCGGTCAATCTTCTGGCCCCATCCAGGAAGTTCCCCAGACGATGTCCTCTCAGGGCATCCATTACTCGTTGTAGGCATGCATCTGTTCTAGCGGTTCTGTGATCTCTGACAGAGATAATGCTCTGGAACAGGCCATCTCCATGAAAATCTTCACAAATCCTTTAGTTTCAGGGTCATCCTCCAGTTGCATGCCGGAATCTGCCATCAGGGGATAACACAACAGATAATCAGCTGGGTTTTTTACCCCGGGTGATATATCACCTCAAAGGAATATTGCTGCAGCAGAAATGCCCACCTATCGATCCTTGCTGGCCCATTGCCAAGGGTGCCAGCAAATAACAGTACCAGGGTTTTGTGGTCAGTCACTACTTGAAGCCTTTGCCCTCAGAGATAAAGTAAAAAATGTTTGTATGCCCATCCTATTGGCAAAACCTCTCTTTCTTTTTTGACATAGCGAGTATCCACTGCCATGAGTGCCCTGCTAACATATGCTATGGGGACCCATTCACCTCCCCCCTTCATCTACAACAGTACAGCGCCAAGCACCACTGCATTAGTGTCCACAATAAGTTCTGTTCAACAAGCTGGATTGAAGTACGCCATAGTGGCATCATGTAGAAGGGCGATCTTGATGTCTTTGAAAGCCTTCGCTGCCAGAACATCCTTCCTGGTCAGTGATCTCAGACAGTCCGACAGTGTGGATAGTTGGGGGATGAAACGGCTGCAGTAATTGGCCATCCGAAGAAAAATGCAGAACTCAGAAGTGCTGCGAGGAATGGCAGCAGTCTTGATAGCTTCAATCTTCCAAGGGTCTACTTGGAGGCCATCATTTGACAATTTGTATCCAAAGATATCTATTTCATTGACATTGAGTATACATTTTGGAAGGTGAAGGGTCAGGCCACATTTACCCAGGCTTTGCAGAGTATTCCTCAGCCTTGCATGATATTCTTCCAGCGTGCTTGAGAGGATGAGAATGTTGTTGCTTTCATTTATTACACCTACTAGGCCAGACAGCGTTTCCCACATTGTGTTCTGAAAAACATCCACTGCAGAGGACACTCCAAAGCTAAGACATTTGAAACAGGGGAGTCCTACGTGAGTAGAGAATGTTGCTATGTATCTGCTGGACTCTTCCAGTGACAGTTGATCGTATCCAGAGTCTAGTGTGGAAAACCATTTTGCGCCATTCAAATCAGCCATAATTTCATCAATGGTTGGTGTATAATGCCTTATCCTACAAATGGCCTTGTTGGGCAGTCTCATATAAATGCGGAGCCATATTTTGTCAGACTGTCAGGTTCTGGGACAATGACCAGCAGTGAGACCCACTGCATCGTGCCTGTCAACTTCTCTATCATGCCGTCTCACTCTAGCTGTTCCAATTCTGGCTATACTTGCCCACAAAGGTGAAAAGGCAGTCTATGCTGGCACAAGGCTACAAGTCACTCAGGGTCATTAGTATGGAGTTTCACCTGGATGCCTATTAAACACCCCAATTCCTCAAACATCGCAGGGAATTCATCCATGATGCTATCGGCTTGTGACTGATGGACCTGTCTTTGCCAAAAACACTAGCCCCAAGTCCTCTCCAATGTGACACCCCAATAGGGTTCCAGTACTATCCTTGGTCACATGGAATTTGGTTCTTATCTTCGCGTCACCCGATGGCGACCTCAACTTCAATGACCCCCCCAGAACGGGATAGGGTCTGTATCTCTATATGTGTAAATTCTGGACTTCATAGGAAGAATTTCAGGTCTGTGGTTCAGCTTCAGGAATTGTATGGAGTCAATAACATTAACTGATGCTCCCACATCAATGAAAGCGAAGACCTTCCCACCGTCTACTTCGATTTGACACATGAGGGGTGGCCTGTATCGCTGGTTGTTCCTGCCTGTGAATGTCATCGGCATCCAGTTAATACCATGTTGCCTCATGCTGCAGGGTCTGGTCATCCCCTCTATTCTCCTGCAACCACTGCTGAATATTCAGAGATTTATTCCCTTTTGCATTCAGCCCAGACCCAGTGGTGCAACTGTGACAGACTTTAGAAAAGGGATTTGATCCGTCACACTTCAAACTCATCTTCCTTTGTGGCCATTCCGCAGCTTCCAGCAGCTCTCGCTTTCTTTCTGGCCATGTTCATTCCCCTTGCTCGTGTTGGGCACCACTGGATGGCCTCCACCTATTCCTCCTTGACCTTCACCACAACAGCCACCTTGGGAGCTGCAGAGCAACAGGCAAGTGCAGATTCCATGGCTCCGGACTGACTGTCAGCGGCCTAGTGCGACCTGGCTAGGATTGTGATTTTATCCAGCGTGATGCCTGGTTGGTGCAGTATCAGCTTTCGGAGGTTGGATGATCTGCAAACTACTTGTCTATCCCAGTGCACGTGCTTGCTAGCTTGCACAGCCTTGCAACAAAAGTGTCTACTGACTCTCCTTTTACATGGTGTGCTTGTCGCAGTAGGAATCGTTCATAATCCAGATGCAATTTTGGACTGAAATTTCTATTCAGACTGGCCACCACCTTATCAAATCATTGTCTTACCCCATGTTGGGTAAATTCTTGAATAAATCATATAGTTCATCACCACCCATGTGAAGCATCAGAGAATGTTTCATAGCGCTGGCCATCTCACGCATTGCAAAAAAGAAATTCTGCAGCTTTTCAACTTATTGATACCATCTTGGCGCCACCTTTGCTGAATCAGATAACTGGCTGAATAGCAGTAGTGCCGCCACTAGGAACTATGCGCTTCTCTGCTGCGTTGGTAGCATGGCTGCGGCAGGTGTAGCATTTTTGGGCGGCGCTGATATGGTGCTCTCCTCCTGCGTTGATACAAAATTGCAGGTGTGTCTACTTGGTATTCACAGTCTGCCTTTGTCTGGATGTCAGTGACCCCCGGTTTAGTGCATGCTGGGAAGCTCTTTTCACAATCTGTGCACAGATGCGCACCAGCGCACTACCTGGAGATCTGTTCCCTCTTCAGCTGACAGTCTTTATTGCTCATGTGTGGCAGAATGACTGGGGAGCACTCCCCTCCCACTTGGCAGACACACAATGCACAGTCACTCTTATTGGGCTTCAGACAATTTCAAGATGGCCATCCAGCAACACCAGGCAGCCGGCAACACTCTGACACTCTCACTGGGTAATTAACAGGCCCATGACACCGAAGCTGTGGCAGGCTCCACAAGACACTCTTTTTAAAGAACACTAGGGGGCATATGTATCAACCGATTTTGTATTCGCAGACGCTGCGAATCGCAAAAAAACAGCGTTTGCGAATACAAAATCGCAAAAGGAGATGTATGAGGCATTTCAGCCTCGCAATCTTAAGGAATCGCAAAATTTGCGATTTCTTAAGTTTGCATAAGCATTTAAGAAATCGCAAATTGCGATTTCTTAAATGCAATGTAACACGCACCCAAGTCGTGCGATTTCTCCTTAAGAAATCGCAAATTACCACCAACTTCAAGTTGGTGGTAAATTGCAATTTCTTTGAAATATGCTCTTTTTTGCATATTTCAAAGTGCCATGTGGTGCACATACATGCCTTTAGGGTATGTATGTGCACCATATGTGCACAGATGCTGATTTCACGGGTGCATCAGGGTGTCATCATGACACCCTTGCACCTTTGAAATTATTCTCAATTTGCGATTAGCAAATAGCGAATCGCAAATTGAGAAGGACTTCCCATTCATTGCTATGGGCCTCCTGGCCCATTGGAATGAATGGGAAGGTATTCCTTAATTGCGATTTCGCAATTTGCTAATCGCAGTTAAGGAATTTTAAGAAATCGCAAAAGTTTTGCAATTTTGTAAATACATCCCGTTTTGCAATTCTCAAATAGCGATTCTCAAAAAATCGCTATTTGAGAATCGCAAATGGAGATGTTGATACATATGCCCCTAAATCATGCTGCTGGCCACATACAAACTATGACTCAAATCATGTGTTGGCCATATCCTTGTCGTTGATCCTGTACACCGCTTTGTTTCCTATGGCTAGGTTTGTACTTTACATAGACCACATACAAACTTATATTTTGTTGTCTTTCACTGATTACGTGTACTTCGTGTGGGTTTTGCCACTCTCCTCTTTGAACAAATTACTGCACTCCATGATATTTTGGCCTTTTGTATTGGTGGAGATAATCTTTAAAGGATGGTTTTGGCCACAAGTTGTTTGCTTTGTCGATCATATCCAGAACAATGGGTGGAGATTTTCCAAGCTGGTGCAAACTTCACAATTTACATTCACTTTGCCTCAAAAATACTGATGCATTGTATAAGAACTCTATTTAGAAAATTGCTTGCAATTAGTGCATTCGTGTTCAGTTAACACACACACAGAAAAATCACTGTGATTAACTATGAAATATAATATGTATAATTGTATTAATTTTACTGTGGCAAAGTTGATAATGTGTAAACCACTGTAAATGAGCTTGAAGAAACGAGGTCTAGATGGTGCACCTGATGTAGGTAATGTGTGTGTCTGTTTTTATATGCATCTTTTCATTGAATAATGTCAATTTTCATCCAACCTGTCGAAACAAAGCCTAACTCGTGATCTACTTGCCACGCATGATCCTTCTGCACTGCATTGTATTTCCTCATTGTGCTCATTGAACTGACAGGCCTCAGGAAACCTCCAGCTGGCATGCTGTGCCACAGTGGCATTTTTCCCCTATGTGCTGATTAGAAAAGATGTGATTGATAAATGGTGCTATTCACAGGAATCTACGTCTTGGCAACTGCAATTTTTCTTTCAAGTTCCCATTGTTCGTGCCGAGTCGAAAATGCCGCGGCGTTCAGCAGCCAGTTCCAAAATTGCACCGTAAAAGCCATTTACCGGTTCCGACTAATTCCATGACTGCCTTAAGTGCTGATGTGAAACAGGATGAAAGTGGTTAAAAGATTGTCGAGAGAGCAACGTGAAAATTGTGATACATCCCATGGCCCTCGCATGTTTCAGATCAGTCAGGCAGAATGATACCTGAGAAGAGGAGCAAGCAACAAAAACACTCTTTAATCGCTGATAACTGAAGAGAGTGTCAATCAAAATCATGCCTGTGCCTTAAAAGGCGCAGAATGGGTTTAGTGTTCATGGGGCGGGGGTAGACGCGGTAGTCACGGAAGTAGATGAAAGTCGAATACAACATTGATTCACCCCAGGTATATAGCATTGCTGCACTGGTGCATTTAGCATTCGATGTTACTACATGTGAAGAATATGTCAAAAACAGTAATGCACCATTGCGCATACATTCGTCTGTCAGTGTTTTGGAAGTTTTGGTCTGAGATGACAGAGTAGAAAGACCTACAAACAATCGAACTATAAAATCTATGTGCAAATATCAAGGCCCAGGGCATATTTAAAAGCCCCTTCCGCAACCGGAGGGTCACTTTTTCTGACGACTGGTGGCATAGCAGCATTCTCCATATTTACAAGGTGGCGCTAATCAACTTAACGTGGCTTAACACCACCTTGGAAAAGTGCCCCTTTCTGCTGCAGTCCTCTGCAGCAAAGGGACACGCAATGAATGTTGCTGACGGCGTTCCACTGCAACACTCATTGCTTTTTGACGCTCCTCCAGATTTACAAGGCTGAGGCAGTGCTGAAAACCAAGGCCAGGGAATACCAATAATAATTTCTCCTCATTGTTTGCTCTTTCTATGTGTGCGGCATTCAGAATGTAGAGCCTCCTACACCAGGATTTACAAGTGTAAAGTTACTACCAGTAACTTTGCACATGCACTTGGAGATCCCTCCCAGAGTGGCCGATATTTCTCTCTGGAAAAGTAAGGGGAAATTATGTTTATTATTATTTAAAGAATTATTTAAAAAATACTTTAAAGTAAAATATAAATACAAAATAATTTAAATTGCTTTCAACTCTTGACATGCAGCTAACACCGGCTGGTCACAGAACTTCCATTCAACCCACAATGTATGGCCAAACCAGCCACGGCCGGACTGGGAACAGCAACCAGCCCTGGCAATCTGCCCGACCAGCCCCGGTAGCGGGGGGGATGCTAATGAGATGCACCGCTCCCACTTTTGCTACGGGGTGAGATATTGCATCACTGCTGCAAAACTGGCCCTCAATAACAAAACCTGGCCCCACGGGTCCAAAAGCAGTACCCACCCTTCTGGCCCACCAGGAAAATGCCCAGTGCCTTCTACGGCCAGTACAGCTCTGAATCCAGCCTTTGGCTATGTGCAGTGATGGTTAGCTGCAAGGCCTGGCCTTCGGGCAGACACTGCACCTGACCCTCACATACTGTTAAACATACACTAGCATCAGTGTGCTGCATGGGTTACCCACCAGTCCTTGCATTTGGCCAGTTTCTCCCTCCCTTTTCACATGCCCAACCCATATTCCCATCCATTTTTTTATTTTAACATGTCATAAGGGATGTAATATGTGAAGTCACAAGAGGTGCATGATTGGGGCTCCAGTTATTGTTAGTAGACTAAATTATAACTGGTGTATTTCAGTAGTTTCGTTTTTTGTTAACATTAACTTGTGTTTCATTCCAACACCTAGGTACATCATTACATTAACCTTAGTTTTCTTCAGTGAGTTTCTGGAGTTTTTTTATATTTTCTAAATTGGACCAAGGAAAAGTTCCTCACATTTAGTCAACTCCTGCTGGACATGCCACTGGGACAATTGAAGTAAAGGTTGGCTGCTGAGTCTGCGCCCAACACCTTTTGACTGCGCACAGTGGGGGTTGGCATCAAGGCATGGCTTTTTGGTCTTTCGCCAGGCCCTGTGTCAACCTCCCATGGGCAGCCAACCCCACTACACACTTCCCTTGGCCATGCATGACTCACCTGTATTGTTTTCCCCTTTAAAAAAATTAATTTGGGTACTCTGGTACTCCCGTGGTACGCCTGCAAACTGCCCAGAATGCGGCAGCTAAATTTGTGCTTGATGCCCCCAGGCTCTCCTCAGCTATGGCTGCTAGGAAGAGTCTGCACTGGCTCCCGATCCAAGCCAGGATTGCTTTTAAGACCCTGTGCCTGACCTATGGGGCGCTATTCGGTCATGGGGCTGGGGGGGTGACGGACTTGCTGGTACCTTATACTCCGTGCAGAAACCTTCGCTCTGTGAGAAAGAGCCTGTTGTTAGTGCCCCGCTTTCGAAGAGTTAAATGGGGTGGAAGGGCGTTTTCGACTTTGGCCCCTAAATTGTGGAACACCCTTCCCACTGAAATCAAAACCCAACATTCTGTCCTGACGTTCAGGAAGGCATTAAAGACGTGGCTCTTTGCCAAGGCATATCCGTAATTTGGTTTCCTGGTCTGTTTGATGTTTTCTTTTGGTTAGGCGCCTTGATGCCTTCGGGCTTAGTCGCGCATTATAAGATTTCTTTCATTCATTCATTCACCGTGCAAATTTCCACCCCATGCTTCCTTGGATCCATGCAAGTTTTCTTGGGGATGCTTGTACCACACTACTGTACCATGCTGTGGAAATTTCTGTAATGGATAATGCATGAGTACCGTCGTATATCATGGGAGGGCCTTGCTAAGTCCTGCAAGACTACAGCGGTACCCAAAGCCCCACCAATTGTTTTTTTAAATTTTAGTCTGGGGGAGTACCTCTTGACCCCTCACCCACAAGTGCTTCAAGTTCAGGGTGTCCCTATCCATCCTTCTTATGCCTTTAAAAAAAAATTCCTATGACATAGGATCTGAGGCCACAGGTCCTGTAATGGCTGCCACAACATACTACAGTGTCAACTTGGGTACCGCATTCCCCATTGGTTAACGAGAGAAAAGACTTCCTCAGACAATATTATTTGAATATTTAAAAAAATATTGGTATCACAGGACCAGATATCACTCACTTTTCTAGGCGATTAACTGTTTTCATGACCAGCCCAATCAACTTTTTAAACACAAAGGGCCTCATGTAGGTACCTCAATACCGGTCGGTAACGGCCGAAAATCGGTAAATATCCCGTTACCGACCGGTATTGAGGCACTTGAGATGTAGGTGGCTGATTTCTGGATTCGGTATTTACCGAATCGGAATTTTAAGAAATCTGTAAAATACAGATTCGGTAAATACCGAATCCAGAAATGCAATGTAGGGGGCACTCAAGTGAGTGCATTATTGGTGTCTGGATTTGTTATTTACCACCAACTACAAGTTGATGGTAAATGACGAATACCTTACAAAAAGCATTTTTGTGCTATTTGTAAAGTGCCATGTGGCAGACATACATGCCCTTATGGCATGTATGTGCGCCACATGTGCACACATGCACGAATCAGGGGTGATACAGGGTGTCAATGTGACACCCTGCCACCCATGATAATGCCTCCTCTATGACCAATTTGGTATTTACCGAATCGGTAATAGTAACTGGCTTCCCATTCATTCCTATGGGCCTCCAGGCCCATAGGAATGAATGGGAAGGGATGCATTATTACCGATTCGGTAAATACCGATTCATAAATACCGATATTTACCGAATCTGTAATAATTACCGATTATTTACCTTCATACTATTTACCGATTCATAAATACCGAATCGGTAAAATTCGGTATTTATGAATCGGTAAATAGTATGTTACCTACATGAGGCCCAAAGTCCTCATTATGATGCTAGTCGGACGAGCATCTGACCGGCATTGTGTCAGGAATGGGACCTGCAGACAAGGCGTCAGTTGTACCGCTTTCCAAATTACAATTCAACAGCCTTCACAGCAGTCAAAACGTGTATATTTCCTTTTGCAGCTTGTGCTGCGGGCTGCAGCACAAGCCGCAATAGGAAATATACACTTTTTAAACATCCATGTAGAGCATGCCACACAATGCATAGACGTTTAGGGGGACCATAGCTGACGGCTACGGGGAACAGGGGCCTTGCTAGGGTCCCCAAAAGAACTAACATGGCGGAAGAACCACCATGAAAAGGCTGTTAGATACGTGCATTGTAATCCCCACGGTGGTACCTGAGCAGGCACCGCCTCCATTTTGGAGTTTACGATCCACCCCTCTGTCCTTGAGCCCGTCAAAGGCGGAGCAGATTCCCCCCACAGGTATTGCTCTGACCACCTGTATCATTATACAGCATTCGGACTCATGCCTCACATGTCGGGTGGAATGCCACCAACAATCTGCCGGATGGCTTTCCACCCAACATCACAATAAGGCCCAAAGTTCTTGAAAACTGCTGAACTGATTTACAGCAAATAATGAAAAGCACTCTGAGTAAAGTTCTAACTTTCTGTCCAAAATGGTTTAATTCCATTTAGCCATGTTTTCTATATCAGAAGGCAAATTTTCCTACGGATACTTAAATATGAAATCAATGTTTTGGACCCATTTTTCTTGGCCCAGGCTTGGTGGATGGGGTCACAACTTTCCCTGAAAGAACCAAAGTGAATGAATTATCTTTTTGAAAAATTTTGTGCAAATTCAAAATTTCTTTAGTTGAGACGGTTCAAGCAGATAAACAGTGCAGGTCTTATCATGAAATTACTCCCCTTACTAGAAACATGACTTTTGGAATTAGAGGTATGCCCTCCCATTCAACTTCCAAATGAGATGCCATAAAGTTTTGTTTGGCAAAAGCTTTCCAGATTTTCAAAAACAATTTTTAATAACATTTTTATATTTTGCACAAGCCTAATATTTTTTTTTTTATTTTTTATTTTTTTAATCTTCATTTTGCGATTGAATTGATAAGGAGGTTTCTGGAGTCTGATGATCTTTTCTTTTGTTAATCTTTGCCTTTCCAGTCCCTTCGTTTTCTGAAGCAACTCATAGGAGAGTATCACTTTCATTCTTTGATCCATCAGTTTTCCTCCAATTACCCTTTATCTTTTCCCATATTACCATTGGTTTGTGGGGAAGAGCTAGCCAAGTTGGCTACTCGGCAGAAATCATTTCTGCCTGGTATTATGGTTTATGCCTTAATCATTGGATTTCTCATTTATAACCCAAAAAAGCGATCAATTGCTTTGGAAGTAATTTTCCCAGATTTCCCAAAAATCTGTTCTCTTTGTATGACCTCTGCTTCTATCGAGAATATTGATTTTTATAATGTAATTTAACCAATTCGTATAATTTGGAGCGATTGGTTTAACCCAATTAATACAGATTTCTCTCTGAGCTAATAGCATTAATACGAAAAGTACATTTTCTTGTTTTTTATTTAGCTTATTGCTATCCGTCTATATACCCCTATGAATCCCAAAAATTATAAGAGAGGTACATACAGTTATGTTGGTTTTTAAGATCTTATTCACGGTCTTACCAATCTCCTCCCAGTAGTTGTTTATTGCAGGACATTTTTGGAACATATGGATGTCATCGGCTCTTGCTTCTCCGCACTTGGGACAAAGCTTGATACTGGATCCTTTAAATTTAGACAGCTTTTTTGGGGACCAATATGCCCGGTGTACTGTAAACAGATGGTTTCTCCTTAGTGGTGCTGATTTTATGCAAGACCAACATTTCCCCATAGATTCCTGCCACATCCTTTGTAAATCTATATCTTGGTCTGGTATATCACTTCTCCAAACTTTCTCCGGAATTAGGAAATCTTCTTCCCCTGATTCAATTAGTGTCCAGTACCACTTTGATATTTCTTTTCTTATTAATGTGGATCTTATCATTTCATTTTCAATAATCTCATTTCCGATGTTATCTTCTTTTAAGGTCTTGGCCCAATTTGATAATTGATAATATTTGAATTTTGATATCTTGCCTTCCGTTTGATCATATAGTAAATTCCAGGGAATTATCTTGTTACCTTTTAGTAATTGTCCCCATAATAGTATTCCTGCTGTTTTAAGTGGTAATGCTAGAGAGTCTTTTAAGCAATCCGGCGTCCCTGGAGAATCCCATATTGGTGCTTTAGTGCTATAGTATGGTATATTTACTAAACTTCTTAATTGGAACCAAAGTTTAGCAGCATTGAATAGAATCTTTAATTTTAGTTTTTTTAAAAATTTTGGGTGACCAAATTTATACAAGAAGTGATCTGTGTTCTCCGTCATACTTTGCAGGAAACTTGGGTAGTATTGATGCTTCCTTAGTAGAGATCTAGAATTCTTAAATTGGAAGGACCTATAATATTCAAATAAATCAGGACTAGCTATCCCTCCTTGCTCTCTCTTCCTCCTTAGTTTATTCCAGGCTATTCTCGTTCCTTTGGAGGCCCAGATGAAACTTGCAATTTCGCTTTGTATCTTCCTCATGGGTTCTTTTTTAAAATCCAATGGTATAGTGTTAAAAAGATATGTGAACTTTGGAATAATCGACATTTTTATTACATTTGATCTTCCCAAAAATGTTAATGATAAGCTTGACCATGTTTTAAATATTCTTCTCATTTCTTTAGCGATTATCATTAAATTTAATTGTGGGACTTTATCCAGTTCTTTGACTAAAGTGACTCCTAGGTATTTTAATTTGGCCCTATTATAGGGCGAAGTTGGGTTACAATTCCAGCTCATTGTTTCCGTTTTTTCTTTGTTTGTTAAGTAGCCTGAAACTTTACCAAAGTCGCTCATCATCTTGTCCACCACTTTATGTGTATTTTCGTATTCTGTTGTGAAGACCATTAGATCATCCGCATATAACGCTATTCCAGTAATCACTCATTTAATGGAGGCAAGTCAGTCTCACAGAAGGAGTTTCAGAACAAGGCTCCCCCATGGCGGCCACAGGGCAAGAAGTAACGACAACCGAAAAAATCATGGAAGGATTTGCCGAGAAAATAGTGGCTGCAATGAATGAAAAATTTATGGTCTCTGAAGAGAATCAGAATAAGATACGTGAAGTATGCGAAGGATTAGACCAAACATTAAATGCCCTGGGACAGAGAGTTACTGCAGTAGAAGCAGTAGTGGAATCTCTCAGTGGAAAGGTTAGTACGAATCAAAAAGAAATTTCGAAAATAAAGGACAGCGAGAAAATAATTAAAGAGAAGCTGGAATCGTTGGAAAACCAAGGAAGAAGAAATAATTTAAGGATACTAAATGTCCCAGAGAACATGGAAGGAGCAGACATAAAATCGTTCATCGTTGCACTTCTCGAAGAATTTTTCCCGTGGGCTAAAAATGACAACTTGACGGAAAATATCCAGAGGGTTCATAGAGACCCGTTTAGGAAAAATAAAGAAAAGAAAAAACCCAGGAAAATTCTGGTTAATTTTATGTCCTACTCTCTTAAAGAAAAAATACTGAGTGAAGGTTTAAAAAATGGAACATTGAACAAAGATAATTGGTCATTCAAAATACGCTCTGACATATGCAAAGCCACGCTAGATAGACAGTGGGAGTTGGGACAATATATGCAGGAGCTGAAAACATTGAGAGCAACGGTTCAGATGAAATTCCCAGCAGCACTAAGAATAATATGGCAAAATAAAATGTATAATTTTAGAGAGCCTCACGATGTAGAGAATTTTATAAAACAGATAAAAGATCAGCCTGTAAGGGAGAACTCAAACTAACTGGAAAACTAAGAGAAATCCCTCAAGAAAAAACCCTGCTAAAGAAAGGAGAAGGAAAGAAAACTCTCACAATATATATAAGTTAAAAAACCTGGTAGGTCGGAGCTCAAACTGGGTGGATAATTTCACCCAAAAGAAGAAGGGAGCCTTCCTCAGGGGGGGGAAACGAATCTCACAGAAAACTGCAATGTAAATAGAAAGCACGAGGGTGGGGAGCAAAATAGGGAAAAAATCCAGAAAAAATATCCTCATAAACCGAACGGAGTCAAAGGATGGCAAATAAAATATGTACAAGAGTGTCTCAACATAGATCCGACTGGAGAACTCATTAAAAAGAAATGAAGAAATGGAGAAAGAAAAAAGAATAAATATACTATCATGGAATGTCAATGGTCTAAGAACCCCGAACAGAAGGAGGAAAATTATAGAATACATAAAGGAGACGGACTGTGAGATTATAATATTACAGGAAACTCACCTTGTTAGCACGGAATGGGATCAGATAATAAAAAGACTTAACTGGGTCGGATCATGTATATGTACTACTCAAGAATGTAATGTGAAAGGAGTAGCAATTATTGTAAAAAATTCTTTGAAAGGAAAACTGATAAGCAAGAAAGTAGACAATAAGGGAAGATGGGCCATAGCAAAAATAGGAATAGGAGGGTTTACATTGAATATTGTAGGCTACTATGGCCCAAACTTGGATGACCCGATACCTCTTCAAAACCTTTATTCGGAACTTTTATTAACATCTGACCCCATTATAATAGGAGGAGACTATAACATAATAATAAATCCACAAAAGGATAGAGCACCCTCAACTAAGCAACTCAACTTACCCAAGATGAGGGAATGGCTAAGTGTGTATAAAAAAGATCTAGATCTGGAAGATATGTGGCCACAAAAGGGAGATAAGATATATCCTTTTACTTATCACAACAAGAAATTGGGACACAAATCTAGGATAGATTTCTTTCTCCTAAACAGATCTTTACAGAATAGAGTCACTAGTATTGAACATATACCGGCTCATATTTCCGATCACTCAGCGGTAAAATTAACTCTGCTTGCACCCAAACATACAACCCCTGGTAGATGGACAGTAGATCGTTCTTTACTACATAAACAACAGTATATTAATCAACTAGAAACGGCCACATCACAGTACTTTGAAGAAAATACAACGGACACTTCAAAACAAATATCTTGGGATGCTTATAAAGCTATGATAAGGGGAAAATTGCTCAGGCTAGGAGCACATAAATTAAGAACGAAGAAATTGGAAATCAATAAGATGGAAGTGGATATCAAAAAATTGGATGTAGAATTAGAGAACGAAACAGTTCCGGAAAGAAAAGAAGAACTGGGGATAAAGTTCCAAAGATCAAAAGAAAAACTAGAAAGTTTTCTAGAAAATATAGTGAGAGAAAAATGGGAAAATAGTAAATTAGCGGATTATGAATACGGGGAAGGCTGCGGGAAGTTATTGGCATGGAAAATCAAAAGTGAACAATCTAGGAGTAATATACCATGCATCCAGATACCAGATCAATCAATAGAAACCTTAGATGATGATAAAATAAGACAGGAGTTTTTAAAATATTTTTCGGGTATATATGACGAAGATACAAATCCAACAGAAGAACAAATAGGGAAATACCTAGAAGCTATCTCTATCCCTAAACTAACAAAGGAAGAAAAGGCAGAGTTAACTCAAAGAATTAAATCGGAGGAAGTCAAAGAAGTAATAAACAACTTAAAAAGAGGAAAAGCCGCTGGACCAGACGCCCTACCAAACAAATTTTATATAACATTAAATGAGCATCTAGTTAACCATCTAACAGATCTAATGAATTGCATATATATAGACCATGAAAAAATTCCAGACTCTTGGAATGATGCGATAATCAGCGTTATTTTAAAACCGGGGAAAAATCCAAAGAGTTGTGAGTCATATAGACCAATATCACTGCTTAACTGCGATTATAAAATCTTTACATTGGTTATTGCAAAACGACTTGCCAAGGTTATGCCTAAATTGATTAACCCAGATCAGAAGGGCTTTATGAAAGGGCGGCAAATCCATGAAATTACCCATGAGTTGTTTGCGGCAATTGATATCGCCACCTCCAAAAAACTTCCCTTAACTATAATCACCTACGATGCAGCCAAAGCTTTTGACAGGGTAAATTGGGCCTTTCTAAACGCAGCAATAGGAAAATACGATCTTGGGGATAGTGTTGCTCATGCTATAAAAGCAATATATAAGAATCCAAGAGCTAAAGTTATAGTTAATGGCAGTCTTACTAATAATATTCAAATACAACGTGGTACAAGGCAAGGGTGTCCACTGTCGCCGTTACTTTTTAACCTATATATTGAACCATTGGCTGTTCTGATTTGAGGTCACCCACAGATTTTCCCTTTCAAATACCAAAACTGGTCCACAAAAATAGCGTTATATGCGGATGATCTAATGGTCTTCACAAGCCTAATATTTATTACAGGTATAGCTGAAATCAACTGAAATGATGCATTATTTTAGATCATTACCAGAGATCTTTCTTAAGACAAGGGATTGGATACTATTTGGTGCTGGAATAAATTAGGTCAATTTAAAAGACCTTTTAAAGAAAAATACATTTCACTGAGATTACCATGTGTGAAACATGAACCTTTTTTTCACTATGATCAATCTTTCTACATTTTATTTATTATCCTCATTGCTAAAGGTAGGTGGTGCACCGTGTAAAGAGATGAGGTACACAGGGGTATTAAAAGAGCATAACATGACGTATGCAGTAGTGCAGTTTACTTGGATTTAAAACTCCCTGTGAATTGAGATAGAAATTCATGAAAACCCTAACAGGATTAGAGTCACACAAATTAAAACAAGTACTGTTTCAAGACTAACACCTTAAGTTGAACTTAATATGTTTTAACAATATATCCTCACAACATAATCTCAGGTGACTTTGGTGTCCTGTTAAAAGAATCATTCCCAATGACATTAAAACTCAATTTTAAATGTGGTCTTATGACTAGATGTAAATAATCTCACTTGTTATATGAAGAGAACGAAAACGTTAAATACCAATCATAAGCATTGTCCTCTTTGGAAAACACATTTCATGTATAATGAATCTCCAAATCTGAAATGATATTGTGTAGGCTGAGTGGTATATTAGCAATTTCAGATGTTGAATTGCCTGCAGGACACAAATGTAGGCGAAGCAAAGCTGTAAACCTTTTTCACAAGACACTCTGGGGCATATTTACAAAAAAATGTTGGAGTGCAGTGCTATGCCAAATTTGGCAACGCCGCTCTCTGACATTTTTTAAATACAGGGATGCGTCATATTCACAAGAATATGGCGCACCCCTGTGTTTCCCCTTGCACTGGCGTAAAAAAGCTGCCTAAAAACAGAGCAAGCACCCTGCTGCAATGTTGGAAGGAGCTGGCGCTGCATGGTCAATTATTTATGTGCAGGAAGGGACACCTTCCTGCACATAAACAATCAATAATTGCGATTTGCTCTTTCTATGTGTGAGGCAGAATGCAGCACAGATGGAAAGAGCAAAAAAAGAGAAGAAATTAATAATTTCTCCTTTTATCGCCATCCTAAAACAGGGTAGTCCCGGGTGTTAGTTTTTGCTGCTGCCCTAGGTTTGTAATTCTGGGGCAACATCAAAAAGCAATGGGTGTTGTGGTTGAACGCCCACTGCAACACCCATTGCACACACCTTCTTTACAGGGCTACATGTGTAGGTGGCACAACCAGTGCTGCAGGCCCTCTAGCAGCATTTAATTTACAGGCCCTGCCCCCCACAGTCAACTTAACTAGGGAGGATTTACTAGTAAATCAAAGATGCCAGTCATGGAAACACCAATCCATAATACAATTTACAACAGGAGCATTTACACTTCAGTACTGAACAGCAGTGAGAAAGTGCACAGAGACACTAAACCAGCAAAAATAGAGTCAAAACCAGGAGGTCAGAAAGCAAAAAGACAGGGGAAACACAACAAAATATGCCAGGTCTAACACATGTCCCCTCCAGCTGAAAGTAGGGAGAAGTGCCTAACCTCCTCGAAGTTGTCTTCACTAAGGCGGGCAAACCTGGACAGACCATCAATGTTGGCATGTTCTATGCCAGGGCGGTGTTCAACCGTAAAGTTCATTCCCTGTAGGGAGATGGACCACCTCAATAGTTTTGGGTTCTCACCCCTCATCTGCATTCACCTTCTGAGGGGCCTGTGGTCTGTCTGAACTCGGAAGTGAGTCCCAAACAGGTAGGGTCTTAGCTTCTTCAGTGCCCAGGCTACAGCAAAAGCTTCCCTTTCTATGGCACTCCACCTCTGTTCCCTGGAGAATAGTCTCCTGCTAAGCAAGACTACAGGCTGGTCTAGGCCCTCTTCATTCAGTTGTGAGAGCACCGCTCCCACACCATGCTCTGAAGCATCAGTCTGCACTACATATTCCTTTGAGAAGTTGGGTGCCTTGAGCATGGGTGCCGTGCACATGACACCCTTCAGGGCATCAACAGCTTTCTGGCAGACATCAGTCCAGAGTCCAGATCACCTTCCTGTGCTGCTTCCTAGAGGGCAGCTCTGTTAAGGGGGCAACAATGGTGCCATAGCTCTTAACAATTCTCCTACAGTACCCGGTGAGACCTAAAAAGGCACTCACCTATGTCTGTGTCTTAAGGTCTCCCAAGCCAGAATGGTGTCAATCTTAGGCTGTAGGGGTGCCACCTGGCTGCTTCCTACCTGGTGCCTAAATACTCTACAGATCGCTGCCCGATCTGGCCTGTGCTGGCCTTGATCATGAGGCCTGCCTTCTGCAGAGCCTTCAACACTTCCCAGAGGTGTTGCAAGTGATCCTACCAGCTGGAGCAGAAAACCATAATTCTGTCCATTTAGGCGGCACTGAAAGCCTCCAGTACAGCCAACACCTGGTTGACCAACCTCTGAAAGGTTGCAGGCACATTCTGCAATCCAAAGGGTTTAGAATGCTGACCTCTCCTTGGTCCCATCGTTTAAGGCAATCGGCCAGTACCCAGACGTCAAATCAAATGTGCTGAGGAACTTAGCAGCTCCCAATCGATCAATGAGCTCATCAGTTCTGGGGCTGGAGTGCGTGTCAGTCCGGGTAACGGCATTGGGCCCACGGTAGTCCATGCAGAACAGCAGTTCAGGAGTAGCACCAGGTGCAGCAGCCTTTGGGAACAAAACCACTGAGCTGGCCCAAGGAATGTTGGAGAGCTCTAGCACCCTTAGCTCCAACATCTTAGAGACCTCCTCTTTGATGCTGGCCTTGACCCGATCAGTCAACCTGTAAATCTTGTGTTTTACAGGAGGACTGTCACTAATGACCGTGTCATGGGTACACCGGTGAGTAACACCTGTGAGGTGCCGCAGCGCACACATCTGTCATCTGCCTGCAGGCCATATCTATGTAGTTGTGCCGGTGTATAGTATGTTTGTTGCAGGAACTTGAAATGGATGATAGGTAGATTGCAGGTTGGTATGAGCATCTGTGTGCGTGCAAAGCAGTATCCCCAGTTATAATTAGATAGAGGTGTGTCTATCATGTTGTTCCATTTTGCTAGTGCTTGTTCAGTTTGTCTATGCTGTTCAGTTTGACTGTGTTGTAGAATTTGGTTAAACGGCGCTGGCGTGTGGGTGCTGTGAGCAGCACCTGTAGCGTATTGTGAGTGGGGGTTCTTTAGGGAATTTAGGGTATATGTCTTCAATCGCGGCGCAAAGCCGAAGGTATGCAAAAAGCATTAACAGTGTGTGGGTCCCGTATGGTAGCACATCTGATTTGGTCGCAAATTGACTGTTGCGAAATATGTCTCCGATTTTGCACAGACCCATTTCATCCCACAGTTTCCGCGTTTTTTGCTCTTGTGTCACTGATATTTTCGGGTGATGCATTAATGGTGTGGCAGGTGTGTATGCCGGGAGCTATACTACTTTATACTGGGTTTATCACAGATCGTGTAGTGCACTACTGTGATTATGATATGAGTGACTAATAAAGTCGGGTGGGCATTATCCATTTCTACAACTACATGCGGGAGATAATTGTGTGGGTGTATCCAATACTGTGTGTGTTGTACTTGAGCGCAAAGGTAATATAGGTGCAAATCTGGGGCTCCGAACCCACCTTGGGAATAAGGACGTGTCTATTCTTTCCACCCGACTCTAGGTTGCCAGTCTGCCCATGTGAGGGTGCTCATGCAAGGGTGTAGTTTCAAGAAGAACTGTTGTGGGAGAACAATAGGTATGTTTGCGAATAAATACAGGAATTGCGGTAGCACTACCATTTTTTGAAGCACTACTCTGTCTGCTAGTGACAACGGCAGTTGAATCCACCTGGCCACCTGGCTTTCTAGTTTTGTAAGGATCTTCCCATAGTTCTCCCGTAGCACCTGTTCTGGGTCTCAGTTTATCCAGATGCCCAAATATTTGACCGGTTCTAATTGCCACTGTAGGGGGGGAGTCTAATGGGATTTGCTGTGTGCAGGGTGTCAGTAGGATTACCACTGATTTGGACCAATTTATACTCAGTCCAGAGTATCGTTCAAAGCGTGTATATTCTCGTATTAGTGAGTTTAAATTATCCTCTGGGTAGGGAGGGTATAAGACCATGTTGTCTGCAAATAGTGAAATGCTAATGGGTCGTCGGTGGAACCGTAGAGCTGAGTTTGTATATTTTTGTCGAATTTTACATGCAAGTGGTTCAAGGGCTAGAGTGAATAGTAATGGTGACGGTGGACACCGTTGCCGGGTTCCCCTGCGAATCTGTAAGGGATTGGCAGTGTTGCCATTGATGCAAAGTCTGGCGCATGGTCCCGTATATAATTGTTTGATCCAGTGGAGTAATGTTTGTGGGAATCCCATTTTCCGGAGAACTGTGAACATAAATTTCCATTCCACAGAATCAAATGCTGTGGCTGTATCTAATAAAGCAGCAGCTGCGGGCAGTTCTGGTTGTGATTAATGGAATAGTGCAAATATAGTACATAGATTATGCGTTGTTGAGCTCATTGGAATGAATCCGGATTGGTCTAGTAATATTAAGTGCTGCATTAGGGGTTGTAGCCTAAGAGCTATTATTTTTGCCAATATTTTGCTACCGTGTTCACAAGGCATACAGGCCTATAGGATTTGCAGTGGACTGGATTTTTCTCTGGTTTGAGTAGTGTTGTTAATTGAGCCTTTCTTAGAGAGGGGGGAAACATTCCCTTCTCGTAGGCCTCAGTGTACATTGCGAGGAAATTTAGGGGACAATAAGTCACTGAATTCTTCGTAAAATTTGCTCTGGAGTCTGTCTGTTCCGGGGGCCTTTTTATTTGGGAGGGCTTTTATTGCCTCTTTGATTTCGTAAGGAGTGTGATCCTTGGAACTTGTGGCAGCCATCTGCCCAAAATGGAAGGTACCAAGTCGGACCTATTTTGCCAGATTGGCTGTTCCAGCGCTGCCTCACGATGTATTGCAGTTGGCTGGACAAGCTTTGCAACAAAGTGTTGCTCACACTATCTCCCTGTTGACAGACATGTGGACTCATTGTCAGGCGGCTGATTACATGTGCATCACTGCACACTGGATGGTCTTTTGTGGGGAAAAGTAAAAGATATATGCTGGTCTTGGCATCTAAAAAAGCTTCAAGAGCATTCTGCGGCATGCAACAGTGGCCATGTTCTCCACGGAGAACTCAAATACAGTTGCAAACATCTTGGAAACATTTAACAGCAAGGTGTATGAATGGCTGTGGCCCAGACATCTCAGAATTGGATTTGCTGATACGGAAAATGGAAGCAACATAGTCAATGTCATGTCAGAAGGAGGCTATTTCTGGGTCCAGTGTTTGGCCTATTGCATCAACCTGGTGGTGCAAGAGTTTATCAAAAAGTGAGACATAGTCAGCAACATCCTGACCACCATCTCTGGTCTCTGGGCTTTGACAGCAGACCCCATACCTTAGCCGATAGATAGTAGGTCTACATCATAGGTGGTCTTCTCCCGGGAAAGGTCCCTCTTCAAGTCTGTGTTACCTATTCGTGTACCCCACTAAAACCCAAAGTACGTTGTCCAAACAACAGCTGCAGCTGTATGATTTGTCTAAGGGCTAAGGTCTGGCCAGAACAAAATAACAAGGGGCATTGTTATTCAAACTTGCACATAATGTTCAGTCAATATCCCAGGAACATGCAGAGAGTGGGCACAGCGATGAGTTCTCATGTGAAAGCAATCCTTGAAATACTGCAAAAATAAAGATGTGTAGTCAAGTGCACAAAAGCAGCAGGCAAGATGTGACATGCTCATGCTAACTTACTGAAACACGACAATGCCCCTATGGGCCACTTGATACTAACATAGTCAATGTCATGTCAGAAGGAGGCTATTTCTGGGTCCATTGTTTGGCTTATTGCATCAACCTGGTGGAGCAAGAGTTTACCAAAAAGTAAGACATAGCAACATACTGACCACCTGCAGAAGAATCTGCACTCATTTCAGCCACTCTTTTAAAGCCCAGAAGCAGTTGCGGAGTATGCAGCGTACTAATAGGGCACCAGTTAAAGTCCTGACACAGGAGGTGCCAACACATTGGAATTCAACCTATTACATGTTGCAAAGTACCTTTGAGCAGTACAAACATATCAATCACAATGTCATTCAAAGAGGAGGGGATGCAGTTGGGAAAGCTATGGCCACGGATTCAGACAAATGGGGCATAGTTAATTGCCTGACAAAGATGCTACTCCCTTTTGAGGTTTTCGGTCACAAAGGCAGCAAGGAGGATAGTAGAATGTGCCAAGTGATCCCGTTGTTGCATCTGGTACAGGACCAGGTAATGAAGGTGTCGGAGAGGTTCACCCATGCAGGTGTGAATGAAAACACAGAAGCACATGTCTTGGTTGAGAGCTCACATTTTCGCTTGGCTTGTAATGGAAGGCTGCAAAATGACAATCTCATCCAAACATTACATCTGCGCCACACTACTTGATCCACAATACCAAAAATATCTGCCACCCTTCAGTACTGGGGTATCACCTTTAAATTCCAGAGAGGGCAGTCTTGTCTCATACCAGCCAGCACACCATCAACCAGAACACCGGCAATGGAAGCAAAAATAGGACAGGACCCAACCTTACACTGTATTGGTTTCAATCATCAGGGCTTAAGTCCAGTGAAGAGGTGATGGCAAAAGACTTTGAGCAAGTGGCAATGCCAATGACCATCCACAGGATGTTTCAGGAGAATCTGGATGATCCAAAAGAGGTCTATGTAAATCAAAATCCATGCATGTATAGATATGAGAAGATTTGCCAATGACCATAGCTTACCATGTTGGCAATAAAGTACCTGGCTTGCCCTGCAGCCAGGGTGTCTGCTGAGCGTGTGTTCAATGCAGCTGGTGCAGTTGTTACAGTGAGAAAGACCGCTCTCTTACCTCAAGAGAGGTTGACTGTGATCAAAATGAACCAACATTTCATACCAGACAATTGCACTGTTCCTGAAACAACACAGCAGGAGTAGGATGATTTGTCAGAATCAAGCCTGTTAGCTGACCAACTTCTGGGTGAATCACCTGAGTTTGAGGACGGACTCTACTTCCCGGAGTAAGTATCGGTAGTAACCCCATAGAACCATATCACTTTTTATTTGTTTCTCATTGAATTTCTATCTTTCCCAAAAAATAAAGTAGCTATTAGAACATTAATTGTTACACTTATATTGCCAAATTGCAGTTGGACCAGTGTGCATTGAAGAGCCTCCACAATTCCATCATGAGATTGGAGACAATGCCTGCCCCCCTTGAATACCTATCCTTTTTTGCATCACTTAAATTCCAATGTGTTGACTGTGTCTTAGATGGATATTTAATTAATTTCTAAACTGCACGTGCTTGGACTGGAAGAGGTAACTACAACTATTTGAATTGTGAGCGATTATGTGAGTGATGATTGATGGTGGCAGACTATGAGAGAGGGTGTTGCCCTGTAATTTGGGTATTTGCTTGAGATGATTGATTTGGGGTCTTAGTGATGAGCGATAATGTTGTCCCTGATGGTGATCGTCCCTTTCACATTCATCCAGATTTACTTGCAGGTTCCTCTAATTTTTTTCTGGTTCTTCAGTGGCCAGAACAGTCACTTTAATTAACAAACAAAAACCTGTGCAAAACACTGCAATTCTGTTTTCTCTAATTGTTCTTCAACAGCAGTGCACTACACGTCTATCGTGCTCGGGTCATGATTGGTCTGTGATGGAGATACTCAGAGTCAGGAGGAGGATGGAAGATCTCAGAGCAGGAGCTGCAGGACTACCTCATCAACAGGTAAATGCAAGAAGTTATCGACTTCAAAGGTAAAACAAGAGTGTGAGGGATAGTGCTCAGTTATATGGAATGGAGAGAGGTAAGTTTATCTGTGAAATGCTGCTGTGTCTGCGGGTGTGTGTGTTGCACTGGTGGCACAAATGAGACTCTGAATCCTACTCTTGTTTTTTTGCTCTGCCTCTGAGTCTTCTTGATACACTCCTCATAAAGCTTAGCTACATTCTGAACTTTTCCTTGACTCTAAAATACAGTTTCTATTTTGCAATCTGCAGGCCTTCGAGTCTCTTGCAAGAATGAAATGTGAAAGCTGAGCTCAACATTCCTGCTTAACCTGTCCAGACATGCACCTAAGAGTGGTGGACATCCCTGAGGAGATTGCAGATCAACCACCTAATTTTGCAATACAGATTCATTTTTCATTTCACAAACATATTTGCAGAACTGGGTGGGTTGGTTCACTCCCAACATAGAATACAGAACATTTAGAGATCTGATAACTTGGGTCTCAGAGGCAGAAGGACTGTTTGCATCGCATTTAACCTAATTTTGAATTTGGTTAATTATTATTTCTATTATTTACTTATTTATTTATTTTCTTATGTAATTTTATTTGATCGTCAATTTTTATTGAAAATTATTTTTTCCCGTTAGCCACGGTTGATTCATCATCCATCTATCCATCATAGGCTAGCAGAAGCACAACAGCATTCCATTTTTAAGGAATATATTATATTGTTTCCTCCTGGTCAGCCTGGCGGCAAAGCACTATAGAGTATGACTGTGTTATACTCATTAATTTGTTTCCTTCCACCACAGATTGATGATGAATGATGTGCTGCTCATTGCCCAGATGATGTTTGTCCTTGTATAGTGTTTATATTTGTCAAACCTTTACTCAAATCCCCTTTCCCATCCATTCATAAAACCCCAACCCTCTTCTCCCAGGCTGTGTGACTTATTTAGGTGTGGCTTAATTTACACCATCAAAGGATCACACACTTGGTGGGGTGGATGTGATGAAAGCAACACCAACTCTCTGCAGGATCTTCTAAGCAATAACCCGCAGTGACCACATTTACCCACCCATGCAAAAAAAGGGATTTATATTTTAGGTATATAAGAAGAAAGATCATCAGTCATTACTCTTCAGCATCTTCATTCAGGGCTTGTTTTGCATAACTTTAAACGCTTAACCTAAGCTTGTCGACTCCGAACTTTAAGTACATTACGTTATGACTCCAGGATTTCATAAGTTACTAGTAGCTCCCCATTGCTCAAGTTACTACTATTGTGGTATTTTTTGTTATAATTTTATCACTTTCATGAATTCTTGATGTGTCATCATATAAAAGTCTGGTGACAATTCTTTCTAAAGTGTTGATATAATCCACTAAATCAGGTGCATATTTAAAAGGGGATATTGCCACACGAGCATCACTTTTAGTGACGTTCTCGTGGCGATATGCCCCTCCATATTTGCAAAGTAAAGTTAGGCTCCCTTTTGTGGATTAAAGCTGCCTTGTAAATAAGGCCCTTTTACACTCAGTACTTAGCATGAAAGGGGGTTTCAATGAGTGTTGCTGTGGGCGTTCCACTGCAAAACCTATTGTTTTTGATGCTGCCTCAGATTTACAAGGAGGCTTAAATATGAGGCCGCATCAAAATCTAAAGCCATGCAACATTAGGCGATATAATGGCAAAAACGAGGAGAAATACTTTTATTTCTCCTCATTTTTTTTAGTAATCTGTGTATTCTGCATTCTGCCGCACATGTAAAAAGAGAAAAATGCCATTAATGATTGTTTATGTGCAGGAAGGTGTTCCTTCCAGCACATACACAATTATTAAATAATGGTGATTTGCTACTTTTGTGTGTGCTGCATTCTGCAGCACACATAGAAGTAACAAATCACCCTTAGTGATTGTTTATGTGCAGGAAGAAACACTTTCCTGCACATAAATAATCATTCCCTGCAATGCAGGCATTCTTGCACTATTGTGCAAGGGTGTCTGTTTTGGGGCTAGGCAGATAACTATGATGCAAGTGCTAGGGAAAATATAGGGCTACGTTTTGAAAATGTCAGAGTGTGGTGCTCAGCGTCCTGACATTTTCTTTTAAAATGTGCCCCTCAGTGTTTTTATTTCCATTTAGTTGCCTGCAATGGATAATCCTTCTGATTAATCCTACAGTTAGAGCTCACCTGAGTGAATGCGGGACCTCGCTTGTGAAGTTATAATACCTTTCCTGTTATTGCTTCATCTATATTCAGGATAGACAACTATGGAGTGAAGCGAACTAGTTCAGTTAGTAAGTAAGTAGCTAACTGCTACTACAAGTAATCATTTATCTAGATTTTTGTTGACAATATAGGTCATGCAGTATTAATGACCATGGCCACTCTCTCGTGAACTCAACTGTTAGAGCATGAGCAGGAATAACAACAAACATACATGGTAAATATTATTTATAAAACTATCTTATTTGGTCCTGCAATCTTCACGGTAGATTGTAGAGTACCAGAAACGTTGTATTCTTACAGTACCACAAACTGTAGAGGTGAGAGGGGAAGATTACCAACAAAGCAAAAGATAAGTGAACTAGAAACTATGAAAAAGTCCGCTACCAAAAAAGACAACCATATAATACAAGAAAAAAGATGATACAGAGATAAAAGGAATGCAACAAAAATCGGATCCATTGTGGTTTGCACAAGCAGGTTCATATCCGGTCCTCCTCACCACGTTAGAAGGGAGACAGCAGGTAAGGGTGTCAGAGCAACTTTATTTCTCACCAGCAATACCAGTCTCCACACAGCAACTCCCTTCCTGGAACCCAGCACCAACATTCAAATACCCCAAGATTCTACCCTAAGCCCAGGCCAATCATAAAACCCAACATTAGGGAAATAATATGAATAAATTATAGGACTTACTAGGGTTAGCATAGCCCTCAGCAGCAGCACTGGTGGTCGCCGCCTCCTGCTGACCAGCTACTAACGGATCCTCTATAACGTCCCTCTTCTTGCCCTTGGGTGCTGATGTAGATGTAAGATAAAAAAAATGATTGTGATTCAGTTAATCTCCACAAAATTATTATGACAGGCAAATGCAGCCACATAATTGTACTTCTGTAAAACAGATCACCTATTGTGCGATTTGCTAGTCTATCAACTATTGTTGAGTTGCCCTTACTGATCCTAAAATCCCTTCTGCAAATTTCCTTAACAAAAACTACATATGGAACTAATGCATTGAGGTGAATAATCTTTGATTTTAATCTCATTTCTCAATTCTGTGATGAATCAACTGGCTCTCCCTGAAATTACTTGGAACTGTACGTGCTACATAAACAAAGTCAAAGAGAGAATGCTAACTCACGGCTAACATTGATTCACTATTGTGACAAGACGACAATCTGCAATGGTTTCTTAATTAATCAGCCAAAGCGAGTGCCACTGATGAGTATGATTAGGTAGAGCTCAGCACCTGCCCAGCAAAAAACTAAAAACAAGGTCATATAATAATAATATTCAAATGTGAACTAAACATAACTTACCTCTAAGTGTGAGCAGCATGCCATTCAAAATAAAATGTTAGCATTGTAGAACACAAACACAACAAATAATGAATGCTCAACAAGCCCCGAAATCTCGACTCGTAGCAGGTCGAGCAGGTCCTGCTCCAGGTAAAAGATATCCGCCCATCAGTATGTCAGCTGCTGGATGGTACAGCAAACCTGGCTGGTGAGCCACACACCAGCACACCCTCCCCCAGAAAAGCCAATGCTCGAGCAGCGGGTATCCACTGTCGGGCTTGCCACCTGCCGCCAGGATGGAGAGGAGACGGCGTTGCACAAAAAAACTAGTGCTGCCACTTCCTTCTCACCGGAGCTTCACACCTGGGTGGCTTTGCTGCATGCAAGGTAGACGACCTTCTGCCATGGCGCTGGGTGGGGTAAAGAAAGATGAGAAAAGAATGAAAAGGAAGGAAAGGAAGGAAAGGAAAGTAGAAATAAGAAAGTAAGGAGAAAAATAAATAAAATACAAAAAGTCATGAAAAACACAAAACTATATACAAAAAAATCGTTAAATATACAAACACAAAGAAACAGACTAATGTCATGAACAAAAATTAGGGGTTGATACGTTTGATAGGTGGATGATTAAAGAGATTAAAGAGGGCTTGAATATTAGGCCCAGCACCATAACAGAGAGTAGAAAAGCAAGATGGTCACACATATGCAAGCCATGTGGTGCCATTTGCATGTGATTTCCAATGCGAGGAGGCATATGAGAAGCACTTTGTGCCGTTCATGCGTGAATTGCAATGCAAGGATGCACTCTGTATTGCACATGACAATATGAACTGGTGCCAGCACACTGCACTCACTCACATGAAACTCCACGTAGCATGGCAGGGTTTTTTATCAACTTTGTGGAGTTCCACATAGCGCAGCTCTGCGAACTCCACCTGGGCCTATTTGGAACTGGATGAGTTAAATAAACAAAGCAGAGACAACGCTTACTCACTGCTCTCACTGATTCACTATGGTGACACTAGGAGAGTTTGCAATGGCTTCTTAATCAGCAAAAGCGAGTGCCAATGATGAATGCTATTAGGTAGCGCTGAGCACCTGCCTAGCAGAAACTAGAAACTAGATCGAATAATGATATTTTTCTTAACATAAACTAAACATAACTTACTTCTAAGTGTGAGATGCTATCTGGAAAAAAATGCTAACATTGTAGAAACACATCTAATTAATACTCACTGAGCCCCAGAATCTTGACTCCAATAAGGTCAAGCAGGTCCTTCTCCTGGTCAAGAATATCCACCCAGCAGTGTGTCAGCTTCTGGACGGTGCGACAAGCCTGGCTGGCATGCTGCACACACAGTGCACCCTGCCCCAGCACATACGATGCTGCTGCAGGGGGTATCCACTGCCAGACCTGCTGCCTCCTGCCAGCATGGAGAGGAGATGGTGCCACTGTTCTGCTTGGGTTTTCGGATCAGATAGAACCCGCTCATCAGAGCCCCTCTAACCCAGCCAGAACGTTACCCTCTCCCTAGGGCCTATTCACAACAAGTAGCCACCGATATATACCACCTAAGGACAGGGAATTCCTATTATATATATATATATATATATATCTAAACCTCTTATAATACAAGTGGCGGCCTCGCGATCCCAGACGGACCCAGGACTTCCTACCCAGACGGCAGCCTCAGCCTCGCGGTCCCAGACGGACCCAGGACTTCCTACCCAGACGGCAGCCTCAGTCTCGCGGTCCCAGACGGACCCAGGACTTCCTACCCAGACGGCAGCCTCAGCCTCGCGGTCCCAGACGGACCCAGGACTTCCTACCCAGACGGCAGCCTCAGCCTCGCGGTCCCAGACGGACCCAGGACTTCCTACCCAGACGGCAGCCTCAGCCTCGCGGTCCCAGACGGACCCAGGACTTCCTACCCAGACGGCAGCCTCAGCCTCGCGGTCCCAGACGGACCCAGGACTTCCTACCCAGGCGGCAGCCTCAGCCTCGCGGTCCCAGACGGACCCAGGACTTCCTACCCAGACGGCAGCCTCAGCACAAGTTCATCCTATGATTACCATAACATACAGCAGGGGAATCAGTTCTACTATGTACCAGATCACACAAGAACTGCCAGTTTGAGCACAACCTGTTCTCTGGTTCGAGGGGTTCCTCTCTCCCTTATTCAGTTACCACTTACCTGATCAGGGTTAACATCTGTTCATGTCAAGTCACAGCTGACTAGAAGAATAGGCTACCCTCTTATACAAGAACACGCAGCACATGTTGATTCACTACAAACTGGATACTTTATTATTTATTATATACGCAATCACACAACATTACTGTGTAACACATAACCTGCAAAGACAAGTGAAAGATTAGGTTGTACACTCTAATAAGAAAGGGGTCGACATCACCTTAGTCGTGTGTAGCCTGCACTCAATGGTCATCTAGGTTCCCTTCTCGTCTGTGCCTCGGCTCGCCTGGAGATCACACGTCCGTAGCTCCCTTCTCCGAGTCACTGGGACCTCTTCCTCATCGGCTACTCTCTCCTCTCTGACAATTCTGCTAGAAGAGTATCTGTCTCTCGGTTTTTCTCCGCCTTCAAGTTTGTCATCTGTCTTCCCTGGAATAAGTAGTAGCTTTACTGCTAACGGCTAGATGCCGCCTACGGACTGAAGTAAGTGCCTCGTAACTGCCTCAGACTTTTACTAATATAGAGGTGCATTTCCTCATGGAAAATTCCGGCCCGTAACCTGCCGCCCACCAAATTCTTGTACCTCCCCGTGCCAAGGACACTTTCCCAGCCGGCCGGCCTGATGTAGCGTTTTCGGCATGAAGAAAAATACAATCCTTCGATAAGGGCCGGTCTGAACCGGTTCTCTCCAAGCGAATAACACCTCATAACTAAAACATCCCCTTTAACCTAGAAGCATCTCAAGCTGCCGGAGCAGAAAGAAAGATGGAGTCTCTCCCGTTTGAGGCCTACCAGGCCTGAATTCAGCACGGCTCCATGAAATACCCTCACTACAGGGCAGGTTATCCCTAATACTAACGAATCTATCCCCTAGGATATGTGTGCAAGCCCTAATCTATGGGGAAGAACACAGGATCATGTTGAAGTGCCTAGTAAATAGACTTCATTCACTACTCTAACCCTTAGGCTTGAATGGTAAAGAGACTGAAGTCACCCTAATCACCCATCAACACAATAGGGCCGGGAAAATCGAGCAGTACATTTCACCCTTGACTTCAGTCTATTATACATTCATTAAACAGAACTAACATCTGTGGAAGAATAATATGAAACAAAGCTAACTGATCTATGTCTAGTACCAAATGTGCAAAATTGAAGTAGTGAAGGAATACACTGAATAAAGCAACAAATAGAAATCAAAACAGCGATGGTAATTAGAATACCTCCTAATATTCGACGTAACAGATACAAGTCAGGTAACCAATTAAAGAGCCAGTCAAACCAGCCCTGGTCAATGTGTTTTCTAACTTCCTCCGTCAAGTCATGTAGCCTGTCAATGTGAGCGCGAATAGATTGTGTATGATCAGACAAGTTAAAACAACAAAGACCCTCAAAATCGGAACAGTCGTGTCCATGTTTAAGCAAAAGATAATCAATGGCCGCTCGATTTTGCAAGATGGCTCTCCGTTCACCCTGGGCGTCTAACAGCATGTCAGACAGGACTGTAGAAGTATGATTAATGGATTTTACCATCCAGCAGGCCATTTTCTCAATAGATTTAGCATTATAAACCGCCAAAGCAGGAACACCAATAATTGAAATAGCCAGGCTAAGGTATTCAGACTTGGAATATAAATGCAAAGATGAGTCACAATCCTCCTGTAACATCACTGTATCTCGAATCACACGAGAATTGGCATTCGGATGTGACGAGAACATCAGTAAGCTGAGTCTCGTAATGGCACAGGGGCCACCAGAAATATTTGCGGGGACATATGGCCAGGAAGTATTACCACATGAGAAAAGCCATCCGGCAGGTAGCAACATCGTGCGATAATGACTAGGGGTAACTACCAAACTCTTGCAAGTCATATTGTTCTGGACCGAAGCACATGTTTTCGGTGTCCTTTGAAAGCACAAAGTTCGCTCATGAAGGGTGAGGGAAGTAGCACCTCTCAATTTCAGACGCAGACATTCAGAAATTGCACTAGGATTACACGTAAGGAAAAAACACATATCTCCTTGTGTGATATTATAGGTAACTATTTGGGACTGGATGGGGGGTATCTGGTCTGGTAGTTCAGTACATAAGGGGCAATACGCATGGGTGGCAAAATCGCCCAGAAGAACATTGGGGCGAGCCTTTGAAATGTTGAAAATATTAGTTAAAGTTTCCAGCGAAGCAGGGACAGCAACCAGACAGGTCGCTAAGATGTCGTGTACAGATCTCATCGGCGTCAAACAAAAGTGAGGGGCATCGGTCACCCTTTTCGCCAGTAGGGTCCAAAAGTTCGATGACGAATCCCACGCAGCGAGGGAACGCGACACTCGGGTGCCATATACCATTTCCATTTAATCACACTCGCCTCTTGAGCATGTTGACGGGATTCCTCCTCTCTCGTCGAACCAACCCGAAAATAGTCCGACGACGACACATCCTGCAGCAACAGTCCAAAGAATGATCTGAAAGAGAATCAAATACAGGCATTAATCATTCTCGTAAGTAACATTTGTCAGCCGGGACCGCTTCCCAGCTATCTTTCCCTGGTCTCATAACTAAAATGGTGTTATCATGACCGGTGGCAATGACCTCTGCCTGTTCAGGGGGAGTCTTAGGTGACTGCACCCAAACCCTGGCCCCAGGGTTATCTGTGGAGCCAAAACCTTTCTGGCCTCGTACAGTTAGCAAAGTTGGGGCAGTGCCTTTTACCATCCCACCACTGAAGACAGGCATTATGAGTAATTGAGCCACTCAGTCAGTTCGATGGATCAGCAAGTCAGCCTCACTGCTATTCAGCAGGAGCACCTTAATCTCTCCCTGATAATCACTGTCAATGACCCCTCCAAGTACCTGAATGCCTTTTACAGCCAGTCCCGATCTAGGGGCGATTAATCCAAAATTCCCGGGTGGTATATGAACACCAACACCGGTCGCGATGATGACCCGATCTTTACCTTTTATAACGGTGTCATCCATGGCATGCAAGTCTAAACCTGCCGACCCTGGGGTCGCTCTACATGGAGCCAAAGCTCCGGCAGTAATCTCCCAGTACATCACAGTCTCTCTGATTTCATTTGGCTGAGCATTAACATTCGGAGGGAACAAACGCATAAGTGGAGATTCAGCATTTAGAAAAGGACGATTATTCAAAATTAATAGCGCTTGGGACAAAAAGTCTCGCCAATTCTTATATTTGTCATCAGTTAATTTACGCAGCTGCCCCTTCAGCAGACCATTCAATCTCTCCACAAGACCCGAGGCCTGTGGATAGTATGGGACATGAAACACCCAGTCAATATTGTTTTCCACACAGAATTCCTGTACCAATCTTCCACGAAAATGGGATGCATTATCAGATTGAATTTGGAATGGCACACCATAATACATGATAATCAATTCCAATGTTTTAATGGTATTCAATTGGGTAGCTTGCTTACAGGGAAGGGCTACCAACAGGCCACTGTATGTATCAACAATAGTGCAAACATATTGACAATTCCTACTCATGGGATGTGGACCGATGTAATCAATTTGCCAAATTTGAGCGGGCAGTTTCCCGCGATGTAAATGACCTTTAACAATTTGGGGCACTTTGCGCTGTCTGATATGCTGACAAATGAGACAATGTAAAATAACATTCTTGATCAAATCTAGGGGAATATAAATTCCTCGATCAGCAGCCCACCTGCTAGTGGCTTTCTCTCCAAAATGTCCTGCCTTCTGGTGGGCCCATTTCGCCAATCCCGCAATATCAGAATCTTGCCTGTCCACCACTGCCTCAGCAATTTTAGATTTCTCATCTGCAATGTTATGAAAAAATTTGTCAAGAGAATCTATAGGGGTGTGAGCATCCACATGGAAGATTGTAACAGTACTCTGTGGGAGCATCTCCCAAATCTCCTGCCATAATTCTTTTCCCCACAACTGTTTTGAATGCAATTCCCAATTATGGGAATGCCAAGTCGGTAACCAAACTGCCAGTCCATTGGCAGTAGACCAAGAGTTGGTGAAAATATGACATGTGCCAGGTAATTCTTGTTTCAGGACTTGATAAACAGCATACAGTTCAGCAAATTGACTGCTCTTACCTTCACCAGTTGTGCTCAGCAGTTTTTGTGTGATCGGATTATAGGACACCGCTTTCCAGTGCCGTTTCGTCCCTATGAACCTTGCTGAACCATCCGTAAACCAGACATGGTTCCTGTCCTCCGCGGACAAATCATCAAAAGGTCTACCCCACTTGACAGGAGGCTCCTGTACTAAAGGTACGGAACATACACTCTCAGTCTCCGTCGATGGCGCTCGCGCCACCTGCTCATGTAAAGATGCAACTCCTTTTTGTCCCACACGTGCCCTGTCTTGTATATACCATTTCCATTTAATCACACTCGCCTCTTGAGCATGTCCAATTCGGTGAGTTTTCGGCGAACTCATAACCCACTGTATGATAGGAATTTCAGGTCGCAAAACTATATCATGACCCAAAGTCAGTTGCTCGGTATCCACCAGAGCCCAATAACATGCAAGTAACTGTTTCTCAAAAGGTGTATAACGCTCACCAGCATCAGGTAACTTTTTGGTCCAGAAACCCAACGGCACTCTACTCCTGCCTTGCTTCTGCCACAAACTCCAATTCGCATAAAGGCCCTGTACAGACACATTCAAATCTACCTCACCATCACGTACGGGCCATAAATCCAAAGCATGTTGAATTGCCTCTTTTGCTAGGTTGAACGCATCTTGCTGTGGTTTATCCCAATCAAATGCATTCTTTTTACGAGTGACACGGTACAAGGGGGCCAATATTTGACTCAAATGAGGAATATGCTGACGCCAAAAGCCAAATAAACCAATGAAGCTTTGGGCTTCTTTCCTATTCCTTGGAACTGCAAAATCAAGAATTTTCTGTTTAACCTGAGGGATCACTTCACGGTGCCCTTCATGCCAATTAATACCCAAAAATTTTACAGCCTGGGACGGGCCTTGTAGTTTATCCGGATTTATTTCCCAACCTTTCTCACGCAGGCACCCACTGACTCTGTCCAATTGGGTCTGAACTTCCTCTTGTGTTTCGCCTTGGATCAAAACATCATCAATATAATGACACATCTGAACTTGCGGATGAACCGGTACCTCAGCCAAATGCTCTGCCACCAGCCGGTGACATATCGTAGGGCTATGCACATAGCCCTGAGGAAGACTTCTAAACGTCATCTGACGCCCATTTCACGTAAAACTGAACTGTTCCTGACACTCAGGGGCAATCGGAATCGAAAAGAAAGCATTAGCAATATCAATGGACGCATACCATGTACCTGGATGTTTTTGGATTCTTTCAAGTAGAGTAATGACATCCGGTACTGCAACGGTCAAAGAGGGTGTGTGTTTGTTCAATTCTCGATAATCAACAGTCATACGCCAAGAATTATCACTCTTACGTACAGGCCAAACAGGATTATTCCAAGCAGAAGTAACTGGGGCTATAACACCTGCATCCACCAACTCCTGAATAGTGGTACTAATCTCCTCATGACCACCTGGAATACGATACTGCTTCTGACAAACCACTTTTGTAGCCTGAGGAACTTTTATGGGGGGCATTCGTAAACGACCAACCCGTATAGGCCTGGACGATATATAATGCGTAGTTCCAAATTGGTAACATCCATCATCTAAATGCAAAGTGATTCCTTTCAAAATATCAATTCCAATTATGAATTCCAAGAGTGGCACCACTAGTACAGAGTATTCTTTTCTAGGGATTCTACCTATTCTCATTTCAAGTAAGGTTTGAACTGCGGGAGTTTCCTTTCCACCTAATCCGGTAATTGTAAAAGGCTGACCTTTAAACTTCTTTGATTTTCCATGAATAAGAGTGGCCTCCGCTCCTGTATCTACCAATGCTCGGGCCCTTTGGATATTACGATGTCTCCAATAAATTTCAATATCTACATAGGGTCTATTATCTCTGTGAGCCCATCTGTGTACTGGAGCTTGACCTATTTCCTAGTCATGTTTACTGCATTCTGTGTACCAGGATAAATCAGGATAAAGACTCTCACGTTTCTTAGGTATCGGTACCTCCTGTTCATATCCATTCCCAGTACGAAATGGATTTGTGTCTTCTGCAGTACACTGCTGGTTTCGATCGGCCAAATTATGACGATCCTCTCTCCTCCTCAACTCAGGGGATTGATCCCTATCATCTCTACGTCTGCTGTAAATATAATCATTTTTTCCCCTCTCTCTTTCCTCTTCTCTCTCTCTGTCTCTCTCTCGACGGGGGGACATATCACGTACATAACGTCGGTCATCACGACGAACAGAGCGCCCACGGCGGTCGTCATCACCGCTACCGTCAGAACCACCACGATCACACTCAGTCATCCGAACACGCCGGGCACCCTCCTTCCGATCCAAGCCACGTTTGCGAAACAACTCCCACAAACGAGCAGTAGTCTCACCGTCAATGTCCTCCCTCCGCACACCATCGGCCAGAAGACCAGAAAAGATATCACGTCTAGTAAGTTTATTGTCACCAGGAGTACGAGTGTCAGGCCGGGACTGACGTTCAGGTTTAAACCACTCACCTAACTCACCGAGTTGGCGTACCGATTCCAGTACCGTAGATAACAC
This sequence comes from Triturus cristatus, assembly GCF_964204655.1. Taxonomy (NCBI): domain Eukaryota; kingdom Metazoa; phylum Chordata; class Amphibia; order Caudata; family Salamandridae; genus Triturus; species Triturus cristatus. Next base: position 168,591,754 of record NC_140582.1, read on the forward strand.
GTTACCAGTTTGATTAATCAATAAAGTCATCATGACCTGCTTATAAGCAACAGGGGAAGAACGAATAATACGATTCCGCACAGAAGATGTCAACGAACCATCAAGCAACCTGTCAGCAGTACCCAGAAAAATTGCCGTTTTCATCACCTCCTCTTTGAGACGTTGTGCAGCGTCGCGCAAAGTATACCATGGTTTGTCATTCACAGGCCAATCAGACTCAGTAGGGTACTTTATATTACAACCCTCAGTCGCCAATTGAAGTAAAGAAATTTGACCACCACCATTATAGTTACGAAAATGATCCTGTACAGTAGAATCCGAACTCAAGGAACAAAACTTCAAACAATCGCCATTATCTAACATAATGCCAGCAGCGCCCAGTTCATAAAGGCGCACCATCCATGTGAGTAAGGTCTCACCAGCTCGCTGCCGAAATCGTTGCAAAATATCACTAATTTCCTGTTGAGTAAAGTCCTCTAAAGAGTCTAAAGAAACACCCTGCGGAGCAGCGGGAGACTGCTGCAATTTCCGACGAAAAACTGGATGCACCGAGACCGCGGGATGAGCATCACAAGGAGCTCGACCAGTACACGTAGAGGAACAACCAGTGGAAGAAGCATCAACCCCACTCGAAGGACGAGCGCAATCACGGGGTGCACCATCAGGGGTGCGAGAAGCAGGCTCACAATCATGGCGGGAGCGAGAGGACTCGCGCTTGACAGATTCCTCACCCGAGGAACAAGAATCACTCGAATTCCAGATATTACCATCCCATTCATCAGGATTCCAATCCAGTCCGGCTTTCGCCACGACCAGACGCACCTTTCGCGTCAAAACCCGACCGCGCCGATTCTTGTATTTATAACGGGCAATTCGCACAGCCGCCCTCTCAGCAATAGTCTGGTAAGTCTCAAGTTTGTCAGCAAGCAACTTATTTTGACACCGCAACAAAGTATGAGAATTCTGAATCTCAACAAAGTGCGCTTCCACATCCTTAAGAGATATCTGTAGCTTCAACAACCTCTCATGCAGAATCCTGTACGCAGACAGAACAATCCAACCTCTGCGCCCCAAAATGGGAATCTCCTCACCCTTCGAGATGGGTGCCTTCTGTAAACAAGTAATCACATTAGCCGGCTCCGCCAGCTCCAAAGAAGAATTCCAATTCTCACTCAAACCAGTAGAATCAGCCCACTCACGGGCTAAGGCTTCATAAGGCGTTGAATCCCATCCGGGAATATCAACGGGCAACTTAAAAGTAGATTTTGACTTTCTAGAAAACATCGTGAAAAAGAAAGAAGAAAAGAAAGAAAAAGAAAAGAAAGAAGAAGAAAAACTATACACACAATTATACCACAAATAATATACAAACAAAACCACGCACACGCCGAAAGCAAACACGAGACAACACGACGCACACAGGTTTCGAAAACGGTTCGTGACGCCAAATGTTCTGCTTGGGTTTTCGGATCAGATAGAACCCGCTCATCAGAGCCCCTCTAACCCAGCCAGAACGTTACCCTCTCCCTAGGGCCTATTCACAACAAGTAACCACCGATATATACCACCTAAGGACAGGGAATTCCTATTATATATATATATATATATATATCTAAACCTCTTATAATACAAGTGGCGGCCTCGCGATCCCAGACGGACCCAGGACTTCCTACCCAGACGGCAGCCTCAGCCTCGCGGTCCCAGACGGACCCAGGACTTCCTACCCAGACGGCAGCCTCAGCCTCGCGGTCCCAGACGGACCCAGGACTTCCTACCCAGACGGCAGCCTCAGTCTCGCGGTCCCAGACGGACCCAGGACTTCCTACCCAGACGGCAGCCTCAGCCTCGCGGTCCCAGACGGACCCAGGACTTCCTACCCAGACGGCAGCCTCAGCCTCGCGGTCCCAGACGGACCCAGGACTTCCTACCCAGACGGCAGCCTCAGCCTCGCGGTCCCAGACGGACCCAGGACTTCCTACCCAGGCGGCAGCCTCAGCCTCGCGGTCCCAGACGGACCCAGGACTTCCTACCCAGACGGCAGCCTCAGCACAAGTTCATCCTATGATTACCATAACATACAGCAGGGGAATCAGTTCTACTATTTACCAGATCACACAAGAACTGCCAGTTTGAGCACAACCTGTTCTCTGGTTCGAGGGGTTCCTCTCTCCCTTATTCAGTTACCACTTACCTGATCAGGGTTAACATCTGTTCATGTCAAGTCACAGCTGACTAGAAGAATAGGCTACCCTCTTATACAAGAACACGCAGCACATGTTGATTCACTACAAACTGGATACTTTATTATTTATTATATACGCAATCACACAACATTACTGTGTAACACATAACCTGCAAAGACAAGTGAAAGATTAGGTTGTACACTCTAATAAGAAAGGGGTCGACATCACCTTAGTCGTGTGTAGCCTGCACTCAACGGTCATCTAGGTTCCCTTCTCGTCTGTGCCTCGGCTCGCCTGGAGATCATACCTCCGTAGCTCCCTTCTCCGAGTCACTGGGACCTCTTCCTCATCGGCTACTCTCTCCTCTCTGACAATTCTGCTAGAAGAGTATCTGTCTCTCGGTTTTTCTCCGCCTTCAAGTTTGTCATCTGTCTTCCCTGGAATAAGTAGTAGCTTTACTGCTAACGGCTAGATGCCGCCTACGGACTGAAGTAAGTGCCTCGTAACTGCCTCAGACTTTTACTAATATAGAGGTGCATTTCCTCATGGAAAATTCCGGCCCGTAACCTGCCGCCCACCAAATTCTTGTACCTCCCCGTGCCAAGGACACTTTCCCAGCCGGCCGGCCTGATGTAGCGTCTTCGGCATGAAGAAAAATACAATCCTTCGATAAGGGCCGGTCTGAACCGGTTCGCTCCAAGCAAATAACACCTCATAACTAAAACATCCCCTTTAACCTAGAAGCATCTCAAGCTGCCGGAGCAGAAAGAAAGATGGAGTCTCTCCCGTTTGAGGCCTACCAGTCCTGAATTCAGCACGGCTCCATGAAATACCCTCACTACAGGGCAGGTTATCCCTAATACTAACGAATCTATCCCCTAGGATATGTGTGCAAGCCCTAATCTATGGGGAAGAACACAGGATCATGTCGAAGTGCCTAGTAAATAGACTTCATTCACTACTCTAACCCTTAGGCTTGAATGGTAAAGAGACTGAAGTCACCCTAGTCACCCATCAACACAATAGGGCCGGGAAAATCGAGCAGTACAGCCACACAGAGAAACTAGTGCTGCCACGTCCTCCTCTCTGAAGTTCGTCCGGGTCACCTAGGTTGCGGCATGGCCTGCAAAGTGGGTGACCCTCTGCCATGGCACTCGGTGAGGTAAGGAAAGATTAGAAAAGAAAGAAACAGGAAAATTAAGGAAAGGAAAGAAGAAATAAGGAAGTAAGGGGAAAAATAAAGAAAATACATAAAGTTATAAAAAAACAAATTACAACAAAAACATACAATAGACTAACACAAAGACACACAGTAATATAATAAATAAAAATGAGTGTAGATAAATCTGATGGGGGAGGATTAAAGAGATTAAAGAGGGATTGAAAATTAAGCCCAACACCATAACAAAGTAGAATAACAAGATGACCGCACACATGCAAACCGCATGGTGCTGTTCATGAGTGATTTGGAACGCGATGTCACACATGAGACCTCATTGTGCCATTCGTGTGCGATTTAGAAATCGAGGACGCACTTCGCATTGCTCATCGCAATACAAATGGGCGCGCCGGCAAACTTCACCCTCTTGTAGCATGGCTGAGTTTTTTATTCATTCTGCAGAGTTGTGAGTAGGGCAACTCTGCGAACTCCGCCCGGGCCTATTTCATTCACGAATCCCAAGTTGTCCAATACAGCTACCTAAACAGCTTCACTCCCCTATTAATATATATGTATTATTAATATGTTAAAGAGAGTACTGCAAATGAACAGATCTATTGGAAATGGGGTAAATATTACTCAAATATCTATCATGGGTATGTAACTATCATAAATTACGCTGCTGAGAAAGTGAAAGATCACTATCTTCCAGTTAATAGCTGAAGTACAAATGTGTAATATAGTGCCAGATTTGAAAGAAAAAAACTCGAGTTCCTCATCAACAACAGGAACAATCTTAAAAGACTATTGGAATGATTTACAAAACCCTTGTGCTGTCTCAAATCATGCAGTTTGGAAAAACACAGGCCCTGATTCACAAAGGTAAATTTTGACCAAAAGTCTAACTTTACCACTCTTGAGTATTCACAAAGGTAAATTACTACTGGACAATTTACTACTTGTAACCTTTGTTAATACTGAAATGTAGTAAAGTTAGATTATTGGTCTAAGTTAGACTTCCAGTCTACCTTTACCTTTGTGAATACGGAAAAGTTAAGTTAGACTTTTGGTTTTACTTTACCTTTGTGAATACCGAAAAGTAGTAAAGGTATACTTTTAGTCTAAGTTAGACTGTTGGTCTAACTCTACCTATTGTGAATAAGGCCCACAGAGTTTAAGCCAGCAAAAGGACTTTTCTTACTATACAAATGTAAAATTTCCCTTGTATGGTTTGTAAAATAATTTTTGACTCATAAAACTCCTTTTACCAACATGGGCTGACTCTTTTAAAAAAGTGTTTCCCATTTTTTAAATCAAAAGCAAATGAAGGAAGAGACAGAGGTCTGCTGTCACTTACAGGCCTTCATCCCTGCAATGGGAGCAATTCAACTCCTAAATAATATTAATCAGGTAGGTAGTTTTGCAATACCCTGTGAATAGACAGTTTGCAATGTGACCTATTATTACATAAGTGACATTGGAAAGTGCATTTGCAATCCAGTCTGTGTGTAAATTGCACATTCGTAGTTCGTAAACGGAATAACACTTAAGGCCATTAAGCCCATGTTTATCTAGGTTTTGAGTCACCCTTCAGTCACACAAGAGGGCAGAAGGTGACGCAATACCTAAGTGAGATATATCAAGCCGTGCAAGGCCACCTTGCATGTCCCTACATGGCTTGATAAATCCAGCATAACGGAAGGCAGTGAAAATCACTGCCTTGTGTTACAGGTGGAGTGTGGATGTCACCTTGTATCCACCAATGGATTTTGGTGCATTCCCTGATTTACCATCAGTGGTAGACCTGGGAATGCATCAGAATGCTACACCTCCCCAGATGAGGTAGAATGAGGAGAAATATCTTTATTTCTCTTCATTTTTCTCTTTCTATGTGTGCTGCATTCTGCTGCATTCTGCTGCAGCAAGTCCTTTTCAGCAGTCCTTGGCCAAAGGGGTTTCCGGCCCTAGGACCTCACATCGTACTGCAGTAGATTTCCGAATTCCATAAACGTATTAAGTATGAACGTAGATATCTTTACAACAACTTTGTCCAGCAACTCCCTGATGACTACGCTCCTTCCTCGGACACCGCCTGCAGCCTTGCCATGCTGAACTCTACCTTCTCAAAACTTTAACACTAGAACTTCTTCTGAGTTCAAAGATATGGGCTGACCAGGCCCAATCAACATCTTGTATCCGACACATGCTCTACCGTGGTCGGCCATATTTTTTTTATTTGACCTGGTCTCGCACGACTAGATGTCCACGGTTTACACTTCGATCTTTTAGGTGCTAGTTTTTACTAAAAAGTTTTAAAAGTCCATACATTTGGTACTACAAATTGGATTTTAGGTCATTTTGGTATCAAATCATTTATTAAAATGTACTGTATTTTTCTAGATTAGTGTGGGATTTTTCATGTTATGTTTACACATTATTACTGCTTGGGTGCTGCATAAATACTTTACAGATTGCGTCTAAATTGCGTGTGACTGCTTTGTGTGTCAATGTACCCAGGGCTAAGCACAGGTAAATGTAGTGACTTTTTGTGGTTAACCCTGTCAGGACTTGTGACTGTTGCTTGACCAGGCGTAACGCCCCAGTCAGGCAGCAATGACATTTATCACAGAAAGCCAATAAGAAAAATCTTGGGTAATGCACCACTTCCAGAAGGCATTTTCCAACAACCCTTAGAAATCTGGGGCATCTCTGTCTATCCTTTAAGAAAGAACTAGGCTCTTCTAATTTCACAACGAACATCAAAGAAAGTGCCAACACTCAAGCATAGCAAAATGGTACACAGGCGACACTGGGTCACGTTACCAAACTAACATCTAAGGGGTCTATTTACTATGAATCCACGTTTGGGTCATTTACTTTCCACGTTTTACACCGGCAAATCCCTTGAAAGCAGCGCATAGCACTGCTTCGCATTACTTAGTGCCAAGGGGCTTACCATGGGTGGTCCATGGGCATTCCCATGCAACCACCCAAGATTTCGGATGCTAAGTCCTATTTACTTATAAAAATAGAGAAGGTCTAGCGTCCGAAAATAGCATCCATTATGGATAGATGCTTTGAAGGAGAAATGCTTTTATTTCGCCTTTCATTTCTGACTTTTCATGTGTGCTTCACTGTACAGCAAATGAAGACACCCTTGCACTATGGTGCAAATGTGTGTGTGTGACGCACGGCCGCACATTTCTGCACCGGAGTTAGGGAGGGGTGGAGATAGTGCCATGTTTATTTTAAAAATTTGTGGCTGCATGACAAACTACTAAATTTGGCCCTAAATGTATAAATAAAGAGTTTAAAAAGCAAAATGCTAAAAACTATACACACAGTGAGTACAACTGACAGATAATATTACACATGCTGACATTTGCTGGCAATTGGAATTCTGCCAAATTCAAGTTGCTCATTAGATAAGAATACACAACTAATTGTCTTCAAATTTTTGATTCCCTCATATTAAAAGCACCTGCTCTTGATGTTCCTAGAAGCTGGGATTACTGCATCCCTAATTTACTGGAATTTTCCCCCTGAGACAGTTCCCATCTCAACCAAGACTTCATCGCATTCAAAATCAGGCTTACTGAGATGTGTTTACTTGTCAATTATCGATGTCCTCATAGAGTTCTGTTCATCAAACATTATTCATGCTGTTTTGACATAAATGCAATTTTTCTTCGCTGAGAAAATGGAATGCTATGGGGCTCCTGGAAAATGAGATAAACCAGGCCTCGATATTACTTAAGGTTGTTCAAATTCACTAAAAGATATTGACGTTTGTCCAAACTACTAGAACATTTTCAAATATAAGTGCGAACAAAAGAAACACATTTAGGTTTGCTTCTCTTTTTGCGTTATAATGGTTAATTGCATGTTTGTTTTCCTTCAGAACAATAGTGTTAAACGATATTATGTTTGCCAAAAATGTTTTAGTACTTCCTATACCTTCAGGGAAGGGACAGTTGGAAGAAGTACACTAGAGGTAAGGAGATCTCAGCAAAGTAGGAGGTAGGGGGCAGGTGAGGAGCATTTAATGAAGAGAAGGTGGAGTCTAATAAGTGCAAGGAAATGAAAGAGGTAAGTTTGAAGACAGGGAAGTAGAAAGGAAGGAAGCAAGGGAAGGGAATGATGTAAGAAGGAATGAGGAGAAGCGAGAGGAAGAGAGGGGATGAAGGAAATGATGGGATTCTCAGGGCATTGGGCCAGATGTATGACCTATTTTTGCATGTGCAAATGGGTTTTAGACCCGTTTGCACATGCAAAAATCATGAGGCCCAGGTACAAACCCTATTTTGCGACTCGCAAAATAGTGTTTTGCGACTCGCTGTTAGGAAGGGGCGTTCCCTTCCTAATTGTGACCCCACAAGCCATGTAAGAATGTTTTGCGACCACAATTGCGGTCGCAAAACACCCGCAGTTTACCAAAAGGACTCGCAAACAGGAACCCTTCTCCTTTGTAAATGCCGTGGAAAATATTTTTTAGGGGCAGATAGTGGTCCCAGGGACCACTACTTGCCCTTAAAAAAAGAAGCGAAAACGTTTCATTTTTCTATTTTTAATGCATTCCATTTTCCTTTAAGGAAAAAGGGCTGCATTAAAAAAATGCTTTATTTAAAAGCAGTCCCAGACGTGGAGGTCTGCCGAGTCCAGCAGGCCACCATCCCTGGGAGGGCCAGCCATTCCCAATGGGGTTGCAAATTGCGAGTGCCTCATGAATATTCATGAGGCATGAAATTTTCGACCCCATTGGGAATCGCAAATAGTGTCTCAGACACTGTTGTACATGGCATTTTGTGACTCGCAAATTGAGAATCGCATTCGGGCGCTATTTACCTGTAGCAAATTGTCATGGTCGTACATCTGCCCCTTAGTCATTAATATTTAGAATAGCAGATTCCGTGCTGCATCACTTCTGAAGCCTGACTGATAATTACACAGGGGTTGGTATAATTGATTTGTTGGCGGGTTTGTGTCGACATTCAGCTTTCCAGCACTTGTCAAAAAAAAGGTAGGTTAGAAACTGGGTGAAATTAGTTAAGATCATCTGTATCTCCTATTTTCTTCAGGAAGGGATTTGGCCGATTTTGAGGCAGTCAGGTATTTTTCCAGGCAAGCAAGAATTACTTTAAAATAGGAGTTGCAATGGGTTCCGAAAAATAGGAGGATGGTGTGTTTTTTTAGATGGTTTTCTTGATCTCTGTAAGTGGGAACTGTCTTAATATCGCCCACGAACCCACTGATGTTTTTGTCTGAATGAATCTAGTCTACTCTTCTGACACTGATGTTGCAGTGAAGAAGTTTGTGAATTCCTTCCATCTTTGCTTCAAATCTAGGACATACGGGAAGGTGTGCTTTTTCACCAACTCAAATAGTTCTCTTGGAGTACTTTTTGGCTTTGTAGATGTCCTTTCTGAATGCAATTGATTTAGCCCTTAAGATACTTTTTTGTAGTTTTTTGTAGTTTGCTTTTTATTCTCAGCTCTAGGAGATTCCTTTAAATTGGGTTTTTTCTCCATAAACACTCAGGCACTCTCAAGATTTATCTTTCAACACCGAGGACCAGATTTACTAGTTTGTCCATCAGCGCAGTGCAGCAGGTACAGATGATGTGCTGCATGCAAAGGAGGGAGCTGGAGAGCATCATATTTACAGAAATGTTGCACTCTCCTCCCCTCTCCCTAAATGTGTGGCGCTACGGACGCACCTTGGCACCATACTGCAAGGGTGTCTCTGTGAGTCTAACATGAGTTTTGTACTGGAAGAATACCCTTCCAGTACAAAATACTATGGTTAAACTAATTATACCTGTTCCCACTTTGCATGTGTGATGTAATTAAGTAGGTAAGTAAAATCTTATATAGGGTGCGATTGCCCAAGGGCTTCTGGGCTCTGGCATTCAAAGGAAGAAGACTTACCAACAGATGCCATTATTAGAAATAATTTGATAATAGCAAGGTTTTTAACAATTTCCTGGACCGCAAAAGATTTCATTGAGATCTCATATTTAGAGACAAGGAGTTCCAGAGTTTACCAGCATAGAAACTGAAAATTCTGCCGCCCCTCCTCTCTTTAATTATCCTTGGGATGGGCACTATTTTAGCTGAACCAGATATAAGCGTACGGCCAGGGACATGCCAGAAAAATGTTTTTTTTAAATCCTCCGGTCCTGTCAGATGAAGGGCTTTGTACACAATGCATAGTGCTTTAAAATTAATCCTTTCACTGACTAGTAACCAGTGTAGACTCAGCACAGACTGAAAAACTTCCAAACTGGGAAACCATATATGGGGAATTACAGTAGTCGATCTTTGCGATGACATGTTTCACAATGGCTGTCTTCTGCAAATCCAAGGGCAGTATTTTCTTTAGTATTCTGAGCAAAAAGAAACAGGAGGCGGTGAATTCATTAATTTGATCAGAAAAACATAGCTCATTATCAAATACAGCTCCTAAATTCCAAACTGTTTAACTGGAGAGGGCAGTGGCCCAAAATTGGCAAGCCACCAAGAGGTATTCCAGAAGGCAGTGTCATTTCTAAAGAGTAGTACCTCAGTTTTGTCTGAGTTCAGTTTCAATTTTTCTAGCCACCTGCTCGACCTTAGTTGATATCGACACCACAATTTGTGTGTTGTCCGCGTAGTAGATTACTGGAGAACATAGTTGCCGATTAGGTTGGCCAGAGGGGTGACATGAATGTTAAAAAGTGTAGGGTTAAGGGAAGACCCTTGGGGCACCCCACACAGGAGGGAAACGGGGTCAGAGACCAAGGGCCTCATTACGATCCGCCACCGTAACGGAAAATGGGGCCGACCGCCAGAGGTGCGGCGGTCCCATATGGCCAATTAGGATGCATTCTTGCCTTTAACATTGGGGCGGGCGGTGCTGTAAACAGCACCAGCCGCAATGTTAAAGAGGCATGTATGCACAAAGTGACAGGTACTGCACGGTGCATGCCACCTTGTGTATGGCAATGTAGAGGGGTACCATAGGTACCCCCTAAGTGCAGCCCCCCACCCCCGACCCCCCAGGGGCCTGTAACGGGCCCCCAATGCAATTTCCGCCGGCATTTAAGGCCTTGAAAAATGCACATCATAATATGGATGGCAGTGCCTGCTCAGCACCTCCACGATATTCTGCCCCAGATCCGCACGGCAGGCAATCGTAACGATTGCTTACCTGCGGAAAAGTGGCAGACGGTCTTTCTGTCCGCCGCGGTACCCCCACCATACTAATATGGCGGGGGGTAAATCAGGTACAGATGGCGGGCGGATCACCACCGTCGGGCCGGCGGTGGTGATCCGCCCGCCATCATAATAGGCCCCAAAGTCTCTAGCAGCAACCGCTTGCTCTCTTTCTTTCTGGAAAGAACTAAGAAGTGCAAGCACTGCATCCTTAAACCTGATAGTCTTGAGTCAGTTAATAAGAAGTGAGTGGTTGATCATATCGAAAGCAGTGGATAGCTCAAGAAGAATCAATGCTGCTTTACCTCCCTTGTCAACCAGTATTTTTATTTCCTCAGTGGCTGCCACTAAGACCAACTTCTGCAATGGTTAGATCTTAAGCTATATTGTGATGAATCCAAAAGATGGTTCAAGTCCAAAAAGGACAGAATTTCCTCTACTTTTACAAAATTTTGGCCAGCAAAGGGAGATATGAAATGGGCCAGTAACTCTTCACAACCTGGGGGCCAAGAGAAGGCTTCTTTATGAGTCGGAGTACCGAGGCTTTTTTATATGATTCTTGAAAATGTATATATATATATGTGTGTGTGTGCATGTGTGTGTGTGGGTGTATGTATATATATATATATATATATATATATATATATATATATATATATATATATATATATTATCTACTGGCGGTCGCCAGTAGATAGTTATAGTTAGGAGTAGGACCTATTTTCCATAGGAAATCTGCAACATTCTATTCCCAATAAGTCTGGCGCCGGTTGATGAATGTTTGCGAAATTTTCCAAACATTTGGCCAGCTCCGCTCCGCTCCTACCCTGAAAGTTTCGTAGTGATTCGTCAAGCGGGGGCCGAGAAAAAAGGGGGGTCCCAAAACACGTTTTCCCCATGCAATTTCCCATAGGATCTGTTGTCGAAGCTACAGCCCAAACCGCTGAACGGAATTACACCAAATTTGGCAAAGAGGTAGTCCTCAGTTCAGACTCATGCCTTTTGCATAAATGGTGTGAATCCGTTCAGTAGTTCCTGAGAAAATTAGAGTTAAAAGTACATATATCTATGGCCGGGGAGGATCTGCGCACCCTACCCGCACCGTAAGCGCACCCTCCCTGAACCGACCGCGCACCCTCCTGATCGCCCGCTGAATGCTAATTGGTTGTCGAGTGTCTGTCTACATTCGAAACCAGGAACTGTTGGTGGCCATTTTCTGCCTCGAGGCTGAAGAAGCAAGGGGAATAAATGTGTAAAACATATAAAGGGGGCAGAGTGGAAATACTCTGACCCTCTAGAGGTGCTTAGGGGGTCCCAGAAGGACCCCCTGGGGCTCCCTTTTTTTAAAGAAAAATGGCGAAATGCATGCAGGGTGCGCGCATCCTATCACGTTTGGTGCATGGATCCTCTCGCGTTGGGTGCGCGGATCCAAAAACATGGAAAAAAATATATAAAATAAAGTTTTGAACATAATATTTTGAAAAATATCAAAAAATATGTTTGAAAAACCCATTAAATTCAAATAATATTTTTTAATTTTTAAAAGAATTAATTGAAAAAATAGGTTTAAAAAATGGTGCTAAAAAGTATTTTTAAAAAAAACATAATTAATGAAATTGACACACTGAATTGGAAAAATATAGAAATCCAATCAAAATCATTAAACATGATATCTTTAGAGATAAGTTATAGATAGGAATTAGCATTTAAAAAACCTTTGAAATTCACTGAAAAAAACAAAGGTTTCATGCACATTATAGTTAGGAATTGGCATTTAAAAAACCTTTGAAATTCAATGAAAAAAACATAGGTTTCAGGGGCGTTATAGTTAGCTGGACATTTCCCTCATACAAAACCCTAGAAATTCCCCTGTTATAGTTAGTTCAGCTAACTATAACTCGCGCCCCCGCAATGCACTGCTGATGACGTCACATATTACATCACTCATGACATGGTCAGTGACATCACTCATGACATCACTGATGACATCTCAAATGACATCACTGATGACATCACTGATGACGTCATCCATGTGATAAATTAGTGCATCTTCTCACACCCTAATATAACCTTTGATACACCAACTCAAAATTTCAGACGGCCATTTTGAAAACCATACATACTCCAATACCAATAACTACATACCCACTCATTAACTCCTAGGTCTACATACACCTCCACTCACTCACCTGTACAATCACTCATACTTACAGTCACTCCGTACAAGACTATCATATGCATTTATACACCTATATAGACACTCACACACCGCCAATCATCCATTGAGGTACTGACACACCTAGTCAGTCGTGCAAATAATTAAACACAGTCCAATATACTCACCTATACAGTTAAACACACTCAAGTTCACTTACCCATAAAAATAGTACCACATTCTTACGCTCTTATACACTCATTGATACAAGCACACACTCATCCATACAGCCACTCTCACAATCACACACTCTCACATATACCCACTTATATACTCTTACACACATATATACTGCCTTTCACATATGTTGTTAGTCACACATGTACCACTGAGATATACATTCAATCCCTAACACACCCATACATACACTCACCTAACCATACAGTCCATCACAGATGCACTCTTAAAAAGATGCACCCATAGAATCACCCACTCACACATCTATGCATAGAGTCACACACACCCTACCCACACAAACACTCAGGCACCCATACAGATACTCAGACAACCAATCAATAACCCATATAGACACTCATATAGCTATTAACAAAACCATGCAGCCACTTATACACCAACACACAGACACATACAGACATTCACACAGTTTAGTCACTAGTCTGCAGTAAGATACATTTAATGACTCACTTATAGAGTCAGTTACGCACCTAGAAAATCATCCATTCACACACTTGTACACCCACTCATTCTTCAACAGACCTTTCCCTATATATATTAAACATATTAAAACTGTACAGAAACACATACTCACTGGATGATGTCATCAGTGATGTCACTGACCATTTCATGAGTGATGTAATATGTGATGTCATCAGCAGCGCATTGCGGGGGCGCGAGTTATAGTTAGCTGAACTAACTATAACAGGGGAATTTCTAGGGTTTTGTACAAAGGAAATGTCCAGCTAACTATAAGGTCCCTGAAACCTATGGTTTTTTCAGTGAATTTCTAAGGTTTTTTAAATGCCAATTCCTAACTATAACGCCCCTGAAACCTTTGGTTTTTTCAGTGAATTTCAAAGGTTTTTTAAATGCCAATTCCTATCTATAACGTGCATGAAACCTATGGTTTTTACAGTGTATATATATATATGTATATATGAATAACTTACTTGGACGGACTTGCTCAGAAGCAGAAACATGCCAGTTCCCAATGCCCCTCCAGGAATTCCCACCACTCAATACTGTGCTTGAGCTAGTCTTGAGTTCCTAGGGGGGAAAAGGGGATGGGGAGATAAGAAGAGACAGCTTCATAGTCTTGGTTCTTCTCCAGAAAGGTTACCTCCAGTTCTCTTCTACCTTTTCTCACTCTCAGTACCCTTCTGTGATATTTAAATTACTTTCAAAGAAGAAACAAACAATGTAATCTACTTTAGTGATTACATTATAGTATTATTATTATTATCTATTATTAGTATTAGCATACCCAAAACTACAAAGGCTATTGCTCCTCTTCTATATTTTGATGTATGTACATCTTGTTTTTAGACAATTTTCAATTGAAAAATTTGATCAAGCAGTTTGTACTTTTTCATAACAACATTAATAATTGCATTGTCTTTTTTCAGAGTTTACTTGCATGTTAGGAAGTCTGTCGACGTTTCTCTGGAAAGTTGGTTCATTCAGATAAGATGTTTGATTATTTTAGTCTTTTTGTCTGCTCTGTCAAGTTTTCTTGTAATTGCGGAAGTTCAGAAGAACTTGAAATTATATTGGGATGCTACAACGAAGTCGGGAACTCGGGAACTCGGGCGCTTACAACCCCATAGGTCGACTCGAGTTATTCATAGAATTCAATACGGCTATCTCGCAGAGAGGAAAGTAACAAAATCAATTTATCTGAATTAACTATAACGGGGGAATTTCATTGTTTTTTTACGAGTGAAATATCCACCTAACTATAACATGTGTGAAACCTATGGTGTTTTAAGTGAATATATATATATATATATCGAATTCAAAACATGTTTCGCGATATCCTCTGCCTCAACGGGATGGCGGGCTGCCGGCAAGGACGCGACCCTTATTATTCAATCGATCAATCCTTTACTCAAAAAAGATTGCGCCGAGCCCCAATTTTGTAACAGCGTTTTTTTATTCCATCAGGTTTGTGGCAAACAACTCCCAACGCGTTTCGAAACCCTCCGGTTTCTTGGTCACGGGTCGATACGATGTTGACACTCGTCACATGATATAGTGCACAAAGTATAAATAAACAAAGGACTACATTGCTGCCAGGTTCACATAGCTAGCATGAGCGCCATCTTTAAATGATAAGATGATACTGAATTTCAGCACTTGGTCCACAGCATATCATTTTAAACACATTCCATTGGACATTTGATTAATTGATATGATACAATTTCCAAATAATAATTACAAGTGTACATTCAGCCCAATGATTATATAACCTGTGTAATTAGCGATTACATCATCATAATTAAACTGGTCATGTTATATAACCCTAGTGGGTGTACTGTGGTTTCTGTTGCATTTAACCGCCCCAGTGGGCAAACACTTATCAATTGAAATCCAATTCAAGAGTCCAGTTCATTTTTCAAAATTTCAACAGATGGCTAGCGCTGCATATTTCACAACCTCTGGCAAAAGCTCCGTCTCCTATAAAAATAAATCATAAATGTACATCAATAAAAACTTTTTTTAAAAGACCTTATAAACATCATATCACAGGAGGCAACGTGACTTCATCATAATTCTATTTACATAACAATTCATAATGTTCAGAAAAGCCAGAAAAAACTGTTTCAACCAAGGTGGACTGACAGTTCCTCATCTTTATTGATGCCCACCGGATGCACAGTATCATATTTAATAATTAATCTGGATTCTAACCTGCGCAAATCCTGGATCCTATTCCCTCCCCGTTCGGAAAAAGGAATTCTATCAATGGCACAGTATTTCAATAAACTAGTGTCTTTGTTATGGCATTCCTTAAAATGCCGCGCAATTGGATACTGTTTGTCCTCGTTTGTTATTGCTCGCATATGCTCTAAAATGCGTAATTTGACCTGGTTGATAGTGCTGCCAATATAAACCCGTTCACATGGACATATTAAGGCATAGACACAAAAATCAGACTTGCAACTAAGATGTTTAGAAATGACAAATGGTTTTAAAGATTTTGATAAAACTATCTGTTTGCAGTTCAGACTATTTCTGCAAGCTTTGCAGGAAGCACATTTGTAGAATCCCCGAATTTTAAAATAGGGATCTTTCTCATCAGTCAGCATACTTTTACATAAAAGATCTTTCAATGCTGGACATCGTCGGAATGTAATACTGGGATAGTTTTCCAAACTTTTTTCAAAAGTACTATCGACACTCAGTACATTCCAAAATTTCTTCAAACACTTTCTGACGTCATTCGCTTGGTTACTAAAGGTAGTGATAAACCTTATTGGTTCTGTGTCAGTATTACATTCCGATGATGTCCAGCATTGAAAGATCATTTATGTAAAAGTATGCTGACTGATGAGAAAGATCCCTACAAATGTGCTTCCTGCAAAGCTTGCATCCGGTGGGCATCAATAAAGATGAGGAACTGTCAGTCCACCTTGGT
The DNA here is from genome assembly GCF_964204655.1 of Triturus cristatus. Lineage (NCBI taxonomy): Eukaryota > Metazoa > Chordata > Amphibia > Caudata > Salamandridae > Triturus > Triturus cristatus. Next base: position 168,608,099 of record NC_140582.1, read on the forward strand.
TGAAACAGTTTTTTCTGGCTTTTCTGAACATTATGAATTGTTATGTAAATAGAATTATGATGAAGTCACGTTGCCTCCTGTGATATGATGTTTATAAGGTCTTTTAAAAAAAGTTTTTATTGATGTACATTTATGATTTATTTTTATAGGAGACGGAGCTTTTGCCAGAGGTTGTGAAATATGCAGCGTTAGCCATCTGTTGAAATTTTGAAAAATGAACTGAACTCTTGAATTGGATTTCAATTGATAAGTGTTTGCCCACTGGGGCGGTTAAATGCAACATAAACCACAGTACACCCACTAGGGTTATAGAACATGACCAGTTTAATTATGATGATGTAATCGCTAATTACACAGGTTATATAATCATTGGACTGAATGTACACTTGTAATTATTATTTGGAAATTGTATCATATCAATTAATCAAATGTCCAATGGAATGTGTTTAAAATGATATGCTGTGGACCAAGTGCTGAAATTCAGTATCATCTTATCATTTAAAGATGGCGCTCCTGCTAGCTATGTGAACCTGGCAGCAATGTAGTCCTTTGTTTATTTATACTTTGTGCACTATATCATGTGACGAGTGTCAACATCGTATCGACCCGTGACCAAGAAACCGAAGGGTTTCGAAATGCGTCGGGAGTTGTTTGCCACAAACCTGATGGAATAAAAAAACGCTGTTACAAAATTGGGCCTCGGCGCAATCTTTCTTGAGTAAAGGATCGATCGATTGAATATATATATATATATTCACTTAAAAAACCATAGGTTTCACACATGTTATAGTTAGCTGTACATTTCACTCATAAAAAACCAATGAAATTCCACGTTATAGTTAGATCAGGTAACTATAACTTGCGCGCCCACAATAAACTGCTGATGACGTCACATTTTACATCACTCATGACATGGTCAGTGACATCACTCATGACATCAATGATGACATCTGAAATTACACATTGTGGATTGCGGTCGCGCAAGTTATAGTTACCTGATCTAACTATAACGTGGAATTTTATTGGTTTTTTACGAGTGAAATGTACAGCTAACTATAACATGTGTGAAACCTATGGTTTTTTAAGTGAATTTGCAAGGTTTTGTAAATGATAATTCCTAACTATAACATGTGTGAAACCTATGGTTTTTTCAGTGAATTTGTACATTTTTTTAAATGCTAAGTTATGTATTTATTTTTTATTTTTTTTTTCTGGTTTTTCACTGTGCGTACACCCTGCATGCACGGTGCGCTTCGCGCACGGTGCGCGCGCTGTGGGCGCTCGGTGCGCTTCGCGCTCCGAGCGCCCACGTTGCACAGTCCATGCCGGGCGCGCCTCGCCTTTTTTATAAATGTGATTGTTACTTCTTTATTTTTTTTTTTATTTTTTTTGCCGTGCGCGTACGGTAAGCTTACCGTACGCGCACTCCGCAAACTTTTTTTAAAATTATTAAATGTATTTTTCGTACTTTTGGGTCTTTCTTGGACCCCCTGACAAACACTAGGGGGTCTGCAACTCTCTTCGTTGCCCCCTTTTCACGTTCCCCACCTTTGTTTCTCAGTGCGAGAGACAGAAAATGGCGGCCGACACTTCCTGATTTTGACCAATTCGAATGTTTACAGTCATGTAACCACCAATCAGAATTGAGTTTGCGCACGGCACCGTACGCGTACGGTAAGCTTACGGTAAGCGCGCGGAGCGCGCTTACAGATATATATTGATTTAAATGCTATTTTCTCAGGACCTACTGAACAGATTTACACCAGACCTACAAAAGGCACATCCTTGACCTGAGGACTACCTCTCTGCCAAATTTCAAGTAATTCTGTTCAGCCGTTCGGGCTGTAGCTCGGACTAAAGGTCCTATCGGAAAATGCATGGGGAAAACGCGTTTTGGGACCCCCCTTTTTTCTCAGCCCCCGCTTGACGAATCCCCCCAAGACTTTCAGGGTAGGAGCGGAGCGTAGCGCAGCGCCCCATTAGTTTTAAAAATTTTGCGAGGATTCGTCGACAGGCGCCAAAGTTATTCCAAATAGAATGTTGCGGATTTCCTATGGAAACACGGTCCTAACTATAACTATCTACTGGCGACCGCCAGTAGATAATATATATATATATATATATATATATATATATATATATATATACATATATATTATATATACACACATAAATAGTGGTAGGTCGGTTGGGTCCTGTAGGGGTCAAGTCCAGGCCATCTTCAGGAGCAAGAGCCCTCACACACCCCAAGGGGTGTCATGCTTCATCATTGGGCAGCTCCTCGTTGGGCCAGCACTGCAATGCCCAACGGGCGCCGCAGGGGTGCTCTTTGACGGAGGTCTTTTTATCTGCCATCTGGGAAGTGTGGGTGTTATGGTGAGGGTCTGGTGTGTTAATATTTGGGTGAAAAAGTGTTTAAAACTAACTCTAAAGATACATCAAGGGAAATTTTAGTGTGAGCTGCAGTGGTTACAATGGACCACGTCGGCTCTAGTTGTGAGTGCAGGTCAACATGTTTCTTGCTGCTAAGACTAAAAAGATCGGGGCAATTCTTCAGGACCATGAAATAACCTAAAAACGACTCCAAAATTAACAGTAATGTGTACCAGTGTAGCTTGGTACCTGGCTGTCCCAGACGCTGATAGGCTGTTGTGTACCTTAAAGTACCGACCTAGAAGAGGGGAGAAAGGAGGGAAGGGAAGAGACAAAAAGGGGAACGGGGAAGGTTTTAAAAAAGTGGAGTACACTTTCTCTAAAGCAATAACTGTGCTCATGGGTGTGCATGCCCAATGATTGCATGCATTAAGTAGTGCTCAATATCTGGTCAACAAACTGGGACCTCTACCGCAGTATACTGGTGACGTTGGCCATTGCAGATTAATAAAGATCGAGATCACCGTGTTTGGGAATAACAGAGATGCATCTGGAATGCATCCAGTGACATGCGTGGCTTAAATCAGTGTCATTCATATTCGTTGGTAGAAGGTCATTCAGCCTAATCTGCTCCAAATCATCCCCTTTGAGGGACAGCAGAGATATACAGTAGCATAAGGTGACAATCATTGCCTACATAAGTTCTATTGTACTTGTTAGCAATGGTTCATGCGGCCTATTATCTATATCATGAACCTGTTTCTAATCCAAAAAAGTGTGGAGCGTGTCACTGTATACTAAATTGTGAGGCTCGACTTTAGAGACATACATAGCCCATATAAGTGCCAATCATATTAGTTTAGTAAGGCTCATGTATTCTATTTACACCATATATCACACTTATCAAAATCACAAAACAGGAGCGTATCGCTGTATGCTATGGTTAGAAGCGTGGCTTCTGTGATAGTTAGTCAGTAACTTACCGCTACATGCGGCGTATGGGGCTCCAATGAGCCGATGCGGAGTTGCGCTGATGCGTCCTCCCACCGAGAACAAGGGAGAGATCAAGGAAACACAGGAACAATAAACAGGGTCCCAGTTACAGATCGAGAGAAATAGTCAAAACACACCCAGGGTTGTACTTACGATAAAGGATAAAGGATCGTTGCAGGTACGTGCGACCTACCCATTGCTCAGCTCGGCTCGAGTGGCAGCATTCCCGCAGCACATTGTATTAGAAGTGCCGAGCAATCAGGGCTGCTAGACCGTGTGATGTTCAGTTAGGTGGGTGAAAACGGGTGCCATCTTGAATTCCCATAACTCTTGCGGCCATTTGTAAATGGCACAGTCACTTATCTACAGGCTATGGATATTACAGGGGCAATATTGGAATGATTTGAAAAAAACACCAAAAAAAACATAAGGATCAACATGGATCAAGAGATCATACTCAATGTTTGCGGTCCCATAGGGCATAAAGCTGCTGGAACCGAACAAGGGGACACACGAGGCTGTGTGCTATTTGTAGGGTGGAACCCAATGAGCGCCCTCTACAGTTTGTAGTGATCAAAGTGGCCATATAGTGACGGCCTGATTACCCAACAAAAGACTGTATGTCAGTGGAAGGGTGTATAGATTTTAAAGAAAGTCATGTAGATATGGTAATCTGTCTAAGTGTCCTAACCACACAAGATACACATAAAACACAGAATCCCTCCATCCAACAAGCTGATAGGGCACACAGAGGGGTTTCAAGATTCCATTTATTTTTTTTAACTTCATAATGCGTTTCAGCAAGTGTGCCTTTCTCAAATGCCTTTGACTCCGAGGCTCAATTATACATCTTCTTTATGCGTGCTACCTCACTCTGATTGGAGGAAGCACAACGTGGACTACATATCCCAGCATACCACTGTTTCTCCTGCAAATGCTGTTCTTCATTTAGTGTCTTTCTTTTAGCCCTTAAATAGTGTCCTGTTAAATCCTCATAGTGAGTGTGGGCTCATGTCGTAGTCATCTTCAAAATTCTATAAAAGTCATTCATGTGTTGCCCCTTAAATCATTTAAAAAAATACAATGAATTTCTCAGACCCCTTCATCCATCCACAAGTCGACATCTCGAAACACACCTGGAGGCACTGTTTGAGTAAACTGCTTCTCACCATGTAATTACGGACTGTGGATAACAGCAGGTTTCCGTTTCATTCGGCTACGGCAGTTCAGAGGATTTCAATACCTTGAAACAACACCCATCACGATGCCACTGATGCCTTTGAACAAATTAAGACGGGTTCCTTACGTGTTTGTGACCACACGTATATATTAAGCACAGAGTCCCTCCTTCCAAGAAGCAGATAGGGCACACAGCGGGGTTCCAAGATTTCATTTATTTTTTAAAAAACGGCATAACGCATTTCAGTGAGTGTGCCTTTCTCAAATGCCTTTGACTCCGGATCTCAATTACATGCACACTACCTCACTCTGATTGGAGGAAGCACAATATATATATTTTTTATATATGAGTTGTTTTGCCAATAAGTTTAGTGCTGTTTGATGAATCCTCTCAACATTTTCCCTACTAGTTTGCAACTCACTTTAGCTTCTGTGTTGAAAGTTTCGGGGTGATCCATCAAGCAGGGGCCAACAAAAAAAGGGGGTCCAAAAACATGTTTTTCCCATGCAGTTTCCCATAAGGATTTTGAACATGACTACAGCCCGAACTAATGGACGGAATTACACTAAATCTTTTAGAAAGCTAGCTCTTAGTCTAGAAAGTGTGCTTTTTGTGATTTGGTGTAATCTGATCAGTAGTTTTAGAGATATTAACTGAAAACTAAATGTGTATATCTAGGAACACAGACCCTCCGTGGATCAACCCTCCATGAATTTGTGGCTCCAGGCACCACAGCAGGCCCTGTTTGACTGGCTGCAACCTGAGGGGAAAGTAGTGGCTGCCATTTTATTTACCAGGAAACGGTCCTCGATGCAGAAGATTTCAGGTAAACTAAATAAAGGGTTCAGGTGAGAGCTTTCCTGAACCCTTGTGTGTGATATAAATGTGGCAAAACATGTTTAATGGCAGTAAAATGCCAGAAAACTATTTTTTTTCATTGACAAGGTCCACGGTGCCATCACGGGGCTTAGAATGGCCCAACTATGGTAATCCGTGAATCTCGCCGTGGATCTTTAGATTCATGAAAAATCCAAACAAATTGGGCTTCTTCGCAGGAAATATGTAAATAGTGACCATTTCAAAGTGGTATAACAAACAAGCAAGATAAAAGAAAGCCTATGATTTGTTAACTAGAACATCATACGTAAGAGCACATGGTAAGGGGTAGCCATTTTGACTGATTTCCTACAGAGAGAAGAGATGGTTTGTACGAGGTGTGACTCGAGATTTTGGACTGAAAACAGATGTCACAAGACAGAAATAAAACTGAGAGAACAGTAAACAGGTGTTATTGGTATGGTATTAGGTTCTAGTATATAAAAGCATATCTGAAGGAAAAACTAGTGAGTGTATGTTAGGTAAAAGAAAATTAGTAGCTTCTTAAAGGTATATTAGAAGAAAAATAGTAGGTTGCTTAGATGAGAATATTAACTAGAAATACAGTGAGCAGGAAAGGAGAAAGAGGAATATGTTTGAAGTTGGAAGTGGGTGATTTCTTATATCATGTACTTTAATAGTACAGGTGAGCGGTGAGCTCTGCTGGAGACTTTTGTGGGGTTTTGCCCACTCTGCTCTCCACTAGAAACATGGAGTCTGGAAAAAACTCAATCAGCTGGCACGTGGCGGAGCAGAGTTTACTGGTACCTGACCCTCTTTAGCTGGTGTCTTTGTTCTGGGGTGTAGACCACTTAATATAGGTGAACTGATTCAGTAGACACACATCTGTCTCCCTCCTGTGAGACATCTGGCTGCAGTTTCTTCCTTCTGCAAAGGCATATGACACTTTCTGGGGTAAATGTGAGTAAAGAATAGAACAAGTAGCTGAATTCTGAAGTAAAAAGGAAACCCGATTCTGTGCTGGAAACTTTAAAACATGAACTTCTCACAGCGCCTCTCTTAGGACACTACAGAGACTGCAGCAGGTGCAGCAGTGAGCTTCCACTGGACCTTTATCCCCGACACTGTCCTCTCTCTCAGCAGCGCGACAGTGAGTTTACACTGAACCCTGCAAATTGCTGTATTCCACAGTTCATAAAGTAGACAAGGAGGCCATTTCTTCCTTCCTTGCAATATGACCCTGACACACTGGCCACAACACTGCAGAGCAAAGTCATGCTCCATGGTTGTCTACAACATGCATTAGGCAGAAAAGGTCAATGTTATTGTTATTGAAAGGAAATGATTTCTTTAGGAGACTTTTCTTGTGAAGAGGATTGAGAGTTCTCAGAGTAAACCATGAGCTGCTTGTCATCCATACAGAACAGAGAATACTTTTGACCTTTTCTTTGATTTTAGGTTGAGAAGGCGAAGGTATTCCTGTTTTCATTCATTCGAGCAAAGCAAGTCTCTCTAGTACTACAGATGATCTTGCCATTACTTAACAGGTTCTCTTAGTTGGCTTGACAGCATTCCTGTTTCTCAGCCATATTCACACCCATACAGGTGTTGTTTTCACCCTTGCAATAAGGCACTCGGGCACTGATTGATTTACTTTTGCACAAAGGCTCATGGTGGATAAACGCCTCAAGCGAGTCATTTCAAAACACCAGAAACAATTATGGGCCCTGATTACGGGGTGGTGGGTTAATTCCAACCTGTGAGTAATCCCTGTTTGCGCATGGATCGGAAATATTAGTTAAAAGGTATTGCATGCATCTGATTATTATCTAATGCCTTAAATACATCATGCTTCGTTAAATTTCAGCGGCTCAAACCTGCTGAAATTTAACAGGGCAAATGTGTACAGTATTTACCATACAACAAAAGACCTGATTATGGGGGAACACTATAATTTTAGGGTACCAAGGGCACTCTGAATCTATCTCTGCCTAGAGCCTGGCTTCACCAAAATGCCAGTCAAGCTTAGTTCCCAGTGTTCAAATTTTGGCAATCCACCAAATATCGTCTCATTTAATGAGCAAAACCAGAAAAAAAAGGTGTGAGAGGTCAGAAAGTACCTCACGTAAGCATCATCAAGGGAACTGCTGCTTGGCACTCACCAGTTTGCTCACGCTATCATCATGGGTAGCTTTCATGACTGTGAAGAAAGAAAAAAGGTAGTGCCCTAGTTTTTAAGAGGTGAAGAAAAGAAAGTGGGAAAGAATGCAGTGTCAATGCTTATGTCATTCTTAGCCAATCAGACCCCGTGATAAGAAAGAGGCTTCTCCAAACTAAAATGAGTTGTGATTCACTTGCAGTTATACACACTTTATTGATCGCAGTGATCACATTCAGGTTAAAAGAACGGCATGAGTTAGACCATTTCACTTAGAAAGGCCGACATGTTTCATTGCCACTTATTTTTGACAATTTGATCAGGGCTTGGGGACCGAACTCCACCTCACCGATACTTCAAGCACAATCTTTGGTGATTGACAAACAATAAAAGAAAGTTGGTGGCAAACATTTAAACACATATTAAAATTGTGATTTACTGGCAATATTGCCAAGACATTAATGCATACAAATGTACAAGGTAATGCCATAATTACCCAGTGGCTGCTAAAAGAGCTTGTACCAGCAACACACCATTAGGGGGGCCACACACATTTTTAGCCACACATTCCCTGCAGAAAGTTGGAGTCACCGATCGTCAACCTGTGGATATATGTCTATACATCAACTCTCATATTCATTGATGTACTCTGACTGTGTCTCCTAAGGAAGACCCATAAACACCTCATAATCAGTAAATGTCCACCACACACCCATTGGCATATGCTGAAAGGGAATGGTCCAAAGCCTTCATCAAATGATGAAATCATCACTAACTGTACTGTGTAAGAATCAAGTCTAAGGTGAACTGCCAATTAAGTAGCCCTAGCGCTCCACCATACTTTGCCGTGACTGGTGGTCTCACGCTTCTAAGTGGTGATTACCGGACAGCCCTACTCCCCACATCCGTGGTACCCTACCCTTAACGCATAAATGGTCGTCATTGCCGTGCAATCGTCCCGGATGCTGAGGGTGCTCATGCACTCCTTAATGAGCAAAAAGGGCATCAACGAAGGGACATGCGGAAACCCACCCCCTGACCTCAATCCGCATTCGCACACACAAGGCCCCTCACTCCCACGGCACCAAATGGCTATTGAAAAAAGATCTCCGCCAAAGTGCCCCTCATTGGGTGGCCATTGGGTATTGCAGCGCTGACCCGACGAGGAGCAACCCGATGATGAAGCATGACACCCAGCTGGGTGTGTGAGGGCTCTACATTCAAATAAAATAAATTCCCACCTCTGAATCATTCACAGTCGAGCACATCCAGATCCCTTTTACTGACTCAATTTTTAACTATTAGGAACAGCATAGAAATTGTTTTTCCCAGTTATATGAGTGCCTGATGTCATATAAAGGCATTGAAAACCTGTACTTATTATTCTATCGAGTTGTGTGTATCAGGTGTTAACTACGAAGGATTAGATTGTCCACCACCCCCTGATACCCATGTAAGTCCCTAGGTGACCTCTGTGGGGTGCCTCAAAACGAGTAATCAGGAACCAGGGTGACGTTGGAAGTACTGCTTGCTCCTGTACAGGGCATTTCAAGTTTTTATTTTACAGAAACTCATTGATCAAACAGAGAGACCAGTATAGATAAGGTAGTGACTCTACGCACACGTTGGGTCTATGATTAGAGCACAATCTAAAAGAAACAAACACTTGATTGACATTTTTTGAAGCATTCTTGTTGCCGCAATTGCTGCCGTGCTGATACCGGGAGGTCCAGGGGGACTGCATCGCCCAGCCTGCCTTGCCCCGCATCACGTCACATGAAAGCACATGGAGGTGCTTCAAAATCTGCCGCTGGCTCCTGCAGCGCGGGACCCACTTCTTGAAGCATTCTTGTTGCCGCATTTGCTGCCATGCTGATACCGGGAGGTTCAGGGGGACTGCATCGCCCAGCCAGAGGCGCTCCTGCAGCGCGGGATGCACGCGGGCTCGCACGGGCGAAGACCGGGCCCGTCTGAACCCGTCAGAGGTAGTTTGAGGATGGGCTCGGCCCTCTCTCTTTGCACCCCAACGTTTGTTTGTCTCTGACCCGGGAACTCATAAACCGAGAGGCTGAGATGTACTGTAACTGAAATAGACATTGACTGAACCAAGTTAAGTACATGGTATCTAATAACTTTTAGACCATATCCCATTGCGCTATTTTAGGTATATTTTGCTAGGCTCATCACTACATGCTCTAAGTGCCTCACGCTGTCAAGATGGGGAAAAGGAAATTATTAACCAGTCAGGCCCCACCCATGAAAAAGGCCATTGGAGACCCCCAACAAACATTACTTTCATATCTGACAGGGGCAATGGGAGCAATTGAAAGGCAAATATCCTCTGTAGAGGAGTCGTTAGAGGTAAATCCGCAATCCGCCGGTGAAGGAAATAAAACGCGGAATATGAGAAGACAAATAAAGAGGTTGCTAGCTCTATCCCCCGAGAGAATGGCTCTATACAGCACACGATAGACACGATAGACCAAATATTATCAAGTGACCAGGATTCCTTTAGCCAGCCCCCACAAAAACGGTCAAAAACTCATAATAGCAGAGAAAACCACTTATTACACCAACCAAATCAATCAGGCCAAAAACAACACAAGTAAACTATTCCAGGTGGTCAGTTACTTATCCAACCCCCTCGCACCTCGCCCAGAAGGATCACAAGCTCTTTCTGATGCCTTGGCCAAATTCTTCGAAGATAAAGTCAGAGATATTTTCACTACTTTCTCCCCGGACTCGTCACTCACCTCCACTCCGCAACCTACCGCCGAAATTGTCTCAGTTTTTCCAATTTTTGAAGCCACCACGCAAGATCTCATCCAACCTTTAATAGCCCAAACCAAATCAGGTTCACCTTTTGATCCTTGCCCTCCAGGCATTCTTAATCTCATTTCTGAAGCTATTGCCCCGTCACTATCTACCATCTGTAATGCAATGTTTACAACGGGCATCTACCCTTCTGTCTGGAAGGAATCGACCAATAAACCTCTTTTAAAAAAAAACACCCTAGACCCCCGCCTCCCTGCCAGCTACAGGCCCATCGCATGTCTCCCGTTCCCTGCTAAGATTTTTGAAAAAATCATGAACATCCAGTTGTCAACTTACATACATAACAACAACCTGCTGGACGACACCCAGTTTGGGTTTCGACAGGGCCACGGAACAGAGACTGCGCTCCTAAAAGCAGCGGATGAGATAAGGTCCATTATGGACAACGGAGGCTCAGCGATCCTGATACTCCTAGATCTCTCCGCGGCATTCGACACGGTTGATCATGTCACCTTGATCAACCGTGTCACGGCCATGGGAATAAAAGACAAAGCCAAAGATCTACTTGCGTCATTTTTGTCTAACCGCCCACAAACAGTGAAGATAGGCAACTATATCTCTCAGACTTTCTCTTTGCCTTGTGGAGTACCGCAGGGATCCTCGCTAAGCCCGACACTCTTCAATATATATGTGTCGGACTTGGCGAGGGTCATAAAATCCTATGGAATCTCACTCACTACATACGCTGACGACACCCAATTGGTGTTGTCTGTGTACAATGACGGCACCTCTGTGGCAGCCAATTTCCAAAATGGAATGAGGGCAATAAGCTCCTGGATGTCATCCAATTGTCTAAAATTGAATTCTGATAAAACAGAAGTGATGACATTCGGGAGACTGCAACCTACTTGGTCCCCGCAATGGTGGCCATCTCAGATGGGACAACCTCCTGAACCAGTGACCAAGGTACGAAACCTGGGTGCCATCTTCGATAACAAGATGTCCTTCCAGCAACACGCTAATTCGGTGGTCTCCTCATCTTTCCACATCCTAAAAAGGATTAAAAAACTAATCCCATACCTTCCTCCATCTGCAGGCAAAACCTTAGTCAGCTCACTAGTCTTCTCCAAAGTAGACTATTGCAATGCCCTCCTACTAAATGCACAACAAAAGGTCCTCAATAAATTGCAGACAGTGCAAAATGCGGCAGCTAGGACACTGCTATCCATCCCCAAGTTTGCATCCATCTCCCCTTATATCAAACAGTTACATTGGCTGCCGGTGAGAAGCCTGATCAAATTTAAGGCTTTATGCATAGCATTCAAAGCTATCCACAACCAAGGCCCTCTATTCCTAAGACAAGCCTTCCGCCCGCTTGAACACCTTAGAACATTACGCTCATCCACAGCTCATTTACTAAGGGTCCCTCGAACAAGAAGAGCTAATTGGGGAGACAAGCGCTTCTCTGTCGCTACAGCCAAGTTGTGGAACACGCTCCCCCTCTACATTAAATCTGCGCCAACACTGCTCAATTTCAGGAAAAAACTAAAAACTTGGTTGTTCCCAGCCTAAATACTCCCCAATTCATTGGAAGTTCTACAATTACAGTGCCGAGACACCCTTGGGTATTTGAGCGCTCTAAAAATCGCTCAAATAAATAAATAAATAAATAAATAAAGATGCCACTAAAAAGAACTAAGAGTATAGAGATAACAGACTCTGCAAACCCCACTAAAATTAATACCCCCAAGAGAGCAAAATCAATCCAAAAAGCAGTATCAGGGAAAAGAATGGCATCGAAGGTGTCCATTGAAAAATCTCAGGCAGAGAAAAACACTAAGGCTAAATTAAATTAAAAGAGGCCGAAATTAGGAATTTAACTACCCTGGTACATAACTTAGACCTCTTTCTTAGGGACTCAATCTCAAAGATTGAGGGAAGAGTAAATACGATAGAGCACATCTTAGTGGGTCTTTCAGATAGAGTACCACCCAAACATCTACCAAATACGCAGGATGAAAGATTAGCTGGCAAAGATGATACAGGGGGGGCAGTATGACAAAGAACAAGCAAGGTCAGACCTCCCAAATTGTAGATCGGGTAATTTTGAGTAGGACTCAAGGTAATGAGGAGGACCACCAATGGAGTGTTATCTGCAGAAAAGTTAACACGAAAGTAGAAACGGAAATTCAGCACTCTAGGCTGACTCCCTCTTATAAACAAAGGGACACCGCATACATAAAAGAGACATCTATAGATAATTCATATTTAGACCTACCACCAGCTTGCACCCCGTATACAATAATATTAGCAAACGCCCCCAAGTTGCGACCAGAAGAAAGTGAAACCTGGGAAAGCCTAAGAAACAAAGCGCTCCACTGGCTAAGCAGAAGAGTGGGTTTGACCCACCAACTCTTCAGGGAGTTTAAAATGGCTAGGAGGATAAATTGGGTAGGGAGAGAGTAAAAAACTCTTTCTGGGGACTGAATAGTGTTAACTTTTAAAACACCCGACCTAGTAAAAAGAATTTTATGGAAAGGGGAAAATGGGTGCCTAAGTATAGCTGATATAAACATCCTCCCCTTAGGCTATTTTTGTAAGCCTGCAAATATAACAGGGAGGGATGGCACAGGCCGGACAATCGGAAAAAGCACAGACTATCCCTATAATATCATGCTGCAAAATCGTTACGCACCACTGACCTCCTTAGAGGAGATAGATTGAAATGCCCTGTTGACCATTCTGACATCTCTGTACACGCTTTTCCCCAAAGCCATCAGGCACTTGACAGGACCAATGTAATAGTAAATAGTCTATCTTTATTACAGGGAGTTACTACAAATAGCCCCTGCCCTGAGATCATTTTAGTAACAGACAGAACTCCCGGAATAACATTAATCCTGACGTATTTGTACGAAAAAGCTGTCAGTACCAGAGTGATATGCATAGAGTAAATAACACAAATAGTGGAGAAGAGCTATTTCTTCCACAAAATATAGCACACATCAGGACGCCATCTACTAATTTACATGCACCCTTGTATATTGATAATCAAACCCAGGGAACAGATACCACAAACAGTATCACAGTACTCTTTTGGAATGTTGCAGGACTCCAGTCCAAACTACGGAATCAGCCCTGGCTAAACTTTGTGAGTACATGTGACATATTATGCCTTCAGGAAACATGGTCCTGGGAAGAAATGCACATTGAAGGTTAAAAGACTTTTAACACACTAGCTCTACCATCAGCAAATGGGAGGCCAAAAGATGATTTGTGCATATATGTGTCTAATTTGTTAAGAATAAACAACGTATTTTTGGCCATCTCAGAGCCCAATTACCAAGTACTGGTCATGAAAACAGAAGATCGAGACACTGTTATTTTGGTAAACTTTTATAATAATGCACAGAGGGAATGTGTAATAGATATGTTAAAACAGCTTAGGAACGCAATGTTTAATATTTTGAAAGACCACAGGGAAAATGTATCATTAGTTTGGGGGGCGATTTTAACACTGCTTTGTGTCCACATAGCGATGAGGTACTATGTGGACTAGTAGATGAAAGAGAATGCTTTTCATAGCCCACAGGGAGATGCCCTAAATGAGATCTTATTTTTTCTAGATATGGGCTTCGCCAATGTTTTGACCTCGCCACCTATCCCGTTCAAGCAGATGTTTCATGGAAGGGGGTCGAACACAATCATAGATTTTATAATAACCCCGAATAGGTCTGCCTTTAGGGTCCTAGGCTTTCAAACCCACAACAATGTCCTAAGCGATCACTTTCCCCAAAGCTTGGTGATATCAGTTCCAGCAAAAATACGGACAGCATATCCCAAAAGGATCCTACAATTATAGGGTCTAGCAATAAATAAAATAAACGGGTACTCATTAAAATGGGACCAGGTAGAACCATCCGTAATTATGAAAGTAGTGGTGGAAAATAGTATGGATGATATTCTGAAGTGTCTTGAGGAGACTACATCATATGAAGACATACTAGGGTCCTATACATGTATAACAGACACTTTTAGGAATACATTGAAAAGGGAAGTGAAAAATGGGAAGGGTAAGAAAGATGGATGGTTCGACAAAAATTGTACGAGAGCATATACTAACCTAAAGAACGCTTTACATAAAAAGGAATGGGACAGAGTAGAAATAACGCAATGCAGGCATGCATATAATCAAGCTTTAAAAACAAGAAAGAGGGAAATAAAAATGAACTGTTGGCCCGACTTACATAAGGCAAGCATAGATGGGGACAGTATTGCATTTTGGCGCGTGGTCAACTCTCCTTTTTTGAGGCCTGAGATGACTCCAAGACTAGAAATAGCTATTAACGAAGGGCAATGGGTAGACCACTTCTCTAAAATGTATGCCAAGAAAAAGGAAGTTAGTTACCGAAATGACTGTCCCGCATCTTCTGCTCCCTCAAATGAGCCCTTCCCAATAAATATAGAATTCTCCCTAGATGAAGTTCAACTTGCCTTAAAGATAGTAAGGGTGGAAAGGCACCGGGACCAGAGGGGGTACCCGTAGACATATTCAAACGAAATCTGGAGCTATGGGGCCCATTAATAAAACAAGTCCTTGCAGCAGGCTGCAAAGTAGGACTCATAGGATCGTGGTCCAAGTCATTAATGGTCCCAATTTTTAAGAAAGGCGATCGAGAAAATCCTACATGCTATCGGCCAATTTCCTTACTAGATTCGGTGGGAAAGGTGCTGGGCCGCATTATTTTAAACCGTCTCCAGGAATGGGCCGAAGATAATAATATATTAACTGACCTACAATTTGGATTTAGGGAAGGCTTAGGAACAATAGAACAGGGCCTCAATCTAACAATTTTGACAGAAAAATATACTAAAGTAAAAAAAGGGAAATTGTACCTAGCAATTATGGAAGATCCTCGAAGCGATGGGAGTCGAACTACCCCTAATTCAAGTTGTAAGAGAATGATATTCCGATGCCAGAGCCAGGGTACAGTTTGGACCAAATGGAGAACATACAGCTCCATTCGCAGTAGATAGGGGGGTTAGACAGGGCTGTGTTCTGGCACCCTTCTTGTTTACCCTGTATACAAATGGCCTTGAGCAGGTGATGCTCGAGGGGTGTCAGGACCTACCACAAGTGCACAATCCACCTATACCCACCATACTCTACGCCGATGATGCAGTGATAATGGCCCAAATACCGCTAGAGCTACAGCGGGCTTTACACAAATATAATTACTATATGGAAAGTCTTGATTTAAAAGTAAATGTTACAAAAACTTATATAATGAACTGTGGGAAGGTTAGTAGGAAGGAGAAAACTATTTTCATTGGAAATAACAAACTGGAAAACACAAAAACGTACCCACATTTAGGTATCCTCATGGACAATTAGGGTACTTGGCAATAGGCCATAAGGGCAAAAAAACTGCTATTTATGAGAACTACAACAGCTCTTGTAAATTTTGCACAGAAATTAGGTAAAAGGTCACCATTGGAACTGATCAAGATCTACCAAGCCAAGTGCGTCAGTACAGTATTATATGGGGCAGGGTTCTGGGGATACTATAATGTACCAGAGATACAGAAAGTTGAAAATGCTTTTATCCGCTATATATTGGCGGTTCCTCGCTCTACCTCAACTTTCGTTTGTCAAACAGAGCTGGGGCTACAATATATTACGGACAAAATAAGGGTCCAGCCAGTTTTATTGCGACATCGAATTTGGACCTCAACAAAAACAACATTTAATCAAAGTGTCATAAAAGATTCCCTTAAATTGAGGCAAGCCCTAGCTATAAGATGGCTGAAGTACATCAAAGATTTTATGACAGACTTAGGACAGCCTGTATTTTTTCACAATCCATCAAAGATCAATAATACTTCCACGAAAGATTTCAAAAACAATGTATGTCATACCTGGAAGAACTTAGATACGGCAGTGAAGCCCATAAGCCAACAGTTTGCCTAAATGAGATGATTCTTTATTAAACTGAAATGCAACCGTATTTGACCTATCATGGAACTGGGTACGACAGATTCGTACTTATACGATTCAGACTAGATTCTTTTTATCGTTTAGTATCTTTCCCTACAACAAATGATTGGTCAAAAAAGCTTGCCCTTGCGATGGTGCTGCGTCCCAATAGACAATTCATATTGTTTTATTTTGTAAATAGTATCGGGAACACAGAAAAAGATGGACCCTTCCAATTTAAAAAATTTGGGGTTTGAGGCAATGTCGCCCTGCCTACCTTGCACTCCAACTGTTGGAAAATGAATGTTATGCTAGAAATATTGCATTGTTTTTAAAAGCAGTAATCAAGTCTAGGAAATATATTTGAATTTCGATATACTATATGACTTATATAAATTGTTTTTAGGAATTGAGTCTCATATGGAGAAATGTATTTATTGGATAAATGTGAAAAAAGAAGTACTAATATAAAGTGGTGGTTGGTACTTTTTAAATAAGGAATTTAAATATTTGAAATGTGTATTTTGTATTTTGTCTTTGTGTAACATGCTTTTATGGTTATTTATCTCAATATGAAAATCGAATAAAGCGAATTTGAATTTGAATTTGATTGACATTTTTATGGGTAAACATCTGTTGTAATGGGCACCCCCCTCAGTAACCCGTTTATCAGGCGACAAGAGCCAATATACATGACAAACCTTGTAGATGAAACAACTCATTACTGCTTATTTTAGCCAAATCATAAGACATCTGCAGACTGATCAACGTTTATGTTCAAGTAATTGACATGATATGAATCACCAGTACATTTGATTGAAGGAGTGAAAAGACAAAATCTTGGCTCATAAGGATACTTGTTAACGTCAGATTTTTATAAACACAGGTGAGTAACTCTATGTAGGGTGTGTTTGAAATCATCCTCTCTCTATTTTCAAATATTTGTTTGACGAAAATCCCTGAATAAAAAAATTCTGGTTTCCACAGGCACATGGCACAAACTACAGGGTGAAGATGTATTATGTCACTGTGAAATGGTGCCAATTGAAACTCAAAAACATTTGCCACTTATCTGCTCATTCTACCTTGACCTAAGTTAATTTTTACTTTATTAGCTCTTCTTAAAGCCTAAGAGTGCATATTTTCAATTGTTGTGCATGTTTTTAAAGTTGAAATAGAACCTACTGCTAATGAGTCTGCATCAACCTTGGGGTCATTTCCCTCCCATGCAACTTGAATGCAAGGTTGACGACGACTCGTCAGCAACACAGACACTTTTTCCTCATGGACACTCTTCAGCAGACTGCTTCAACTGACGGTGATAAAGGACTACTCTTGTGTATTCAGTGCATCTGCTGATGCACTGCTCTTTCAACTCAGCCCAATTGTGATGGGTGCGCAGGATGCCTTCCAGCACCCTGCTTCCCTCTGGGCCAATGTTTGGACTTGGGCCCTTTTTTCTGAGAAGGTGAGGGTTCCTTTGACTGTCTCAACACTTATATCGTCAAGCACTAGAGGCACTTACTTCCAGAATTTCTGGTCTTTTACTGTTCTGAAGAGGCACCTACTTGAAAGGACAGAAACGCATCGTCACTTCTTGTTGGAGGAATCTTCTAAAAACGGAAATTTTGGAAAGTAGTCTTTGGGACACACATGAAAGGAACAGAGGACAAGCTTGTCCTCAATGTATGTACTATTCTAAGGACTGACTCCTGATGTGGACTGTCGATTCAACTAAAGAGACAGCTATACTACTCCTAAATAGCTGGAGGATGGAATACTAGCTACTAAACACCATGGGGCATATTCACAAGAAACTATCACTGAGTCAACGGCACTTTATCACAGCCAAAGTTGCCATAAATCTATTGCCCTATTCACAAGCTGGTGTTACCAGCCCACAGCACCAGTTTACCCACAATAGCAGCTACAAAAAACATCGCCACAAAGGACCCCCGCAACTATCGCTAATGAGATGCAGAGTGGGCGTTCCCGTGCCAGAAGCTACGACAACATCACACCTCAACATTCTCAACGACCAGACAAAACTGCGATAAAAACACAAAACAGGTGATAAGGCACGTTAGCACCAGGAAATCTACACCTGCTCTGACTTGGTGTAAAGTCAGACGGCAGCCTGCACAACAAAAGGGAGACCAGCCCAGGGCCACATCGGAGGGGCAACAGATGCCATGGAGCCACCCATCATGTGGCCCGGACCCCCAAGAGGGCCACAACACCCACCGACACCACCCCCAGGACCACCCCTCCCTGGCACCCCCTGACCAAAGACATGCCACATCAGCTACACTTAAACATGTACAAAATAATCCGCCTGACGTCGCACAATCACAACTGGTGACATGCATGTGTTGACACAGAAAATAGCAGCACACATTCACTTTCGAATCAACAAATGAGACTTTATTAAAATGAACACAGAAATAAAATGAAGACACATGGCTGCTCCCCTCGGGACAATCCGTAGATCCCAGCCTGCAAAACAAAAATCATGATGAGAAGGTGTGTCCTCCGCACTTCAAAGGATAGAGAGAGAGTGAAGGGGAGAGAGAGAGAGCGAAGGGGAGAGAGAGTAAGAGAGGGAGAGAGAAGAAGAGAAGGGGAGAGAGAGCGAAGAGATGGGAGGAGAGAGAAGAAGAGAGGGGGAGAGAGAGAGAGTGTCGTCCCTGCGCACCCAGGCCACACTGGTCACCTGCTGCCACCGATGTGTTTCCAACCACGTGCAGGTATGTATCGCAGTTCACCAGGTCACACATCTGAGTAAGAGCCGCCAGCTGAAACAGAGTCCAAATACATGACTGGCACAGTACACACACCTGCACAAGACAACATCATCTGCCTGCCCATGCACACTCAGACAGAGGCACTCCAACCCCTCCTGCCACCCATGTGAGCATGCCCGCCCATGCACACTCAGGCAGAGGCACCCCAACCCCTGCCGCTGCCCATCTGAGCATGCCCACCCATGCACACCCAGGCAGAGGCACCCCAACCCCTCCCACTGTCCATCTGAGCATGCCCGCCCATGCACACCCAGGCCTCACTGCTCACCTTCCGCCACCAGCATGTAGACGGGAGGTCCCAACACGTGCCGCTGCAAGCCACAAGCCCGGGGCCCTCGGACATGGCACCCTCCACACCATGCAGCCACGCTCCGCAGGCCAACAAGTCTCACGTTAGGTGCTGGGTCTTGATTACTTCATGGCAGAGGGCATACCAGTGAACCCGGCACCATCTCAGGCTGCACACCCGCTCAGCCCAATGGATGCCACTAACTCTGGGATCCCAGAAGTGACGCCCTGTGGTGGTAGGCCCATGCTGGCCGCTGGCTCTGGCCTAAACTGCGGTCCAGCAGGGCACACAAAACCTGAGCTGTCCGGACCACCGAGATGGGGCATCATCGCAGGCTGCACACCCACTCAGCAGCTTACGGTGCCACTGACTCAGTGCACCCAAAGTCACAGTCCCGTGGCGGGGTGCCTGTACCGGCCGTAATGCTCCGATTGCCACTAACCCTGTGCAACCCCAGTCAGCGCCACGTGGTGGCAGGCCCATGCCTTCCGCAAGGCCTCGGATGCCACCAACCCTGTACGCAACAACTCATGGCCCTTTATGAATGAGAAGCGTGGAGTGGCCATCATCCAGTCACCACCGGAAGAGGGGAATGTGACATCGTCGGCCCCTTATGTTGGCAGAGTCACATGGCCAGTGATGCCTGTGCTGGATGGGTGTGGTGTGTGTGCAAACCTGCCCTCAGGGTGTGGCTGTGACGTGCTGACGACTAGACCAGTGACCTGCACACCACCAGCGACTACGCCTGCAATGGGTGGCAATGAAGGCCCCCCTCGGAGCATAAGTGGAGTGGTCTGGCCTGCCGTACGCCGGACCAGCGCAGGGCTTGCCACAATGACTCGTGGGCCGAATAGCAGGGACTTTTGGGGAATCATTAACGATCTAAACAAAGGAGCAAGCCTTCAGCAAGAAGCAGGGGTAGGAGAGGAATCCTGGTCTCGACATGTGCAATCATTGTATGGAAACACAGATTCAAGCAGTACTAATAGTCAATGGGGGAGAGAGTTGGCTAATGGGAAAAACATAAGAAACGAGACTCCGGAGAATAAAGAAAAAGAGGACATGGAAGAAGTAAATGGGTTCACGGAAACTCCTCTAACCACCCAAAAAAAACTGAGGGGTATAATAACAAGATTGAAGACAGAAGGAGCGGCAGGTCCGAATGGGCTGCCAAATATGCTCTTTAGAACAGATCCGGACTTCTGGTCAGAGTCCCTAACTCCCCTATTCAACTACATATACACACAAAACAAAGTCCCAGAGTCATGGCAAGGGAATATCATTCATCCCATTTTCAAACAGGGGGACCGTCGTAACCCCGCTAATTACAGGCTGATATCCCTAATAGATGTTGAAGCTAAGCTTTACGCGTCCTGCATCCTAACACAGCTACAAGATTGGATAGAAGAGACCAATATTATCCCGAAGTTCCAAACAGGGTTTAGGCAAGGAATGGGTACCATTACAAACTTGGCCAGTCTGTCGCTCTTAATGGAAAAAGCATTAACTGAGGGCTCCAGACTATATGCTTGCTTTATTGATATAAGGTCAGCTTTCGACCGGGTATGCAGAGAGCGCCTATGGGCAAAGTTGATCACCTGGGGATTCCCAAAACCCATGTTAAATGCCATAGCCACCCTGTATAATAACACATGGGTAAGAGTCAATTTAGGCAACGGCGGCAGTATAACCTCGAGGATTTTGACGCACCAAGGTTTAAAGCAAGGCTGAGTGTTGGCCCCAAGCCTTTTTAACCTTTTCCTCTCGGACATCAGTAAAGTTTTGGTTGCAGCAGAATGTCATCCGCTGAGACTGGCTTACAATCCAATCAACTTTTTACAATACGCGGACGACATAGTAGTATTGAGCAAATCACCAATCGGCCTACAAAGAGCAATCAATAAATTAGCGGACTATTTAAAACAGGAAAAGCTGGAATTAAATAAAGGTATAACCAAGGTTGTCCGACTAGTGGAATCAAGCAAACTCAGCTATAAATGGATGGCAAACGGGGATACGGTAGAAGAACAACCATCATATAAATATCTGGGAATTTCAATTGAGCAAGGACTGAAACACAAGGAGCAAAAAGTAGTAATAAAAGCAAAAGCCCAGTCATTAATCTTTGCATACCGGCTACTGAAATCCAAATTGGACTGTCCCAAATACAATCATCTACTGAAGGTTATGGCCGCGCAAATCCTGCCCACCTTGTCTTACGGGCTGGTTACTTGGCGTGGTAAGGAGGCTGACTTATTAAATGCAATGCAGACAAGGATTTATAAAGCCGTCTTTAACCTGCCAAAATCTGCTTCTCCTTCGCAGATACGGCTAGAATTTGGCCTACAAAATCAAAACTTCCGGAGCATGAGCGGCTTCTTGAAGCTTTGTAACAAATTTCGTTCTGCAAATCAGGAGACCTTGGACCATCCATGCTGGGAAGAAATTATGTATCAGGCGGACAATAAACCCTTGAGCACTTGGGGAAAGCATCTGAAAACTTGCTTGATAGATCTTGATCTAGAATCATCATGGGAAACTAGGATGGACAAAGCTGGTTTAAGTAGTTTAATTAACAAGGCAGCCAAAATGAAATCCTTCTTGGAAGACAAAAATGTAGTAGCCAGACGCCGGCATGGGTGGACAGTTATTGCGTCCTATAAATCATTAAAACCACAAGCATACCTATCCTCTCATTTCAGCGGGTTGCTAAAGAAATCTTACATGGACTATCGGATGGGCCAGCACGTGTCAAAAGATCTACTCCCCTCCTGGAAACAGAGCTACCAATCAGAAAAATGCCGTCTATGCGGATACAAAATAGAATCTCTAGCCCATATTCTTTGTGTATGTCCAGCAGTAATGGCTCAGAGACGATGGTACTTAAAGCAAATTTTTAATGTCCTAAAAGTTCGAACTTGTAGACAAGCAGTAATTAGTTGGCTGGGAGGATCCTCCATAATCCTGGCATGCAGGGGAATCAAATTTTTGGGGGCGGTAAGGTTTCGCTTGAAGCAATTAGAGCAGGAAGATCGTGACATCGGAACCCTTAAAAAAAACTAAAAAAAAAAAAACTGTGTAAATAAATGATTTAGATTTCATAGAGATAGAATGTCCCGAGCTTGAATCTAACTTTTTACAATTGTATTTACCAAGTTTTATGGGACTTTGGTGACAATGATTAGATGTTTTTATGGTTTTTTACAATTTTATATATATTTATTCATACATGTGGGTATTGTGATCATTTTAACAAATTATACAATAAAACTTTTTGACTTTGACTTTTGACTCGTGGGCTCAGGGCGTGGTCCAGTCCATGTCCAGACAAGGAAGTGACTGATGCATGTGTCCCTGTTGTAGTGTTCACGGGACCAGGTACACAAAATGCAATGTCACACCCTCTGACTCGCATCCCACAGGATGAACATCATTGACGCAAGGGACGGCACTGTACCCACATTCAGCCACACATTCATACCTGAATGATGTAAGACATGACACAGCAGTGCGTCACTGGATGTTTATTTGCACATCCAGTGCAGTTATGCAGCTGGAGTGGTACAGGGCAATGCCGAGCACACTACACAATATGGGCCCATGGAGAGCCAGCCAGAGTCCATCAGGTGATGACATGTACAGTGGAAGAGGAAGGGTACAGTCTGCAGTCTGTCCTCTGTGTCATTGGTCGTTGAACAGGATGTGGTAGTCCATGTCGCTGTCCAAGGCGAGTGCATCGGAGTGTATCGGGGGTCAGTGGAAGGTCATGAGGCAATGTGCGGCACCAAGCAGAAACAGCCCAGGTGACGGAAATGAATGCTAGTCCCTCCTGATCACAAACCCATCTATGTCCTCGTCCCCAGATGTGTGCTCTGCCCCTCCTGTGGGTGTTGCAGTCCTGGCTGCGGCACTGTGTGCCACTGACACATCAGGGGCCTAGGTGGATATGTCTGTCGCACTGTGAGGCACTGTCACACCAGGGGGCGGTGATGTGGATGGTGTGGGGGCAGCAGCATTCATCAGTGCCACGCCTTGTGGTGGCAATGCCAGGATGGAGGTCTGCAGGGCATGTTAGATCCCAGATACATTCCGATGATGTGCAGCAGTGGCTGCCATCCTTTCCGCCTCAATAAGCACCATGTCCTCCATGAGCCTCCGCATATGTGCCAGCTAACGGCCGGTATCGCTGGAGCCACCATGAGTGGACAGCTGTTCTACTCTCTGCATCATGACTCTAGCGATATCGGTCAGGGCTCGTTGGAGACCATGGGCCAGACAAAGACACCCAAGGATGGCGTCCAGTTTGGCAGCCATGATTTCGAACCCCAACCGCACCTGCTCAGCCGTCTCCCTCTTGCACGCCAGCACACGGCATTGGAAGGCCATTTGTTGTTCCTGGGGGACATGGGATGGTGACGGGGCTGAGAGTGCCTCCTGCTGGGTGGTTTGGGTGGTGGGTGGGGTCTCCTTGATGTATCTGGGCTGCCCTGCTCCTGGAGGTGAGTTGCGGATAAGGTCAATGAAGTCTAGGAGGGCTTAAGCGTCGCTGCTGGTGTTGTCCTCCTCGTTATCAGTGAAGAGTGTCTGGGACTGCTCTGCAGGAGATGTTGAATATGCCCCTGCGATGTGAAGGCGAGATGGTGTATTACAATGTGTTGGGGGATTATCGCATGGTACCGCCTTGTTGTGAATTCCACGTTGACACTGGGTTATTTTCCCGTGATGGGCTGCGATATTGGAAGTTGCGTTACACTACTCTTGCGGTAGTTATCACACGTTCTTGTGAATATATCCCTATGTATTTTTATTTAATGTTGTGTATGTTCATATTTGTGTATGGATGAAGTTATAGTGAAATTGAGTTAGGCTTGTTTTGTTTTTTGGTTATAATTCTGTCACACTTTCCTTATTATGTATGTGTATTGCTGTGAGCCCTGTGATTTGTTCAGGTTATTTTTGGGTATAAGTACAGAGAACAAGGACTATTTAGTTTGTATATAAGCCAATGAATAAATTAAATTTTGTGCTGAATAAATAAGCATACCGCTGACTAACTTAAGTATTCACTCTGTCAACGTTTCTCTGGATAATTGGTCCCCACAATGTACCAAAGATTCCTGTTCCATATTTGTCTATGCCCCGGTATAGTGGGGATAATCTGCCTGACCCCTATAGCTTGTCTTAGGCTTACTTAGGGCCTACCATAGGAGTGACCTATAGGTAATAAAAGGAGAGTTTAAGGCCTGGCAAATAGTTTTAAATGCCAAGTCAAAGTGACAGTAAACTGCACACACACGCAGTGGCAGGCCTGAGACAAGTTTGAAGGGCTGTTTCTGTGGGTGGCACAATCAGTGCTGCAGCCCACTAGTAGCATTTGAAGTACAGGCCCTGAATATATGGTATACACCTTTTTTAAGGGACTTAACAGTACAACAAATATGACAATTAGGTGTACACCAATTGTCATCATGTTTTAGGGGAGAAGCACACACTTTAGCACTGGTTAGCAGTGGTAGAGTGCTCAGAGTCCTAAGGCCAACAAAGGAATCAGGAAAAATGTGAGGCAAAAGACAAAAAGTCTGGGGAAAGACCACCCTAAGGATGACAGCTCTAACACATGTCCCTCTCGGCTGAAAGTGGGGCAATCTACCTAACCACTAGGGAGTTCTCATCACTAAGGTGGAAAAACCTAGATAGACCATACGCATTAGTGTTGCCTACCCCAAGTCCGTGTTCTAGTAGGGAAATTGACCACCTCAACAGTTTTGGATTCTCATCCATTATTTGCATGAGCAACCTGAGGGGCCTGTGGTCAGTCTGAATCAGGAAGTGAGTGCCAAACAGGTATGGCCTCAACATTTTTAGTGCCCAGGCCACAACAAAAGCTTCTCCCTCAATAGCACTCCACCTCTGTTCCCTGCGGAGTAACCTCCTGGAGATGAAGGCTATAGGTTGGTCTAGGCCCTCCTCATTAAGTTGGGATAGTACTGTCCCTATGCTGTGATCTAAGGCCTCTGCCTGAATGATGAACTTCTGAGAGAAATCAGTAACCTTGAGCGCAGGAGCTGAGCACATGGCTTCAGGGAAAAATGCAATTTGGCATGCCTCTGTCCAAATCACATTTCTGGGTTGCTTCTTGCTCAGTCAAGGGGGCAATAATGGTGCCCTACCCCTTGACAAACCTCCTATAGTTCCCAGTGAGGCCCAAAAATACTCAGTCTGCGTTTTGGGGCAATGATGGTTTCTATCTTGGCCTGTAGGTGTTGCGCGTTCCACCTGCCCACAGGTGTCCCAAGTATACCACAGACCCCTGCCTACTCATACTTGCCTTGATAGTCAGGCTTGCCTGTTGAAAGCCTGAACACTTCCTGGATGTGAAAAGGGTGGTCCTTTCAGCTTCTACTGATGACAGCTATGTCATCCAGATACATAGTAGAGAAGGCCTCCATACCAGCAAAGACCTGGTTTACCAGCCTCTGGAAGGTGGTAGGGGCATTCTTTAATCTAAAGGGGATCACCCTAAACTGCTAGTGGCCCTCTGGGCTGGAGAAGGCTGACCTCTCCTTTGCGCCTTCTGTTAAGGCAATCTGCCAGTACCCTGAGGTAAGATCACAGGTACTGAGATAGTGGGCAGCCCTTAATCTGTTGATCAGATCATCAGCCCTGGGGATGGGGGTCAGCATCTATCTTGGCTACTGAACATAGCCCTCTGTAATCCACACAGAACCTCAGTTCAGGTGTAGTGCCCAGTGGGGCAGCCTTTGTTACCAGAACCACAGGACTGGACCAGTTGCTACTTGATAGTTCCATCACCCCCGACTACAGTATTTTGGATACTTCAGCCTTAAAGCTGAACCTTACTTTATCTGACAACCTGTAAGGTGTATTCTTAATAGGGAGGTTGTCCCATGTGTTCAAATGATGGATACACAGGTGGGTAGTCCCGTGGATAAGGGAAAACAGAGAAGAGTATTGCCCCAACACTTAATAGCAGTCTCTCTGTTGTTCAGGAGCTAAAGTGGGTCAAAGGATTACTTCCACAGACCCATCCTTCTTCTTGGAGTCCAAGAGGTCTGGATGAGATTCACTCTACCCTTCCTCTTCCCCATCACTCACCAACAGCATGGTGAGCTCAGAACTCTGAACCTTTGGTTTGCCTAGGGGTCTTGAGGTCCACCACGTATGTGGCCTTACACTTTCTTTCAGTCACCTCATATGGTCCACACTTTCTGACCAGGTAAAAACTCTACAGTGGTAGAGGTAGAATTTTAGTCATACTACTACTTCATCACAACTTCCTGGCTTGCTTCAATGTTATTGGAAGCTTGCTTCCATAACTTATCTATCTAACTTGTGAAGGCCAGCATGTAGCTTACTACATCCTGGGTGCCTATCTGGAAGTTTGCTCCCACCCTTCTTTCACCAGACTCAGAGGTCTTCTGATGGGGAGACCATACAACAGTTCAAAGGAACTGAAAGCTACTCCTTTCTGTGGCACCTATCTGTAAGCAAACAACAGGCATGGTAAGAGGATCTCCCACTTTTTCCTCAGGGCCTCAGGCAGGCCTCCAATCAGGTCTTTCAGGGTCTTGTTGAACCTCTCAACAAACCCACTGGTTTGTGGATGGTAAAGGGTGGATAACTTGTACATTACCCCACACTCCTTCCACATTTGCTACATATACACATACATAAAGTTTGTTCCCCTGTCATACACATCTTGGGGAAATCAAGGCAGGTACAAATCCCCATCAGGGCTTTTGAATGATGGATTAAACCCAGATCCTTGTGACTGGGGGTGAATGTTTGCATTATCAAGCATTCCATTCATCAATTGTTTCTTTTGCATATGTCCCTTTAAGTGAGAAGGGTATGCCCAGACATGGGTCCTGTGCTCACTACACCACTGGATTCAAGCTAGCCTGGCTGATGAAGGGTGATGCCCTGAAACCGGTCCCAGGATGCTTGTTTCCGGTCCAGAGAGGACCCGGCTTGGCAGTTCGGGCTGGACTGTTCCCACAAGGACCAAGGTCAAGACTGATTTACATAGGGCTGGGTCTAAACTGGGGTGGTGTGGTGAGCAAAAGAAGTATGGATTAAACCCATATCCTTGTGTCTGGGTGTGAATGTTTGCATTGTCCAGCATTCGATCCATCAATTGTTTCTTTTGCATATGTCACTTTAAGTGGGAAGGGTATGCCCAGACATGGGTCCTCTGCTCACTACACCACTGGATTCAAGCTAGCCTAGCTGATGAAGGGTGATGCCCTGAAACCGGTCCCAGGATGCTTGTTTTATGTCCTGGGAGGACTTGGCTTGGCAGTTTGGGCTGAACTGTTTCCACAAGGACCAGGGTCAAGACTGATTTACATATGGCTGGGTCTAAACTGGGGTGGTGTGGTGAGCAAAAGAATTATGGATTAAACCCAGATCCTTGTGACTGGGGGTGAATGCTTGCATTGTCCAGCATTCTGTCCATCAATTGTTTCTTTTGCATATGTCGCCCTAATTGGGAAGAGTATGCCCAGACGTGGGTCTCATGCTCACTACACCACTGGATTCAATCTAGCCTGGCTGATGAAGGGTGATGCCCTGAAAATAGGGCCCGGGATGCTTGTTTCCGGTCCAGAGAGGACCTGGCTTGGCAGTTCGGGCTGGACTGTTCCCACAAGGACCAGGGTCAAAACTGATTTACATACGGCTGGGTCTAAACTGGGGTGGTGTGGTGAGCAAAAGAATTATGGATTAAACCCAGATCCTTGTGTCTGGGTGTGAATGTTTGCATTGTCCAGCATTCCATCCATCAATTGTTTCTTTTGCATCTGGGTACCTAGTAGCATGAACCACCAGAATATGTTGCATGATACAGACTGCTGATCCAGAGGCACTACAATGTAAATGCCCACCCTCTCAAAGGGGACACTAATGACAGGCAAGGGATTAAGGGGAAGAACATTGAAGAGGTATTGTGTTGGCCTAGGTGCCCTGCCAGGGGACTTTTATGAGCCAACTCCGGTAGGAAGTCTCTGTAGCATTAGGGAACCACCAGGGCCCTTGATGTTCCATGCCCAGGAGCTTTAGGATCACTGTACAGGAGGTTGTTCTCCCAGTAAATGTGGTGACAATTTGAGGCATCACCTGCTGCTTGGGCTTTAGCCTGTTGCCTCATGCCTAAAAGGGTGGGTTCTCCACCTTTGTGCCCTACAGATCTCCTCTTTGGTGAGTCCTTGTTAGACCTGCCATCATTGGCTTGGGTTTCCCCTGCATTTTTGACTTTGCCTCCTGTGTTTTTACTATGGGTTGGACTTTGATTTTGCTGGTCTAGATGCTTTGGTCACTTTGCCACTGCTTTCAGTGCCAAAGTGTCAGTGCTCCCTCTGTAAATTGATGTTAGGGATTAGTGAATCCATTATTGGCATATTTGATTTGTGGGTAAATCCCTAGTATAGTGCACTGTGTGTGCCCAGGGCCTGTAAATCAAATGCTGCGAATGGGCCTGCAGCACTGATGTTGTCACCCACATGAGCAGCCTGTAGATGTAACTAAGACCTGCCATTGCAGTATCTATGGATAGTCTGGTACTGCCATATCGACTGACAAGTGCACCTACTTGCCAGGACCTAACCGTCCCTTTTCTTATATGTGAGTCACCCCTAAGGTAGGCCCAAGGTACCCCTGTGGGCAGGCTGCAGTATCTGTGAAAGGTGGGACATGTTGAGATGTGAACTGGTAATGAACTACAGGGAATTTTGTTTTTCACTATCTGTACCATAGAATAGAATGGGAGTTTATTTATAACATTTTATAAATATAGGAAGATAAAGTTTGGTATGCCTGAACTCAGAATATAAAGATGCATCTCTTAGTAATTCTGTGTTTGAAAATACCCCTTTTTAAAAGTAGGTATTTTCTTGCTTAGCCATCCTGTGTGCCTCTGCAAGGTTTATGTATTGACTGCTTGGCTTTGGATTGACAGGGGCTGGGAATGTGCATTCTCTTCAGAAAGCCACTTGGGGGGGGGGGGGTGAGATGTGTCCTGCCTTTCCAGGGTGAGTCAGGGCTGGGCGGAATAGACCTGGGCTACATTCAGAGTAGGGGGAGGAGATTTATTTCCCACTTGAATTGGTCTGGTCTGCCTTGGACTATGCTGTCTCCACCTCCTGCCAGGAAGCTGCACCAGAGAGGATAGAACTGGTTTTGGCTGGGCAAAGAGCTTCTCTGCCACCAGGGAACAAAGTAATTTGTGCTATAAAAAGTGGGGCCCAGGCCCCAGACTTTTAGACTAGTTCTGGAATTCAAGAGGAACCTCTGCCAAGGAAAAGAGATGGGAAAAGCTGAAGGAGAAGTATTTCCCCTTTGCTGTGGGCTGTCTGGGGTTGGCCTGCAGTGGCTGTTTTCTGTCAAGAAGAAGACTGTGTGTGTACCCTGCTCGTAAAGTGTCCCGAAGGGCTTGAAGGTGAGCTTGCCCCCTGTTCAAGAGTTCTCAGGAACAGCAAAGATCTTACCATCCTTCTGGGCACCGTCTGTAGAACTGCTGGTCTGTCGCCTCAGAAGAAAGGAGCAGCCGACTCTGTCACTGAGTCTGTCACAGGTTCTGTGTTGTGAAGGTATCGCAGATGGCCCTGCCGCAGTTCGCATCGCATCCTCGGTCTCACCAACGCCGTCTGGATGATTGTCACCAAGTCATTGCTTGCATCGCTTCCTGTGGGCACTGTACTCTGCATCGCCTCGCTTAATCCTGCCTGGATTTTACTGACACCGTCTCTGCATGACCCGAACATCGACTGGCTCCGTCACCTGCACTGCAACCTGCCAGCACCGCATCGAGCACCACCTCACCCCGCACCGTAAGCCTTGGTCTCACTGCACTGTCTGGACTGTCGTCAAATTTCTATACAATAAATGTAAAAAAACACACAACTGTCTAAACACATGTCTTGCTTATAAGCACAAACAACTTGTTTTGATTTAAATATATCCCAAAAATGTTTATGAAGAAATCATGTATAGTTTGAGTACAGAACATATACACAAGGTCAAAGTGATATAGGGGAAGTAGGGCGTGAGATACATATATCACAACAAATTACAGTTAGGGACAAAACAATATTTACAACAATACATTCAAAGAGAGAGTGAAAACATATATTAAATCTCAATGTGACCTAGAATTGCATTCTTTTTGTTTTGGTCATGTTGGATTGTAATGCTTCTAGTTATGAGTCTACATTCTTTCACTGTGTTACTGTATGCATGCATAAATGCTTTACCCACTGCCTCTGAGATAAGCCTGCCTGCTCCGTGCCAAGCTATCAAGGGGGTGAGCAGGAGTTATTTTAGAAGTAAATTCCCCTTACCATGTCTAGGTCGAAGGGTCCCTACTTTAACAAAGGTGGAAACCATTGCACACTAGAGACCCTCATTTCTAACAGTCCTCCTTCCACTTGCCATCCAGCAAGCTCAGGCAGGTCGCGAAGGGAAGCAATGTTCTCACTAGTGGACTCAGTGGTGGCCATTGCAGGTGCCCCATCCACGTCACTGTAGGTACATTCAGGGGCTGGATTACCACGCCCTCTGCCTTTCCCCTTCTTTACAGCTGGCTATGTCATTGCTCCAGGCTCCAGGCTCCAGCCCTTCTTGACTCCCTTCACGGGCAGCCGTGGACCTTGTTGTGGCACAGATCCATGCAGGTAACCCTAACATCTCCACATAAGCCTTGAGCTCCACTTCCTTCCAGGTAGTGTGCTCCAGAAAACTTCCTAACAAACAGTCCACAGGCATTGAAGGGCTCACTGCAATTTTCAGAAGACCTGCAATGCCCCCCCACTCAAATGAAACATGGGCCATAGGTTAGTGACCCTCTCTGTTGTCAGCCAGCAAAACCTGATGGAATGCATATGTAATCACCTGCTCTGAGGAAACCAGCTGACTCCTTAACATAGTCATACTGGCTACTGCATCCCTCAGAACCTCACACCTTGTCCATTGATAGTGACCCATTGCCAATACCTTGTAGTTTTTGAGGGCACATAGATATTAGGAACCATCTCACTGTCATCCATGGACACTGGGGTAACACCTGTAAACTCACCCCATTAACTGGGACAAACTCCTCCCCCAGCACTACGCTAGCCATCCCTCGATGCTTTCCTGAAGTTGGAGGAAGTGCTCGTTTTGTACACTTGTGATCCCCCTTGTAGTGTCCTTACTCTTTGCACTCTTAGCACTTGATGGGTTTGGTCTGCTGACCTTCGTCACAGTAAGTTTTCTCCTGGTAACCAGTGTCCTCAGCCTCTACATTAATCCCAGATACTTTCAATGGTGTGGTGACGCTAGTTCCTGAATCCTCCTGAAAAATGCCCTCGGTTTATAGGAGGAGAGACTGTTCTGGTGGCAAAGCCCAGGGGGTTGGGATAGAGAGGACATGTAGAGTCAAAGATGCTGTGGCTCGTTGACTCAACAACAACACTGCAGCAGGCATTTACACCAGTCTGATGAATGGTATCTACAGATATGGTCTGTATACATACAAATAATAAGGCTTTAGTCTAGTATTATCTCTTATGGTATCACCTCAGGAAAGCTTTTCAAATCTCAACCATCCTTTAGTTTTATTGTTGTTTTGCTTTCATTTGGATTGTCCTTAGAGGCTCTTTAATCAAACATTTCAAAACTATAGTGAGTAAGATTTCAGCATCAAACCCACAAGCAAATTATGATGGGGTTAGCTTCTCCCAACTCCTCTTTGGCAGAACTCTGCCAACAGTAAGCATAAGCTAAACAAAACACAGGTTACCTTTGCATGCAGCACAATGTTGCAACTGAGCTCAGTGCGTAGTAAAATCAAGTCTGTTAATGTGTCTCTGCTGTTCTTCTTGTTCTTTTTCTCCATCCAGATGTGAGACTAATGCAGGATGTTCTTTGCGGTGAGATCAAAGTGGGAGGATCAAGGGAGTAGGCAAGACAGAGTCCTGGAAGCCCGGTAGCAGATCAGTGGCAGGCGAAGAGGCCAAGCGAAGAGGAGGAGAGTGGACGGTCTTTAAATAAGACTGGTTTAGAATGTTCATAAAGCTCCCATTCTAGTTGTTTGTAACAAGGAACAGTGTGTCCTCTAAAATTTAGATGGGAACTGAACATCGCAATCTGAGATGATTTTAGTCGGTAGACCATGCAGTCTTATAATATGATTAATGAATATTTGACTAAATTCTGTTCATGATAGTATAGTTAGCTGTTATGATGCATTCTTATGCCTTTAGTCTTTTATATGCCTCATATAAGGCTGCCATAAAAGTGTCACCCTCATTGACTGTGACTATCTTTTCCGGTGTAATTATTGAAGGAGACTCTGATGTGGAATGGGAAGGGTGAGCATACCCCAGTCTAGAAAGAACATCAGACTATAACTGTTTGGTCCCTGGGCTGTAGGTGATGATGAAATCGAACCCCCTAAAGAAATGCAGCCATCGTATTTGACGGGAGGTAAGAGCCATGATGGAACTAAAGAATTTATATGATCTGAGAGTAGTGTTTTTTTGCCCCCTGTGGGTGATGCCTCCGTTCAGTAAATACCAGTTTCATGGCCAGAAGTTTTCTTTCAGCCACTGTATACTTTTTCTCTTCTGGTAGAAGTTTTAGGGAATAAAAGGATATGGGATGCATGTGGTCAGTTCTTGGGTTCTTTTGTGATAAAGTTCCTCCATGGCTACCTGCGAAGCATCAGCTTTGACGTAATAAGGCTGGTCTGGTTTGTGATGCTGAAGAATGGGTTCAGTGGTAAATTTAATTTTCAACAGTTGCAATGCCTGATTGGCTTCTAGAGACCACACAAATGATTGTGCCTCATCTCTCTTTTGCCATCTTGAATTGGGTTTAGAGCTAGCAGCAGACTGAGTAGGTCTTGCCCCTTTATTGCTATGGGCCAAGATCTAGAAAACGCCTGAAATGGATTTTACTAAATCCATAACAATGGACTGTCTATCTAAAGAAAATGCTCAATTATCATAAGAATTTGTTTGAGAAACTGGGTTTGAGGGAATTTTTTAACAATACCATAAACATGCCTTGACAAGCCAAAACGATAATAAAAAATGCTTTCACAAGTCAGGTGAATTCCCTTCACTGTCAGGCAGTGGAGTAGTTTAAATCAGTGAATAGTATAGGTGTAACTATTTCATCTTACTTTTTTTTACATGATTCATCTCAAGAACTCTCAACACAGGTTTTATTTGACTAGATTTTGTCTTTCTTTGATCCATTTTTTGGTGTATTATCCCCAGCAATGCAGTTGGTCTAATATCTTATGCCCTTCTCCTTGTGATAATTTTACAACACAGAGCACCTTGCACTTTATTCTCTTTTGCCCGCTGTATAAGTCTCCCAGAGCTAGATATTTGCTTCCAATTTTAAAACCCTCACATCCTTTTTCTTACTTAGAATGTTATAGGTTTTTACTGTCTTTGGATTCAATGGGTATCTGCTGTGCTGTTTTAAACTTTATAAAAAGATCAATTGCAATCAGAAAATAATATGGGGAGGAGGGACTGGCATGTATCTATAATGAATTGTTTTTATAGAATTTAACTAATGAGGGTGGTTGTTGCAATGTTTATTACTAAGAGCATTGTGTAGATGTTAATGTTTTCTAGAATGGTTTATGACAGGAATATGTACTCTGTGCTTTTATGAATCGAATGAAGAATATTTGATTGAGATTGATTGACTGCCCCGTTTTTGCAGCTGTGTTATGGGCGCCACCATCTCTAAAAAGTATAGGATGCAACAACAATAAAAATTAGCGAAGCCAAGTATCTGTGAATTTACTTGACATTTATTGGAGTTGGCTAATTGAAAATGACTTCTACCTTTTTGGGGTCCAGAGTGATGCCTGTCAGAGATAAGTGATACCCCAGAAACTTTACTGAATGTACATGGAAGGAACACTTGTTTAATTTAGCAAAGAGAGCGTTTTCCGAAAGGTGCTGCAAGATGGCAGGTGCATGCTGTGCATGTACTTGTTCTGAGTTTGAGTAAATCAGAATGTCATCTATGTAGACAATTGCACAAACATCCTAAAAACATGACTTTAGTAATGGAATATTGAAATGATGCAGGAGCATTACATAACAAGAAAGACATAACAGTATACTCAAACAGCCGGAACTCAGTCCTAAAGGCAGTTTTCCATTCATCACTTTCTCGTACACAGATCAGGGTGCCGATTCCGATCCTGTAAAACCCGGGTACGAATGGTCGTACGGAGCGTATTCTCCATACGACTCGTACCCGGGAAATCCTCCTTACAAACCAGCAAGCACGATTTGTACAGAAATACCATTTACGTACGAATCTTAAAAAACTACGTGCGGCGAACAAATACCCACAATTCCGATCCGGGACATCGCGTACGTGATGTCCGGATGGAGTCAGGCAGCGTTTTACGGACCAGCAAGTACGATTCGTGCCTACGTCACTTCGCACGGCTCATATTTTACGGCAGCGAAAAACTCCCGGGAAATTGAGGACAACGCGAAGAACGAGCACCGGTCCCCATCCTATGTGTCATCCCGGCGTGGTACGGACGGTACCCACGCTCTGAGGGCGTGGGTACGGTCCGTACCACGCGTACCCCTACATCACCACTACAATGGTGGAATGGACCGTACCCACGCCCTCAGAGTGTGGGTACGGTCCGTACCACCATTGTAGTGGTGATGTAGGGGTACGCGTGGTACAGACCGTACCCACGCCCTCTGCACGTGGGTACGGTCCGTATCACCATTGTAGTGGTGATGTAGGGGTACGCGTAGTACGGAATGTACCCAAACTATGAATGCGGGAGTACGGACCGCATCACCCGTACCCCTAGGGCACCAGTATATTTGTGATACAAGGCATACACACGCCACAAATGTTGGCTTAGGGCCTGGTGCAGCATATAACCAGTATATTGGGGGGGTGTATGCCCAGGACAGCAGTGTACTACACCAAGGGTGCGGGTGGGTGGGTGGGTAGCTGCCTAGGATTCCTGAACATCGCAATCTGAGATGATTTTAGTCGGTAGACCATGCAGTCTTATAATATGATTAATGAATATTTGACTAAATTCTGTTCATGATAGTATAGTTAGCTGTTATGATGCATTCTTATGCCTTTAGTCTTTTATATGCCTCATATAAGGCTGCCATAAAAGTGTCACCCTCATTGACTGTGACTATCTTTTCCGGTGTAATTATTGAAGGAGACTCTGATGTGGAATGGGAAGGGTGAGCATACCCCAGTCTAGAAAGAACATCAGACTATAACTGTTTGGTCCCTGGGCTGTAGGTGATGATGAAATCGAACCCCCTAAAGAAATGCAGCCATCGTATTTGACGGGAGGTAAGAGCCATGATGGAACTAAAGAATTTATATGATCTGAGAGTAGTGTTTTTTTGCCCCCTGTGGGTGATGCCTCCGTTCAGTAAATACCAGTTTCATGGCCAGAAGTTTTCTTTCAGCCACTGTATACTTTTTCTCTTCTGGTAGAAGTTTTAGGGAATAAAAGGATATGGGATGCATGTGGTCAGTTCTTGGGTTCTTTTGTGATAAAGTTCCTCCATGGCTACCTGCGAAGCATCGGCTTTGACGTAATAAGGCTGGTCTGGTTTGTGATGCTGAAGAATGGGTTCAGTGGTAAATTTAATTTTCAACAGTTGCAATGCCTGATTGGCTTCTAGAGACCACACAAATGATTGTGCCTCATCTCTCTTTTGCCATCTTGAATTGGGTTTAGAGCTAGCAGCAGACTGAGTAGGTCTTGCCCCTTTATTGCTATGGGCCAAGATCTAGAAAACGCCTGAAATGGATTTTACTAAATCCATAACAATGGACTGTCTATCTAAAGAAAATGCTCAATTATCATAAGAATTTGTTTGAGAAACTGGGTTTGAGGGAATTTTTTAACAATACCATAAACATGCCTTGACAAGCCAAAACGATAATAAAAAATGCTTTCACAAGTCAGGTGAATTCCCTTCACTGTCAGGCAGTGGAGTAGTTTAAATCAGTGAATAGTATAGGTGTAACTATTTCATCTTACTTTTTTTTACATGATTCATCTCAAGAACTCTCAACACAGGTTTTATTTGACTAGATTTTGTCTTTCTTTGATCCATTTTTTGGTGTATTATCCCCAGCAATGCAGTTGGTCTAATATCTTATGCCCTTCTCCTTGTGATAATTTTACAACACAGAGCACCTTGCACTTTATTCTCTTTTGCCCGCTGTATAAGTCTCCCAGAG
Organism: Triturus cristatus; assembly: GCF_964204655.1. Taxonomy (NCBI): domain Eukaryota; kingdom Metazoa; phylum Chordata; class Amphibia; order Caudata; family Salamandridae; genus Triturus; species Triturus cristatus. The sequence goes on from NC_140582.1 coordinate 168,644,768, forward strand.
CTAGATATTTGCTTCCAATTTTAAAACCCTCACATCCTTTTTCTTACTTAGAATGTTATAGGTTTTTACTGTCTTTGGATTCAATGGGTATCTGCTGTGCTGTTTTAAACTTTATAAAAAGATCAATTGCAATCAGAAAATAATATGGGGAGGAGGGACTGGCATGTATCTATAATGAATTGTTTTTATAGAATTTAACTAATGAGGGTGGTTGTTGCAATGTTTATTACTAAGAGCATTGTGTAGATGTTAATGTTTTCTAGAATGGTTTATGACAGGAATATGTACTCTGTGCTTTTATGAATCGAATGAAGAATATTTGATTGAGATTGATTGACTGCCCCGTTTTTGCAGCTGTGTTATGGGCGCCACCATCTCTAAAAAGTATAGGATGCAACAACAATAAAAATTAGCGAAGCCAAGTATCTGTGAATTTACTTGACATTTATTGGAGTTGGCTAATTGAAAATGACTTCTACCTTTTTGGGGTCCAGAGTGATGCCTGTCAGAGATAAGTGATACCCCAGAAACTTTACTGAATGTACATGGAAGGAACACTTGTTTAATTTAGCAAAGAGAGCGTTTTCCGAAAGGTGCTGCAAGATGGCAGGTGCATGCTGTGCATGTACTTGTTCTGAGTTTGAGTAAATCAGAATGTCATCTATGTAGACAATTGCACAAACATCCTAAAAACATGACTTTAGTAATGGAATATTGAAATGATGCAGGAGCATTACATAACAAGAAAGACATAACAGTATACTCAAACAGCCGGAACTCAGTCCTAAAGGCAGTTTTCCATTCATCACTTTCTCGAACACAGATCAGGGTGCCGATTCCGATCCTGTAAAACCCGGGTACGAATGGTCGTACAGAGCGTATTCTCCATACGACTCGTACCCGGGAAATCCTCCTTACAAACCAGCAAGCACGATTTGTACAGAAATACCATTTACGTACGAATCTTAAAAAACTACGTGCGGCGAACAAATACCCACAATTCCGATCCGGGACATCGCGTACGTGATGTCCGGATGGAGTCAGGCAGCGTTTTACGGACCAGCAAGTACGATTCGTGCCTACGTCACTTCGCACGGCTCATATTTTACGGCAGCGAAAAACTCCCAGGAAATTGAGGACAACGCGAAGAACGAGCACCGGTCCCCATCCTATGTGTCATCCCGGCGTGGTACGGACCGTACCCACGCTCTGAGGGCGTGGGTACGGTCCGTACCACGCGTACCCCTACATCACCACTGCAATGGTGGAACGGACCGTACCCACGCCCTCAGAGTGTGGGTACGGTCCGTACCACCATTGTAGTGGTGATGTAGGGGTACGCGTGGTACAGACCGTACCCACGCCCTCTGCACGTGGGTACGGTCCGTACCACCATTGTAGTGGTGATGTAGGGGTACGCGTAGTACGGAATGTACCCAAACTATGAATGCGGGAGTACGGACCGCATCACCCGTACCCCTAGGGCACCAGTATATTTGTGATACAAGGCATACACACGCCACAAATGTTGGCTTAGGGCCTGGTGCAGCATATAACCAGTATATTGGGGGGGTGTATGCCCAGGACAGCAGTGTACTACACCAAGGGTGCGGGTGGGTGGGTGGGTAGCTGCCTAGGATTCCCAGCAGTGGACAAAGACATGTGAGGTGTGGTTGCAGAGGAATACCAGCAGTGGACAGAGACATGTGAGGGGTGGGTGCCTATCACTCCCAGCAGTGGACAGAGACATGGGGGTGGGAGCCTATCACTCCCAGCAGTGGACAGAGACATGTGAGGGGTGGGTGCCTATCACTCCCAGCAGTGGACAGAGACATGTGAGGGGTGGGTGCCTATCACTCCCAGCAGTGGTCAGAGACATGTGAGGGGTGGGTGCAGAGGAATACCAGCAGTGGACAGAGACATGGGGGTGGGTGCAGAGGACTCCCAGCAGTGGACAGAGACATGGGGTGGGTGCAGAGGACTCCCAGCAGTGGACAGAGACATGGGGGTGGGTGCCCATCACTCCCAGCAGTGGACAGAGACATGGGGGTGGGTGCCTATCACTCCCAGCAGTGGACAGAGACATGTGAGGGGTGGGTGCCTATCACTCCCAGCAGTGGACAGAGACATGTGAGGGGTGGGTGCAGAGGAATACCAGCAATGGATAGAGACATGGGGGTGGGTGCAGAGGACTCCCAGCAGTGGACAGAGACATGTGAGGGGTGGGTGCAGAGGAATACCAGCAGTGGACAGAGACATGGGGGTGGGTGCAGAGGACTCCCAGCAGTGGACAGAGACATGGGGGTGGGTGCCCATGACTCCCAGCAGTGGACAGAGACATGGGGGTGGGTGCCTATCACTCCCAGCAGTGGACAGAGACATGGGGGTGGGTGCTTATCACTCCCAGCAGTGGACAGAGACATGGGGGTGTGTACATCATTATCAGAGGACCACAACTCCATGGGTGTATGTACGCATCCCTAATTTTCGACTATGTTGATAGTGCCATAACAACGCATCACTGATAGCAGTGTCCCACTCCCATGAGGATGGATGTCTTTTCCCCACTGCATGACACACCACATGTGGGTGTGAGGACAAATGACACATGCATACCCAACCCTGGCGGATGCAGCACAATACACACACAGAGATCATGCCACAAGACTGTATAGTCATGTCAATGCCTACTAAACTAAGAGAGCCAAAGGGAACACACACTGTCACGCACATCCCAGGACTGATAGCAATGTACAGGTGCTGGGACAGCCACCAAGATGTTGTCTCTCATGGAAGGAATAGGGTGGAGTTCCCACAGATACAATGCCCACAATTGTCAGTCAGGTGCCCAAATACCCTGCAGAACAAGTACCATATGTGTGCTAGGCTGGGATTCCACACATGCATAGTGCGGAAAAGGGAGAATTTCTCCCTGAAGGCATGGCAACATACTCAATACACAAGTACAGTGATTAGCAAGGATGGCACAGACGATGCAGCCGGAGACATTGCTGAGCAGGCATGGCCATAGTTGAAGGGATCCGTCACCAACATAGGGAATGTTTACACAGGTCAGCACAACAATTGTGCAACTCCCTGCAGGGAAGATGTCAGGTGCCATGGAGGAAGGGACACTCCTTGGTACAATGTCTCAAAAAACAAATAACACACACGACCAAAGATCCTTTGCAGAGACCTTGTGATGGCATGCAGATCCCATGGGCCACCTCATGACCATCAGACTCGAGCCTTTGCCCGAAACATAACACATTACCACAACCCCAAATCCAGGAGCATCAGCACCAACATCAATACCTGAACTGCAATAGTGTTCAAAGTCAAAAGAAAATGCTTTAATCAGCATAAGATAATATATATTTCAACAACACTATATACAAAGGCCAATGGTCAGTCCAGAATAGAAGTCCTTGGGGGGACACATGGGCACGTGTCTCCCCTAGCTTGCCTGCACATTAGAACCCTCAGGTTCGTCGACTGGGGGGGGGGCATCATGTGGGGAAGGACCAGGCACCACTGGGAGAGGAGGTGTAAGGGTAGGTGTGGTGGGTGCAAGGCTGGACGCCTCCACCACAGGGGGTGGGGCAGCGCCAAAGGTGGAGGTGAGCACGGTGCTGCCCACTTCTGCCAGGGCATCCAGAGTATCCCCTGCACCGGAAGAAACCACAGGCACAAAGGAGGGGGGGGTCGGAGGGATGGGGGCAGCGCTTCTGGGGGAGGGGGTGGACAGGGAGGGAATCAACTCCCCTACCCGGGGAGTGACTTGCCCGTTTGCGGGCTGGTGACCCAGTGGGGCTGAGGCCCAGCACAGCCAAGTAGCTCTCCTTGTATGACTGTGTGGCAGGGGAGCCAAGGGGAGTGCCTTTGGAGGGACTGGGTGTTGAGGCATGCGGACTCAGACTGTGGCTGCGTGTATGCATGTGTACCCCAGACCCAGTGGGTGTGCCTTTATCCCCCTGAGTGTGCGAGCCAGGAGGTGTGTGCTTGCCCTTACGTGTTTGTGTGCTGCCTGTGTCTGGTGGGGTGCGTGCTTGGGAATGTCTGGGTGTGCATGGGACAGGCATGGGAGTGGGAAGTGTGGATGGTGCAGGGGTAGGGGGGACGAAGCGCTGCAGGAGACTCACTGCTGCCATCAGTGAAGAGTCCATGGACCTCAGCAACATCCGTTGGTCAGACATTGCTGCTAACATGCCCTCCATGGAATGCAATGCTGGAGGACTATGCTGCTATAGATATATTCTCCTGTTAGGGTGTACCGTTGTGGTGGTTTGAGGGGCTGGACCACTATTGTGCGCCACAGGGGCTCCTTACATTATCCATGGGTAGCCACCCTGTATGATTCACAAGACGGCGCAATGTGCCTAAGTCAGCTGTGGGACTGGAATGCGCATGAGTCCAATTGTGGGCATGTGTACAGGCTACTATCGCTACTGGTGCCGGACATGCGGGGAGGGGAGGGCAGGGTGGGGTACAGTTTTTTCTTTATATTTTAGTTCGGTTATTGGCAATGTATTGTGCATTGATAGATTTGAGTACTCAGGGTAGGCTGTAATTGGACACTGGATGAGGGACTAAAAGCTGGAAGCATTCGCACTGGTTTGCAATAGGAGATTCAATTGCAAAGGTTAAATTACTCACATGATGCTTCGACACTGTAACTGTGTATTCTACTATGCTGTCTGAGACTGTATGTCATTATGCCACGTATGATTATGATATCGTATCATGTTTTGTTGTTTATTTGAATGGTTGTGTAAAATCAATAAAAAACAGATTTAAAAAAAAAAAAAAACATGCCCTCCACGAACGACACCATCTGTGTCAGCAGTGTGGTGTGGCCATGGAGGACATTCAGAATCGATGTCTGGCCAACCTGCAACTGCCGCTGAATGTCCACAGACTCTGCAGTGAGGGCAGCAGGGGTGACAGGGGCAGGGGGTGCGGTGCCTGGCACAAAGGAGACATGGTAGTGTCCTGCACGGACAGAAGGGACCGGAGCAACTGGGAGGGCGGTGATGGGAATGGAGGAGGCAGTGACAGATGTTGTGCTGCTGCCAGGTGTTGTAGTAGCCTCCACCCCCTCGAGGAGTTCAGCCTCGGACCCGTCAGCGTCGTAGTCGGTGTCACCACCAGACAGGTCCTCCACCTGACTCCCCTCACCCTCCGTGCCACTTGCTCCCGCAGACTCGCCAGCAGTGGTGGCACCGGTGCTGGATCCCTCATCCAGGTCCGTGCAGGTGTCTCCCTCGGTGTCCTCCGATGATGCTGTGGGCAAGGTGAAGATACAGAAAATAATCACCTGTATACAACTGACACATGAGTCCAAACAAAATAGGTCACAGTGCATATCAGGAAATGCATTATGAGTAACATCTAGATAACTCCGCACATATGTAAGCCCTGCACTCCCCAGTTGGTTGACCCACCATGCCACTTAGAAAGAAGGAAAAATAGGACACAACAGCAAATAACTTGATATTGAATTATACTGAGAGGCTAGTGTCTGGGAAAAGTCAAGCACAGCAATACTATGAAGGCATGCCACCTCTTGTTTACTGTGAACGAAACAGTATTGGTGCACCCAAGGCTAAATAACAGACCGCAATGCTGAAGGTGTCCCCACAATCAGAGACCTGTGAGTACTTTGGAAACCCAAACAAAATAAATTGTGATCCCTTGGGAATCACAACACTTTAGACAATCTACATGTTTAGAATGTGGGAATGTGCCACTTTGTGAACAGAGCACACATGTGCCTGTATAAAAGAAGTCACGCAAGGAGGTGCACACAAAACTACATTTACACAGTCATTGTATGAGCTGCCAGCCTTATTCAAATAAGCCACTGTTAGAAAGAAATGGGATTTCAGTAAGTACATATACATGGCCCCACAGCGGTCTGGATGACTTGACACTCGTAAGTTGGTATTAGCAACAACCAAGGACTTACCCAAATGCCAACACACTGTGGGAACATGTATATGTATAATCTGAAAAAAAGTGTTATCCGAACTGTGCCTTTCTTTAAAATGTGCCAGCGTGTCCCCTGAAAGTGTAAAGGTTGTTTCTTGTGCACTTCCGTGGGAGACATCTGTCATGCAGGCACATCATTGTCCTTCACAACAAAACATCAAAGTCAAGCATTGAAAAAAGTAAGACATGTTGACAAGTGTAGTGAGTGCCAAGGTACAAGACTTCTTGACTAACAACTTGAATCATGCCACCTGTCACATGGCCATCCGTACCATGATGACACAGTTGGCAACACATCTGACCCACTGCCTGTCATGTGGAGTGGCACACATGTCCAAACACAGGACAATGCATAAGATAATTGGCCTGCAATTGTGTCGGAATAAGGAGCACCTGCACTGAGGAGACACCCTCATGGCAACCAAGAATGTCCACACAGATGTAAGCACACAAAGACAAAACTACGTAGCATCTAGACCACACACTGGTGCCAAACATGGATGAGCAGAAATCATGTATTTAAACTTTTGACACATGCTGCAAAGCACAAACATTAAACCCTGCACAACATGACTGGGTCACTGCATGTTGAGTGTCTGTCCAGACAATTATCACACACAGGTCAGACCTGGCAAGGAGACATAAGGTTTGGACATGTAGGCCTTGCCCGCACAAACCCCCCATACCTAAGACAATGTGATTGAGACAGATCAAGAAGTTACACCTCTTAATCTGGGTTTACTAAAATGTGCATCAAGAATTCCTAAATGTACTCCACATCACCTCGTGAGGCTGCCAACACATATTTGTGACAAACAACCATCAACAGATAGTTGTAAATAGACACACAGGCACTGCCCAATGTGAGGATGCACAAGCCAAATGGGGTCACCCTGTCCAGTGGACACATGTAGCACACTTTACATAAATACAAATGAGGCCAGGGAACAAAGCCACAGAGGCCAACCTATGCTGAACACACAGAGAATGGGCACAGTGTTGGATGACACATATAATTCCGAGGCAAGGGTGCCTCAGGGGACTGTAGTGGGCACACTGCTCCATGGTCCTGGAATGATCTGACTGTAACATGAGCAACCGTCCCGGCACTATGCATAACTCCCACTCATGCACATCATGTCTGAGACCACAACATCGGTCATGCATGCTGCAAGTCTGTTCATTTTAAGCCTCACACTCCTATGTTCAGACTCAGCATCAGTGCCAACAAATATGGACCGCCAAATGACTGAACAGGACAGGGCACAGGCAAGGTACCAACACATGTCACAGGCCACCCCCACACATGATGCAGAAAGCAATGTGCACTTGGATTAACTGGCAGCCTAGATGACCATGTGCAATAGTGTTTACACACAGACCAGGGAACACATGTCAAGGAGGGGAAGAGAGGAAGAACAGCACTGGTTGACTTGGGGGAAAAGGATATGCACTGCACATATAAACCCTGGCAGTGTATCCAGGTGACTGAGCACTTCCAAAAGCTGGTGACACACAACAAACACACATGTACCTACCCCCTTCCTGCTGCTGCATCTCCTGTAACCGCCTATCCATGTCAGGGAAGACCACCGCCAGGACACGCTTCATCTGGTAGCTCAGGCGTCGGCGCCTGCCGTGGGGGCATGGAGGTAAGTCCTTCAGCAGGACCCGGGCGATACCCCGGGTCCAGCACCGGATGTCCTGCCACAGTTTTCTTACTTGGGCTAGGCGCCGACTGCGACCCTCCACCGATCTCACGGCCCTGACGGCCTGCTTCCAGACATTCCCCTTGGCGTAGGCAGTTATCTGTGAGGATGACAAAGTGAGACAACATCACTACACCTGCTCCATGTCAGAGAGACACACATTTGAACATCTTTGATATGTTGAGCAGGGCATAGGATGCTGCCAAGGAATAGCATCTTAGTCATATGGACATTGGCCCCTGTGGAAGCCCCAATGCACTACATGGCATATAAAGTACACAGGTGGCATGAGGTGTGCCACACACTCCATGAACATGGCACACACTGTGCATCACAAGCAACACCAGGCTGATGGACAGCACCTCCAAGCAGTTACATGCCCCAGGCCACTGACTCAACCTCAGCAGAGTACACAGACACACACAGGCACAGATCAATCACATGCCATTGGCAACAGTGGATACAAACCTCACTCTGCACATGTGCCACTTGCCTGTGGGGTGTCACAGGTGTGGGGCTAGCTCAGCAAGTCAGACACACAGCACAGCTTACTTCTCACATCAGATGGGTAGAGCTGTTGCCTCCTCCATGCAGCTGTGGTGCAACACTTCACATAGACACTCACCCACATGACAAGGAACATTCACACACATCAATGTCCAGGGGGCATACACATCACTTGGACACTCTCACCACAGCTCCACTCAACTCACACACATCTGTGGGTACAGTCACCTGTCACACGGGGGGACCACTGAATCACCTCAGGACTATAGACAAAAAATGCCACAAAGGATTAGCCAGGCTGAATGTGTCATGCACTATGCAGTGAATGTCACAGTAAGCACAATGCAAGTGAGGAGTGCACACATGAACTACATAATGCTCTGCATGGGAGACATAAGCCATTCCTCCCCTGGGACCCACTCTAAACAACATTGCATGTCTGTCACACCTGGACACAATGCCAGAAGTGACAGTCACAAAAAAGGTGCACAGTCAAAGCTAGTGGAGTCAGCACTCACCTTCTCCCCTGGTCTCCCATAAAGGCTGGAGTACTGTGGGAGGATTACATCCAGCAATGCCTCATTCTCCCCCTGGGTGAATGGCTGGGCCCTCTCCACAGACCTTGACATGGTGCCAGAGGAAGCACAGACAGCAGCAGTGTTGTCGACAGGAAAGTTGTGCAGGCAAGTGCCCTCTCATGGGTTCTGGCTGACTTATATCTGTCTTGCTGAGGGGCATTCATTTGGAGGAGGATTGGTCAGATTCATTCGCATCTTACGTTTACTCCAATCCCTTTCCACATACACCAGTGACAGCATTTGCATTGTTCAAAAATTGAGCATCATGTCAAGTCAACAAACACTTTGCAACATTGTATTTTGTGGCCAACTGACTTTTCCAGGCCACTTGATGGAAAATGTGAACTGAAAATTCTGTATCCATGACAACCAGCATGAATTTAGTGCCTAATACTTGTCCCTTATGTGTCCCCTATGTAATTTTCAAATCCACACACAGGTACGGTGCGTTTCACACGTACCCCTAGAGCACCAGTTGCACAGTGCCTTTGACACGTATGTGTATGTACTGGTAGTACACGTACGTGTCTGCAATGGTAGTACACATATGGGTATGTGTACTACCAGTGCCTACACGTACGTGTAGGCACTGGGAGTACACGTACCCGTACGTGTACTACCATTGCGGACACGTACATGTAGGCACTGGTAGTACACATACCCGTACGTTTACTCCCAGTGCCTACACATACGTGTCCGCAATGGTAGTACACGTACGGGTACGTGTACTACCAGTGCCTACACATATGTGTACTACCAGTGCCTACACGTATGTGTACTACCAGTGCCTACACGTACGTGTACGCAATGGTAGTAAACATATGTGTAGGCACTGGTAGTACACGTACCCGTACGTGTACTCCCAGTGCCTACACGTACGTGTCCGCAATGGTAGTACACGTACGGGTACATGTACTACCAGTGCCTACACGTACGTGTACTCCCAGTGCCTACACGTACGTGTACAACCATTGCATACACGTACGTGTACTACCAGTGCCAATGTAGGCAATGGTAGTACACATACGTGTAGGCACTGGTAGTACACGTACGTGTAGGCACTGGTAGTACACGTACCCATACGTGTACTCCCAGTGCCTAAACATACGTGTCCGCAATGGTAGTACACGTACAGGCACGTGTATTACCAGTGCCTACACGTATGTGTACTCCCAGTGCCTACACGTACGTGTACTACCATTGCATACACTTACGTGTACTACCAGTACCTATGTAGGCAATGGTAGTACACGTACGTGTAGGCACTGGTAGTACACGTATGTGTAGGCACTGGTAGTACACGTAACCGTATGCGTACTACCAGTGCCTACAAGTACGTGTAGGCACTGGTAGTACATGTACGTGTGTACGGTCTGTACCACGAGTGCTCCTACGGCACCACTACTATAGTGATACAGACCGTACTTGTACAGTCCGTACCACGCATGCTCCTACGGCCACACTACTCTAGTGATACAGACCGTACACACGCCCTCAGAGCATGTGTATGGTGCGTTTCACATGCTTACACTGTTGAGAGGATTCCACACGAAAGCAATGGAGGTCTCAGACTCGCACAAGGATGTGCATCAAGTCATTGTCCTTGCTGTCCTACATGTGCAGGGCCTAGGTGTGTCAGGCATTGATATTGCACATGTCTCCTCATGTATTTGCACAATTGATGTGTGATGACCTGTGTACACATGTCATGTGTGATGGGGCAATATGTGGCACACTTCCCCTTCACACTTTGCACATGTGTGCATGTAGTACAAACGTGTCAAGCACAGCATCACTGGTATGGCACAGTCACCACCACCCGCAACTGTCCCCTGATGCCAGGGACAGGGACACTAACAACTGACATTTAACGACCAGCGTGCAACGATGTGACTATGTCATGTGTGTGTCATGTGTTCCCATGAGCTTGCTGTTGGTGTTCCGTCAACTGCATCTGCTGTTGCTGCATCCAACATGTGTCTGTGTCTAGATGGGCATTGCACACATCTACGCACACCATGCCACATGTGGATTTCCACGTAACGTGTGTCTGTAGGCATCTAACTTGATATTTTGACCTGAGGACATATCTGCGTCGTCTCAATGTCTGTGTTTTCTGTTTTCACGTGTACCCCTTCATCGCAATGTGTGTGATCTGTACATTTGAAATTCCATGTGATCTGTGCGTCTAGCTTGCCGTCAGCTGTCTGTATGAGATGACATACTTAAAATGCTGAGATGTGGATGTATGTCACTCTTGTGATGTCTCTGGCTATTCACTGACACTGGCCCACAGGTCGTTTCAGGGCATGTCATGTAGACTTGCCAATCAACGGGTGTAGCTGGCTTTTTGTAGGAGTATCACCTGGCTAGCATACGTGTCCTGGATGTATTGCACAGACCAGACTCTGAATTTAGCAGTTGTGTATTAGCAGTTGAGCATGTGCTCAGTTCATTGACATTGATATTGTTATTTTCTCACTCTTCGTTATTCATTCCAAATTTCTGCAGGGCACCGCCTGTCCCCAGACCAATGCCAGACTTGGGTGCCATGAGGGAACGTGACTGCATACACCTTTACAGATTCACCCAACAGTTGATTGAGGACCTGACAAACAGGCTGGCACCTCACCCCCAACCGCGACACAGTTATCCTACTGCGCTGACCCCCAAGATGAAGGTGATGGCAGCTCTATATTTTTTTGCCACTGGTACGTTTCAATTCACCATAGCTGATGTTAGTGGCATGTCCCAGACGATGTTCACCCATGTCCTGCATGATGTTTTGGCAGCCATGTTGGAGCACCTGGATGAATTCATCCATTTTCCGACTCCTGAGGAGTTGACAGGTGTCAAGGGTGATTTCTATGCCCTGGGAGGGATGCCCCATGTCATTCGGTCCATCGATGGGACACATGTGGCTTTTGTACCACCACAGGCACAGGAGGTCGCCTATCGCAACCGTAAACATTACCACTCTATAAATGCCCTTGTGGTGTGTCCTGCTAACATGCTGATTTCCCATGTATGTGTCAAGGGTCAGCACACGATGCCTACAACATGAGGCGTAGCAGGGTGCCACAAATGATGCTGCGGCTACACAACGAACGAGCATGTCTTGTTGGTGGGTATACTCTGTTTGTCCTGAGTTTTGCGGTATCTTTTTATCTTACGGCATCTCCTGACCCACTTTTTTACATGATGTTTCCATGTAGGTGACTCTGGCTATCCCAACATGCCATGGCTGATGACGCCTCTCCGCAACCCAAGATCAGCTGCAGATCACCGTTACAACGATGCACACGGACAGACCAGGCGAGTGATTGAGAGGACGTTTGGCCTCCTGAAGAGCCGATTCCGGTGCCTTCACAAGACAGGCGGGTCCCTCCCATATGCACCGGTAAAGGTCTGCAAAATCTTCCTTGTGTGCTGCATGCTGCACAACATGGCAGTGGAGAAGGCAGTGCCACTCATCCTGGAGCAGCATGAGCAGGAACATCCACCCGTGGAGGATGAAGGGCTTGGTCATGAGGCAAGTGAGGAGGAGGAGGAGGAGGAGGAGGAGGAGGAGGAGGAGGAGGATATCCGGAGTCAGCTCATACGCAACTTCTTCTCATAATGGTGAGTCACTGGGTCTGAGTGTGCACGCTTGGAGCCTTGTGTGGCATGTGTTGCAATGTGTGTGTCCAGCTGACTTTATGCTAAGTGACTTAGATGTGTGTTCTGATGCGTCACTAGAATGATGATGTCATTCCACTCATTTTAGCTGTGAACCTAATTTTTCTAATCGCATGGTGACAACATTATTCCTGTAGAGTAAATGACCATGTATGCGGATAACAATCTGTTAGCTGACTGCTTGTGTATCTGTCATCCACAGGTTCTTGTGCATGTTGTCTGGTCGTGTCATCATTGGCCTCCTGCTATTCCTCATGAGTATTGAAATGTGTGCTTAATCAGCGTTCCATGCACGGACATGTGGAAAAGTCATTTTGGGTGAGGATTGCAGCAAGGCATTTTGGGGTTGTTAGGTGTTTGGAATGTGTGGGGACTGCTCCTGTGCATGTTGGGTTACCATGCATACATGTCGACTCACCATGGGGTACATGACATGTAGCATGACTCCCATGAATTGATAGTCAACCTTTGTGACAGTCATCTCTAAAGGTTTGTGGATTCTGATGAAGGCATCAATGTGTGTATAACTTCCCTCAGAAACATATGGGATGCTACGGGTGGACATGGTGTGGGACATCCCCATAACAGGCTCAATGGGGAATTGCAGCCTCTCCGTGTGCAGAAGGGGGTGTTTGGCTCATCCCCTTAACTTGTGTGCCAGGCCATTTGTATTTACTACATCTGTGTTGTGATGGGGGTGTCCAGTGTAGGTCCCACATGTTCAGCCACATGACCTGTGTGTCTGTTCATATTGATGCTTTTCCCTTAGTGTGTGCCTGAGTAATAAAGGGGTTGCTCACCCTCCAAGGTGCCTCATCTCTGTCAATGCAGGTCTCTTTCCACTTTGCATGCGTCATCTCTGGCATAGTTGTCAAAGATTGTGCATATGAGTCTATGTGTAGTTTGGCCACATGCATGCAGTTCTTCATGGGTTAGAATCTCGATTGTGCCTGAATTCCATGGTTGTGTATGTATTTGGGCATGTTGGTCCACACGACGGGCCGTCAACGCCTGCTGAGGGTGTGTCTCCTGTGCGCGGCTCAGCCTTCTGTTTCCTGATCCTGTGTCAGTCATCTTTGGTGATTGTGCATCCATTTTCTCTGGGTGTTCCATGGGTAACCGGACACTCCTTCCTATACATACGCCTGTTGCAGTTGTCCTTTCTTACATCCTTGTCTTTGTGTGCTACTTTTGGCATAGTTTCAAGGACATGCAGCCTGCTGCTGCGGCCCCTGCAGCAAGGGCCCACAAAGTGGCGGGATTCGGCAACACACACGCCTCAAAGATGCTTCTCCCTGCCTCCCTCCACCCATTCATTTGGCTGTCATCATCTTGTCTGTGCCACTGTTGGGTCCACGCGGTGCCAAAGGCAGGACCGTCAGCACATGCAATGTGCACATTGCACAACCCTCATGTCCTTGCATGACCCACATCACACTACAGTCTGATGTTGTAGCCACCCTCCAAGCAATGTCTATCCGAAACTCAACCGCCTGCTCTCAGGCATACCCTAAGTGCACACATGACACCTTTGCATGCTGAGTGTGCATCTCCAACTGCCTGCACAGTGCTGCCTCGCCTTCCAGGCCCTGTCACACCAAACAGATCATGTCCCTCCTGCTCCACACCCACTCCGTCCACCAGCAAGGCCATGGGAGTGGGACTCAAGCCTTCAGCATGTAGTATAGTGGCGTCATCTGGCACATGGCCCAGGGATCATCTCTCAGCGTGTTAATCTTCAATGTGTCCAGGACCCCCCTCTCCATCATCACATGCGCACACAACATCATCATCATGTTGTATACCATTGACACCCAGGTGCTCCTCACCCTCACCAAAGACCCAGCCATTGCCAGTTCCAACATTCAAGCAGGCATGAGGTCCATGGATGAATGGCTGAACATCAGCCACCTGAGGCTGGACTTGTACAGGACTGAGGTAAGCATTTGAGGATTGTCCCCTTACAGCTGGCTCAACTCCTTGTGTCCCACCCGCAGGGGCCCTACACAAGCACCCAGTGGCCACGCACACAAGATGGTGTGCATCATGGATTTGTCACTCACATTTGCCATGCAAATCACTAGCATCTGTTCCTCATGCTGCAACACCCTCTGCATGATGCACATGATCCTCAGATAGATCCACTCCAAGGAAAGACAGACCATCCCCCAGGTCCACGACACCAGCCATGTCAACTACTGCCCCGCCCTCTACGGAGCAAGTACATCCTAACTCACGGGAAACTTGTCCACATCCAGGGTGCATCTGCACAACTCAGCTTCAACATCCCGGACCCCATCAACATCACCGTCGACCTGATATAGCTGAAAGGGATCACTGTGTGCTGCAGGATGACCTTCACACTCCTCACATACACTTAGGAGTCAGTCAACAACCCCAGACCAACCTTGTACGTCTGTCATCCAAGACCTCGTTGGCCCAAATCAATGCATCCAAACTTGGCCTGGCCACCATTCTTCACATCCACAACACTCCAGCATGAAGGTGATGGTTCTCCCACCTGGCCAAACATACCTGGGACTCACTCCCCGGGAACCTCTACATGAGCCAAGACCTCTAGGCCTTCATCATCCTCTTCCTGATTGGTGTGTGCGCACTGTATTTCAAGCCCCCCCTCTGCAGCTTGAGGCCATCACGGGTGAGTATTGGGCTCCCAGGCTGTATTGGATGATACATTGTGACCCATGTGTGTCCTGTACTGGACTCAGATCCCAGGGTATGGATGTCTGGAGTTAGTTCAACACTCAGGCATAGTTTGACATTAATACACACGTATGTTGTGGACTAATGCAAAATGACTGCAACATCTCATGACAAAAGAATTGTTTTATTCTCAGTGGGGTGCGTGTTTTGGTAGATGAAATAAGGTGCTCTAACGGTTGCATAGAATCCCAAGTTCACAGGGGGAGATGCTATCCTTGGCATTTGAAGTCATAAGAGTCCAGACCACAGTGTTGGTCATCATTGGTCAGACTGTGACCAGCAAGTCCATGTGGCAGAGAATGTCAGTGAATGATGTGCTGCTGTTGCGCATGAAGGCCAGGTGCCAGGTCAGGTGACCTGGGAGATGTGGATGGTCCGCTGCCTCTCACAGTCTTTTCCGTGGACGACCCACCTTCGTCTGGGGACCCTCAGATGCAGGCCTTGACGATGTTTGGGACGCTCCGTCGGATGAATCTTCCTTCCTCCCTGTGGCTGGTGCTGGTCTGCACCTGGTGTCACAGGGAGGGTTGCCCATGTTGTCGGCGATCCGATGGAGTGAATGGCTTATGTCCCTTTGCACCGCCACGAGCTCAGCCAGTGTTGCTCGGCCTGCTGATTCTTAATGTCTGTGAGGGTCGCCACTACCTGACTGATGGCCCTGGTGTCACGCCGGTATGCCTCCATGATGTTGCGTACGTGTAACATACCGGTCCCTTCAGCTGTCTGGTCAGCTTCTCGCCTCTGCCTGCCTCCACTCCCACCAGCCCTGCCCACACGAGCCAGGCCTGCCGTTGTGGGTACATCGGGTCTACGGGACCCCTGAGGGATGGCAGTGTCAGTGTTGGCTGCCTCCTCCTGGGTGCCCGGCAAACCTTGTCCCTCCAGGTCAGACTGGCTCAGTTGTTCAGTGTGGGAAGGGCTCCTTGGTGTCCCCTGGGATATGGCAGGAATGGGGGTGGTGGTTGGCACAGATGTACCTGAAGCAGGTACTTTCCTGGCTTGGACACCAGAGGGACCAGGTGGGTTGGGGTCATCCGCGGAGTGTTGTGAGGTGGCGCTGCAGGTGGGATCAGGTTCCTCCCGAGCCTGGGACTGTGGTTCTTCTCCCCATTGTTGGGGGGAGATCCATGACGTTGCCCTGTGTGTGAGAGAGAGACAATGTTAATGCTGTTTAATGCGACATCAATGTTTCAAACATATTCTATTTGCCACAGTTCCTCCAGGTAGTTGTATGTGCCTAGCATTCACATCAATGTTCACTTGTGGATGGGTATGTTGCAGGGGACTGATTGAAATGTTCTCCAGGGTGTTTGACATGTCGAATTTGGACTTGGATGCTTCTTTGGCTGTGGCTTGATCTTGTTGTGTCACATGTCCATTGTGAGAGTGGGTAACTCCATTGGCTGCCCCGGGGGTGTGTGCTTGTGTAAGGGGTGAGTGATCATCCCTCAGCCCGACGCTGTTCCACATCCACATGGCCTCCCTCACACAAGTGGCCCGCCACCACAACCTCAAAAACATCTCCTACGCCAACGACACCCAGCTCTTCCTATCCCTCACCAAGGACCCTCACACCACCAAAAGAAACATCCACAAGGGCTGAGGTCCATCGCCGACTGGATGCGGAGCAGCCATCTGAAACAGAACTCGGACAAGACGGAGGTCCTCATTCTGGGACACACACCCTCAGCCTGGGGCAACTCCTGGTGGGCGATCACTCTGGGGACAGCAACGACACCCACCCACCACGCACGCAACCTAGGATTGATCCTCGCATCCTCCCTCTCCATGTCCAAGCAGATCAACGCCGTCTCCTCTTCCTGCTACGACACCCTACGCACGGTCCGCCGGATCTACTGGTGGATCCCGACCAAAACAAGTAGAACAGTGACACAGGCCCTCGTCAGCAGCTGACTGGACTACGGCAATGCACTCTACGCAGGACTCCCATCCAAACACCAACGGCAGATACAACGCTTCCGAAAAGCCTCCGCATGACTGATCGTCAACGCCCCCCGCCACAGCCACATCACCCCCCTCCTGAGTGACCTGCAGTGGCTCCACATCGACAGGAGGATCACCTTCAAGCTCCTCACCCACACACACAAGGCACTCCACAACGCCGGACAAGCCTACCTGAACATCAGACTCAGCTTCTACACCCCCACCCACAAGCTCCGCTCCGGCAGACTCGCCCTCGCAGCTATCCCCCGCATCCAACGTACGACCGCCTGCAGGAGATCCTTCTCTTACCTCACTGCCAAGACCTGGAACACCCTCCCAACCCACCTACGACTGACCCAAGACCTACTTGCCTTCAGATGACTCCTCAAGACCTAGCTCTTCGAGCAGTAGTGGAACCCCCCCCCCCTCAGCACCTTTGTTGTAAATTGGCTGCGATAGGATTAGCATTAGCGGAATCCATCTGGTATTTAGAGGCTATCTTGTCCATTTTCTGGAATCCATTTTGTATTTCTGGCAGCCATTTTGTTTGCCATGTGCTCACCATGTGCTTTGTCCTCCTTTAGTGTTAACTGCTCTTGTAATCTGCCTAGAAACAAACTATATTTAGAATCTTCTACCTTCGCACATGCCCAGTTGAGTTTACAGCTGTTAGTAGTATGTAACTGTCAGGATGTGTTTACTAGCATTGGCAAACTGTTAACTCCTCCTACTTGTCGACTGTGCAGTTTCTGTATGACCATCAATGTGCATAACTCTTCTCATGTGTACTTGTACCGCCTTTTTTCAGCCCCTGTGTGGGTATAAAAGGACCATGCTCTTTCTGTTCAGTGTGCTACTTCACTCAATACCGAAGGGTGCTGTGTGAATGTAGTTCCACCTCATGAGGTTTATTAAACTTTGTATTTTCTATTCCAGTTTCTGTGCCAACTTCTTCCTATTGGTCTGAGGACTCTGTGCAGAGAAGGGCGAACCCTTTGCACTGGTAGGCCTAGCTGACGTCCACTTCTACAAATTGAGACCCTCACAGGTAAGTAGCGCACCTTACAAGTACCCTGATCGATTGTTGATTAATTGACGGTGCCTGCTGGTGGGTGTAGTGTTATTTGGCAGTGGGTCTCCCAGGTGATGTATCTGTCCCCCGATGGAGCATGCTGCCATGTCAGTGAGTGTGAGTTCCTGTCCTAGATATCTGAGCTGGTTGTGTTTGTGTTAGATTTTGCAGTTGTCACAGGAGGGCCTTGTGCTGCCTACAGCAGGGCCAAGTGTCAGCTACCTTGTCAGTACTTTGCCAGTCCCTGTGCATTGCGCATGGTGCATGGGTATGTACCTGGGCCATATGGGCTGAGGGCAATGGTGTCTGTTTCTGAGTTGTACAATATGTTTAGTGATCCCCACCCTCCCAGCATCCCGGACATCCAGTCTTGGGTTTGTAGTCTGTGTAGCCTGGGACATGGCATGGCCTTGCTTTGTGAATGGGGCATACACATGTTAGTGGCATGAGCATTGTTTTTGAGTGTGGTTGTGTTCAGTGAGGGCTTGGGGGTAGGTGAGTGCATTTGTTGTAGTTGGGGTGTGGATGCCATTAACCCCATGTTACATAAGTTGTTTGTGTACTCACCAGGCTCGGCAACTCCTTCGACTCCGTGTACTCCCACCGGCGGAAGCAGGGCCATCACCTTCTCCTCCCAGGGATGGTAATGTACCGGTCTGCGGGGCAGCCCACCTCCTGTGATGTTACTCTGGGCGTAGTCCTCGTTCATTTTGCGCTTGACTGCCCTCCGCAGATCATACCACCTGGCTTGGCATTCATTCCTGGTCCTTCTGATGGGCGCAACAGCATTTGCCCGATCGACGATCCCCTGCGTGATTTTTCGGCTATGCTGGTCTGTCTGGCCAATGTTCCAAAGAGCTGTTGCTCAACCTTGATGACTTCGTTGACAAGGATGTCCAGCTCCTCCCTTGTGAACTTTGGATTCTTGTCTGTGGGCATGGTGTGGGGTGTGGGTGTGGATGGTTGTGGGTGTGTGGGTGTGAATGTGTAGGTGTGTGTGTGAATGTGTAGAGGGGGTATGTGTGAAGGAGGTTGTGTGAAGGTGTGCAAGTTAAGGTGTATGGGTGCAGTTGTTTGTGTGTTGTGTCTGTCAGCAGTGGGTCTGTTGCAAAGGCTCATGGTTTGTGAGTGTGGGCCCTTTTTATTGGTCCATTTGTGGGTGTGGCTGGGTTTGAAATTTTGGTGGGTGTGTTATAAGAGGTGGTTGTGAGTTTGGGCCTCTGTTTGCCTGTTTGGATGTGCCAGGTCAGTCTTTTAGATGTTTTTTGTACTGTAGACGTGTTTTGTGGTGTTGTGCAATTCAAATTGACCCTCCTTGTGCAGTTTTGCAGTGTCCTGGTTCTGTACGAGTCATTTTAGGATATGTAAGGTGCGTACATACGCGATGTTGTTGTACAGTGCTCACATATGCAATGTTGTTGTACGGTTCGTACATACACGATGCTGGGGTACGGTGGTGGGGTACGGTGTGCCCAAGTACGGGGCTGGGGTATGGTGGTGGAGTACGGTGCGTACAAGTAAGAGGCTGGGGGACGGTGTTGGGGTACGGTGCTGGGGTAGGGCACTGGGGTAGGGCGCTGAGGTACGGTGCGTCCAAGTATGGGCATGGGGTATGGCGCTGGGGTACGGTGCATCCAAGTACGGGGCTGGGGTACGGTGGTGGGGTACGGTGCGTACAAGTAAGGGGCTGGGGTACGGTGCTGGGGTATGGGGCTGGGGTAGGGTGCTGGGGTACGGTGCATCCAAGTACGGGGCTGGGGTACGGTGGTGGGTACGGTGCGTACAAGTAAGGGGCTCTGGTACGGTGGTGGGGTATGGTGCGTCCAAGTAGGGGCATGGGGTAGGGCTCTGAGGTACAGTGTGTCCAAGTACGGGGCTGGGGTACGGTGGTGGGGTATGGTGCATACAAGTAAGGGGCTGGGGGACGGTGGTGGGGTACGGTGCGTACAAGTAAGGGGCTGGGGGACGGTGGTGGGGTACGGTGCGTGCAAGTAAGGGGCTGGGGTAGGGTGGTGGGGTACGGTGCTTACATGTACTGGGCTGGGGTATGGTGGTGGGGTACGGTGCGTCCAAGTACGGGGCTGGGGTACGGTGTTGGGGTACGGTGCTGGGGTACGGTGCGTACAAGTACAGGGCTGGGGTACGGTGGTGAGGTACGGTGCGTACACGTACGGGGCTGGGGTACAGTGCGGACATGGGGGGTATGATGCAGACATGTGGGGAGGGGAGGGGGGGCTGTACGACTCGTATCCCGGGCCCAAGTTTACCCAGATACGAGTGGTACGACGTTCGATCCGTATGGAGCCTTTTCCATGCGCTTGTGTTTTCGGACGGCCGGTACGATCGTACTTGCGTGCTCGGACTTCAGTTTTACAATTTGTATGTAAAACTGTCCGGGGACGTCTCGTAGACTTTTCCCGAAGTCATTCGTATGGATTTTTCACATACGAATCGTACTTCGCCGTTTGTACGGGACTTGTACGATTCGTACCTAAAAAAATACGGATACGAGTCGGACGGTAATTTTTTTTAATGTATCGGAATCGGCACCCAAGTGGTAAGCTCCCCGTAAATCAAGTTTTGTTATACTGGTGGAATTTCTGACCTGATCAAATAGTACCAGAATTAACAGGAGAGGATAGCAGTTCTTAATAGTCACCTTATTGACCGCCCTATAATCTGCACAAGCCCTCAACTTTCGATTCTACTTGAGTAAAAAGAAGATTGGGGCAGACACAGGTGACGTTGAGTGGTGTATAAAACCTATCACTAGTAGTTCATCCACATATTTGCGTAGATATTGAGTTTCAAGTTTTGTCAAGGCATAAACTCTGCTGGAGAGCAGCGTTGCTACTGGGATGAGAACTATGCAACAATCAAAGGCTCTGTGTGGGGGTAGTTGGGTGGCTTTCACAGGGTTAAATACATCTTGATAGTCATGGTATTCTTTGGGGAGTTTAAGGTTTTCTGTTCCTTGGACCAAGGCTCAATGCAGTGGTATTCCCACCTCTGGAGCCTCTTGGTAGCAGGTAGCAGGGCAGAATGGTGAGTACAAGTTTACTGTGCGGTGTACTCAATCGATTTTTGGATTATGGTATTCTAGGCAGGGTACTACCAAAATTACCCCAAAGGTGGGATTGTCTATTAGATCAAAGTTAAGGTGTTTACTATGCCCATTGTCGCACACTAAGCTTAGAGCTTCTGTCTGAAAACAAATTAGTCCAGAAGACAGCTCTGAACCATATACTGCTCGCAAAGCCTCGGGTATTTCTATGGGAAATTTTGTGAGCCCGAGCTTGGGAGCTAGGGTCAGATCAATGAAATTACCCGTTGCCCCTGAGTCAATAAGCATGGATATTATGTGCCTCCGCTGTGGGGATAGATTACTGTGACTGGGATAGTCAGAAGCCATGGAATTCGTGCTCCTACGTTGTTCAGATATTGTGAGACCTGTACGGTTTCCCTCTATGAGGCAATCTTCCTTCTGGTTGAGAGCCTTAGTTTTCCCTGTTCTAGATTGACCTCTACACTAGCCACAGCCATAGTCTTTTTTGGGTTTTTCAAATCATTCCCTTGCGAAAAGACCAGATTTGTCACAATAAAGACATAAGCTTAATTTGCTGTGATGTTCCTTTTCCAGATAGGATAGTGGACCCCTTGTACCTCCTATCAGCATAGGTTCAGTATCAAGAGTCATACTATCTGACTCCTTCTTGGTATTGAGAACAATTACTCTGGTGTCACAGCGAGATCGGTCACCCTTTCGCTCACCCAATCAGTGAACTAGCTTTACCACAAGATCTATAAATTCTGGACAATAGTTGAGCAGATCAATGATGTGCGAGAGGGAATCTTTAAGGTCACCTCTTAAACCTAAATAGAGTAAGGATGTTCTCTTCTATTCCGGCAAGCGCATTTCCACCACCAGTCAATTGAAAGTAGTGATATAAGTCAGCAGGTCCTTAGAACCTTGTCGTAGGTTTAATAACTCACTGTCAATTGCTTGGAAAAAAACATGTTTTGCATATAACTTAATCATGGCAGCCTTAAAAGCAGAATAGTTGTACAAAAAAGGATTGTTTGTTTCTATGAAAGGAACTGCCCAGTTCGAGGATATACCTCCCAAATAAATGTAAATGTAAATGTAGATGTACTTGTATAGCGCACGACTACCCGGAGGCATCTCAGCGCTTGTACGAATACCACTGAGGAACCCTTCCTGGCCTTTCCCTGAGAAGTGTCCACTCCTGGGCACCCCCAAGGTGAGGCCAGGCATCCTAGCGTTGTTGGGGCCGTTGTGGAGATTAAGCAAGCTATTGCCCAGAGTTGCAGAGTGGGACCCATGATTAGGATAGGCACCGAGGCGAGAATAATCAGGTCGGAGGAAATTGAGCCCAAGACCCGCCGAGGCGGGAATTGAACCCTGGTCCCGGGCCATACTTCTGCATCAGGGTCTGCCGCTCTAACCATTGAGCCACACTTCTCCAATAAGAGATTACAAACGCTACTTTAGCAGCGTCATTGGGGAACGCCTGAGGTTTGCATAGAAAATGTAATTGCCATTGACTCATAAAGGCTGCAAATGTAGTACTGATGCAATAACAGCATTCTGGAGCTGCTAAGGGCACAGAACTGGATGTGGAGACAGATACACGCAGATTCTGGTCAGTCGTTGTAAAAGCCCCTCTCTGAAATGGTTCTAAAAACACAGCCTGGGTCAAAACTGGGTAACTATCATTGGGTTTAGTATCCCTCCATTGTGTGAAATGTGTCCTTTCTCATTGCAAATCTTCCATAAGTGTTGCATCTTCTGTTTTTAAGCTATTCAGATCTAGTTGCAACTGCTGCATAAACTGATATTAGCGTAATTGAGGTCCCCTGATAAGGCACATGTTAGATTTTCAGTGAATTTTTGGTCTTGATTGGTCATGGGGCCGTCCGAAATGAATTTGTGGTGTGTGGCTTGGTCACAAGCCACCCACCTGGATCCCAGATGATTCCAATGGAGCAGCGACACTAGCGTCCAAATCCTCCAGAGACCTGCTCTCAATTTACAGTAGGAGACACTGCTCCAGTGTCAATTCAAAGGGGAAGGGGTTTGGGATAGAGAGAGCATGTAGAGTCAAAGAATCTGGGGCTCATCTACTCAACAGCAACACTGCAGCAGGCATTAACACCAGTCTGATGAATGGTACCGGCAGTTGTGGTACCTATAAACAAGCAAATACCAAGGCTTTCATTTAGTATTAACTCTATCTCCTAAGGTATCACCTCACAAAAGCTTTTCAAATCTCAATCAACATTAAGGGGTCCATTACGATGGCAGAAAAATAGCCACCGCTGGGCCAACGGTGGCAATCATACCGCCATCGTCATGAGATTTACCCCCGCTACATTATGATGGCGGTGGGTATCGCGGTGGATGGAAAGTCCGTCCGCTGCTTTTCTGCCGGTAGCAATTGTCACGATTGCCTGGCGGAGTGTTCAGCATGCTCACAATGGTGGTGGGTGAACCGCCATTGAAAGGCTGGCAGAGAATGTCTTCAGGGGCCCGTTGCGGGCCCTCCATGTGTTGGGGAGGTATGGGTGCACTGGAGGGGTACCCATGGTACCCCCTACATTTCACTGCACCTAGTGGCAGGCACAGTGTAGTGCCTGCCACGTAGTGCAGTGAAATGCACAACATGCTCTTCTTCACATCACAGTGGTGCTGCTGTCAACAACCACCGGACTAATGTTAAAGGTGCAGAATCAGACCGCAGCGGTGGCGGTCCCTTCATAATTTTATATGCGGGACCGCCGAATGCTTGGCAGTTGGACCCAATCACGCTGGGGGTCCTCGCCGTACATACGGGGGGGAGGTACGCTCCGTACATTCGGGGGGTGGGGGTCTGCACCGTACATTCGGGGGTGGGGGTATGCTCCGTACATTCGGGGGGGTGGGGTTGGGGTCCGCACCGTACATTCGGGGGTGGGGGTACGCTCCGTACATTCGGGGGGTGGGGTGGGGGTCCGCACCGTACATTCGGGGGTGGGGGTATGCTCCGTACATTCGGGGGTGGGGGTACGCACCGGACATTCGGGGGTGGGGGTCCGCACCGGACATACACGGAGGGGGGCTGGGGGTACACCGCATCCATCCGCGGGGGGCTGGGGGTTGGCGCGTACATACGGGGTGCTGGGGGGGACGGCGCGTACATACGGGGGGCTGGGTGGGGTACGGCGTGTACCGGGCCCCCAATTCCGCTCGCATCGTGGCGTACTTCGCTTTTCCAGCACTTTTTGAGTGCCGTAAAAATATTGCCGTCCGGACTGCTGTCGGTTCGAATCGTACTTCCTGGTTCGTGAAACGCAGCCTGAATGCGTCCCGACGTCACGTCGGCGCTTTCCCGGATCACATTTGTATGTATATTTTCGTCGGTCGGTGTTTTTTACGATTCGTATGGAAATGGTGTTTCCGTGCGAATCGTACTTGCATGTTTGTAATGTTTTTTTCCCGGGTACGAGTCGGATGGAGAAAATGCTCCGACCGACGGTTCGTACCCGGTTTTTCCAGGATCGGAATCGGCACCTATATTTTTGCAAATTATATTAATGACTTCGATATTTTGTAAAACTATATTTCTTACCTTAAACTCGATATTTTTTACCATGATATTCTGGCAGTCAATATTTATGTGTCTCGATATTTTGCACTCAATATTAGTGCAAGCTGACATTTCCTACTCGAGATTCTGACTGTTTACCGTTGGTAATAGCTAGCTGCAGCTGATGTTTCCTGGTTTGTTTGAAAAGGCTTAATAGCTTTTACAAATGTTTTACCATGCATATGCAAGGTCAGGTTTCAGGCTCTATGGAAACATCCAGAAAATACACCACAATAAGCATCAAGCAACCGGCATGAATTACATTAATGTGAACCTTCTGGAAAACAGCCCTCATCAAATAAATCCCATGCACCTGTTCCTTGGTATAAGAAATTATAATGAGACCTTTGTGAACATTTTAATGCACCTTCTAGAAAGCTTCCTCATCAATTATCTGCACCTGTTCCTAAAGAATGTGACCTTTATGAACATTCCAAAGCAGTCTTATTTAAATACTGTCCATACTCCTACCCTTGGCTTAGCCTTTTCGCTTGCCACTTACTTGTTTCACAGCTGCCAGGACTCTGTCTTACCAGCTCCCTTAATCCTCACACTTCAGCCTCACCACAAAGAATATCCACATTAGAGTCACACCTGGATAGAAAAAAGAACAAAAAGAAAAGGAGAGATGCATTACAGTTTTGATTTTACTAAGTGCGGAGCTCAGTCACAACACCTAGCTGCAAACAGAGGTAACCAGCATTTTGTTTAACTTGTACATACTGCTGAGGACTTGAGTGAAGCTAACCCCTTCAACATTTGCTTTTGGGTTTAATGCTGAAATCATGCTCACTACAATTCAGAAAATTTTGGTAAACGAGCCTTTATGGACAATCTAAATGTAAATAAACAACAACAAAACTAAGGGCTCATTACGATCTCCGCCCGCCACCATAGCGGTGGGGGTCCGTGCCGTACATACGGGAGTGGGGGTACGCTCCGTACATTCGGGGGGTGGGGGTCCGCACCATACATTCGGGGGTGGGGGTACACTCCATACATTCGGGGGGTGGGGTGGGGGTCCGCACCGTACATTCGGGGGTGGGGGTATGCTCTGTACATTCGGGGGTGGGGGTCCACACCGTACATTCGGGGGGTAGGGTGGGGGTCTGCACCGTACATTCGGGGGTGGGGGTATGCTCCGTACATTCGGGGGGTGTGGTGGGGGTCCGCACAGTACATTCGGGGGTGGGGTGGGGGTCCGCACCGTACATTCGGGGGGTGGGGTGGGGGTCCGCACCATACATTCAGGGGTGGGAGTACGCTCCGTACATTCGGGGGGTGGGGTGGGGGGCCGCACCGGACATACACGGAGGGGGCCTGGGGGTACGGCGCGTCCATCTGCGGGGGGGCTGGGTTATGGCTCGTCCATCCGCAGGGGGGGCTGGGGGGGACGGCGCATACATACGGGGGGCTGGGGGGGACGGCGCATATGCGGGCACATGTCTTCATGGTTGCTATTGAGGTTCGCTCCGTGCAGTGTTTTCTCCATACGGTTGTACAGTCGGACGAACGGGATGGATCGTACTTGCGCGCTCGGACTTCATTTTTCTGATTCGTACGTAAAATCGTCCGGGGACGTGTCGGACACTTTTTCCGACCCGAGGACATGTGGGGGAATTTTCCCAATGCGATTCGTATGTATTTTTTCCCATGCGAATCGTACTTGCCAGTTTTACGGTACTTGTACGATTCGGACGGAAAAAAATCCGGATACGATTCGTACGGAGAAAATTTTTCCAGGATCGGAATCGGCCCCATAGTTGTTAAAAATATCTTTGTTTTAGTTAGTGTTATGTATTTTAGTGTGTATCTTAAATGTTTGTGCTATATTTTTTGTCTAAGAATTGCTTTATTTTTAAATGTATGTGTTACATTTGTTTAGAAGTTTGTAATTTTATTTCAATTAAAGTTTGAGTTTTAGTTCCGTAGCGGGTTGTGGGTTTATAGAGGAATAAGGTGGGAAGTAATTTAATTATAATAAATTGAATATTCATTTTTATTTAGTAGTGTTTATTTAATTATGATTTTATAGTAATAATTTTGGTAATTAATATATTATTAATAAATTAATAATTGGCTGTTAAATTTAATTGATTAATTAATTGGTAAATATGTTAATTGTCTCATTTTTTCAGGAACGGGTTGTGGGTTTATAGGGGAATAGGATGGGGACTAATTTAATTAGAATGAAATTATAATATTTTTCAAAATTAATATTTATTTATTTAATATTTCACATTGTTAATTGTGGGCACATTTTAATTATTAATTATGTATTAATTTGTTATTAAATATTACTAATGAATTGGTAATTATGTTATTTGTGTCATTTTTTTAGGAGTGGGTTGTGGATTGATATGGGAGTAGGGTGGGAAGTAATACAATTTTGATATTAATATATTTTTATATAAAATGTATTAATCAATATTTATAGTGTTAATCATGTGAATTAATGTATTAATAAATATGTTTATTTTGATTGTTAATTGTTAATAATTAATTTGTTAATTGTTAATTAATTATGTTAATTGTGTAATTTTGTTTTACAAAATAGGTGCTGGCATTTATAGGGGAATATGGTGGGGTAATTTATTTTTAATCAATTAATTCTTTGTTAATTGATGCTAATTAATTACATTTTAATGTTTTCAATTGTGTAAATATTTTGATGTGTGAGTTGTGGGGTTTATGTGGTAAATGGTTGAAAGCAAATGTTTCTTTAAAATAATTAATGATTTGTTATTAATTGATATTAATTTATTAATGTAAAATTAGTTATGTAATTTGTGTAAATATTTTTTAGGTGCGTATTTTCGTGTTTATTGGGGTATAGGGTGGAAAGTAGTTCAGTTTAATTTAAATAATCATTACTTGATGATTAATATTAATTTATTAATTGATAATTATTTTTGATAAATGTTTAGTTTTTCTTTTGTTTGGGTATTTCTGTTCTATAGCTGTAATGGTTTGTTACTACATTAAGGGGCTGATTCTGATCCTGTAATTTTTCTTTCCGTCCGCCTCGTATCGGTGAAGTACGATTCGTACAGGAAAAATACAACTTTTCCCGATCTGATTTGTACGGATCAGCCCGATCCTTACAAATCGTATCGGGAAACGTTGTACCAGACGGACCCGGACACTTTTCCGTACAAATTGTAAAAATGCAGTCCAACCGTACTAGTACGATCCGGACCGGCTTTCCGATTTACGATTTGTACGGAAAAAGTCCCGTATACGGGGAATGCCATTACCCGCTACGAAGCGAACTTTGTATGACTCGTATCCCGGGAAAAGTTGTTCCCAGGTGCGAGTCGTACAGGGGTACGAGTCGTACAGGCATACACCCCTGTGCGTTGTGTATGTACGCTGCGTACCCCAACATTGCCTACCCCAACATCGCGTACCCAAACATTGCATACCCAACATCGCATACCCCAACATCGTGTGTGTACTGTGCGTACCCCCAACATCGCGTACCCCAACATCACATACCCCAACCTCGCGTATGTATGGTACGTACATACGCGATGTTGGGGTATGCGATGTTGGGGTACGTGATGTTGGGGTACACGATGTTGGGGGTACGCACAGTACATACACGATGTTGGGGTATGCACCATACATACACAACACACGGGGTGTATGCCTGTATGACTCGTACCCCTGGGGACTCTGCTTTTGCAGCTGTTTTTGGCTCCCGTAAGAAAAGAGCCGTACGGAGTGCCGTAGGGACGAATCGTACTTGCTGGGCTGGAAACCGCTGCTTAAATACATACAGACGTCGCGTGCAAGCTGTTCCGGAGCAGAATCGTTGGTTTATTTTAGCTGTATGGTCTTTTGTATGATTTGTATGTAAAGAGGCTTTCTGTACGAATCGTACTTCCTAGGTTGTAAGAAAAGTTTACCGGGTACGAGTTGTGCGGGAAAAACGCTCCATACAACGATTTGTACAGCCTTTTTCCATGATTTAAATCGGCCCCTAGTTGTTACCGTTTTTAATGTGTTTGTAATTAATAATATTTGTATAATTGTTAATTAATTGTGTTAATTATGAAGCTACCCTTTTTTTTAAATGTAGATGTGTGTTGTAAATTGTGTGGTGTTATAGGGTAGGAAAAAAAGATTACTTTTATGTAATTTATAACTTTTGGGATTAAAATATTTTTTTATTACAAGATAGGTATTTGATTGTACTTTTTTAATAAAAAGTAATCTTTTTATGAGAAATTTAAAATTTTGGTACATTATATTATGTTTCTATGTTTTGTAAATTTTGATATTTTTATATATATTTTGTTTTTGGGCTTTTTATTTAATTTTGTAGTGTAGTAGATATATTGTTTGTTTTTAAATTTGAGGGTTTTTTGTGGGAATACTAATTTGTACCCCTCCGCTATCCAACAATTTCCCTACTGTTGCACTTGCTGGAGTGGGAAGAGTAATTTTTACTCCCTCCACTATCCAATACTTTCCCTACTGTTGCACTCGCTGGAGTGGGAATAGTAAACTATTTCCCTCCGCTATTCAACATTTTTGCTACTGTTGCATTCATTGGATTGGGAATAGTAAATTATTCCTCTCCGCTATCCAACACTTTCCCTACTGTTGCACTCTCTGGAGTGTGAATAGTAATTTTTATCCCTCCGCAATCCAACACTTTCCCAACTGTTTCACTTGCTGGAGTGGGAATAGTAAATTATTTCCGATCCGCTATCCAACATTTTTCCTACTGTTGCATTCATTGGAGTGGGAATAGTAAATTATTCCCCTCCACTATCCAACAGTATCCCTACTATTGCATTAATTGGAGTGGGAATACTAAATTATTCCTCTCTGCTATCCAACACTTTTTCTACTACTGCACTCGCTGGAGTGGGAATAGTGATTTTTAATCCTCCGCTATCCAACACTTTCCCTACTGTTGCACTTTCTGAAGTGGGAATAGTAATTCTTACCCCTCCGCTATCCAATAATTTTCCTACTGTTGCACTCGCTGGAGTGGGAATAGTAATTTGTTTCCGTCCGCTATCCAACACTTTCCCTACTGTTGCACTTGATGTAGTGGGAATAGTAAATTATTTACCTCCACTATCCAAGATTTTCCCTACTGTTGAATTAATTGGATTGAGAATAGTAAATTATTCCCCACCGCTATCCAACACTTTCCCTACTGTTGCACTCGCTGGAATGAGAATAGTAATTTTTACCCCTCCGCTATATAATACTTTCCCTACTGTTGCACTCGCTGGAGTGGGAATACTAATTGTTACCCCTTCGCTATCCAATACTTTCCCTACTGTTGCACTCGCTGGAGTGGGAATAGTCATTTTTATCCCTCCTCTATCCAACACTTTCCCTACTGTTGCACTTGCTGGAGTGGGAATAGTAAATTATTTCCCTCCGCTATCCAACATTTTCCCTACTGCTGCATTCATTGGAGTGGGAATACTAAATTATTCCCCTCAGCTATCCAACAGTTTTCCTACTGTTGTAATAATTGGAGTGGGAATAGTAAATTAATCCTCTTCGCTATCCAATACTTTTCCTACTGTTGCACTCGCTGGAGTGGGAATACAAATTTTTAACCCTCCACCATCTAACACTTACCCTACTGTTGCACACACTAGAGTGGGAATAGTAATTTTTACATCTCCGCTATCCAATACTGTCCCTACAGTTGCACTCACTGGAGTGGGAATAGTAATTTTTACCCCTCCGCTATCCAACACTTTCCCTAATGTTGCACTTCAAGGAGTGGGAATAGTAAATTACTTCCCTCCGCTATCCAACATTTTTCCTACTGTTGCATTCATTGGAGTGGGAATAGTAAATTATTCCCCTCCACTGTCCAACAGTTTCCCTACTGTTGCATTAATTGGAGTGGGAATAGTAAATTATTCCTCTCCGCTATACAATACTTTTCCTACTGTTGCACTCGCTGGAGTGGGAATAGTAATTTTTACATCTCCGCTATCCAATACTTTCCCTACAGTTGCACTCGCTGGAGTGGGAAGAGTAATTTTTACCCCTCCGCTATCCAACACTTTCCCTACTGTTGCACTCGCTGGAGTGGGAATAGTAATTTTAATCCCTCCGCTATCCAACACTTTTACTACTGTTGCACTTGCTGGAGTGGGAAAAGTAATTCTTACCCCTCCGCTATCCAATACTTTTCCTACTGTTGCACTCGCTGGAGTGGGAATAGTAATTTATACCCCTCTGCTATCCAATACTTTCCCTACTGTTGCACTCGCTGGAGTGGGAGTATTAATTTTTACCCCTCCGCTATCCTATACTTTCCCTACTGCTACACTGGATCACTGAATAAATATCGAAGGTCAAAATATCGACCTACAAAAATATCGGAACAAAAATATCGATGTCAAGAATATCGACATCCTATCTACAACATGGTAAGTACAAAAATATCGATAATTAAATATCGATGTCAAAAATATCGTTAGTAAAATATATCGTTTTTTTTAGTTTAAAAATATATGTAAAATAAACCAAATAATACTTATAAATAAAATAAACATAATTAAATATATGTTATAATATTTAAAATTAATAATTCATATATATATAATTTAATAAAACATTAATTAAACATATACATATAATATATATTATATATACTTACTTAATAATTAGTTTTAATAATTATTTTAGTAACGTATAAATTATTAAGGTGCCGATCACGATCCGGTAAAAACTGGGTACGAACCGTCGGACGGAGCATATTCTCCGTCCGACACGTACCCGGTCGAAAAAATATACAAACATGGAATTACGATTCGCACGGAAATACCATTTCCGTACGAATCGTACAAAACCCCGACCGACGAAAATAAACATACAAATGTGATCCGGGAAAGCGCCGACGTGACGTCGGGACGCACGCAGCCTGCCATTCACGAACCAGGAATCACGATTCGCACCGACGTCATCCCACACGGTGAATATTTTCCGGCAGCCAAAAACTGCCGGGAAATCAGGACGATGCGAACAAGGAGTACCTGCACGGGACGGACAGACATGGACCCGAACCTACGTGTCATCTCGGCCCTCATAGCAGTCGACCTCCTCTACAGGTTACGACGCAGACGCCGCAGAAGGTCAGAACAACAAAGGGAGGGGGAAGGGGGGGCAGGACCAGGGGCAGGCCACCAAACCCCCACCAAAGTCACACAGCACACATGCCCTGGACATACCTGACCCCCAGGCCCTGGTCACTACGAGGGGGTGGGGGCGTGTCCAGCAAAGCCAGCGTCTGCCACAACGGAAGTGCTTGACGACGCGAACCGGCAACACAACAATACAGGTACGTCCCGTACCCACGCCTTAAGAGCGTGGGTACGAGTCGTACCACGCCCACACCTACATCATCCCAACAATGGCGGCACGGCTGTACCAACGTGGTAAAGGCCTGGGTACGGCCCGCACAACATCACATAGCGTGGGGACGGATATGTACGGACCGTACCCCCAACCCCGCATGCATGGAGCATACCCCCCACCCCAACAGTGTAAGTACGACCCCTACCCACACCCGCGTACGTATGGAGCGTACCCCCAACTGTGTAAGTACGACCCCTACCCCCACCCGTGTACGTATGGAGCGTACCCCCACCCCAACAGTGTAAGTACGACCCGTACCCTCACCCGCGTACGTATGGAGCATACCCCCCACCCCAACAGTGTAAGTACGACCCCTACCCACACCCGCGTACGTATGGAGCGTACCCCCAACTGTGTAAGTACGACCCCTACCCCCACCCGCGTACGTATGGAGCGTACCCCACACCCCAACAGTGTAAGTACGACCCGTACTTTCACCCGCGTACGTATGGAGCGTACCCCCCACCCCAACAGTGTAAGTACGACCCCTACCCACACCCGCGTATGTATGGCGCATACCCCAACCGTGTAAGTACGACCCCTACCCCCACCCGCATACATATGGAGCGTACCTCCCACCCCAACAGTGTAAGTACGACCCGTACCCTCACCCGCATACGTATGGAGCGTACCCCCCACCCCAACAGTGTAAGTATGACCCCTACCCACACCCGCGTACGTATGGAGCGTACCCCCAACCCCAACAGTGTAAGTACGACCCGTACCCTCACCCGCGTACGTATGAAGCGTACCCCCCACCCCAACAGTGTAAGTACGACCCGTACCCTCACCCGCGTACGTATGGAGCGTACCCCCCACCCCAACAGTGTAAGTATGACCCCTACCCCCACCCGCGTACGTATAGAGCGTACCCCCCACCCCAACAGTGTAAGTACGACCCGTACCCTCACCCGCGTACGTATGGAGCGTACCCCCCACCCCAACAGTGTAAGTACGACCCCTACCCACACCCACGTACGTATGGAGCGTACCCCCAACCGTGTAAGTACGACCCCTACCCACACCCGCGTACGTATGGAGCGTACCCCCCACCCCAACAGTGTAAGTACGACCCGTACCCTCACCCGCGTACGTATGGAGTGTACCCCCCACCCCAACAGTGTAAGTACGACCCCTACCCACACCCGCGTACGTATGGAGCGTACCCCCCACCCCAACAGTGTAAGTACGACCCGTACCCTCACCCGCGTACGTATGGAGTGTACCCCCAACCCCAACAGTGTAAGTACGACCCGTACCCTCACCCGCGTACGTATGGAGCGTACCCCCCACCCCAACAGTGTAAGTACGACCCGTACCCTCACCCGCGTACGTATGGAGCGTACCCCCACCCCAACAGTGTATGTACGGACCGTACCCCCACCCCAACCGTGTATGTACGACCCATACCCTAACCCGCGTACGTATGGAGCGTACCCCCACCCCAACCGTGTATGTACGGACCCTACCCCCACCTCGTATGCATGGAGCGAACCCACACCCGTGTATGTTCTAAGCGTACATATCCTGAAATAGGAGTGGTGTGTGCAGAGTCCTCCCAGCAGTGCCCAGAGACAGGAGGGGTGGGTGCAGAGTCCTCCCAGCAGTGCCCAGACATAGGAGGGGTGGGTGCCTATCACTCCCAGCAGAACCCAGACACAGGAGGGGTGTGTGCAGAGTCCTCCCAGCAGTGCCCAGACGCAGGAGGGGTGTGTGCAGAGTCCTCACAGCAGTGCCCAGAGACAGGAGGGGTGGGTGCAGAGTCCTCCCAGCAGTGCCCAGACATAGGAGGGGTGGGTGCCTATCACTCCCAGCAGTGCCCAGACACAGGAGGGGTGGGTGCCCAACACTCACAGCAGTGCCCCTGCAAAGAAAAGGGTGGAGTACCCACAGATCCAACGGCCACAAATGTCAGTCAGGTGCACAAAGATACTGCAGTACATGTACAACATGTGTGCGAGGCTGGAAGTATACATATGCATGGCGCCTAAAAGAATACATGTACACATGAAGTCATGGCAACAGTCTACATACACAAGTACAGTGACCACCAAGGACGCCACGAATGATGCAGGTGGAGACATCGCTCAGCATGCATGGCCCAAGTCTAACGAGTCCGTCACACACCCAGCCAATGTAGAGACAGCTCAGCACCACATATTGGAATGACCCTGCAGGGAAGAAGTCAGGTTACACAGAGGAAGGAACACACCTTGGGACGATGTCACCATGCAGTAACTGCTTACATGAACAAAGTTATGTAGCCAACAGCTTGTGATGGCACACAGATACCAGGACCCACCCTATGACCAGCACAAGACGACAATTCCCACACACCCAACACATAATCACCACCCAAAATAATGGGGCAGGTCGACCAACAGCAATACCAGACAGACAGTAGTGCACTAAGGAAAAATAAATTGCTTTAATCAGCATCCAAAAATATGTTAGTCCCTTGACAGTTCAAAAAGTACAACGCCCACAGGGCAATCCAAAGTTCCAATCCAGGTGGGGGACACAGTGGGATGCGTGTCCCCTAGCTTGCCTGCACAGTCAGACTTCATCGTCTTCCAGAGCGGGGAGGGCATCATGTGGGGGGGAAGGACCAGGCACCGCAGGGACATGAGGGCGAAGGGTAGGCATCGTGGGTGCAGGGATGGAGGACTCCACCACAGGGGGTGGGGCAGGGCCAAAGGCGGAGGCCAGGATGTCGCTGCACACCTTAGCAAGGTCCTCCAGAGACTCCCCTGCACCCGAAGGAACCACAGGCCCCAAGGAGGGGGGGGCAGAGGGATGGGTCGCAGCGCCACTGGGGGAGGGTGTGGACGGGGGGGGACTCAACCACCCTGACCGGGGACTCCCTTGACCGCTTGCGGGGTGGTGTCACAGTGAGGCTCAGGGACAGAGCGGCCATGAAGGAGTCTTTGCTGGATATGTGGCCAGGAGAGCTGAGGGGAGGGGATTTGGAGGGAGTGGATTTGGTGGAATGCGGACTCCCACTCTGGCTGCGTGACTTACGTTTGCCCCCGACCCAGTGGGTGTGCCTACTTCACCCTGTGTGTGCGTGCCAGGAGGTGTGCGTATGACCTTCCCTGCTGGTGTGGTGCCTGTGTCTGTTGTGGTGGGTGCATGCTGACGTCTGGGTGTACGTGGGACAGGCATGGGAGTGGGAAGTGTGGAAGGGGTAGGGGGTTGGACGTAGCGCTGCAGGAGACCCACTGCTGCAGTCAGTGTCGAGTCAATGGACCTCAGCAAGTTGCGTTGGTCAGCCTGTGATGAAAAAATGCCCTCCAAGTATGCCTCCATGTTGTTCAGCACTTGGCTGTGGCCATGGAGGACATTAAGCATCGCAGCCTGACCAACCTGCAACTGCCGCTGGATGTCCACAGACTCGGCATTGGCGGCAGCAGTGGAGACAGGGGCAGGGGGTGCGGTGCCTGGCATGAAGGAGACATGTGGTGACCGGGCACGCTGGGAAGGGACATGAGCAAGTGGGAGGCGGCTGATGGCAATGGAGGGGGCGGGGTGAGATGTTGTGCCGCTGTCGGCTACTGGTGCAGCCTCCGCCCACTCGGAGAGATCATCCTCGGACCCATCAGCTTCATATTCTGTCGTGCCAGTGGACAGGTCCTCGGCCTCACTCTCCTCCGCCTCAGTTCCACTCAATGTGCCAGCCACGATGTCAACGCTGGCACTGGTGCTCGGTCCCTCCGCTCCGTCTGTACTCATGTCTCCCTCCGTGTCCCCCGACGATGCTGTGGGCAAGGTGAAGAGACAGCAATTAATCACCCACCTGTATACATATGTCACATGAGTCCAATCTACATAGGTTACAGTGCATAGCCTGAAAAGAAAGATCAGTAACATCTACAAAACAAGGTACAGATGTAGGGCATGCAACACACAGTTGGTTGACCCACCATGCCACTGAAAATCCATGGAGAGCATGACACAATTGCAAATGACATGAAATGGAGTTTGACATAGGAGCCAGGCCCTGGGGACAATCCAGCACTGCATCTGCACCACACAGCGTTGCCAAAAATAGGGATGAGCAGGGATCATATCCATGAACTTGAGGCCCATGCTGCATAGGTAATACTGAAAACATGCCCAACATGACTGGCTCACTGCACCTTGAGTGTATGTCCAGACAAACATCACACACTGGCCAGACCTAGCAAGGAGATTTCAGGTTTTGACATGTGGGCTTTGCCCGCACCAACCACCCCCTACATGAGACAATTTGTTGAGACACAGGAAGCACTTACATCTCTTAGTCTGGGTGAAATACACAGTGGCTGCATAAATGCAAGATTGGATGCCAAATACCCAAGGTGCGCCTGTCCAAATAATAATGTACAAATGGTCATCATCAGATGATTGTAACAAGACACACAGGCACTGGCCACCATGAGTATGAACAAGGACAATCAGGTCAGGCTGTACAGTGGACACTTGTACTACATTTTACGTCAATATACATGGTGCCAGGGGACAATGGCACAGAGCACAACCTATGCTGTAGACACTGAGAGTGTCCACGTTTTGTGATGACACACATGACACCTAGGAAAATATGCCCCAGGGGACAGTAGTGGCCACACAACTCCATGGTGCTGAATGGGAATGACTGCAACACACGCCACCATCCCTGCACTATGCGTATCGCACACTCATGCACATCATGTCACAGGCCACAACATAGGACATGCGCGCTGTAAGGCATGACACTTGAGAGACTAACTCCCATGTCTGGACTCAGCATCAGTGCCAACTGACATGGAACCCACATGTACTGAACTGGACAGGGCACAGGCAAGGTCCCAAAACCTGTTACACACCACCCCCACACATGATGCTACAGGCATAGTTCACGTGGAGAAAGCGCCAGCCTACATTACCTTGTGAAGGAGTGACTACACACAGACCAGGGAACACATTGCAAGGAGGGGAAGGGAGGCAGGAGAGCACCGCTATACTGTGGGTAACTGGATCTGCACAGCACCGTTAAACCCTGGCAGTGTATCCATGCAACTGTGCACTTACAAATGCTGGTGACAAACAACAAACACACATGTACCTACCCCCTTCCTGCTGCTGCTTCTCCTGTAAGCGCCTGTCCAAGTCTGGAAAGACCACCGCCAGCACACGGTTGTGGATGTGGGTCAGATGGCGGCGCCCGCGGTTCTTATGGGTCTTAGGTGAGTCCCCCAGCAGGACCCGTGCGATCCTCCGCGTCCAGCACCGGATATCCTGCCAGCGTTTCCTCACCTGGGCCAGGCGCCGCTTGTGACCATCCATCTTCCTCACGGCACTGACGGCGGTCATCCATATCTGCTTCTTGGCAGAGGCGCCTACCTGTGAGGATGAACAAGTGACACTACATCAATACACCAGGCACATGTCACAGAGAGACATATTAGAACAATTTTGCTGTTTACAACAAGCCATAGTATGCATCCAACGCATTGCACCTTTGTCATAGGGACATGATCCTCTGGTGAAGGGCAAAAGCAGTACGTGCCATTGAAAGTACACAGGTGGAATGAGGGCAACAACACAATCAATGATCCAGGCTCACACTGTGCATCACAAGCTACACCAGGATTATGTGCAGCACCTCTAAGCAGTCACATGCCACAGGCCACTGACGCTACCTCAGCAGAGTACACAGACACACACAGGCACAGGACATTCACCTGCCATTGCCAAATGCAGTGACAAACCTCACTCTGCACATGTGCCACTAGACGGGGGGGGCTCATAGGTGTGGGGCTGGCTCTGCATGTCAGACACACAACACTGCTCCCTGCTCACATCACATGGCCAGAGTATATCCATCCCTCATGCAGCCCGAGTGCCACACTCCACATATGCACCCACCCACATGACAGGGGACTTACACACACACCGATGTCCAGGGTACGAACACATCATGTGGACACTCCCAGCACAGGTACACAGAACTAACACACATCTGTGGGTACAGTCACCTGTCACACTGGGCTGACCACATAATCAAATGAGGACTGTAGAGGCTACATTCCCAGGAGGAAAAGACAGGCAGAATGTGGCTTGCACCATGCAGTGATTGTCACAGTAAACACAATGCAAGTGAGGACGGCAGACATGCACCACCGCATGCACTGGCTGGGAGACATCAGGCATTCCCCCCCCTGGGACCCCCCCTACAGTACATAGCATGTGTGTCACACCTGGACACAATGCCAGAAGTCACAGTCACAAACAAGGGACACAGTCTGTGCTAGTAGACTCTGCACTCACCTGATACCCTGGTCGCCCATACAGCAGGGGGTACTGTGGGAGGATCACATCCAGCAAAGCCAGGTTCTCCTCCAGGGTGAAAGGCTGTGACCTCTCCACAGACCTTGACATGGTTCCAGGGAATCAGTAGCAGCAGCTGGGTCGTCGAATCCAAAGATGTGCAGGCAAGTGCTCCCTCATGGGACCTGGCAGCCTTATATCTGCCTTGCTGGCCTGTTTCATGCACAGGAGTACAGAGTGATTGGTCACTCACATTTGCATCCTATGTTTCCTCCAATCCCTTCAAACCTAGCACAGTCAGTGGGTTCTTATTGTGTTTTTTTCTTGAGCATGATGTCAACTCCAGAACCACATTGCAACAAAGTAGATTCATTCAAACTGACTACTGCTGTGCACCTGCTTAAAAAAAGTTCAAACTTTAAACTTGGTCTCCATGACAACCAGCATGCATGTAGGCCTTTCTACTTGTCCCTCATGTGTCCCCTATGTAATTTGGAGTTTCACACACAGGTACGGTGCGTCCCGGGGCCCTAGGGCACCACAAATGCATAGCAAAGGCCCGTACAGGCGTGTGTACGGTCCGTATCACTATGGGTGTGCTTGCGTATGCGTACCCATAGTGAAAGTGAGCATACGCACGCGTGTACGGTCCGTACCACTATGGGAGTCATCGCGTATGCGTACTCACAGTGGTACGGACCGTACACACGGCTGTACGCTCACTATCACTATGGGTGTTCTCGCGTATGCGTACTCATAGTGGTACGGACCGTACACACGGCTGTACGCTCACTATCACTATGGGTGTTCTCGCGTATGCGTACTCATAGTGGTACGGACCGTACACATGGCTGTACGCTCACTATCACTATGGGTGTTCTCGCGTATGCGTACTCATAGTGGTACGGACCGTACACACGGCTGTACGCTCACTATCACTATGGGTGTTCTCGCGTATGCGTACTCATAGTGGTACAGACCGTACACACGGCTGTATACTCACTATCACTATGGGTGTTCTCGCGTATGCGTACTCATAGTGGTACGGACCGTACACACGCCTGTACGCTCACTATCACTATGGGTGTTCTCGCGTATGCGTACTCATAGTGGTACGGACCATACACACGGCTGTACGCTCACTATCACTATGGGTGTTCTCGCGTATGTGTACCCATAGTGGTACGGACCGTACACGCGTGCGTACGCTCACTTTCACTATGGGTACGCATACGCAAGCACACCCATAGTGATACGGACCGTACACACGCCTGTACGCTCACTATCACTATGGGTGTTCTCGCGTATGCGTACTCATAGTGGTACGGACCGTACACACGCCTGTACGCTCACCATCACTATGGGTACACATACGGCAGCACTCCCATAGTGATAGGGAACGTACACAGGCCCTCTGAGCGAAAGTACGGTGCCTTTCACACATCACAGTGGTGACAGGCAGCACACAGGAAGGAATAGGGCTGACATACTTGTCCATAGATGGACATCAAGGCATTGTCTGGGCAGTACTACATGTGTGGGGCACAGGTGTGAAAGGCTGTAATGTGGCACATTACTCCTGAGTCGAGAAGGCACCAGATGTATGATGAGATGTGTACAGATGTTATGTGTGACGGTGCAATGTGTGCCAGTCATGCCCTTAACTCCTTTGACATGTGTGCATGTCGTACTGCACACTTGGGATGAGCGTCACTGGCATGGCACAGTCAACAGCACATGCAAGTGTCCCCTGATGCCCGCTACTGGGGTTACCACACCAAACAAGTGACTACCCACGGTGCACGATGTGACTATGTCATGTATGTGTGGGGGGTGCCCATTTGCTTGATGTTGGAGCTCCCTCAAAAGCATCAGCTGTTGCAGCAACCAACATGTGTCTGTGTGTAGATGGACATGGCACACTGTTCCGCACACCAGGCCACATGTGGTATCGGATGTGAGGTGCGTATGTATGCATGGGACACGGAGTAGCGTAACAAGGACATGTCTGCATCCTCTCCATGAATGTGTGGTGAGTCATTACATGTACACCTTATTGGCAAGGTGTGTGGGCTGTCCTAGTGTAATGTCATGTGACCTGTGGCTCTAGTGTTCCGCTACCAGTCTCTGCAATCAACATCCTACTTCTGCTGATGTGTTGATGTATGTCACTCCTGTGTTGCGTCTGGCTGTTCACTTACACTGGGCCACAGCTAATCCCATGCCATGGCATGTGGAGGTTCACAATCTCCGTGTGTATCTGGGTCTTGGTAGGAGTGTCACCTGGCAGCCATACGTGTCCAGGGCATGTGGCACATACCTCACTCCGTATGTCGCATATGTGTATTGACAGATTAACATGTGCTCAGCACCCAAAAATTGTTGTAGTAGCGCACTCACTCTTCCTTGTCACTTCCAAATTACTGCAGAGCGCCGCCTCTTCCCCGAGCAATTCCGGACTTGGCTGACATGCGGGAGAATGACTGTATCAGGTGCTACTGCTTCCCCCAACCATTGATTCTGGAGTTGACGGCGAGGCTGGCACCACACCTGCAACCGCTGCACAAGTATCCTACGGCACTGACACCCAAGCTGAAGGTAATGGCAGCCCTACATTTTCTTGCCACGGGTACCTTTCAAAATACCATTGCTCATGTTGGTGGCATGTCCCAGAGCATGTTTTGCTGTGTGCTGCATGATTTCTTAGAGGCCATGTTGCTTCACCTGGATGAGTTCATCCATTTCCCAAACCCTGAAATGTTGACTGGGGTCAAGCGTGGATTCTATGCCCTGGGAGGGATGCCCCATGTCATTGGGTCCATAGATGGGACACATGTGGCTTTGGTACCACCACAAGCACATGAGGTAGCGTACAGGAATCGCAAACACTACCACTCCATCAATGCCCTTGTGGTGTGTCTGTCCAACATGGTGATTTCACATGTCTGTGCTCGTTTTCCAGGATCAGCACACGATGCCTACATCATGAGGCGTAGCAGGGTACCTGAAATGATGACGCAGCTACGTAACGAACGAGCATGTGTTGTTTGTGGGTACACTCTGTCTGTCCTGTATTTTGCATAGACTACCAGCACGACCGCTTCTCCTGTCCTACTTATGTCCATGTGCTTATATCTGCCTTGCTGGCCTGTTTCATGCACAGGAGTACAGAGTGATTGGTCACTCACATTTGCATCCTATGTTTCCTCCAATCCCTTCAAACCTAGCACAGTCAGTGGGTTCTTATTGTGTTTTTTTCTTGAGCATGATGTCAACTCCACAACCACATTGCAACAAAGTAGATTCATTCAAACTGACTACTGCTGTGCACCTGCTTAAAAAAATTCAAACTTTAAACTTGGTCTCCATGACAACCAGCATGCATGTAGGCCTTTCTACTTGTCCCTCATGTGTCCCCTATGTAATTTGGAGTTTCACACACAGGTACGGTGCGTCCCTGGGCCCTAGGGCACCACAAATGCATAGCAACGGCCCGTACAGGCGTGTGTACGGTCCGTATCACTATGGGTGTGCTTGCGTATGCGTACCCATAGTGAAAGTGAGCGTACGCACGCGTGTACAGTCCGTACCACTATGGGAGTCATCGCGTATGCGTACTCATAGTGGTACGGACCGTACACACGGCTGTACGCTCACTATCACTATGGGTGTTCTCGCGTATGCATACTCATAGTGGTACGGACCGTACACACGGCTGTACGCTCACTATCACTATGGGTGTTCTCGCGTATGCGTACTCATAGTGGTACGGACCGTACACACGGCTGTACGCTCACTATCACTATGGGTGTTCTCGCGTATGCGTACTCATAGTGGTACGGACCGTACACACGGCTGTACGCTCACTATCACTATGGGTGTTCTCGCGTATGCGTACTCATAGTGGTACGGACCGCACACACGGCTGTACGCTCACTATCACTATGGGTGTTCTCGAGTATGTGTACCCATAGTGGTACGGACCGTACACGCGTGCGTACGCTCACTTTCACTATGGGTACGCATACGCAAGCACACCCATAGTGATACGGACCGTACACATGCCTGTACGCTCACTATCACTATGGGTGTTCTCACGTATGCGTACTCATAGTGGTACGGACCGTACACACGCCTGTACGCTCACCATCACTATGGGTACACATACGGCAGCACTCCCATAGTGATAGGGAACGTACACAGGCCCTCTGAGCGAAAGTATGGTGCCTTTCACACATCACAGTGGTGACAGGCAGCACACAGGAAGGAATAGGGCTGACATACTTGTCCATGGATGGACATCAAGGCATTGTCTGGGCAGTACTACATGTGTGGGGCACAGGTGTGAAAGGCTGTGATGTGGCACATTACTCCTGAGTCGAGAAGGCACCAGATGTATGATGAGATGTGTACAGATGTTATGTGTGACGGTGCAATGTGTGCCAGTCATGCCCTTAACTCCTTTGACATGTGTGCATGTCGTACTGCACACTTGGGATGAGCGTCACTGGCATGGGACAGTCAACAACACATGCAAGTGTCCCCTGATGCCCGCCACTGGGGTTACCACACCAGACAAGTGACTACCCACGGTGCACGATGTGACTATGTCATGTATGTGTGGGGGGTGCCCATTTGCTTGATGTTGGAGCTCCCTCAAAAGCATCAGCTGTTGCAGCAACCAACATGTGTCTGTGTGTAGATGGACATGGCACACTGTTCCGCACACCAGGCCACATGTGGTATCAGATGTGAGGTGCGTATGTATGCATGGGACACGGAGTAGCGTAACAAGGACATGTCTGCATCCTCTCCATGAATGTGTGGTGAGTCATTACATGTACACCTTATTGGCAAGGTGTGTGGGCTGTCCTAGTGTAATGTCATGTGACCTGTGGCTCTAGTGTTCCGCTACCAGTCTCTGCAATCAACATCCTACTTCTGCTGATGTGTTGATGTATGTCACTCCTGTGTTGCGTCTGGCTGTTCACTTACACTGGGCCACAGCTAATCCCATGCCATGGCATGTGGAGGTTCACAATCTCCGTGTGTAGCTGGGTCTTGGTAGGAGTGTCACCTGG
This sequence comes from Triturus cristatus, assembly GCF_964204655.1. Lineage (NCBI taxonomy): Eukaryota > Metazoa > Chordata > Amphibia > Caudata > Salamandridae > Triturus > Triturus cristatus. The sequence goes on from NC_140582.1 coordinate 168,688,397, forward strand.
CAGCCATATGTGTCCAGGGCATGTGGCACATACCTCACTCCGTATGTCGCATATGTGTATTGACAGATTAACATGTGCTCAGCACCCAAAAATTGTTGTAGTAGCGCACTCACTCTTCCTTGTCACTTCCAAATTACTGCAGAGCGCCGCCTCTTCCCCGAGCAATTCCGGACTTAGCTGACATGCGGGAGAATGACTGTATCAGGTGCTACTGCTTCCCCCAACCGTTGATTCTGGAGTTGATGGCGAGGCTGGCACCACACCTGCAACCGCTGCACAGGTATCCTACGGCACTGACACCCAAGCTGAAGGTAATGGCAGCCCTACATTTTCTTGCCACGGGTACCTTTCAAAATACCATTGCTCATGTTGGTGGCATGTCCCAGAGCATGTTCTGCCGTGTGCTGCATGATTTCTTAGAGGCCATGTTGCTTCACCTGGATGAGTTCATCCATTTCCCAACCCCTGAAATGTTGACTGGGGTCAAGCGTGGATTCTATGCCCTGCTAGGGATGCCCCATGTCATTGGGTCCATAGATGGGACACATGTGGCTTTGGTACCACCACAGGCACAGGAGGTAGCGTACAGGAATCGCAAACACTACCACTCCATCAATGCCCTTGTGGTGTGTCTGTCCAACATGGTGATTTCACATGTCTGTGCTCGTTTTCCAGGATCAGCACACGATGCCTACATCATGAGGCGTAGCAGGGTGCCTGAAATGATGACGCAGCTGCGCAACGAACGAGCATGTGTTGTTGGTGGGTACACTCTGTCTGTCCTGTATTTTGCGATGACTACCAGCACGACCGCTTCTCCTGTCCTACTTATGTCCATGTGCTTTCCATGTAGGGGACGCTGGCTATCCCAACATGCCATGGCTGATCACACCTCTCCGCAACCCCATCACGCCAGCCCAGCTCCGCTACAACACCGCCCATGGCCGGACAAGGCGAGTGATAGAGAGGACATTTGGCCTCCTGAAGAGCCGATTCCGATGCCTCCACAAGACCGGCGGCGCCCTCCCATATGCCCCGGCGAAGGTCTGCAAAATCTTCATGGTCTGCTGCATGCTGCACAACATGGCAGTTGAGAAAGCTGTGCCACTCATCCTGGATCAAGATGATCAGGACCATCCACCCGTGGAGGACCAAGGTCTTGGCAATGGGGCTAGTGATGTGGAGGATGTGGTTCCGCAAGAGGACATCCGGACTCGGCTCATACGTGACTTCTTTGCTTAGTGGTGAGTACCAGTGTCTGTGTGTGCACGCATTGGTCCCCGTGTGGCATGTGTTGGGATGTGTGTGTCCATCTGCATGTATGGCACGTGAGTCAGAGGTGTGTGTGGATGTGTCACTGGAGTGATGGTGCCAGTGATGTGTATTTCCCCAGTCATAATTGTGACCTAGCATGTTGTCATCCTTACATGTGTCGAGTACATGCACATGCAAGTGGCTGTGCTTTTTGTGGCTGACTTCTTGTGTGTCTCTCTTTCCCGGGTACTTGCGCATGCCGTCTGCTGCTTGCATTGTTGTGGCACTGCTATTCCTCATGGACACGTCATCGTGCGCTGACTCAGCGTTACACGCACGGACAAGTTTGGAAGTCTCCTTAGGGTAAGGTATGCATCAGGGGTGTATTGGGTGTGGCAGTTGTTTACGATGTATGCACACTGCCCCTGTCGATGTTTGGTTCCTCTGCAGACATGTCGCATCACCATGGTACACATGACATGCAGCTGGGTACACCTGAATAGATGGTCAGACTTGTTGACAGTCATCAGTGATGGGATTGTGGAATGTGATGATGGCATCAATGTGTGTTACACTGCCCTCGGACACATACTGTTTGCATTGGCTTGACATGGTGTGGGACTTCCTTATCAGCGGATCAATGGTGTATGGCAGTCTCTCCGTGAGCAGCAGGGGGTGTTTAGCTGTTAGCCGACACTTGTGTGCCAGTTCCATGGCTATCACGCATTTGTGCTGCAGAAGGGGGGTTCCGGTGTTGGACCCACATGTTACTCCACATGACCCGTTCATCTGTACTCCGAGTTGCCTCTGCAATCCCGAATACATGACTAATAAAGGTGTCCCTATGCCTCCAAGGTGCCTCTTCTCAGTCAATGCTGGTGTGTTGCCACGGTGCATCCGGCATGTCTGGCATGGATTTCCGTGATAGTGGCTATGTGTCTATGTGTAGAGTAGCGAGATGCAAGCTGTTTGTGTGGGATTAGACTGTGTATTGTGCATGATGTCCATGACTGTGTGGGTATTGTGACATGTGCCATCCCCATGCATCCAACGTTGGCCAGGCCACCATTCTCTGCATCCACCTGACTCAAGCTTGCAGGACATGGTTCTGCCACCTGTCCACACATACCTGGGTGCCCCCCAGGACACTCCACATGATCCCTGACCTCTGCGCATGGCTGTCGCTGTACTCAAAATGTCTGTCGGCACGGTTGTGCGGCCACCCCCTCAGCTGGTTGGGCCCATCACGGGTGTGTATGGTGCTCCATGTCTGTCTTGCCTAATACAATGTGACCCATGTGTGTCCTGTGCCAGACTCAGGCCTCAGGGTGTGGATGGTTGAAGTCAAATGAGAACTCAGGCATGGTTAGACTTTACAAGACATATGTAAGGTAATAATGTAAAAAGTAGGCATCTTCTCTTTATGGTGTGACTTTTTATTTTGGTTGGGGTGGGGGGGGGGTTGACATGAGGGGCTTTCCGGGTGTGTGGAATCCAAAGTTCACTAGGGGAGTTGGTGTCCTTGCCATTTGAAATCCTCAGAGTCCATGCCACAGTCTTTGTCAACATTGGTCAGACACTGACCAGCAAGTCCATGTGGCAGAGAATGTATTTTGCTGCTGTGCTGCTGTTGCTCCAGTGGGCCAGGTGCCAGGCCAGGTGTCCTGGGAGATGGTGCTGTTGCGCCGACCCTCACGGTCTTTTCCGTGGACGACCCGCCCTCCTGCGGGGACCCTCAGAAGCAGGCCGTGACGATGTTTGGGATGCTCCGTCGGATGTCTCCTCCTCCTCCTCCTGATCCCTCCCTGTGGTGGGTGATGTTCTACGCCTGATGACACAGGGAGGGTTGCCCATGTTGTCGGCTATCCGACGGAGTGTACTGTGAATTCCCGTGAACACCGTCACGAGCTCAGCCTGTCTGTCCTCCATCCGCCCTTGGTGTCGCAATAGACAGGCATGTTGCTCCGCATGTTGCTGGGCCTGCTGGGTCTTGATCTCATCGAGGGTCCCCTTCATCTTGTTGAGGGTGGACACAACCTTGGCCATGCCCGTGGTGTCCTGCCGGTATGTGTCCAGGATGTTTCGGACATGGGAATATACCGGTTCCGCAGCCAACTGGTCAGGCTCGCGCCTCCGCCGTCCTCCACTCCCACCACCCCTGCCCACTTGCACCTGGCCTGCCCTTGTGGGCACATCGGGTCTCCGGGACCCCTGAGGGGTGGCATTGGCGTTGTCGCCTGCCTCCTCCTGGGTGCCCGGTACACCGTGTCCCTCCTGGCCAGCCTGGCTGCATTGTGGTGGTGGGGCAGGGATCCTGGGTGTCTCCTGGGATGTGGCAGGAGTGGGGGTGGTGGTTGGCCCAGTTGTACCTGACGCAGGTGCTGGAGGTGGTTGGACACCAGAGGGGCCAGGTTGGTCGGGGCTGGGTTCGTCCACAGAGTGGTGAGAGTCGTCGCTGCTGGTGGCTCCGTCATCCCGCCGAGCCGGGTCCTGTGAGTCTTCCCCCCCAGTGTTGGGGGGTGATCCACGAACATTGACCTGTGTGTGAGAGAGACAATGTTAATTTTGTTCCATGCAACATCCATGTTTCATTGGTTTCTAAGTTGGCACATTTCCTCTGGGAATTTGGATATGTCTTGCATTCCACTCACAGTGCACTTGTGCATGGGTATGTCCCTTGGCCACAGCTTTTGCGACTTTGCCTATGTGTGGCACAGTCTTACTTGCTGCGTCAATTGTGACTGCAGTCAGCAGTGGAGTGGGCAGGTGTGGCGAGCCATGCATTGGCGCCTTCCGTGTTGCACTGTACGTGGGCACATGGAGTGGTTCCACACACTTAGATAATGCAGGTAGCTGTCGTTGTGCTTGTGCACAGGTTGTGACATGGCCCTGTGTTTTGCCATGGAGAAGAGGGGGGGTTCTGGCACTGGCCACCCTTGGCTACATGCACGCAGTCCACCTGCTGACGAGCAGACATTCCCACACCCCACAAGGCTGATTTGCTCTCCCTGTGTGTCCCTTTCTCGCTCCCTCTCTGTCCCCCTCTCCCTCCCTCTGTGTGTCAGCCTCCTCCCTCTGTCCGTCTCCCTGTGTCTCCCTCCCTCTCTGTCCCCCTCTCCCTCCCTCTGTGTGTCACCCTCTGTCACCTCAGCCCAGCTTCCTGGGCACACACTGTTAGCAGATCTTTGAATGGCCCTTGGATTGTTGATGTGAGTTTGTTTCTGATCTGCAGGCACCCATTGGGTGTAGTGTCTGTGTCTGCGCTGCTGCTGTGGTGGTGTGTGCTGCCACTCTTTCACAGTGTTGGCTGTTCATTAGCTGCTGTCATGTGCAAGAACGTGCCGTCACCCACATGTGTTAATGCAAGGCGTCCGCCATTTGCTGGCAAGTCTTTCCTGTGTGGGGACACACTGTTTGTCTGGCTGTGACCTAGGCCATATGGGCAGGGGGCATTGTTGTCTGCTTCTGAGTTGCACTATGTGATTTTTGGGGCCCACACTCCCGCCATCCGGCTTACCGTGTCTTGTGTTGGTGTTTTCTGTGGCCTGTGACTTGGCATTGTCCAGCTGGGTGCATGGGGCATGGTGGCGCCAGTGGCATGTGCGTGTTCATGGAGTGTGGTTGAGTCATGCGATAGCTTGGGGTGGTTGCGTGCCTGTTTGTGAGTTTGGTTGTGGATGACGTTCCCCCCATGTGAGGTGAGTTGTTTGTGTACTCACCCGGGTCTCGGAGTCCTTCTACTCCGTCCGGTGCCACCACCGGCAGTATGGCCATCACCCTCTCCTCCCAGGGATGGTATTCTACGCGTCTGCGGGGCGGCCCTCCTCCAGTGACGTTGGCCTGGTTGTGTTCGTCGGTCATTTTGGCTCGGACCCTCCTCCGCAGATCGTACCACCTGGCTTGGCATTCATGCCTGGTCCTTCTGGTGTCCGCAACAGCATTCACAGCATCGACAATCGTCTGCCACATGGCTGTTTTTTCTGAAATGCTGGTCTGTCTGACCAATGTTCCAAAGGACCTCCAACTCTCGGCTAGTGAACTTTGGATTCTTGTTAGTGGGCATGGTGAGGGGTGTGGGTGTGGATGGTGGGGGGGTGTGTGTGGATGGTTGTGGGTGTGTGGGTGTGGTTGTGCAGGTGTGTGTGTGAATGTGATGAGGGGGTGTTTGTGAAGGTGTGTGTGTGAAGGTGTGCAAGTGTAAGGTGTAGTAAAGGTTCTAGTATGGTGCTGTAGGTTGACTGTGGGGTCTGGCAGCAGTGAGTCTGTTGCAAAGGCTCATGGTTTGTGTGTGTGGGCCCTTTTTATTGGTCCATTGGTGGGTGTGGCTCTGTTTGAAGTTTGGGTGGGTGTGTTATAAGGAGTGGTTGTGTTTTGGGCATCTGTTTGGGATTTTGGCAGTTGCAGGTCAGTGAATGTGTTGTTTTTGTGCTTGTTGGACATGTTTTGTTGCTTTGTGCCATTCGAATGGTGTATTCTTGTGTTGTTTTGCTTTGTCCTGGTAGTGTACGTGCGTTTTTAACGTGTGTACGGTGTGTACTTCGGGCATTTTGTTGTACAGTGCTGTCCTTGTGTCTGGCTTGGTATGACTCGTACATGCGCGATGTTGTGTGAAGGTGCTGGTGTTGGGGCCTGGGGTGCGCTCCGTACTTAGAATGTTGGGGTGGGGGTACGCTCCATGCATACGCGGGTGGGGGTACGCGTCGTACATACACGGTTGGGGTGGGGGTACGGGTCGTACATACACGGTTGGGGTGGGGGTACAGGTCGTACATACACGGTTGGGGTGGGAGTACGCTCCATACGTACGCGGGTGAGGGTACGGATCGTACATACACGGTTGGGGTGGGGGTACGCTCCATATGTACGCCGGTGAGGGTACGGATCGTACATACACGGTTGGGGTGGGGGGACCAGTCGTACATACACGGTTGGGGTGGGGGTACGCTCCATGCATACGTGGGTGAGGGTACGGGTCGTACATACACGGTTGGGGTGGGGGTACGCTCCATGCATATGCAGGTGAGGGTACGGGTCGTACATACACGGTTGGGGTGGGTGTACGCTCCATACGTACGCGGGTGTGGGTACGGATCGTACATACACGATCGGTGGGGGGACCGATCGTACATACATGGTTGGGGTGGGGGTATGCTCCATAAGTACGTGGGTGAGGGTACGGATCGTACATACACGGTTGGGGTGGGGGTACGCTCCATACGTACGCGGGTGAGGGTACGGATCGTACATACACGGTTGGGGTGGGGGGACCGGTCATACATACACGGTTGGGGTGGGGATACACTCCATACGTACGTGGGTGAGGGTACGGGTCGTACATACACAGTTGGGGTGGGGGTACGCTGCATACGTACGCGGGTGAGGGTACGGATCATACATACACGGTTGGGGTGGGGGGACCGGTCGTACATACACGGTTGGGGTGGGGGTATGCTCCATACGTATGCGGGTGAGGGTACGGATCGTACATACACGGTTGGGGTGGGGGTACACTCCATATGTACACGGGTGAGGGTACGGGTCGTACATACACGGTTGGGGTGGGGGTACGCTCCATACGTACGCGGGTGAGGGTACGGATCGTACATACACGGTTGGGGTGGGGGGACCGGTCGTACATACATGGTTGGGGTGGGGGTACGCTCCATACGTACGCGGGTGAGGGTACGGGTCGTACATACACGGTTGGGGTGGGGGTACGCTCCATACATACGCGGGTGAGGGTACGGATCGTACATACACGGTTGGGGTGGGGGGACCGGTCGTACATACATGGTTGGGGTGGGGGTACGCTCCATACGTACGCGGGTGAGGGTACGGATCGTACATACACGGTTGGGGTGGGGGGACAGGTCGTACATACATGGTTGGGGTGGGGGTACGCTCCATGCATACGCGGGTGAGGGTACGGGTCGTACATACATGGTTGGCGTGGGGGTATGCTCCATACGTACGCGGGTGAGGGTACGGGTCGTACATACACGGTTGGGGTGGGGGTACGCTCCATACGTACGCGGGTGAGGGTACGGATCGTACTTACACGGTTGGGGTGGGGGGACCGGTCGTACATACATGGTTGGGGTGGGGGTACGCTCCATACGTACGTGGGTAAAGGTACGGATCGTACATACATGGTTGGGGTCGGGGGACAGGTCGTACATACACGGTTGGGGTGGGGGTACACTCCATTCATACGTGGATGAGGGTACGGGTCGTACATACACGGTTGGGGTGGGGGTACGCTCCATGCATTCACGGGTGGGGGTATGTCTCATACATACACGGGTGTACATACACGGGTGGGGATTCGACTCGTACATAGGAGGGCTGGGGGGGGGGTTGGGCGCGTATGCGGTCACATGTCTCCATGGTTGCTATGGGAGTTCGGTGCAGACGGTGTTTTTTCCATACGGTTGTAACATCGGACGCACGGGATGGATCGTGATTCCGCGGTCGGGCTTCACTTTTCACATTTGTACGGTAAATCGGGTGAGGGTACGGATTGTACATACACGGTTGGGGTGGGGGGACAGGTCGTACATACACGGTTGGGGTGGGGGTATGCTCCATGCATACGCGGGTGAGGGTACGGGTCGTACATACACGGTTGGCGTGGGGGTACGCTCCATACGTACGTGGGTGAGGGTACGGATCGTACATACACGGTTGGGGTCGGGGGACAGGTCGTACATACACGGTTGGGGTGGGGGTACGCTCCATGCATACGCGGGTGAGGGTACGGGTCGTACATACATGGTTGGGGTGGGGGTACGCTCCATGCATTCACGGGTGGGGGTACATCTCATACATACACAAGTGTACATACACGGGTGGGGATTCGACTCGTACATAGGAGGGCTGGGGGGTGTTGGGCACGTATGCGGTCACACGTCTCCATGGTTGCTATGGGAGTTCGGTGCGGACGGTGTTTTTTCCATACGGTTGTAACATCGGACGCACGGGATGGATCGTGATTCCGCGGTCAGACTTCACTTTTCACATTTGTACGGTAAATCGTCCGAGGACGTGTCGGACACATTTTCCGACCCGAGGACGTGTGGGGAATAATTACCCATGCGGTTCGTATGGACTTTTTACCATGCGAATCATGATTGGCAGTTTGTACGGCACTTGTACGATTCGTACGGTAAAAAGACCGGATACGAGTCGTACGGGGAATTTTTTTACCGGATCGTGATCGGCACCTAAATGTTTTTAAAAATTACCAATACATCTATACACATAAAACAATAACATTAATAAATATTAAATAATTACATATAGCAAATAAAAATAAATACATTTAATTTTAATATTTTTTATTATTAATGGTATATTACATTAGCTAAAATAATACAAAACATATTAAATATCAGAGAGAATAAAACTACTAGTCCAACTCCAACAAAAACAACAGTAAGGAAAATGTTGGATAGCGTAGGGCTAAAAATTACTATTTCCACTACAGGGAGTGTAACAGTAGGGAAAGTGTTGGATAGCGTAGGGATAAAAATAACTATTCCAACTCCAGAGAGTGCAACAGTAGGGAAAGCGCTGGATAGCGTAGGGGTAAATATTACTATTCCAACTCCAAAGAGTGCAACAGTAGGGAAAGCGTTGGATAGCGTAGCGGTAAAAATTACTATTCCAACTCCAGAGAATGCAACAGTAGGGAAAATGTTGGATAGCGTAAGAGTAAAAATTACTATTCCCACTCCAGAGAGTGCAACAGTAGGGAAAGTGTTGGATAGCGTAGGGGTCAAAATTACTATTCCAACTCCAAAGAGTGCAACAGTAGGGAAAGCGTTGGATAGCGTAGGGGTAAAAATTACTATTCCAACTCCAGAGAGTGCAACAGTAGGGAAAGTGTTGGATAGCATAAGGGAAAAAATAACTATTCCAACTCCAGAGAGTGCAACAGTAGGGAAAGCGCTGGATAGCTTAGGAGTAAAAATTACTATTCCCACTCCAGTGAGTGCAACATTAGGGAAAGCATTGCATAGCGTAGGGGTAAAAATTACTATTCCCACTCTAGAGAGTGCAACAGTAGGGAAAGCGCTGGATAGCGTAGGGGTACAAATTACTATTCCCACTCTAGCAAGTGAAACAGTAGGGAAAGCGCTGGATAGCGTAGGGGTAAAAATTACTATTCCAACTCCAGAGAGTGCAACAGTAGGGAAATGCGCTGGATAGCGTAGGGGTAAAAATTACAATTCCCACTCCAGATAGTAAACCAGTTGGGAAAGCACTGGATAGCAGGTTCTATGAACATAATAACCAATTAAATAATTTGTTATTAAAAAATAGCATATTAATAATTAATTTACAAAATAATTATTATTAAATACCAATAATTTAAACTAAATATTTAAATATTTAACATTAAATTACATCCCACACTATTCCCCCTTTAACACACAACACACTACACATACAAACAACACAATAAATGTAACGATCAATGTATCTATTATTTACAATTAATAATACATTCTTTATAATTAATATAGTTATTAATTTACTAGTTAATACATATTAACTACCAAATTACAATTAATCACCAATTAATTATTAATTAACAATACATTAATTAGCAATAAAAACAAATAAAATGAATAAATAAATCATTTATATTTACTATATTTAACTAATTAATAACAATTAATTACCAATTAATAATTAATTAACAATTAATTAATACTAAATACAAATGAAAAAACAATATCATTAATTATTTTAATTTAATTACATCCCACCCTATTCCCCTATAAACCCACAACCCACTACACATAAAAATTCACATAATTAATGTAATTATCAATTAATCACTTAATAAAAATAAATCACCAATTATTTATTAATTAACAATTAATTAATTACCAATGACAATAAATAAATATTAATAATAAAGTAATTATAACTAATATAATTAACCAATTATTAACATTAATTTACAATTATTAATTAATTAACAATTAATTAATCATAAATACCAATTAAACAATACATATTAATTCATTAATTATAATTAAATTACTTCCCACCCTATTCCCCTATAAACCCACAACCCGCTCTGATACTAAAACGCTAAATTTACTTTAAAATAATTATTAATCTCTAAATATTTATTTTTAATGTATTAAAATACATTACAATAATCTTTAACATACAAATAAAATACATATTAAAACACATAACACTAAAAAAATAACGATATTATTGACATCGATATTTTTGCTTACGATATTACTTACATCAATATTAATTACTTCGATATTATTTACTTCGATATTACTTACCTTGGGTCGATATTCTGTCCATCGATATTCTTGACTTCGATATTCTGTCCCTACGATATTAAAAACTCGATTTTATTGTAGGTCGATATCAAAAACTCGATATTTTGACTGACCACCGCTACACTCACTGGTTTGGGAATAGTAATATTTATCCCTCTTCTATCCAACACTTTCTCTACTGTTGTACTTGCTGGATTGGGAAGAGTAAAATTTACCCCTCCGCTATCCAATACTTTCCCTACTATTGCACTCACTGGAGTAGGAATAGTAAAATGTCCCCCTCCACTATCCAACAGTTTCCCTACTGTTGCATTGATTGGATTGGGAATAGTAAATTATTCCTCTCCGCTATCCAAAACTTTCCCTACTGTTGCACTCGCTGGAGTGGGAATAGTAATTTTTAACCCTCCGCTATCCAACACTTTACCTACTGTTGCACACAAAGGTGTGTGAATAGTAATTTTTATCCCTTCGCTATCCCACACTTTCCCCACTGTTTCACTAGCTGGAGTGGGAAAAGTAAATTATTTCTCTCCGCTAACCAACATTTTCCATACTGTTGCATTAATTGGATTGGGAATAGTTAATGATTCTCTTCCGCTATCCAACAGTTTCCCAACTGTTAAATTCATTGGAGTGGGAATAGTAAATTATTCCTCTCTGCTAACAAACACTTTTTCTACTGTTGCACTCGCTGGAGTGGGAATAGTGATTTTTAACACTCTGCTATCGAACACTTTCACTACTGTTGCACTTTCTGGAGTGGGAATAGTAATTTTTACCCCTCCTCTAGCCAATACTTTCCCTACTGTTGCACTCGCTGGAGTGGGAATAGTAATTTGTATCCCTCCGTTATCCAACACTTTCCCTACTGTTGCACTTGCTGGAGTGGGAATAGAAAATTATTTCCCTCCACTATCCAAGATTTTCCCTACTGTTGCATTAATTAGACTGGGAACAGTAAATTATTTCCCTCCGCTATCTAACACTTTCCCTACTGTTGCACTCGCTGGAGTGGGAATAGTAATTTTTACCCCTCCGCTGTCCAATACTTTCCCTACTGTTGCACTCGCTGAAGTGGGAATACTAATTGTTACCCCTCCACTATCCAACACTTTCTCTACTGTTGCACTCGCTGGAGTGAGAATAGTAAATTATTTCCCTCGGCTATCCAACATTTTCCCTACTGCTGCATTCATTGGAGTGGGAATACTAAATTATTCCCCTCCGCTATCCAACAGTTTCCCAACTGTTGCATTCATTGGAGTGGGAATAGTAAATTATTCCTCTCTGCTATTTAACACTTTCCCTACTGTGGCACTCGCTGGAGTGGGAATAGTAATTTTTAACCCTCCGCTATCCAACACTTTACCTACTGTTGCACACGAAGGAGTGTGAATAGTAATTTTTATCCCTTCGCTATCCAACACGTTCCCCACTGTTTCACTAGCTGAGTGGGAAAAGTAAATTATTTCTCTCCGCTAACCAACATTTTTCATACTGTTGCATTAATTGGATTGGGAATAGTTAATGATTCCCTTCCGCTATCCAACACTTTCCCCACTGTTAAATTCATTGGAGTGGGAATAGTAAATTATTCCTCTCTGCTATTTAACAGTTTCCCTACTGCGGCACTTGCTGGAGTGGGAATACTAATTTGTAACCCTCCACCATCCTACACTTACCCTACTGTTGCACTCACTAGAATGGGAATAGTAATTTGTATCCCTCCGCCATCCAACACTTTCCCTACTGTTGCACTTCAAGGAGTGTGAATAGTAAATTACTTCCCTCCGCTAGCCAACATTTTCCCTACTGTTGCATTCATTGGAGTGGGAATACTAAATTATTCCCCTCCACTATCCAACAGTTTCCCTACCGTTGCATTAATTGGAGTGGGAATAGTAAATTATTCCTCTCCGCTATCCAATACTTTTCCTACTGTTGCACTCGCTGGAGTGGGTATAGTAATTTTTACATCTCTGCTTTCCAATACTTTCCCTACAGTTGCACTCACTGGAGAGGGAATAGTAATTTTTACCCCTCCGCTATCCAACACTTTCCCTAATGTTGCACTCGCTGGAGTGGGAATAGTAATTTTAATCCCTCCGCTATCCAACACTTTCACTACTGTTGCGCTTGCTGGAGTGGGAATAGTAATTCTTACCCCTCCGCTATCCAATACTTTACCTACTGCTGCACTCGCTGGAGTGGGAATAGTAATTTTTACCCCTCTGCAATCCAATACTTTCCCTACTGTTGCACTTGCTGGAGTGGGAGTATTAATTTGTACCCCTCCGCTATCCAATACTTTCCCTACTGCTATACTCACTGGTTTAGGAATAGTAATATTTATCCCTCTTCTATCCAACACTTTCTCTACTGTTGTACTTGCTGGATTGGGAATAGTAAAATTTCCCCCTCCGCTATCCAATACTTTCCCTACTATTGCACTCGCTGGAGTGGGAAGTCATTTTTATCCCTCCGCTATCCAACACTTTCCCTACTGTTGCACTTGCTGGAGTGGGAATAGTAATCTATTTCCCTCCGCTATTTAACATTTTTACTACTGTTGCATTCATTGGAGTGGACATAGTAAATAATTCCCCTCAACTATCCTATATTTTGCCTACAGTTGCATTCATTGGATTGGGAATAGTAAATTATTCCTCTCCGCTATCCAAAACTTTCCCTACTGTTTCACTCGCTGGAGTGGGAATAGTAATTTTTAACCCTCTGCTATCGAACACTTTCACTGCTGTTGCACTTTCTGGAGTGGGAATAGTAATGTTTACCCCTCCTCTATCCAATACTTTCCCTACTGTTGCACTGGCTGGAATGGGGATAGTAATTTGTATCCCTCCGCTATCCAACACTTTCACTACTGTTGCACTTGCTGGAGTGGGAATAGTAATTTTTACCCCTCCTCTATCCAATACTTTCCCTACTGTTGCACACGCTGGAGTGGGAATATTAACTTGTGTCCCTCCGCTATCCAACACTTTCCCTACTGCTGCACTTGCTGGAGTGGGAATAGTAATTTATTTCCCTCCACTATGCAAGATTTTCCCTACTGTTGCATTCATTGGATTGGGAATAGTAAATTATTCCCCTCCGCTATCCTACACTTTCCCTACTGTTGCACTCGCTGGAGTGGGAATAGTAATTTTTACCCCTCCGCTGTCCAATACTTTCCCTACTGTTGCACTCGCTGAAGTGGGAATAGTAATTTTTACCCCTCCGCTATCCAACTCTTTACCTACTGTTGCACTCGCTGGAGTGGGAATAGTCATTTTTATCCCTCCTCTATCCAACACTTTCCCTACTGTTGCACTTGCTGGAGTGAGAATAGTAAATTATTTCCCTTGGCTATCCAATATTTTCCCTACTGCTGAATTCATTGGAGTGGGAATACTAAATTATTCCCCTCCACTATCCAACAGTTTCCCAACAGTTGCATTCATTGGAGTGGGAATTGTAAATTATTCCTCTCTGCTATTTAACACTTTCCTTACTGCGGCACTCGCTGGAGTGGGAAGAGTAATTTTTAACCCTCTGTCATCCAACACTTACACTACTGTTGCACTCCCTAGAGTGGGAATAGTAATTTTCATCCCTCCGCCATCCAGCACTTTCCCTACTGTTGCACTTGCTGGAGTGGGAATAGTAAATGACTTCCCTCCGCTATCCAACATTTTCCCTACTGTTGCATACATTGGAATGGGAATTGTAAATTATTCCCCTCCACTATCCAACAATCTCCCTACTGTTGCATTCATTGGAGTGGGAATAGGAAATTATTCCTCTCCGCTATCCATCACTTGTTCTACTGTTGCATTCGCTGGAGTGGGAATAGTGAATTTTAACCCTCCGCTATCCAACATTTTCCCTACTGTTGCACTCGCTGGAGTGGGAATAGTAATTTGTATCCCTCCGCTATCCTTCACTGTCACTACTGTTGCACTTGCTGGAGTGGGAATAGTAATTCTTACTCTTCCGCTAGCCAATACTTTTCCTACTGTTGCACTCGCAGCAGTGGGAATAGCAATTTTTACCCCTCTGCTATCCAACACTTTTCCTACTGTTGCACTCGCTGGAGTGGGAATAGTAATTTTTATCCATTGACTATCCAACACTTTCACTACTGTTGCACTTGGTGGAGTGGGAATAGTAATTCTTACCCCTTCGCTAGCCAATACTTTTCCTGGTGTTGGACACGCTGGAGTGGCAATAGTAATTTCTATCCCTCTGCTATCCAATACTTTCCCTACTGTTGCACTCGCTGGAGTGATAATTGGATAGCGGAGGGGAATAATTTAGTATTCCCACTCCAATGAATGCAGCAGTAGGGAAAATGTTGGATAGTTGAGGGAAATAATTTACTATTCCCACTCCAGCAAGTGCAACAGTAGGGAAAGTGTTGGATAGAGGAGGGATCAAAATAACGATTCCCACTCCAGAGAGTGCAACAGTAGGGAAATTGTTGGGTAGCGGAGGGGTAACAATTACTATTCACACGCCAGCGAGTGCAACAGAAGGGAAAGTATTGGATAGCGGAGGGGTAAAAATTACTATTCCCACTCCAGCAAGAGCAACAGTAGTGAAAGTGTTGGATAGCAGAGGAGAATAATTTACTATTTCCACTCCAATAAATGCAATAGTAGGGAAAAACTTAGATAGTGGAGGGAAGTAATTTACTAATCCCACTCCAGCAAGTGCAACAGTGAGGAAAGTGTTGGAGAGAGTAGGGATCAAAATGACTATTCTTACAGTAGGGAAAGTGTGGGAATAGTAATTTTTATCCCAACTGTTGCATTCATTGGAGTGGGAATTGTAAATTATTCCTCTCTGCTATTTAACACTTTCCCTACTACAGCACTCGCTGGAGTGGGAAGAGTAATTTTTAACCCTCTGCCATCCAACACTTACACTACTGTTGCACTCCCTAGAGTGGGAATACTAATTTTCATCCCTCCGCCATCCAGCACTTTCCCTACTGTTGCACTTGCTGGAGTGGGAATTGTAAATGACTTCCCTCCGCTATCCAACATTTTCCCTAGTGTTGCATTCATTGGAATGGGAATTGTAAATGATTCCCCTCCACTAGCCAACAATCTCCCTACTGTTGCATTCATTGGAGTGGGAATAGTAAATTATTCCTCTCCGCTATCCATCACTTGTTCTACTGTTGCACTTGCTGGATTGGCAATAGTAAATTATTTCCCTCCACTATCCAAGATTTTCCCTACTGTTGCATTAATTGGAGTGCGAATAGTTAATTATTCCCTTCCGCTATCCAACACTTTCCCTACTGTTGCACTCGCTGGAGTGGGAATAGTAATTTTTGGCCCTCGGCTTTCAAATACTTTCTCTACTTTTGCACTTGCTGGAGTGGGAATAGTAATATTTACCACTCCTCTATCCACAACTTTCCCTACTGTTGCACTCGCGGGAGTGGGAATAGTAATTTTTATCCCACCCCTATCCAACACTTTCCCTACTGTTGCACTTGCTGGAGTGGGGATAGTAAATTATTTCCTTCTGCTATCCAAAATTTTCCCTACTGTTGCTCTTGCTGGAGTGGGAATAGTAAGTTTTTATCTCTCCGCTATCCAACACTTTCCCTACTGTTGCACTTGCTGGAGAGGGAATAGTAATTTTCACCTCTACGCTATCCAACACTTTCTCTACTGTTGCACTCATTGGAGTGGGAATAGTAAATTATTCCCCTTGCCATCAAAAACTTTCCCTACTGTTGCACTCGCTGGAGTGGGAATAGTAAATTATTCCCCTCCACTATCCAACAGTTTCTATACTGTTGCCCTCGTTAAAGTGGAAATAGTAAATTATTCCCCTCCGCTATCAAACACTTAGGTACTGTTGCACTCATTGGAGTGGGAATAGTAAATTATTCCCCTTCACTATCCAACACTTTCCCTACTGTTGCACTTACTGGAGTGGGAATAGTAAATGTTTACCCCAATGCTATCCAACACTTTCCCTACTGTTGCACTCAATGTAGTGTAAAATGTAGTTTGAAAAAAGAATTCATATTTTAATATTTTACTTTATAACATAATTTTTTTTATTTATGTTGCAGGTGTGTGTATATACATATATTTATTTATAATTTTTAATATATTTCTAACATTTTATAATTAATTAAAACATTTATTTATTAAATATTTTTAAGTAAATATATGTATTTATATTACATGTTATATATGTACGTTTAAGTTATTTTTAAATTAAATGTATTACTTACAATTGTTAAAATTTACAAATAATTCTAAATATCTTTTTAAAGTTAGATGTATTGTTTAATTTATTTTACATTATTTTTTATACATATAAAAAACGATATTTTGTACTTCGATATCCTGTCAGTGATCCATTACCAACAGCATGTTATTATGGGTCGGTAGAGCTCTTGGACTCGCACTGTGCGGATTTCCGCTGAGTTGCATAAAAACTCTGTTTAATTCCGTGGAATTCAGCAAGCGGATGGAGTTGCTTGCTCTACTCGCCCATCTCTTCCTAGACAAGAAGAGGCTGTGGGGACGGCCGCAGCCAGGCACTCGTCCTCACTGTAGGTGTGGATACGCCTCTCAGCAGCATCAGTGATGCCCTCGGCAACCACGTGTCACCTGGCATCTTCTTGCCTCACCTTCCTTCATCTCCTTTGCAACGCCTTCTCCGTTTCACTTCACAGCAGTACCATCGGTGTGGGTTGCACTCTCTGTGTGCATGGTTCAAGCCCATTGCCTGGAAGGCACCTCTACGACCACCTCACTGTGTCTGCCCTACGTCTATGAGTGTGGTGAGTGAGAGTGTTTAAGGAGCTACTGATGCTTTAACTTGAAACTATCAGATCGTTAACTATTATGTTTGATTAGTAACTCACTGTAAAACATTTCCTTGTGCCTAGTATTTTATTGGCTGTGTTTCTCGAGCCACACCATTTGTATATAGATTGCATTCAACAATGTATTGTTTGCAGGGGCCAAGATGGTGAGCTTGCAGCCTAATAGCCTGATTAAATTGTTTACAATTGTGTCCATTGCATCAATCCTGCCCCCACGTTGCATTTGCGTGACTGATAGTAATTACTTAATCTCTTACTCCCATGCCATAGGCAATATTAACATGCAAACCATCTATTTTATGTCACGGAGTACATTTATAATGGCAGTAGGTGCTGGTAAACTCAGCTACACAGTGTAGGCGGAGTTTTTGACAAAGTCTGCCCTCCAAGTGGAGTGTGCAGTGACAAAAACTCTGAGAACTGCACCGGCAGAGCGCAGTTTACCCCCCACCGTTACATGTAATCTGGTCAAAAGTCAGGGTACAATTCATTTGTTCATTCATAAGGGTTGGGAGGAATGATATGAGTCATGCCGGTATATTGTGATAGTCAAGAGAGGTGAGATGTGGCTGGAATCCTGACTGCCAAATTTAGAATGTGAACCAGACCCTTTCCCCTGTGAGTTGGTTAGTGGGCCTTTAAAGAACTCAGTCTTTTCTTCTCCACCCTCCTTCTTCTGGTGGAAGCCCTGACCACCCTTTTAAGGAGTCCCTCCAGGTACCTTTCTGGAAAATCTGGTGCTGACACAGAGGTCATCATCCTCAGTAAGTTTGCTGGAGTCAATAAGCTTGCTATCAACCGTGTGTTGGCGCAACTCTGGAAAACAAATATTGAGAATGTGCTCCTTTAAAAACAAGTTGTACAACCCTTCTTAAACATTAACTTCGCTGCCCATCACCCAAGTCCTTCAGTGCCTTACCAGCATAGACCGGAATTCCACCCATGTTTGTGTTGAGATTTTGTGACGTGCCCTGAAATTTTGCATGTACTTCTCAGGTGGCAACCCAAAGTTACTGATTAAAATGGTCATCATGGCAGTGTAGTTGGTCTGGTCCTCCCCTTCTACTGTAAGGAGGGTGTCCCTCCACACTGTGGGCATATACCGCCATAAGCTACCCTCCAAAGCTACGCTGGGACCCTGTGCACTTTCAAAGCCATTTATCTATGTAATCCCCCACAATATAACTTGGCACTATGTGGCAGATGTACAAGCCCCTATTGCTACCACAACGTCACCTATAGGGATGTTGTGGTTGCAATAGGGGCTGCACCTTATGTACAAGGCAGCGTTAAGCCACTTAACATGGCTTAACGCTGCCTTGAACATCAGGACCCCTTTCATGCTATGGTTAGCATGAAAGGGGTGGGCAGAGGGTGTTGCGGTGGGCGCTCCACTGCAACACCCATTCATTTTGATGCCGCCCCCTTTGCACAAGGGTGGCGTACATAGGAGGCAGCGCCAAAATTAAGACCAGGTAAAAACTGGTCTTAAGATGGCGAAACAAGGAGAAATGCATTATTTCTCCTCGTTTTTGTTTTTTCTATGTGAGCTGCCTTGTGCATCACACATGGAAAAAGCAAAATGCCATTGTTTGTTTAGGTACAGGAAGGTGTCCACTCCATTAGCGATCTAAAGCGTCCGTGCTGAAGGATATCTGGAGTACGGACGCTTTAGATCGCTGCTGGCCACCCTGCCTATTCTTGCTATCACTTGATGAAAATTCTGAATCAGATGACTATTGTGACACCATATTTATTTCTGTCATTTAAATTTTTCTTTTGCTAGTGGAATATAACTGAATCCACAGATATTGAACTTTGAGCCCTGAAGAAGTCTCGATAGAGACGAAATGCTTGTATGATCTTTGGATTTTAAGCATTTGAATATATTATATGAATAAAGAACATTTATTTGGACCACAAGCACATTTTGGACCTGCTTCTTCTACTACTTGCTATGGACATTCCATGTTCCAATGAATTTTAATGAGTTTTTCCAAATGATGGGTGCTAATTCCATTTGATGTTTTTGACTGTATTTGGGTTTACGAACTAGGGAGTGGAGAGGGGTGCACTTCCTGGTTTTTCAAGCACCATCGCAATACTATCAGGCCACTATTAGTATTAGGTGCAGGATCTTTGCCTCAACCCTTTGTGTGCTGTGTTAACTGAATCAAAAAAGGGTTGAATTGGTCTAAGTATAGAGCTGTAGTGAACAATGAGTTACTATATGGTACTGCACAGTCTCAAGTCCTATCCTCACAATCTTATCATCAATGTTAGATATTAGATTCCTGGTTGGCTGAGGTATGCACCCAGGCCAGATAGGACCACCACTCTAGTCAGGGTACGCTAGATACACTCTAATAGATGACCTGTACTCACCCTCTGGTAGCTTGGCACTGAGTAGTCGGGCTTATATAAAGAGGCAATGTGCAATGAATTTCTGTAACACATACGCACACAGTAACACAATAAATACACTAGAGGAACACTCCACATAGGTTAGGAAAATAGAGAGTATTTATCTGAGCAAAATAAGACCAAAACAACAAAACTCCAGTCAGTGGAAGTTGAGATATGAATTTTGAGTATATGCAAAAACAATGCCTAGAAGTCCCTTGTGTTCAAAAGGTTAATTGAGGTTGCAAAGGACCGGTGCAAATCCAAAGTTCAGTCCAACTGTGATGGAGGGCAGGCCGACTACAGGACCCACGATAGGCCCCCTGAGTAACTATCTTGGATGGAGCAAAGCATTGATGATGAGGGCATAATGCTTTGATCTTTTCCATGCAGTGGGGTTGCTGAGTCATCGTCGAACTTCGCTGAAAGATATGCATTGTAGTTGAGCCGTACAGAACATCATTGTCTGACCGTGAAGGCTGTAGAACTTCTCTTAGCAAACAGCCTCTGAGTTGGCATCGAAGGACAATGCATTGGTTCCCATCGGCACAAAAGTGACGATGCATAGGTTTTGTAAAAGAACAGCTGCAGAACCCACTTCGAAGGCCCAGAACTTGGAAATGGCACCTCAGGCAAGGGTAGGACTCACAGAAGGCAGAGCCCAGCAGCACGAGCAGGATTACACAAAGTCTTTTGTGTCCCTGAGACTTCGGAAAACAGGAGTCAAGCCAGTAAACCCTTGGAGATCTGTTGGAGGGAAGGCAGAGTCCATCTCTCCTTCAGTAGAATCAGGGAGCATCAGGCTGCAGAGCAGCAAGCAGACAAGCAGTCCTTCCAGAAAAGCAGTCCAGTTGAGTCCTGTAAGCAGCACAGTGGTCCTTTTGACTGAGGTTCAGTTCAAGATCCATAAGTGTCTACTTTTAGGGGGTGAGAGACCCAGTACTTATACCCTAAAGTGCCTTTGATGTAGGGGGTGACTTCAAAGCAACTCTCTGAAGTGCACATGGATCCGGTTTAACCCAGTCCAGTCTGCCAGGCTATCAGTGGGGTGTAAATAGGTGCTTTGTGTGTGGACAGAACGCTACCTTTTAAAGTGTTAGTGTCAGTTCTACCCATTCTTCCTTGCCCAGACAGATCCATCAGAATGCAAATGAGTGCTCAGAAAGGAGATGGGCCTCACCTTCCTGTGTTTATGACTGTCTAAAATGGAATCCGCAAAGTGTTGCTGTCACCCAACCTAGAAGTGTAGTGGAGACAGGATGTAAGTAACAAAGAGCAGTAAGTGCAGAGAACTGTCCACTTTCTAAAAGTTGTATTTCTAAAACAGTAATGTTAAATCCAACTTCACCAGTAAGGAGGGTTTATTACCCTTCCAAAGATATGAAACATGAAAAAACTACTCCTCTCTGTTCAGGCATTATAGCTTAAAAGTGTACTAAGTAATTGCCAATGCTGGCCTCTGAAGTAGGCTAGTTGTCACTACCAGGACAAGCTAAACCTAAGCACACATATCCTATCTTTTACTTACATGGCACCCTGTTCTTAGAGTTACTTAGGGTCTACCTTGGGGGTGGCTTTATTTGTAGTCCAATGGGTGGCATGTAGTTTAGAATGCCAAGTAGATCTGGCAGTAAACTGCACATAGATGCACTGCAATGGCAGGCCTGAAACAGGTTTGAAGGGCAACTTTTGTTGATGGCACAATTGGCTGCAGACCACGAGTAGCATTTGAAGTAAAGGCCCTAGGTACATGGTATACCATTTTACAAGGGACTTATCAGTGCAACAAATATGCCAATCAGGTGTACACTAATAGTCATCATGTTTTGGGGCAGAAGCACATATGGTTTAGCACTGGTTAGTAGTGGTAAAGTGTTCAGAGTCCTAAGGCCAGCAAAAAGAATCAGAAAAAATGGGAGGCATAAGGGAGAAAGGCTGGGGAAAGACCACCCTAAGGATGACAGGTCTACTACCAACACAGAGCTACTATTTAAAATATGAAAAGGGGGGAATCTTCTCAAATAGACTTCTTACCTATTGACAACATCTCATATATAGAAAAAGGATTCATTGCTGATATAGATAAACTTGCTCGAGCACAATGGATATCATAGAATTATAATGACATCATATGGAAGAAAAACAACTGTCTTAGACATACTGCAAAATAAATCATGCATAGTGAGTGACTTGTGTACTTCTAAAGATGAACTGGCATGATTAAAGTAACTAATCAGTGATTACATTAAGGACATTATATCAATGGACATTTAGAAGCCTGTCAGCCCTTTGTAGAGATTCATGAGAATAACATATATCCAATACACCACAGCAGTTGCTACATATCGGAAACATACAGAGTGTACAGTGAAAGAAAAAAAGATTTCATGGCATATTGCGCTATTGTAGGTCACCAATGATAATAAATTCATGTTTTCATTTAGGTACTGGTGTGACAAATCACTAAGGGCACAATTATTTATGTTTTTCAGAGATAGCCGCATAACAAAACATATTGAGAAAATGTTACATACATTTTGAAACCCTTTAAAACAACAGACAGAGCTGAGCCTCAGGGTGGTGTGTTTAGCAGAGGTCAGCTACAACCATGACAAAAAAGTATCTCATAATCCTCAACACCTTTTAAAACAACAAAAGTAATTGAATATCAAGACTGCACTAATGAACCAATATAAGATGTCAGTGCTTCAACATTAGACAGCCAATGGCTTATCAGGCAAGACAGTAACAAATCAAAAAAGTGCACAATGATTTTTGACTAAGGATCGATGTTTCATTATCTGATTAATTTCTGAGCATAGGTGAACTTTTAGATCAGATTATCAAATTGTTTTACATCCATTGTTCATGCTTATGTGTATCTTTGGTTTACTGCTTTCTTGATTTACAGACATAGGAGCATAATTATGTTGGTATTGCCTTACCCTAGCAGAATGCAAGGGGGCGCAAGGGCGCGCAACTCCTAAGTAGGCATTATCAAGCCATGCAAGGCCACCTTGAGTAGCCCTAAGTGGATTGATAATTTCAGAGTAAATCAATGCAGCACAAATAGCTGTGTTACTCTACTCCAGGGATGTGTTCCAAGGAGGAAACATGGGTGTCCCCATGCATCCACCCATGGATTTTGGTGCATTCCCATATTTACCATGAGCAGTAAACCTGGGAATGTGTCAAATTGCTACGCCTCTCCAGGGAAAGCGTAATGCAGAGAAATATCTTTATTTCTCCTCGTTACTTTGTCTTTCTATGTGTGCTGCATTGAAGCACACATAAAAAAAGGCAAACGACTCTAAGGATTGTTTTTTGCAGATAGGTCTGCCTTCCTGCACAAACACATTCCTAATTACACTGCAGGCACCTTTGCACCATGGTGCAAGGGTGCCTGTGTTGGCGCTAGGCAGTACATTGTGTGCCATTGCTGAGAAATAACAGGAATGTGCCACATTATTTTAAATATGGTGTATTCTTGCCCTTTTCCTATCAAGCAGCACAGCACAGCAGGATGACTTGCTGCGCTGCATGATCATTTCATAAATATGCCCCTCAATTGAATTCATTTTACCCAATGGTATGAAGGTTTTGTGTTTTAACCCCTCCGCTGCTAAGCTTCCCCCACCCCATGCTAAGTCTTTTTTGAGCTATTTGGGGTAGTTTGCGCTTAGGCCCCTGTAACATTTTGTCCACATAAGGTATTCACACCAAATTTACGCCTTTTTTTCCAACACCCTGAGGATTCTAAAGGTCCCCATAGCTTGTGGGTTCCCACGGAGCAGACCCAGAAATTAGCCAAAATACAGCAACAATTTTAAATGGGGAAAAGGTGCTGCAGAAGAAAGCCTTTAGTTTTTTTGCCTGCAAGTGGTATCAACAAAGGGTGTGTGGTGCTGAAATCAACATCTTCCCAGTTTTCAGGGACAAGCAGACTTTTGTCAGAAAACCCAAAAATGTTTGCACAGTTTTGGCATTTAACTGGGACATACCCTATGTTTGCTACTTTTTGTGCTTTCATCCTCCTTCCAGTTAGTGGTATAAATTAGTGCAAAGCATTAATCGATTCCAGAAAGATATACATTTATTTCTGAGAAGTAGACACAATTCTGAAGTCAGTAAGGGGTCATTTGTGTAGATCCTGCAAGTTTTTTTTAAAGAAATTAACAGTTGAAATTAAGAAAAATTGAAACTGAGTTAAAATAAAAGCAATTTGTGCTAACATTTTCACCTGTGACTTCTTCTAAGTATGACAAATTTTTTAAAGCATTATACTGTTACATCCACTAGATTCTCCTGGTTGTGGATATATAGAGGACTTGTAGGTTCACCAAGAACCTGAGGAACCCAGAACAAATAACTGAGCTGCGTCTTGCCGTGATTTTTCATTCTATATATTGGTACATAGCAATTAATTTAGTAAAATATAAAGAGTGAAAAATAGGTTATCAAAGACACGTATGCATTTCCAAAATGGGAACAAAATATAGAGTTTACAAACAATAGCTATGTGCACTTCTCCGAAATTGTGGGTACCCATACTAGCATGTCAATTATAAGACATTTTTCAAAGTGACTTTTTTTTACACATTGTCTTACATTTGGAAGGCAGAAATGCATAGAAAGTCTATAGGTAATAACAATTTCTCTACAATTCTCCGTTCCCCTAAGTCTCCCGATAAAAATGGTACCTCACTTGTGTGGGTAGGCCTAGTGCCCGGGACAGGAAACAGCCCAAAATGCAACGTGGACACACCACCTTTTTACAGTGAAAACTGACCCTTTTTTGCAAAGTGCATAGCTGTGGACTTTGAACCCTAGCTTTGCCAACACCTAGGGAAACCTAGCAAACCTATACATTTTTTAAAACTAGACACCCAGGGGAATCCAGGATGGGGTGAATTATCTGCCTCTCACCAGGTTCTGTTACACAGAATCCCTTACAAACCTCATACTTTGTCCAACAAAAAACACATTTTCCTCACATTTCTTTGATGGAAAGTTATGGAATCTATGTGGATCCACAAACTTCCACCCACCCCGAATGCCCTAAAGTCTCCCGATACAATTTGTACCTCACTTGTGTAGGTAGGCCTAGTGCCCGTGACAGGAAATTACCCAAAACGCAAGATGGACACACCACATTTTTATAGTGAAATCTGACCCTTTTTTTCAAATTGCCTAGCTATAGATTTTGAACCCAAGCTCTGCCGGCACATAAGGAAACCTAGCAAACCTATACATTTTAGAAAATTTGACACCTAGGGAAAACCAAGAGGGGTTGACTTGTCTGGCTCTCACCAAGTTCTGTTACCAAGAATCCCTTGCAAACCTCAAACTTTGTCCCAAAAAACGAATTTCCCCCCATTTCCGTGTTGAAAAGTTCTTGAATCTGCGTGATTCCACAAAATTCCACCCACCCCACAATCCCCAAAGTCTCCCAATAAAAACGGTACCCCATTTGTGTTGGTACGCCTAGTGCCCACAACAGAAAACAAGCCAAAACGTAATTTAAACATACCATATTTTTACTTTGAAAACTGACCCTTCTTTGTCAAAGTGCCTAGCTGTAGATTTTGAAACCTAGCTCTGTCGGCAGCAAGGGAAACCTAGAAAACCTATATATTTTACTAATCTAGACACCTAGGGGAATCCAGGAGGGGTTGACTTGTCTGGCTCTCACCAAGTTCTGTAACCTGGAATACCTTGCACACCTCAAACTTTGTTAAAAAAACACATCTTCACCACATTTCTGTGATGAAAAGTTATAGAATCTGCGTGGGTTCACAAACTCATGTGGATGGGCCAAGTACCCACGACAGGCAAGGGCCCAAAACGTATTGTAGACACATCAAAATTACCAATCAAAAAACGACCTGTTTTTGCAAGGAAGGTCATCTGGGATTTTGGCACCGGGATAGGCGCCATCTAGGGAAACCTACCAGACTCACACATTTCTGAAAACTAGAGACCCGGGGGAGTCTAGGGAGGTATGGCTTGCATGGATCCTCCAAAGCTTCCGTACCCAGAATCCCCTGCAAACCTCACATTTAGCTGAACAAGTCACTTTTTCCACATATTTTTGTATGGGGTAACCATGCCAGAACAAATGTCTTACCAGCCAGTGTTCCCCTTGTTCTCCTGAGTGAAATGATACCTCAATGTGATGCATGCGATCGCCATTGCATTGAAAGAAAATAAAAAGGCTTGGAAGGTTGGGGAAGCTCTTCCCCACCTTCCAAGGCAAAAAAGAAAAAAAAGGAAATCCCTCTGCTGTTTACAGCAGAGGCATTTTCTGCAAGTGTGCTCATGACAGAATAGTTCCGTCATGAGCACAGGAGCATTGGTGCTCATGACGGAACCATATCGTCATGAGCACCAAAAGGGGTTTAGTGCGTATAAATGTTTCCGATTTATCTTGGGAGTATGGAGTTTCTCTTCACCTATTTCTTTGTAAATAGACATTTTTGAGGGATCACTCTATCTATATGTTGAACTTATTCACATCAGCACTTTTTTCTCCCTTTTTTTCACGAGGTTATATGGCACTTTTAATTCACAAGCATTGTGAATGTACCTTATACAAAGTTATATTCATACAACATTTTTTTTCTTTTTTAATATTTCTAATACATGAGGGATCATCTTTGTAGTTCCAATTTATTATGATGGTCCTTAGGATGGCCTCATGGATTACATACATAATAGTCCGAAACTTCATCACCAAGTCCAACTCTTCCCACGCGAATCTATTAGCTCCTCATAATTCTGTTGCTTGATCTTGATGGTGGCATGATCTTAACTTTGACCAGAGTGGACTTTTAAGAACATCGGGGCATATGTATCAAAATCCGTTACTGCGAGTCTCAAATAGCAATTTTTTGAGAATCGCTATTTGAGAATCGCAAATGAGATGTATTTAAAAATTTGCAAATATTTTGCGATTTCTAGTTATTCCTTAATTGCGATTAGCAAATTGCGAAATCGCAATTAAGGAATACCTTCCCATTCATTCCTATGGGCAAGGAGGCCCATAGGAATGAATGGGAAGTCATTATCAATTTGCGATTCGCAATTAGAGAATCTCAAATTAAAAATTATTTCAAGGGTGTCATAAGGACACCCTGATGCACCCCTGAAAGGAGCATGTGTGCGCATATGAGGACCCCCTCCTGACAAACATTTCTAAACCTGTAGGCAGGAATTCTGGAATTACGAGGCAGGTGAGGATCAAATTACACGACAGGCTTGACTAAATTGTGTGGGAAAAAATGTAAATAATGTTATGCGATGCCGCTTTATTTTAGGATAGAATTGCTTCATTATTTTGACATTTTTTGCACACAGTAACACTGAGGAAAGATTTCACCCCGTCAGTACCAGTTTATAACCAAAATACAGCAATTAACATCAGAAAGATGTTCAGTCAACCTTTGTGATGGGCCTTCCACTCCGCAGGAATACGTGCTGCCACATTAGTAGCTCACCTGGCCCTGGCCGGGAGCAGCAGGGGTCCCTTAAAACCCTGGCGGTCTTGTGCAAAGTTAAGCAATTTACCCATGCCGCTTTCCTCTCACCCTTCCCTTCCATCCCTCTCTCCTCTCCTCTCCCAATCCCGGATCCCTCTTTCACTTTGCAGGCCATTTTCTTTCACCCCTTTTTACAACTTCTGAACTCTCCCCATTCAACTTCTCACTTCACCCTTAGTCACCTCTTGCCATTCTGTCTTTTCACTGCCCTCATCTCTAACAGTTTCTCGCATTTATCTCATGGCCTCTCTGGACCCGTCACCTCCCGTGCCCATCTGCACTTCTCATTCACCTCAAGTCTCTCCATTCAAATTGTTGTCTATTTGTATCTCACACCTCTCCAGTCCCCCCATTAATCTTTCACATCTCTTTTTTGTTTTTTCACACCTACTTGAACCAATGTCCCTCTCCCCTGTTACCTCAGCACCAGTGCTTAATTTGAGCAGGTGGTTTCCGGTGGTCTTCACTGGCACCTAATTGTGTTCACTGGCACTATGACCGTCTGCCACATGGTGGCTCTGTCTGTGTAATTTAGAGATGAGCAGTACTGCTGTTTATTAATTCGATATACATTAACCCCTTCCCCGCTCATGACGGAACCGCTCCGTCATGAGCCACGGTTGCCGTGTGCTCATGACGGAGCGGTTCCGTCATGCCACGACCGTTGGCGGCCGCTCCGCCCATGCGGCGCTGTTTCCCCGCCTGTGCGGGGGGACAACGCAACTGGGCGGAGTCATGGCGGAACCGTTCCGTCATGAGCACAGCTCAACCGTGGCTCATGACGGAGCGGCTCCTTCATGAGCACAGCGCCACCGCGCTGCACCCCCCGCACCCCCCAGCACTGCGGCGGAATTCCCACCGCAGCGAAGGGGTTAAAAACGATAAACTCCTGAAATCCATGCCATTCTTATAGCTTTGGGGGCTTGAAATAGTCACACTTGTACAGTGTTATGGTTGGTAGTTGCATAGGTATTGTCACTGGCCGCACAGGCAAGGCAATGGGTGGGTGGTTAAAGTTGCGGTGGCCTACTGGTGAGGGCCCTGGCACATGTTTTATTACAAATTAATCACTGCTCACCACCCAAGTACTCCCTCTCTTCCCCTAGAGCTGCTGTCCCTCACCCAAGTCACATCAAATTACTTTTTAGGTCACAGATCATCTCTCAGCTATCTTCTCTCACAGTTTGACAGTAGCCCTCCTCTGTGCCCTCAACTTTCCCTCACACTCACTTCTTGCGTGTCCGCACTTCCCTTTGGCAGTTCACATTTCTCCTCATCCCTAACCTCTTCAATCAAATTCCCTCACTCCCTTGCTGTTCATTCTCATCCTCTCATTTCTCCTCACCGAGCACACGGGTTGGACCCGTATGCTCCTCTTGGCCTGTGCCATTGTGCTTATTGCTCCCTAATTCAGGAAGGCACGAATTGTCTGTCTTGCTGTTTTGGTGCAGGCCACACAGTTATGGAACGTGAACCCTTCTTTGCTTCACTCCACCAAGAATCTATTATCCTTTCGGAAGATATAAAAACCTGGCTCTGTGCTCTGTAGGTCACCCCATTTGGCTGGTTTTCCTTTCCCTTCTGTATGTTTCTCATTTGCCTTCAGGCAGCAGATGGCTATTAGCCCCAGGACACCTTTTGGTTACAGTAGCACACTACAAATGTAAATAATAATAGTAATAGGCAGAAGCATGGGAGCCACTGGACCCAAACTTCGCGGGGGGGTACACTCCCAGGCAGGGCTGGCCATAGCACTGGTCACACATGGCGCAACAGTCTTTTTTGGTGCCCCGTCCCCCGTTTCCTCCTTCTCCATAAATTCCCTCACTACCACTCACCAACAAAGCACCTCATCTCTCTGTAGCACCTTTCTGACAAACATTTTTTTTATTGTGCTACTCATTGTTTACTCACACTCAGTTCTGTGATCTGCATAGTACATGTTCTTTGTAGCAGGCACATTAACCCTCTGCACTCTGTGGATGAGAAGAGGGCCCATGTGAGTGCATGGTGAGCGATGCAACAGTGTGAGAGTAGGGAAAGAGGAGTGACTGCAGGGTGAGTGAGGTGACCATTTGAATTTGGGGGCGGATGTAAGTGCAGAGTGGGACGAATGAATGCATAGTTAATGATGGGCTTGTTTGAGCGAGTCGCAAATTGAGCAGTGAGGGGGCAGGTGAATGAGGTGTCACATGAGTGCAGATGAGTAGCGTGACTGCAGGCGGAGGTACAGGGTGAACAACGCAAGTGCATTGTGATTGCAGAGTGATCACTGTGAGTGCAGGGTGAGAGGGTGAATGATGTGAGTGCATGGTGATCAGTGTGAGTGCATTGTGATCGCTGTGAGTGCAGGGTGAGCGTGAAAGTGAAGTGCGAGAATGAGAAGTGAGTTCTCTGAATGCAGGGTGCATTCCCAGACACTTGAAGTAACTCAGCAGATTATTGACGGCAGCGTAGGGTTTAAGATATAAGTTAAACTATTGCTATTATGACATTAATCAGGGATCGAGGGTGGAGGAAATAAATAATATGCTGATCCTGCAACACACTTCCAGTCCTATGGTTAGGGTTGCCTGCTCATTATTTTGATGTCCCAGACGGTACAAAAATAAGCAGTTACCTAAAGCTGTATATTTCAGCACTCATCTGTGCGTACTTAGAACAGCAAATATAAATAGAAAGCGCTTTTAATTGTGTTCTAGGGCTGCCTTACTGATCCATGACTGTTAATTAAAGGGAACAAAGACAGAAAAGTCACATTATGAATAAATACATTTGATTTTATTTACAATCCTATTAAGTGTCAAGATGAGGCCTTTGCAGGCTCTTTAAACATCAAATGGCTGGTATTTTTCTTCTGGCAACCCTACTTTATATTTCTTTTCATGAAATGCATTCTCACACTACAGCAGTAAATGTAAAATACAAATGTAAGGAAAAGGCAGAGTTGGGGACTAGGGGGTACTGGAACTAGAAAAAAAAAACTAAGCCTCAGTAACCAGTTTACAAAAGGTATGTAAATATACAAATGGTCTTTAACGACCTGTGAAAAACTCAGGCGTGCCGGGCTGTGCTGGAGATAAGACAGCAGACACAGCCCAGCGGAGCCCACAGCAGCTCGAGCTGAGACACACTACGGGGGAGGAGGGGGGCTGAATCCCTTGTAGTCCGATGGGCCTGGGCAGAAGTGTGACCGGGAATGTGCGACCCCCTTTCCATCACTCCACGGCCCCCCTGGGGGTCGCGCCCCACACTTTGAAGACCCCTGCCCTAAGGGCATGTATCTGCGCCACATGGCACTTTGAAAAATGCCAAAAAGTGCATTTTTCAAAGAAATCGCAAATTACCACCAACTTGAGGTTGGTGGTAATTTGCGATTTCTTATGGAGAAATTGCACAATTTGGGTGCTTGTTACATAGCATTTAAGGAATCGCAATTTGCGATTCCTTAAATGCTTACGCAAAATTAAAGAATTGCAAAATTAGCGATTCCTTAATGATGCGATGCGAAAATGGCTCATACATCGCGTTTTGCGATTTTGTATTCACAAACGCTGTTTTTTTGGGAATCGCAGCGTTTGCGAATACAAAATCGTTTGATACATATGCCCCATAAATCTTTGTTTTTGCATTTGGATACTGTAATTCATCAGATAAGGTTGATGTCTGTATGGAATCTCTTTTTTGATTGGTACCCTTAAGGTTGATGTATTTAATACAAGAATCTATTTGATATTTGCGTGTGCTTTTACTTTAGGATTGATTCCTACATAATAATACTTAACTTTGGCGTGATTTATCTTCTACCTGTCATTTTTAGGACATAAAATTGTTATAAATAATTTTCAAATACCTTATTATCCTCTAACATTCGTTTACACTGATTGTGCCACCCACTTCAGTAGACCTTTAAATATGTCTTAGGCCTGACACTTCAGAGCCTGTGTGTGCGGCTTAAACTGCCATTTTGACCTGGCAAAATAAACTGTTGCCAGGCCCCAAATCTCCCATTTTACACACAAGTTACCACAAGGGTAGGCCCTAGACAGCCCAGGGGCAGGGTGCAATGTATTTAAAAAGCAGGACACGTACTTTGGGCCCGAATCACAGAATTAACTTAAGACAAAATCCTAAACTTACTACTTTTGGTATTCACAGAATGCACTTACTACTTTTGGTATTCACAGAATGCACTTACTACTTTTGGTATTCACAGAATGGATTTACGACTCCTAACTTTACGTCCGCACTCGGGCCGGAAATTCCGGCCCAGAGGCGGAGCTTCCGGGCCGGAGCTCCCGGCCCGGAGGCGGGGCTTCCGGGCCGCAGGCGGAGCTTCCGGTCCGGAGTTGGAGATTTTGGCCATGGGTAAATCTCCGCCACTGGCCGGAATCCCCACCTCCGGGCCGGAAGCTCCGCCTCTGGCCCGGAAGCCCCGCCTCTGGGCCGGAAGCTGTGCCTCTGGGCCGGAAGCTCCACCTCCGGGCCGGAATTTCCCGCTCGAGTCCGGACGTAAAGTTAGGAGTCGTAAATCCATTCTGTGAATACCAAAAGTAGTAAGTGCATTCTGTGAATACCAAAAGTAGTAAGTTTAGAATTTTGTCTTAAGTTAATTCTGTGAATCGGGCCCTTTGTGTTTTACATGTACTGGTAGTGAAAAACTCCTAAATTTAGTTTTCACTAATACGAGGCCTATCTCTCTCATAAGATAACATTGTACTTGCCTTATTACATTTTATAAGTGTAATTTCCAAATGGGAAGAGATAACCAGTGCATGTTTGGTGTCTCCGGAATCAGCATTTTAAATCAAAATGTATGGTGAAGTTGGATTTTAAATTGCAATTCTGGAAAGTTGCCATTTTCCTGCCTTAACCATTTATTGCCTGTATGCTGTCCCTGGCCACATGACTGGGTGTAGATGACAGTTGGGTTTGTGTATTCCTTCTAGACAGTAACACACAATAGGGAGCTTAGGTGTGCTTGATGGGCCAACACTGGTGAGACAGACACTTCACAGACTTATTAATGTAATCTGATTATTTGGTACATATTCAGGTTATCAGAAAAATTAGGAAAAGTCCCTCGTTTTTAATGAGTGGTGTGCTCCCTCCACTCACCTCCGACTGCGCCGCATTAGTGCAACAGGACAAATTCAAATATCTGGGAATATGGATCTCACACACCACGGAGGAATTTCTTCACATAAATATTCAGGAGCAACTGGTAAGGCTACATTACACTTATGTGTAGGGCAGTCCTATTTAAAATGACTGCCACGTTGGCTTTATGTGATACAGAATACGCCATATAGGCTACCAGACTCCGTTTTCCATACCATTGAAGGCGAGCAGGGCAACCTGCTCTGGGGGGGTGGGACACTGCAGACTCCAGAGGGGGGTATATGAAGGGGGACTAGTCATACTGGATAGGAGGAACTACTATTTAGCATCCCAACTCATAAATATCAATGGCTGGGTCTTTGCACCGCAGTCTGAACCCGCATACAAAGTGGACCGTCTGGCCACGAGAGTGACCGGGTATCCGGCAGCGTTGTACATGACTAAAGGGAGGAAGCTGCTCCCGATGCACACTCAGATGGTGGTGAGGGAATGGGCGAAGCCACCAAGGCACTTGGGTGGAAGGACATGCTGACCCAACAGACCTCACTATGGCATAGTGATGGACTACGAGAGGTGGGTCGATTGAGGGGATTCCGTTGTTGGAGTCGTATAGGTATTGACCATCTTGGAGATATATGGAAATGAGATAAAAGGATTTCCTTTAGCGACCTCCAAGGAGAGTACCGATTGGCGGAGGCGGAGCAGTACAGGTACATTCAATTGAAACACGCATTAAGGTGTCACATCAAAGACGGTGTAACTATACCCGAGTACGCCCCATAAGAAGACCGGCTATTACTGGACCCCATCTCTGATAAAGGAATCTCCCTTACATATGAAAAGTTATTGAATAACCTACCCGGCCCCCTCGGCCCACTTCGGGCGACTTGGGAAATGGACATTGGCCTATTGGAGGATGATGACTGGCAAGAGGCGATTCAGATCCCCAGAGAAATTGCTATAATGGCCAGATTCAGACTAATTCAATTACGCATCCTACATAGAGCATACTATTCCCACACACATCAACATAGGCTTGGGCGGGCAGACTCAGACACTTGTCTTAGAGGCTGTGGGTTGCCCGGCACATTCTTTCATATTTTATGGGAGTGCCCAGTAGTACACCGGTACTGGGAAAAAGTAGCTGGGGTAATATTGGGAGTGGTGGGGACTCACATCCAAGAGGAGGCATGCTAGCTTTTGCTGGGTATTACTGGAGAGGAAAGATGGCCTACACACACCAACACATGGCTATTGCTGGCCGCCTGGATCGCTAAGCGTAATATAGCGTGATTGTGGGGTTCACGGATACCTCCCAAAGTGTCTGATTGGAAAACGGATTTGGATTGGTGCCGCTTGACGGAGAGGGTGGTATATGAGGGCAGAGAATGCCCGAACAAGTGGGAAAAGATATGGGGCCCCTGGGAGAAATTTAGATCCTAGAATAAGATGTAGCCAGGAGGGTAAGAAGCCAGGCACATCCATGGAAACCCGTTTGTTATGAGGGACTTTGTGAAGTCTCTGCCCCCTACTGTCTGGACTTACCTATACTCCTGATACAATGATGTCAGTAAACTGTACGACAAATCGCAGTGTGTTGTGTATCTAACTGAAACTGTTGTATTGTTCAATAAAAATATTAAAAACATTTAAAAAAAACAAAAGAATGTAATGTCCAATCCTCTCACACAACCAGAGAAGAGTTGCCATTACTAACTCGTTGTTATCAAACACTATACTGCCACTCTTCTTCACATAGTAAATACTGCTCAACAGCCTTTCCACTGGTCCCCCATGGTATTCCATGCGTGAAGCAGGCCCATCGTACCGAACACATCATCCAGTGCCATTCACTACCAATGCATGTAGTGCACCCGGGCCCATACCCTCCTCTTGCCAACATAGCACCCTGCCCACAGGGATTACTCTGGTGTAGTGAGAGACATGCAGAACCTTGGCGAATACTTTTTTAAATGTCAAGCCGAGTAACAGTAACCTGCACACACAAGCCCCTTCAGGACAAACCTGTGGCACGTTTGAAGAGTTACTTCTGTGGGTGACAGAACCAGTGCTGCAGGCCCACAGAGGAGCATTTGAGGTACATGCCCTAGGCATATGTCTTACCCCTAGGCAAGGGACTTACAGCTAACTCAAATCAGCCAATCATGTATACACCAATCACCAGTATGTATATGACAAGCACAGCGCTTTGGCACTGAATAGCAGCGTCAAATTGCTCAAAATCCTACGCCAGCAAAACAAGGTCCAAACAGGACGTCAGAAGCCAAAAACATCAGGGAGACCACACCAAATGATTCCAGGTCTAACAATACCCCTAACCAAATGATGAGCTTGTAGAAGATACGGTGGACATAATTTGACATCATTTTGTTTCCTCTTAGGCCCTCATTGCTAGTAGCCCATCATTCCAGTGGACCTAGTACCAATAGGTATTAGGCCCATATAAACTATAGTGTGGTGCTTCACACAGAGATTTCTTATGATTACAGCCGTAGTGACCTCTGAGTGAAACACTGGAAGAAGGCACATGGAAATCAGCACTGATTCCCTCATGTTCTCCCCCCAATTCATGTAACTTCCTCACCCTTCGATTTACCATTACCCCTAATAGCTGTAATTCCAAGAATGGGGAAATAACGGGTGTTACTCGGGACCACTTGTAATAAAGGCCCACATTGTTTGTTTGGGGAATTCTAATCATTGGCTTGTGACAAATTGACCAATTATACGATTGATCTGGAGGAAGGATTGTAAGATGCCCAGCTCGGACTTTTGATCACATTCTCTATGATATTGCCACCTCTTGAAGGCTAATGAAGCAAATCACCCAGGCAGAAGGAGTATCCTGGTCCAAGCATTTTTGGACAAGGTATGTCCTAAACTGCACACCCTGTTGAGGCGTAACTCTCAAAAGGACAAAAGTGATCTTAAATAGGAAATTATGCATGGTCGACAATGTGGGATGTGTGGACATAGCAGCAAAATCACTGGGACTACTTTTGTATCATTGGGAAAAACTGTTATTTCCTGCAAGAACAACAGCTAGGGTCTAATTAAGAGAGGCCTGATAATTACAGATGTGTGTGGTACGTCCAATTACCGCATATCTTGGAATTCAATTTTTTTTCAGTTTTTTTAACAGCAATTGGTGCATCCTAGGAGCAATAAAACTGGATCCATAGTTACATTTTGGCAAATCAATCCTCCCAGTACTTACAGGAAAAAAAGGCCTAGAAAGTACCTGGACGTGTGGATTTTGGTAGCATCAAAATCAGAATGTTTTGTCGAATGTTGTTGGCAAACTCATAAAGTGCCCATGGTACATAATAAGTGCCCGAGTGTTGCGCATTTGGTCCAATGTAAACCGACAAAGTTAGGCGACAGATCACAGAAGCGAGGTGCCAGCATAACATTTCACATAGTAACACATAATTTTTCTTAATTTTCCTGGTATTTCTTGTGTTTTCTGCAAAGGATGTTACGTTTCACCCTAGGTCAGAGTGGTGATACTTTCGATGGGGCAATGTGGGTGAAAACAGCACAGATTCTAAATAAAAAAAGAAATAAAAAAAAAAGGCTTGCTAAAAGCAATTAAAGATGCAAAACTGAGATTTTATGCCACACATATGTTTGAGTAGTGAAGAAAGTCTGTGGTGTTGTACATTTGCTCCCAGCGGAAACACGTCTGCTTCAAGACAATAAGCAGCCTTTTGGCATATATTATCCTATTTTGCCACACTAAATTAATTAGAGACAAAAAAAACACAGCTCCCTTCGCTCTGTACAAAGGATAAGCTCACGGGACGCAGAGCCTTTTCACATCTGGCAGAGAACTAATGTGACTCAGCGGTATTGGTTAATTTTCACTTTTATGAAACATTGTAAACTCTGAAACCAGACCCCTTCCCCCATACGGTGCACTTGGCTCTTTCCCCTTTTCTATGCACTGATTCAGTGTCTTTCTCAAAACGCAGCTCAGCTCAGTGATGCCCTTAAGTGACCTAGCATAATCATACATACTAATTGTATCTGTCATGGCGATGCAATTGGACACACGGCTAAGAAGTTGACAGAATGTCACATCTGCGATGTGAACAGATGAGAGCAACATATAATACATCAACTGGAAACAAGCGTGTCTCATAAATGATTGCATACGGGCTGTGCACAGGAAATATGCGTCCCAGTGCAAGCACTGAGAGAGCACAAAAAGCGAAGGATGTCATTCTTGCAACCACCTCATTAACTAGCAGTCATGGCCGGCATGACTCACAGGTGGAGGGGCAGGGGTCGCGTGGGAAGGGGGTCGCGCAGGGATGTTAATTTAAATTTAAAAAAATTAAAACTAGCCACTCCTCCCCTGCCCTGCAGCAGGACCTGTCCTTGTAAATGTGTCCCCTTTACACACAGCACTTTGCGTGAAAGGGGCGGTCCATGGATGTTGCTGAGGGTGTTCCTACACAACACCCATGGAACAAGACACATTTCCAGATTTATGAGGAAGCGTAAATCTGGAAATGCATGTGAATGCTATGTCTCCCCAGGGGAGGCGTAGGGATGTGCAACGAGGAGAAATGTTTTCATTTCTCCTCGTTTTTTCCTCTAAAGCATGTATTGAAAGAGGAAAATGCCTGTAGTGATTGTTTGCGAGAAATGCCCATTGCGCATTTGTGAGGAAGATGTAGGTGATAAAGCAGGAAGACGTAGTCCTGGGACGCCGCAGCTCAGGTAAGTCATTTTAATTACTTTTAAAACGCTTTTAAAGATTGTAAGGGCATTTATAAGAGGGCGCGAGGGAGGCAGGTGGCGGGCAGCTCCGCTCCGGAATGGCGTGTGTGTAGCCTGCCTACTATGCCTACTTTGCGGACTGCGAAGTAGACAACACTGCGCTCACTCCGCAGGCGGAGCGGAGCACTACGCCCACGGTTAGTGATTTGCCCAAAATCTCCAGCTGTTGAGCCAAAGCCAAGACTAGAACTTGGTTCACCAGTTAAAAAGTGGGCAGAGATGGCAGTAAGGCGTCATTCTCTCCACTTGGGTTGGCAGTAAAAGTGCAATAACCTTGTGGAAGTGCAATACCATGGTAGAACATATTATATATGTCTGTGATCACATAACTCCCCCTCCCCACAATTACCCAGAGCATACTTTCCACGATGTTTGTTAGAAAGTTAAAACAGTTAAATCAACTTGGGAGTTGTTCCCCGTTAGAAATTAGGGTCTCTAAATAGCAGTGGCTTGTACGCTGTCCAAGTAGGGATCCTTCCTTCTAGCCAGGGTAAGGAGTTTACACAGCTAAGATAACCCCTTGCCACCCCCTTGGCACGAGCAGTCAGGCGTATCTCAGAAGCAATGTGTAAAGCATTTGTACATAAACACACAGGAACACAGTGAAAACACTACAAATCGATATCACAACAGTTTGGAAAAATAACCAATCTTTATCTAAACAAAACAAGACCAAAACTTAAAAATCTAACATACATATATCCAAATATCACTTTTTAAAGGTTTAAAACAGTTCAGGTCATATAAAACTATGGATGCGTCACTTTTTGTACAAAGTATCTGGGATGCATCAAAATCACAAGAGGAAAATAGGCGCAGAGTAGGTGAGGAGCCGGAAAGCAACACGCAGGGCAGATGAGGCATCGGTTTCTTGCTCCAGGGGAGGTGATGCATCAGTTCCTTGCTGCTATGCATGGGAGGTGATGCGTCAGTTCCTTACAGAGAGAGGAGATGATGCATCAGTTTCCTTTTGTGAGGGACGGTGATGCGTCAGTTTCCTTCTGCGAGGAGAGGTGATTTGTTGATTCTTTAAACATGCTGCCTTGGTTCCTTACTGAAGCCCAGTGTCAATGTCGATTTGGCGCATAAGTGTGATGCATAGAAAATCAAAATGCACTGGAGTCGATGTGGTGATGGTTGAATAGGCACTGCATTGATTCTACCAGCTGTGAGCTGGTGATGTGTCGATTGTTTCTGCCGCACAGGAGGGCCTGCATCAGAGTCGGAGCAGGAAACTCTGGACATGGGCTGCAGCAGTTCTTTCAGACGCAGACAGGCACTGCATCAATATTTTCTGCCGCACTGCAGCAATGCATTGGTTTTTCATCCTGTACCTCTGCCTGCCTGTGGAATCAACGTCTGGATCAGACTGCTAGCTGGGTTTATGTGCATTCACTCTACATGTTCCACAGCGGTTTGTACCCATAATTGGGGGTGTTGCTTTATCCAAGTGTGAGTGTTGCTGGGGAGAGCTTCCATATATTGTTCAAGATATACCTTTTCAATGACTTCCTCCATAGGGGAGGTGTTGGGTTGTAACAACCTCTCCTCGAAGTCTCTAATACAGTAATAGAGTGCCCTGGGATTGTCGCCCGTGGCCCACCTCGTGTTACAAAACTTAGCACTGTAATACTGTTTCGTGTCCTAGCTGTTCAAGGATGGCTTTTTTGATTTCAGGGTATGGTGTAAGTCCGGCGGGGTTAGCAGCCTGATAGGCGGCCTGTAAGTTGCTGGACATGAGAGGAGCTATGTACTGGCCCCATCTTTCTGGGGGCCAGGTGGCAGTCGTTGCTACTGTTTTGAAGATAACAAAAAAATATTCAGGGTAGTCCCCTTCTTGGAACTTCTGGAACACTGAGCTGGGGATGTTTGGGTGAACCCGGGCAGTGGATATAGAGTCTGTCAGGCTCAGGGTGGCGGTGTCTTGTATTTCTTGGTTAGTTGTTAGGATGGCCGCCTGTTCTTTGAGGGCAGTCTGAAATGCTTCTCTCTCTTTCTGGGCATTCTGGTTCTGTTGCTCCATTACTAGCTGCAGGTGTCTTTGGCCTTCTGCTAACTGAGTGACGATGGCCTCCATAGTGATCGGTTGGGTCATGATAGTCTTAAATGACCAATTCCACTATGGTCACTTGGTCATTTAAGAGGCCTAGATGGAAGTGGGGTGTCGCTATCTTTTTAATAGTCAGATGGTAAAAGTACAGTGTAGAATCCTGGGAAGGTTAGAAACTGAAAATAACAAAGGTCGATACAGTCTCCTCAATACCAGTTCATTCACTGTACATCCAGGTTGTGCTCTCTCTTGATAGGAGTCTTGTACTTATGGTAGGGTCATCTCCACTTCTTGTAGTGCCGTCAGGAAGAGGAAGGGAAGTTTGGTGGCGTACATCGGAATAAAATAAACAAGAAATCAGGTTTGTTAGTCCTTATTCAGGGTTGCCTATACCGTCACCTACACCCAGGGCTGAGATCGTGCAATTATCGTGAATAGTGCAGATAGAACCACAGCATGCAAGGTTAAGCTATTTGCGCCCCAAATGCCACCTGCCAAACGTAAAGAAGTTATCAAAAGGTATTTGCCGTAAACCACGGCCTTCCAGGGTCATGACAGGGGGAGTCTCACTGCCATCTTTCTCTCTGAGTCGGTTTGACTATTTGGTGTTGCCTCTAGGCGGTATCTCTCATTGCTGTGCCGCTTCCTCCTGCTCAGTGTCTTCCTGTTGTTTCTAGGGCACTCGTCCTGTCTCCTGGATGGCAGACACCTCTCCTCCCGATACGGAGGCTGCCAGCTGTTCCATATGGCTCGTCACTCCAACATTCGATTCCGCATTTGTCTCTGGTATCTCCATTCCGCGCTCATTCTCTTAGCGTTGCCTTGATGCTGCCTCTTGATGTGCCCTTGTCACGTCCCACGCCAACTCTAGAGCACTACCCTCACTTTCCTTGTGCTCCATCCTAGGCGCCATATTGAAAATCAGGCCCGGCAGAGGTGTGGGATTACACTGGCCGAAAAGGTATTGGGACCGACACCCTGGGTGTTCTCCATGGTTATAGCTGAAAAGCCAAAACAACCTGGGAAAGTGCATTTGCCTATCAACATGCGCCTCCCGAATAAGCAATAAAAAAGGAGAGGCACAACGTGCCAACAATGGACAATATTATCGCTGATTTAAATGGAGCACAGTAGTTCTCTAAGTAGATCTCAATGCCGCCTAATACCAGCTGCTCCTCCCAGAAGAAGATACAAAATGACATTTTCCACACACCGTGGGCTACGCCAATACAAACTCCTAAACTTTGGCATAAGTATTCTAGGATACTTACAATATGAGAGACACTGTCAGGCCTCCAGTGTGTCATGCACATGAGTGATGACATTCTGATCTATTCCGCAACCACTGAGGAGCACACCAAGCACCTGCAGGCCACTTTTAAATGCCTTTAAGAGTACAGTGTCACCTTGCACAGAGAAAAATGCTCATTCTTTGAAATGTCCATAGAATTCTTTGGATAGTTCTTCAACCAGGATGAGGTGCAAGTTGATCCCCAGAAATCCCAAGTCATTAAACAGGCCCCAGACCCAACCTCTGCATCGGAGGAACGCAACTTTGTTGGCATGGCCACCTATTGCGGCATATTTATCCCCAACCTAGCAACAATCGCTGACCCCTTGCGAGCCCTAACCAAAAAAGGTGCCTGCTAGGCATAGGGCCATAACAAGGAGGAAGCATTCCAGAAAATTAAGACAGCCCTCCTCAGCAAATCTACGATGGCCCACTTCAAGCTAAAGAGGAGGACTGAAGCTACTCGTTGATGCGAGTCCATTGGGCCTCGGGGCTGTGCTCGCCCAACGGTTGAACTCAGGAGATGGATGCCATTATGGTTCGCCAGCAAGGCACTTACACCAACTGCAGCACATATAGAAAGAGGAAATGATGAGAAGAAATTAAGATATTTCTCCTTGTTATGTCTTACCTGGGGAGGCATAGGATTTTGACACATTCTCAGGTTTACCACTAATGTTAAATCTGGGAATGTGCAAAAATTCATGGGTGCATGCATGGGAGAACCCACAATTTATCAATGGGCTGTCTTCCTGGGGCAGATTAACACAAGGCATGAATTTGCGCTGCCTCGCATTACTCCATCTTTATGAAGCCATGTAGGGCCATGCAAAGTGGCCTTGCGTGGCTTGATAAATCTCACTCAGGTTTTATGCTGCCCTTTTTTACTGTGCAGCATTTTAGAATATCAGGAAGTTTTGCGCTCTGTCTAGTACGCGAGAGGTATGGAATGTTCAAGGTAAATACGGTGCTGCCAGGTCAGGGGAACTACCCTTGAACCCCTGTGTATGTGTGGGTGGGAGCCCACACAAACGAGGAGAAGCAAAGTCCTGGGCACACGTTCTGGGGTAATAGACTTGGTTTGTAAAGTCTTGTAACCCAAAGGGAATAACCTGTGAGGTCGACACAGGTATATTTCTTTGGTTTCTTTTATTCCTTATTGAAAACACACAACCAGCCAACACGTGTTTTGTCACAAAGGGAACATGTCCCATGACTTCTTCAGGGCTGCAATGGAAGATGTGTAAATTCAGTGTTATCGCTCTGCCAGTGATAATTCCGACCCGGCTGATCTGAAGCCAATGCAATTAAAAGCGTGAATAAATGTGCAAAGTAGTGGGGGATGAACCTGAGTACAGGTGATACCCAAGAGTCCAGTGTCTGT
This sequence comes from Triturus cristatus, assembly GCF_964204655.1. Classification (NCBI taxonomy): domain Eukaryota; kingdom Metazoa; phylum Chordata; class Amphibia; order Caudata; family Salamandridae; genus Triturus; species Triturus cristatus. Next base: position 168,730,429 of record NC_140582.1, read on the forward strand.
GAGCGCGGTAGAGGGAGGGTAAGCCACTCTAACCGTCAACCTGCAACGTGTGTGCTACAAGCGGTCTCGACACTTGTTCCGCCTCTGTTCTAAGTTTGTGGCTGCCCTTTACCCGCTTTGTGTGGTGCAATGGTGGTGCAGCACCTTGAGACCCTCACGGGTGAGTAGTGCGCTCTACAAATGATTGATTGATTGAGGGTGACGCAAAACTTTGATACATCTGGCCCTTGATTTTGAGCCTACTTTGCATGCAGGCAATTCTTTATTGTTTATTGCAGGAGCAACTATGATGCAAAAATTCATGACTTATTTTCTTTGGTATTGCTGTGTTTTCTTTCCATTTAAATTTTGCAGCTTTAATAAGCAGCAAGCAGCCAATCTAATTTTTTCAATGTTACTATAAAATATTTCAGATTTTGACCTGTTTGTCAGAAGAAAATCCTTTTTTCATAACAGACATTAATTGTACAATGGAGCTAACACATTAATGGCACTTAAGCCTGCAAGATAAACTGCATCATAGCAAAAACACAACACCTGATAACATTACAAACAAACATTGGCAAATGCAATATGTATTCCTTTTGGAAGTCGAGTGCCAACTAATGGGTCAAAAGCCAACTTATAGGGTTTGCCTGTGGTTTTTGCACTGGCCTCAATTTTTATTCTAAAGTAATAATAAAAAGTCAAAATTGCTGCTGTGTATCACATTGCATGCACACACAGCCATTGTGACGCATGCACCAACATTTGCACTCAAAAGCCTCCTTGGTTGCAATTTTAAGATGGCTGCCATCTGCACACATGCATGTGCATGCATTGTGACGTATGTACATGTATGTTTAGGGACACATGTGCATGCATGCATTGTGACACACTGTCTCCAACTTTTTTTTTTACTCCACCGTTTAAACATTGCCATGTTTGAAAAGTAAGTTAAAAATGAAAAATAAAAATTGTTCTGAACATCTAAAGGAAAAGCGAGAAGGCTAGTGTCACCTGACAGTTGCCTGCCCCTTAGAAATACAAAAAATGACAGAGGAGAATATTGGACTGGTGGTGGGGGTCACTAATGCAAGCGGGCAGCGTTGGAGAGATGGAAGATGCAAATGCATAAAAAAGCGGTAAGGGCCAAAATCCTCCCAATAAGCACATTAAAATGTTTTTGATGAAGCAAGAAGCTAATGCCAATCTTTGAGGATAACTTTTTAAAAGTAGTTCACATATGTGAAATGCTGTGGGCTGATACCGAAGATAGACTATCGTGTCCGCCAATGACTAAACCCAACTGAATCTCAGTAGCCAAAAGTTGAAAGGAACTGTCCAAAAGCGTATTTGTGTATATTTATGTATCTATGCGTACATGTATGTTTTTTGAGTGTTGTGTAGTGTGCGTTGTACGATAACCTGGCCTCCCTCTGAAGCAGTTTGTGAGCAAGACCTAAACAACTAGAACGTACTACCCCTATTGAGTTGAAAACGACAAAAGCAACAAATGGAAAGGTGGGATACTTAAATCAATATCAGCCACGTGCAATTCTTGTGGGCCTTATTCCGGTCTATTGTCTTTTCTTTTGCTCGCTGCTGGGGCCTTGCTTTGCAGTTTGAGCTGAAGTCCTCCTATTGGAGCAGGAGAAAAGCTGATTTGGATGGGGTTAGTCAATGTGTATGTAGTGGCAGAGGGAGCAAAATAAAGATGTACTGGAATTCTGCCTCTGCCTGAGTTTAAATTCAGCATGTTACTCCCCACGAGTGTTCTTTTAACAACATGGTGGAATATCACATTTATTTCTGGCTTAAACTTGGTTATTTATGTCACTGAAATTTCCAGTGCCACCGGTACACTTACCATTAATGTCAAAATCTATGAAACGTGATGAGTGAATTGCTAACGATGTGATAAATACAGACGTTAAAATAAAACAAATTCGAACGTGGGACGAATTTCAGAGAACATGTACTAAATACTCCTACAATAATTTGAATGCTTTATTTTTCAACACTTTTGTAAAACACGTTCAAATATTTTCGTGAGCATATATAAGCAACATATGCTGTGACCGACTGCAGTGCAGCTTGCCAACCGCATGGCATTGTACCATACACAACATGAAGTTACATTATGTCTCCAACATTGTATGTAATTATTATTCATTCTAGTATATGGCCTTCCATATTTGACATTTGTACATTCTCTTCACAATACAGACATAGTCTGACAAATCTCAAAAAAAATATTCACTCCATGTACACAATGTGCCCTTTAGAGCTCTAAAAAAAAAAAGCTCCAAGGCTTAGCCTGCCTCACAGCAGATGTCAAGGGGACAACACCTCTCGGAACTGAACATTTACTGACAGCATCTGAAATGCAATTAAGTGAAATAAATTCCATTTAATGTATCACAGATTCATAGGTGGTTTCTAATGTCAACACTTCAGGAGGTGGATAGTGAAAAGAATGGCGTGAATTGAGATGCAGGGCAGACGTGTTTGGTGCATCAGAGCTTGTGGTTACATATGAACCCATATAAGATAACGCCCAGAAACCGAAGTGAACCAACATATGCTGGCTGGATCTATTACAACCCGTGTCATATATTGGTAAAACACCTCAAGGCTGAGATGATTTTTCTACAATGCGAAGGCCATATTAAACAAAATTGGCATGGAGATTTAACGGTGTCTACTGGCCAGTGTGATGGGAGGAATGCATCACGTGAGCAGAATGCTCCCTACACATAGTCACTGATGGATAGTGGTGCAAAGTAATGTGGCAGTTCAGTGATTCAGAGTAAGGCATAAAGGGCCCTGTCGCATAAAATGAGCACTGGAAGAGCTCATTTAAGGCAGGCCTCCGATACAGTTACCGGCTGACTCGTGCCTTGAATAGCTGAAGAGCTGGAGCGGCGCTATGTTACCACCTTAGATAGTGGGAAATGGTCGCTAGTCAGAGGAACTTTAAAGGCATTTGCTGCATGTGGCTGGAAATGTAGCAAATTCGGTTGACTTCACTCAATAGGACATAACACAGGGACATAGACAAAGCAACCGAACAACACAATTAAAACATAGTTAGTACAACATAACAAAACATGCACGCACCACTACAACTACATTAAAATTCAGCTTCTAATTGAAATAATGCACTAAAATGCAAGAGCACAAAAAAATACAATACACCACCATTACAACAAATTACGCACAAACATTCCTATCACACATTGCCAACTCCAGAGATCTGCTTTCATTATACAGTGAAATAAACAAGGTGTTTGCACCGAACAATGCCTTACTCACCACCAAAGACCAGAGTCAGACTGGGACTGAAAATAGACCTGGGCACCAAACTAAAAGTGGCCGCTACTAATTGATAACATGGCTAAAAACAGAGCCTGCATTTGCAAATCAGGGAAGTTTTAAACTTGTTAAGACAACCTGTATATGCATTTTGAAAGGTATTGGAAACTGCATGCATTTGTGCTTGATACAGGCAATGTTTGTGGTAATATCAGAGATATCAACAGCACAAATCGGCCCAGCAAATGATTAAACAGGCCGGAAAGCAGCAATAAAAAAGCCTATACGCTAATCTGTCAGACCAGCTCATGGGGCACTGCCAGATTGCCCTATAAGCCAGTCCAACTCAGCTAAGGACAATTTGAAGGGGCAGATTTACAAGCCCCTTGCGCCACTTTTGCGTCACTTATAACATGGGAAAAGTGACGCAAAAGTGGCGCAAGTGGCTTGTAAATAAGCTCCAAAATATTTTACAGAACTTACAACTAATGACAGTCAAAAATGTTTTGTGATTTCGCAAATATTATATTACAGAAAAAAATTAATCATCAATGATGTAATGTCACACTGACTGCTGTCATGGCAAATATCCAATACCATAGACTTTTTATTCGTTTAGTGTGTTTTTATTGAAGTAATACAGTAGTGAAAATCCTGCCAGACATGCAAGTGGTCTTTGTCCCTCCCGGCCGACCTGAGCACCTTTCACACATTCTTATATCTTGCATAACACATGGTTTATCAAACCACAGTACATGGTTATTGTAATCACCACAGACAGTATTTACACAGTCATTGTCCTTACTAATACTTTGATAGCGCGACTTGTCCCAGCCATGCGCGATGACCCCTTAGCAGGTGTCTAGTGTTTGTGGACTCTAGGCTTCCCTTGCTACCACCATCTATGTGGGTATCAGGTCCGGCCCAAGCTGCAAGTGGCATGTCTGACTGAACCTGACCCTTGCTGACCAATCTCCTCCTCTCAGTGCCCCTGCTGTGAGGCATCCTAAGGACACTGTTGTAGTCACTCTTTCTATTGGGCTACTGATCTTTGTGTTTGTCTTTGCGTGCTGTCTCCATTGCCCCGTCTCCCCAATTCCGGTGCAGCTGCGATGCCAGCATTCTGGTGTGTGTGGGCTTTCATGTGGAGAGGTCAAATTGTGCAGCGGGTCCCCATGCCTACGCTTATGACCTCTCCTTCCTCCACACCCTTGCTGCTGCATTGGGCTATTCAAATCACACCAGCCAATCGTTGGTGCACATTTACGCAGGATTCACTTTCCCACTCCTGTAGCCCCCCGCGGTAGGTAATCATCCCGGGCCCCTATGTGATTCATCTTCGCTTTCTAGGCCCGTGCGAGTGATCTTTGTCCCTCCTGGCCTACCTGAGCACCTTTCACTTTATGGAGCACACTGGAAACACTTATGGTGCAAACAGGACGCAGTTTATTATATCTTGACTAACACTTGCTTTATCAAAATTTATCAAAACACATCACTTGTTTATTGCAATCACAACGCATAAATAACAGTATTTAAACAATCATTGTCCTCACTAACACTTTGACAGCATAACTTGACCCAGCCCTGCGTGATGGCCCCTTAGCAGGTGTCTAGTGTTTGTGGGTTCTAGGCATCCCTTACACCACCATCTGTGTAGGTGGCCGTCAGGTCCAGTGTGGGTTGCAAGTGCCATGTCCGCTTGAACCTGACCCTTGCTGCCCAATCACCTGCTCCCAGTGCCCCTGCCATGAGGCATTCTGAGGACACCATTTAAGTCACTCTTTCTAATGGGCCACTGATCTTTTGTATTCATATTTGCATGTTGTCTCCACCAGGCTGCTGGTGGATCTCGGATTGTTCACAGCTCCCCCTTTTCCCTCTGTGTATGAAAACTCCAGCTGCTCTAGAACCCCGACTATATTGAGAAGGAACATGTCCATGCCTACCCCGGTCAAGTGTACCCCATTGGCCATGTAGAAGCCAGGTGTCCTGAGGTTGAACAAGCTGTGTCTCACGAATACCCAGCTGTTTTTTCTGCATTTTTTTGCCATGGAGAAGTTCAGCTTACACCTGGACTTCTACACAGCCCCAAGGTCCAGCTCCCTCCTCCATTCACGAAACACTATAATTTCAGACCATAAGACTTTCTCTGGCCGGATTAACCTGGGAGTCTGTGTAAGGCCTGCTATCATGGCCCCTAAAAGATCTTTCCTCCCCATGCCGGTCAGGTAATTACCCCTAGGTGTACCACTACAGCGACCAGTGTTCCTTCCCGTTGATTTGCTTTCCAGACAGCTGGCATCAGCCTACCCCATCTCATGCCTTCAAGTACCAGCCATGTCACCTCTGCACTGTGCAGAGAAATCTTAAATACATGCGTTATTTTTAAAAGTTCAGTGGGACCAAATACATCATATAAAACCCTATCCCAAACTATTCCTTCAGGAACGTGAACTGCTGTAATGTTCACAAAGGACAGGTCTCTCTGTTCACAATGAGATAATGTATGTATTTTCAGGACCAAGTTCACATGTGATACTGCGGAAAGTTCTGGAAGATATCCTCCATACAATTGCAAGAAAAAGACAGTCACTAAACCTATCCAGATGAATAGGAACTGTAGACCAAGTGCTATCGAAAGCTGTAGCCAAGGTGAGACAAGGTAGGTCTTTTTCAGCCAATTGTAGAAATCACAAAGTTGATTTTTGTGTGAAATTGGAACTGGCGGGGACTCAGGTTCACTTGGATCCAGAGAGAAAGTGTCAAAATCAATGAAATAGCCAGATGTAGTTCAATCTATCTTTGATAGCACAGCAGGTTTTGTTGAACTGGCAGTTGGCTCATTTTGAGGAATATTAACATAGATGTCAGTATTAGGCCGAATTGAGATCTGTGTTTCATTTCTACTTTGTTGATGTTCAATTTTAACAGGTACGAGTTCCATTACATTGTTGGCAACTCCTTCACTTCATGTAGAAGACCCTTCAATGTTATTAGTCTTTCTCTCTGAATCTCCTGCATGGTAGCGAGAGGAGATCAGCGTCTACCCAGAAGCCCATGCAGCCTGCTATTCAGTATCGCCACATAGTGTGGTTTAATCAGATCAGTGGGGAAAAATGTATTTTCTTTTTTACCGACAAGAGGCAGAAGAAGAACTGTTCTTGTTCCTTTCACAGCTAGGAAAGGTACAGGTGCTCTGTATGATGGCCCAAAATTCTTTCTTGCTTTTCTCTGGCCAGAACCCCGACTTTTTGGAACCAGGCAGGTCTTGCTGTGACTGTTTTTACTTCCCCAGTGGTGGTGCATTTTACTTGGACGTTGCTTTTTATTGCCCTTAATTCATTGAGTTCCTGTAAAAGAGCTAAACGGTTATCGATGCCAAATGGTTTTTCATCTGTCACTGTGCTGCCACAGTTGAGCCAGATAGGACTTCGTAAGGAGTCCAGCCTACTAGGGACCTTCTTGGCATATTATTTACTGCCCTCTCGACCTCATATTGGTGATTGACCCAATTAATACCCTTGCTGTTAAGGATTGCTTTAAGTCCCTGTTTTTCTTCTCCACAATCGAATTTCCCACAGGATGATACGGAGATGAGTACCGCAATGCAACACCCAAACTTCCCATGGCTTTCTTGTAAGCCCGAGAGCTAAACACGGGGCCACACTCAGAATGGAATGTGCCAATTGCGTATGTCCCTATAAAGACTCGCAAATCCTTTATAACAGTATGGGAGTCAGCCGAGCGCTGAGGCCAAATCCACAGGAATCTAGAGCATGAATCCACTGCCACCAAGATATACTTGGTATGGGGCCACAGTGGTCGAAATAGACAAAAGCAACAGCTCTGTCTGATATCAGTAGTGGTGATTGCTGTGGACATGCTAAGGTGGAACCCTTCATCTGCAGACAGATGTAACTCTTAAGGACAAATGCCTTTGGCTGTTTTGTTAAACCTGGCCACCAATAACATTGTTTTAGTAATGAAACTGTCGCAGTAATCCCTGCGTGTGCTGAACCCAGAACCTCTTGTGCAACTAGTATTAAACCTAATCTGCGATCCTTGTTTGAAATTTCTCTATCCCCCACTCCTGGAATTTGAACATATGGAATATTTTGTGCATCTAACTTGCTGGAGTACTTTAGTAGAAAACATTTTGGCAAGGTTCTGCGGTTTTTGTTTGAAGCGATGACAGTAACCATTATCTGTCCGTCTATTCCCGTGAGAGAATGAGTGATTGCAGATACGGCAACAGTTCCCACTGTCGCTGTGGCAGCTTCATCAGCTAATGAATTCCCTTCAAGATACATGCCAAAACATTGATGACTCAGCATATAGATCACGTGAGCCCACGGCAAGCTTTTTTCCAGCTCTGCCACTTGTTCCCAAAGCAGTTTATACTTTATTGTGCATCCTTTTGAGGCTTTAAAACCATTCTGACCCCAGTAGTGAAGATATTTATTGTAGGACTGGACACAATAAAATGAATCGCACACAATAAGTGTGGGGAATTCTCGATCTGTGTTTTTTTGTGCCAGTTCTAGGGCTTTTAGTCTGCCAGCTAAGCTATGCAATGTGTATTGTTAAGATCGAAGTTGCCGTGCAGCATACAACCCTTAACATTTGCACATGCTGCGTTGTATTGCTGTTTACGTCCTACAGCAATAATGATCTAAAGGCATTATTTAATTCAGGGGAGGATATTCTTGTTCGCAATGCAGAAAAGCTTGTGTTTTTAAAGTAGAATCAAATTTGAAGTCTACATCTGTTGCAGTGAGAGAATTAGCCCATTGTATCCATCGTGGAGGTAGAGCTTTTGCGTTTGGCACGCTAGTTTTTGTAACAGCCTATAAGGCCTGTACTGGAGCCACGCCAAATATTTGTTTCCTCTGTGCCAGTGCTCTTTCTCTCACTACAGCAGTCTGTACTGCTGATAGAATCTTTTGAGTGGATGCAGAGCGCATCACAGTGTTTGTGTAAAGATGAGATTTGTATGCAATGGGTACAGGTTCACCTTCATTAAATGTTAGGTAAGTTAACCAGATTGACTCGCCACTACACGGATCCCCAAATTTGTAGTGTTTATACATGTGTGTAAGTGTTTGGAAGCTATCATGTCAGCTCGTATGGAACAAAGGATTTCTGTGTGTTCCTGTCTCCAATGATGGGCTGAAAAATCTGGTCTGATTAAGTTGTAGAAAGGTTTTACTTTTTCTGCGTAAGCCAAAATGTATGTTCTGCAAAAATTTGAGGTGCTGTCTCTGTTGAGTTGAAGTAGTTTTTAATGGTGAGCTGACTCAGCATCCCACCCTACATGATTGCGACCTAATGCAGGAGCAAGTGCTACCGTCCACGCCTGCACATATGAATATTGTAGTGATTTTAGAGCGAGATCACAGAAAGCAGGTAAAATTGCAATCCTTAACAAACTCAGGTGGCCAATCTTTCTCTGCCAAAAGGATGTTGTATCCAAAAGTCAAGTTCTCCTAAAAGAGACCTATAACTTTCCAGGGTCTGTCCCCCTCCATTTAGAGTGTTATTTCATATAGCTGGTGTGGGACACTTAAACTAGTATCATGTGTCAACACCGTGATATGTTCATTCAATGCCACTCTCACCAGAAATTCCATCAGGTTCCTGCGTGCTATTGTTACTTTTGATGCACTGTCTAGCATCGTCAGAGCCTATACCCCTCCAGAAGTCTTCAGCAGCCTGGGCATTTCTCACTTTAGGGCCAGCTACTTTTTTCTTTTTAAATTGAGGTTTTGATTTTGGTTTATCTTCTTTTTTAATATTATAGTCCTAAGTACAACGTGTATCTCTGGACTTTGCTCATTCTTCTGTTCTGTGTTCTGACCGTCCTTCCCTCTCAGAGTTTTTGGCTGAACCCTGAAAGGAACGAGTGGAACGTTTATTAGTATGCTGATACCTGTCAGGTTTTTTATGTTATCTAAGGTTATACCTCCTTTCGGAGGGCTCCTGTTGAGGAGACCAACCCCTAGATTGTGATCTATATTTTCTATTTTTCATCGGTGTACTATCCAATTTGTTTTTAGAAGAATCCAATGTTTGCTTGCTGGTATTCTTTTCAGAACTACCAATTACTTGTGGTTTTGTAGCTCTAGCTCCCAAATTATCTCTACCTAATTCGGCATATGTATCTTCGATAATTTTAGGTAGTTCTTGCTCCTGTTGTGCAGGAGTGCATTCCCTCAGGCGTTGGTGTATAGCCACCACTGCTGCCCCGCTTCTTAGGTTTGCTAACATAATTGTAGATACCTGGAAAAAATTGCCTAATAATTTCATCCCCAAGCTTAGAGCAGGTTCTGCTCCATACTCATTCTGTATTTGTCATAATACTTCTGGTATCACAGCTATTGAAGGGATCCCATGGATTCTGGTGTAGATGGCAGCAAAAACTGTACCCCAAGAGGTACAATCCTCTATCAGGAGAGCTATCCCCATTGGCAAGCAAATTGTCCATATTCTGTGTTTTTCTTGTGGGCCTGTGTGTGGAAACACTGCCTCTAACGGTGCTATTTTTTGTGCTATCCAGACTGGCATTTGCTCATGTTTATTGGGCATTCTTCCCATAATCGTGTTCAGCGTTTGTGGGGTGATTTTGATTGCAGTCCCTTGAAGTTGACCTGCTGTGGTAATTTTGGTTGGTTGAAGTGTGAGTTTTCTCATAACGAACTGTGTCAAGTTTCTGTAAAGTTGTATTATATCTTTGTGAAGTGAACGTAAGTCTGCTATTGGCAATGTGTCAACGTCTGGATGTGGCATGTAAGCCACTAGAACCGGCCAAGTCGCTCCATCTCTGCTGAGCGGACCAAGTCTTACTTTATCTGTGGTGTGTGGGAGGGACCTTAAAACCAGTTTATATGCTTCTGGTAAGTGAGCAGAATTTCAATCTCCGTGTGTCTTATATGAGCGCTGTCAGGGTGTAGCATCTATAAGAATGATAATATTTTCTTCGTTTTCATGAAATTGGTGAAGCCATTGACATTCATATATACTATGTTATGGTTAAGCATAGTATTTAGGTTTCAATTTCAAAGGAAGGGGCAATGTTATGGATTGGGTAGAATTGTCAGAAGCATCTCATCTGTTGAATTAGTTGTTGTTCCAACAAGTCTTCTAAGTTGCCCAAAAAGCTCCTGAAGGGTGCCTTTATTCTCAAGGAGCTCTGGTCAGTTAGAGACCTAATCCAAGAGATGCCCCCACGGTTGCCTCTACAAACAGCACATGATAAAAGATTGCTATAGTGTTGAGAACATTTCATATATCTGTGTATTACATCAAAGGTTGTCTCTGAGCATTGTCATATGAGGTTTCATCTCCATCAGTACCCGTGTATGGTAAGAGTAAGCGGTGGCTTGTTTTAAGATTCTACCACTGTGCCCAGTAGACCCTTCTCTAAGAACCAAGATTTTTATCAGGGTCTGGTATGTTGTTGTTTGTTTATTGTGTCATGTGTGCTGATTAGGAAGCATCCCGAGATTTAAGCACAAGTGAATGAGGGGGGGGCTACATCATATCTTTAGTTGGCAGTTTGACATACCAACAACAGCATCAAACGTTTTATTATGATTTGGAACTGAAAGAGGTCCATATAAAAAATACACAGAGATCTACAAAACCAGATATCACAATTGATAATATACAAAATAAAATACCTGGTAGAAACAGTCCGTGTACAAACCAGAGTACAATATCTCTTTTACGACTAACTTCTTAACTTGTTTTTTCAAGCACATTTTCCAAAATCGGCTTTGGTAGAGGACCTGCTTCACTTTGCCCAATTACAAACATATCTAGTGCTTTCACATAATTTGAGAAAATAGCGCTTCTCTCCTTCATGTTTTAATGCAGCCCATATGGAGCCTTGATCACTATTCAATAAACTATTACCCCACCTTAAGCTTTTTGCCATAGCGAACACATTAGTGGAAAGAAGCCCAATTTCAAGCTGGAGTGTCGATGGAGCAGCTGCACAATTCAAGTTACATATTTGGCTCCAAATGCGTCCTTCCACCTTCTCAAAGAAGGCCCATTACAACTCATCCATTGATTCACAGGAATAACTCAATGAAGGCGGTATTTTATTCTTATATACCGCCAAGGCATGGGCAAAGTGTCTTTGCCCACAACATTAATATAACCTGCCGATTGCAGAAGCCTGTGATATTGCCTTACTTCTGCACCGACTAATATGATCACTATTAGAGCAGTTACTGGAAAACTTAACTACCTAAATACGGGTACAACTTCACCACTTCTAGCTTGTCTTCCCCTAAATACCAATGCAAATATTTCCTAACCCTACATCCCAGGGACTTGAAAGCCATAACTTTGCTCTTGGAAATGTCTATTTTTAGGAAATTTTCATCAGAATAGTTGCCTAACTCAAAAAGATGCCTCTGTAAACCTGTTGGGGTTAAATCTAGCAGGATGGCGTCATCCACGTAGAGTAGACAACCAAGTTTCATTATTCCTAGTTTTGATGGGTCCCGCTTACACTGACCAACTCTACTAGGCAAGTCATAGATATAAAGGGCAAAGAAGAGAGGCGCTAGTGCGCTCCCTTGCTTAAACCCATTTTGGGTTTCTACTTTGCTCAACAAGCCCTGGTTTCCTCCCATCAGAACCTGAGTCCAGAAGAAGAGTGCAAAGCAATACCTAGCCTGAGCAAGTGCACAGGGATCTCCATTACAACCAATTTCCTCCACATTGTCCGACGATCAACCCTGTCAAACGCAATGGAGAAATCTTTAAAGGCAGCATATAAGGCCGTACCCTTACCTACTGGATACTTTCCAATCAAAGTTTGGAGGGCTGTGATATTGTACAGGTTGCCACAATGCTCAAGAAAGCCAGCCTGCTCCACATGGACAAGATTATTACCAAAAGCCCCATCCTGAAGGTGAAAAAAAATAATGCGCAGTCAAAATATTGAATTTTTAATATTGACCTACACTAATATTGAGTTTTTAATATCGTAGGGACAGAATATCGAAGTCAAGAATATCGTTGACCAGAATATCGACTTCAAGGTAAGTAAGTAATATCAAAGTAAATAATATCATTAGCAAAAATATAGTTGTAAATAATATCGATTTGTTTTGTGTTATGTATTTTGTATGTATTTTATATGTATGTTTAACATTTTTTTTAATGTTATTTCATTATTTTTAAATATGTTTATTAAATGTTTAGAAAATAGTCATTTCTTTAAGTACATTTTGTGTTTTAGTATCAGAGCGGGTTGTGGGTTTATACGGGAATAGGGTGGGAAGTAATTTAATTATAATTGATTAATTAATATGTTTTTATTTATTGTTATTGATTATTAATTTAATATTAATTGGTAATTAATTTTTATTAATTCCGAATTTATAATTATATTGATTCAAATTAATGTATTACTGATTGTTATCTATTGTTAATTAATTTATTGTTAATTAATTATTAATTGGTGATTACTTTGTATTAATTGGTTAATTGATAATTACATTAATTGTATTATTTTTATGTGTAGCGTGTTGTGTGTTTATAGGGGAATAGGGGAGAAGTAATTTAATGTTATTCAAGTAAATATTTATTTAATTTAATAGGTATTTATTAAAAGAAAATTGTTAAATAATTATTCATATGTTGTTTATTTTAAAAAAAATGTTAATTTATAAGTATGTTAATTTAACCCATATGCTACCCTTCAATTTTCCTACTGTTGCACTCACTGGAGTGGGAATAGTAATTTTAACCCCTCCGCTATCCAACACTTTCCCTACTGTTGCACTCACTGGAGTGGGAATAGTAATTTTTACCCCTACGCTATCCAACACTTTTACTACTGTTGCACTCACTGGAGTGGGAATAGTAATGTTTACTCCTACGCTATCCAACACTTTCCCTAATGTTGCACTCACTGGAGTGGGAATAGTAATTTTAACCCCTACACTATCCAACACTTTCCCTACTGTTGCACTCACTGGAGTAGGAAAAGTAATTTTTACCCCTCCGCTATTTAACACTTTCCCTACTGTTGCCATCACTGGAGTTGGAATAGTAATTTTTTTTCCTCCGCTATCTAATATTTTTTGTATTATTTTAACTAATGTACTGTTTAAAGATAATTTTAATTGTTTTAATTTGTTACATATATTTATTTAATTTTTATTTATATTACTGTTTTATATGTATAGATGTATTTATAATTTATAAATTTTTTACAACAATTTATAAGTTATTAAAATATATATTAAAACATATTAATAAGTAAGTATATACAATATATATACATATGTTTAATGTATTTTTTAATTATATATATTACTTATAATTTGTAAGCATTTTAAAATATTTTTAACTATGTTAATTATTTGTATTATTTACGTTGTTTTACATTATTTTTTTAACTTAAATAAAAAACGATATTTTTAACACCAATATTTTTGACATCGATATCTTTTTTCTCGATATTTTTGTACTTACCATAATGTAGATGGGATGTCGATATTCTTGAATTCGATATTTTTGCTGCGATATTTTTGTAGGTCGATATTGTGACCTTCGATATTTTGTCAGTGATTCAAGAAAAATACTCTTGCCGAACAGTTTCCGATCGCATCCAATATGTACTCTGTCTAAAACTGGCAGGAGAAGTTTTAGGACCCTCTTTATATAAAGGTACCACTATGCTTCCTTTCCAAGAGGACTGTAAAGTCACATGCACTTAACATTCTTGAAACACTGAATGGAGAAAAAGAACCCATGTGGAAATATCTTGTTTAATAAGAGATATCGAAAGATCATTCGGGCCCATCGTCCCAGAGTACCTAGCACCCTTAATAAAACTCTCTATCTCCTCACAGGAAGGAGGGCCATATAAAATCAGTAAAGAAGACTCACTAATCGACTTCAACTGAAACCTGCCACTAGAATTTGAAGCACATAACTGCAAGATATATTGGGTCATTTCTGCGTAGGATATTATGGCCTCAGCCTTAACTCTAACGTCACAATATTTTGCTTTTACAGCCCAATATTTATGCGAGTCACGAGAAAGTGCAACCTCTCTCAGCTTAATCAATTTCTGATCCTCCTCTCCTCTACATTCGGACACCTTCAGTCTTGTTCTCACCCGCTTCAATCGATTGATTTCCCTTTGCCTCATTAGTGATGACTGCTTAAACTGTTCCCTTACCAGATAGTTTAGCTCCTGATTTTGCTTTTTAACCTCCAGAGAAGTAGCCACCAAGGGTTTAGAGCCAGTAGCTAATTTCTTACTCCCACATGATTGAAATAAACACAACTGCTTCTCAAACTAGTAAATAGGATACACTTGTATAGGACCAGAACTCGCTGTTTTAACAAGTCCTGCCAAGTTTATCGAATTTTTATTTGACTAAAAGGTACAATCATTTGTTTTATTATGGAAGACCGTACCATTCTGGGATTCCAGGATTTGAGCGCCTTGAGTTCTAAATCGTTGACCATGAAAGAATACTATGATCACTCATATCTGTCCTCAATACCTTAAACTGTGTCCAAGCACCAAACATTTGGCAGGATACCAAAATATAATCAATTAGTGATTGCCTTTGAGAGGAATGTAAAATAAATGAGGCTGGGGATCTTCCATTTATTGCAACAAGGTGGTTGGTACTCAGACAATCCAAAAAGCTTAAACCTTGCCAGGATAATCTCATATAACCAGGCAAGAATGCCTCTGTAATACTCCATACATCTTCCAGATCCAGTTTTTCAAAATTCAATAAGGAACAATTTGAGTGTGGTCACTTGGTCATATAGGACGCCCAGACGGAAGTGGGGGTGTCAGTGTCTTTTAATAGTCAGAAGGTAAAAGTACAAGGGAGAGTCCTGGGAAGGATAGGAACCAAAAACTTTAAAGGATTATATAGTCTCCACAATGCCAGTTCATTCACTGTACATCCAGGTAGTCCTCTCTCATGATACGGGGCTTGGACCAGTGCTGGGGTTGCCTTCACTTCTTCTAGCGATCTTGTCAGGAAAAGGAAGGGGGAAGAGCTTTGGGTGCATCCTATGAAATAAACATAAACAAGAAATCAGGTTTGTTGGTCCTTATTTAGGGATTGTGCACTTAGTGGAAATGCGGCTAGACCAGCAATATGCAGGATCAAACTATTTGTGCCCCAAAATCCACTGAACCGATGTGAGAAAGTGAAAGAAAGGTACTTGCCATAAGCCACAGCCCTCCAGGGTCATGGCAGGGGGAGCCTCACTGCACTCTTCCTCTCCGGGTCGGTTAGAAGTAAGACTGTCCTAAACCCGCCATATTCAAGTAGAGAATTTTGCCCAAGGGACCACCTCTGCAGAATAGGAAGTTGTATGTTTTCTTTGGAGGCATTTGGTGTACCTGCTAACCAACTCCAATGGGTCAAACAATCTCCCATTCTAGATTCCCTGACACTCTGGTACTCATAGCCCACAATAGTTATCACTCTTCACCCTGTGACACTACCAATAGAGATTATGATATCCTTCAGATTCACAGCCCTCCCGCTATTAGATGCAACTCTAGCGGGGCCCTGAGTGCCCACCCTATGGCTATCTAACTGAGCATCAACAATCTCCTCAAATGAGAAGTCATAAGCCCTCTTTTTCCATAAATGGTCGACATTTGCCAGGATTAGCATTACAGGAATCCTAGAACTAAATGTTACTCTGGAACTCTGAAGTTTGCTTAGAGAATCCAGGAACACCAGATCAATTGTCTGTACTTGATACCAGGCTTTAATCCTCAATATCTGACAAAAGCTTCAAGAAAAAAGCTTCTATTCAGTAGGCCCGGTTCAGTATCAAACAGAGAGATAAAGTTCAGGGAGTTAGATAAATGTCAAAGCCCTGGTCCTTTGACTGGCTTATTGTTCTGCCTTAAGGATTTGAGCTGGTGGAATAAAAAGGGCAGCCCATCATTTGAGAATCCCTTCTGACTTAGATCAGTCCGCACAGGGAAAGAATCCGCACAAGAGAGGATTGGGGGAAATCTGTCCGAGATCTGCCCTGCCTCGTGGGGAGCTCCATTGACTTCAACTTCTGTGCTCACCGATTCTACAAAACCTATCCCAGCATCATCCTTCACTTTTCCAGTGCCCAACCCATCACAGTTACTATGGACTGTTACCCCCATATCCATGTGCCCCTGCTCCTGCCCATCGCTACCTGAAATTGGTACGTCTGATATAATAGGATAAGGGAGCAGGTAATTTACTTCTAGGGACTCAAACTACCAACCAGTAAGAGGTCCGGCCTTCATCAACTCATTTACTTTTTGAGGCTGAATAATGGGGTTGGACTCTTCAGGACATTAGAAAACATCAGTTTTTTAAGTCTCACACTTAATAATGTGCCCAATCCTTCACCTTTTCTCCTTCCGAGATTTTGTCCCATTACAACCTGAGGGAGAGATACCCTTCACGAGGAAGATGCCATCTTGTTTAACCCTTGAAAGTTTAACACTATGAGGGTCATTTTGTAACAAGACAGCCCCAGGAGAAAGGGGCATCCCTTTTTAAAATGTTGGGAAAACAGGTGGAGAATTCTTAAGTACGGATACATTTACATTCGCCCCTTGGGCAGCCTGACGTTGGTTTCCAACTGCCTGGTTTTGGAAGGAGGAACAGGGTATATTGATGGCCTCTTTATATTGTGCAATTGGAGCAGCCCCTGGACCATCATAATGTCCCCCCTGAACTCCAATTTATGCCACCCCATTGAATACCACTATATTAATCTGGGAAGCATGAGATCTTATTCCAATACTCCTTTCTTCCTTCCCTGGTCATAAGCCAAAAGAGGTGAGGTTCTGCACCCCACCTTAAAATGGGGGACAACACATCCAGCACATGATCAAAGTTAGCAATTGATTTTCCAAGAGAGACAAGATTGAGGAAAGAATATAAAATATCAGAGTGTGCCCTCCCCCCTACCATTCCCATTGTTTTCCTTATTCGATGACCACATGGGAGCTTGTGCACCTTTCCTTGTAGGGACATCACATTTCAGGGATTTGAATGAACCAAAAAAGAGATACACTTGAGCAAGGTGTAATGCTATACAAAGCTGGTAATGGAGGACGACTGAACGGACAGTCCAAAGACGGACTCAAGTCCATGTCTGAGGCAACTGGTGATTTTAAATTAACCTCCATGACTTGATTTTTCTCCATGAGAATGGCAATGTCCGCCAGAGAAAAGTCCTCCAATACATCAAGGTCACGGCTACACACATTGCCACATAGTGAGTCACTCGAGAGGCCTCTCTAGGCGAAACCATTCTTTACAAAGGCACAACATTCAGGGCACCAGATAAGGTCATAAGACTCTTTGGCCCAGACATAAGTCTGGACTCGGAGTCCAACTTGATACCAACGGTGTTTGTGTCTGAAACAGCCTTTGCATCCTCCATGTCCATTTCTTCCACTGCTTTTTCTGAGCGACATGGCTCGCTGAGCTGAGTTTGAGGAATGGGCTGCGCTGGGTTATGCATAAGGAGACTAAACTGACGTGGGACTGTGCCCAGAGAGAGGACCTGCCAGTATACCAAGCTAGTCTTCTTTGATTGCGTCTGTAGACATACCCAATTCCTTGTTTCCTACCCCGCTGCCTCTCTTTGAAAACAGAGACAATACGGAGGGAAGGGACTTCAAGAGGGACAATGGGCTTGAGGCCTCTTTCATTGAATAGTTTTTAAAAGTTTAAGGGAGCTTATGTAATTAGCTATATGACCCGCTGAACCTGAAGGGGCGATTAAATGACCAGAATACAGGCACCTAGAAGGCATATTCAAAACCACCTTATGGAACCTTAAAGAGGTATTCTATAGATATCAACAGGTGTCTACTTGACCTCGGATGCCAGAAAGGCCCGATGCCTACTTTCCTTCTTTCCTCCACTCTGTGACTCTTCTCTGCAGCTCTACAATAGATGTTACCCTCCTCCTAGTGGGTGGAGCAGGGGCTCAAGAGGGATACATAAGGGCACACAGGAGAGAATAGAAGAGCTTAAGAGTGAAGAACAAGTGTACATACACGGAGCAGACCCACACCCTTATGCACCAGCCTAATACTGGCTGCTTCTGCACCACCGGGGAGGCTGCAGCCGAGGCCTTCCCAACACACAGTGCACCAAGACAGCATCTGGCACCCTCTTGTTGCTGGTTGATTGCTACTTATGTTGCTGGCTGCTTGCTGCTTATGAGCTGCTTATACACTGCTTATGAACTGCTGATTCTGCTGCTCCTTGAATGCAGCCTCAGTCTTGTTGTCTCTTCCTTTCTCTTGCACCAGCTCCCCCAAAACTATCCCAACTCACCTGAGCAGAAAGACCCAAAGCATGATCCAAGTAGTGGGGGGTGCAAAGACTCTGCTCTGTGGAAAGGTGATGAATACTGGAGTGGCACTGGAGCACAACTTAAAATAGAGCGTGATTTTCTATGCACTTATATTGCTTTTGTAGCACAGAAAGTGTAGTGAAGCGGGTGCTTTGGCCAGTGGTACCACAAATCCACATGAATTGTTATGACCAAGGGATTAAAAAAAGGTGCTTTATAAAAGAGGAGTTTTGCGGAAGCCTTAAGAAGTCTTTGAGAAACCATTAAGAAAGGGAATAAAAAGCTTAAAGAAGCTTAAAGTGAAGGAAAATCCTAAGGCCTGCAGGCTGCCAGGTAAAATGAGGCCAAGAGCGATCGAGCAAGGGCACACCAGGCCGGCCGCAAGCCAAACCCAGACCTGGCTGGGCTACATCTGCAGAGGCCCGGGCTCATGCTCTGCGAGTGGAGACAAATAACACCAAGCTCGGGCACCTGACCTCTCCTCCTGCTAGCGCTGGCTCTGCTCCACTCATCTTGCTGGCTGATTTCACTGGGCCGAATGCATTACAGAGTTGCGGCATTGCGGCAGCGCAACCCGGCAGCAGTTCTGACATCAGGCATACTGACATCTGACATGCAAACCTGTCACAGTGTAGTGATGTCCCTTTGGGGGGCCACTTTGGTACTCATTTAGTTTAGTGTATTAGACATTTTTGGCTGTGTCTGCTTGCACAGGCCCACATAACATTTTTGTTTTTATCACATTACTTTAGAAATATGCTGTAAATGTTGTTTTTATTCAGTGCTTCTTCTTTGGCTTCCACCTGCACATTTCGTACAAGGACGTTTAGAATATATACCACCATGTTGTACTGTTTTCTGCTTGGCCAGCAACAGCTCCTAGAGATTTAGAGATAAAACACTAGCCCAACTGCAGCTTTTAAATGCAGTAGTTTTATCATATAAACTGTGTTTTGTCCTTTTGTGGGCAGAGAGGAAAATTCAGCCAGAGCGACCTGTCCTGGAATGAATGCACACCAGATATGGGGTCCATTGCTAATCCCCGAGATCACTAATATATCCTTTTGCTTAGACGGTAAGATTAGGCCTAGACAGATAGATTACGTGCCATCATTGGGTTGTTCATCGTATACAGTCTGCTTGTAAAGTTGATTACTTTGCTTAGTTGTTTTTGTTTACTAATCGCAGCACATCTGCCTCATAATAGACTATGATAGGTTCAAAAAATGTGTTGTAAACTTCCATCATGTCATTCCTTTGTTTAATGGGGGCATGCATGAGTGGGATACAAAAGTGATGATCTGTTTCCATGATTCCCTTGGGGACTAGAAGTTCATGTTCAAGGTTTGCCAAAATCACATGTTACTCTGAGAAGGTCAGGAGCTCAGGTGAGGCACTGTAAGCTGGCCTGATTTGGGCTCCTGACTTGGGCCATCAGGTAATGTCATGGTAGAGAGACAGTACCTACATTCTGATGTCCTGTCATCCCAGGGCACAGTTCTGCTTACCAGCAGAATCCCTGTGACAACAGTGTCTACTATTTCCCCTTCCCAGCTACAACATGCATCTTATTACTGTGGTTGACTGCCATAAAAGAAATGTTAAAGGGAGTCAATAACCGGTTTGATGTCCTTTCTGTGTTGTCTGAAATTGACTGACTACCTGGGTGTTCTCGCCAATCAGTTGTAGTGATTGGTTCGGGTCTGCACTGTAATGCTCAGGAGAGAGGAATTCACATAGATGAATACAGTAACAGGGGCTCGGTGTAATCACTTGAATCCCTCTCCTCTATATAGTAGGAAGAGCCGATATAAACTCGTAGAATATTCACCACATTTTAACCAGACTCCTAATGTCACTACTACTAGCCAGGAGCCGCACCTGTCTCTCACCGTAGTTGAACAAACTATGGACGAAGAACCTGTGGGAATGGTAAATCAGGGTCACATAAAGGCTCCACTAAATGTATTTCTTGGAAGATAGCAGGAATTTGTTCCAAACTGACTGATTAGGTATGGTTAAACTATATTAGAGGCTTTGATATTTTCTGCCTACAGGAGACATGGTATAAGGAAGATATTATGCTGAATGGTTATTGTTCATACACGGTCCATGCAACACCTTCCCCAGCAGAGAGAGCAAAAGGAGGGTTGGCTCTGTTAATTTCAGCTAAATATGAGGACATAAAAATTACCACTGTTGTTACATCTCCTTGGTTCCAATTGATCCTGATCATTAATTTGTTACAGGTCAAGTTATTAATTGTTAACTGGTATTACAATATTTTTACCCCAAACAGCTGTCAGGTTATTGAGGTTCTGCAGGCAGAGATTAACAAAGCCTCTGAGAAATAGCAACCAATATGCATTTTTTGGGTAGGTGATTTTAATTGTTCTTCCTGCCCACATAGCTCTAACTATGCTTGTGGGTTGCTAAACACAGAGGGGCAGCCCCTGCTGCACTTTATCCATACTCCCCAGCGTGAGGCCCCAAGCTCTATCATTATGGAGATTGATTTGGGCCTCATTAATGAGTTAACTAGTAATTGCCTAATACAGTGCCCTACTTATATTGGAGGGGGTAGGGAAAACGTCATTGATTTTATGTTTATCTTGTTGAAGACTTTGAGGTGGAGCCAAATAATGCCATTGATCAGAATTCCCTCATAGCGACTTTTAGTATATTAGCTCAGCCAGGGAAAGTTGATGATTGCCCGATTCATTTTAATCCCAATAAAGGGGAAAGACTCAACTGGAATAAAGTAAACCCATCGGAATTTGAGGCAAAAACTGTTATAGCCAATTATGATTTGATTAAGAGGTGCTTAAGCCATGGTTCGCCCCCAGGTGAGATTATCCGTGATTTCGAATTGATATGCTCAGATATAGCAAAAAACCTGATCAAATCGATTAAGGTCAGGAATCTTCCAGAGACACAAGGTGGTTAAATGCCGCTTGCTCAAAGCTCAAAAAACACTAAAATTGGCTCTCCACGCTAACCCACGTGATAGGGCTCAAATTAAAAATGCTAGGAAGATCTATAAAACCATAGTTAAGCAGAGCAAGGAAGAACTAAGGTAATTAGCTTGGGATGATTTGGAAAGAGCCAGTTCCTTCAAAGACTCCAAAAGCTTCTGGGATGTTATAAATCGCCCTTTGTTCACCGAAGAGGTGAGGAATATAGATTCCTTGATCCTGGGGGATGTTTGGGAAACTAATTTCTCGGCTATATTTAATCCTTATGGCCGTCATCCCGAGGCTTTAAGCGGGATTTGCCCTCAAATTTAACCTCAGTTTCCAATCTAAGCTTATCAATTTCAGTGGTTGAGGTTGAGGAAGCCTTAGCTAAAGGAGTTTGCATGAAAGTACCAGGTCTGGATGGAGTCCCTTTAGATCTTTTTAAAAGTAATCCCCAGCTATGGGCTCCATTGTTGACCAACGTTTTTAAAGCAGTGGTGACTGACCCTATCCCAGTATCCTGGAGGGAAGCTGTTGTTGTCCCTGTATTCAAGAAAGGTGACCGAAGTGACCCTTCCTGCTGCAGGCCAATCTCCCTTATTGACGCGACGGCAAAGCTGCTGGGGAGGATGGTCCTTGCCCGACTTGAAACCTGGGCGACAGACACTGGAGTGATGGCAAGAATGCTGTATGGTTTTAGGAGAGGGGTGGGCACCATTGAACAGTGCCTTAACTTGTCACTGATTATGGGCAAGTACATGAAGGCCAGGAAGGCTTCTATCCACCTGGACTTCATGGACTTCTCCAGTGCTGCTGACACTGTAAATCAGGAGAAGTTGTGGGTTCTTATGGGGAAGATGGGAGTGGAGGAGGCTCTGATTTCTCTTCTTCATAGGCTCCATGCATCAATCTCCGTTGTTATAAGATATGGCCCCCAAGGGGAATAAACTAGGCCCATAGCCTCCACAGAAGGTGTCCGGCAGGGATGTATCTTAGCCCCCTTTCTCTTTTTAATTTACACCAATGGATTAGAGGCCTTTTTAACAGATAAAGAAATTTATTGTCTGCGCATTGGTGGCACACAGATCCCGCTACTTTCCTACGCGGATGACACCGTGTTAATGACCCTGACAGCAATCGGCCTCCAAAAACTGCTTAACGCATTTACAGATTTTATGTTGGCTCTTGATTTAAAAGTGACTTTTATAAAATTGTATATCATGATGTGTAGTCCCAAAATGACAAAAACAAGGAAATATGTGGTGGGAGATAAGAGAATTGATAAACTGAATAATTTTGACTATTTAGGGAATATTTGTAATAATAGATTGTTTGGAATCTGCTAGTTACTGCAAGGGTGCAACATGCGGGCAGGGTAGTTGAGGGGCTTTTCCGCTTTGCCAGAAAACTGGGCAATAAGCCAGTGACTGAGCTGGTTACACTTTATAAATCCAAATGTGTGCCTGTTGCAACATACAGAGCAGGAGTGTGGGGATACCATAACAGCCGTCTGCTACAAGTTATGGAAAATAAATTCATTAAAAGACTATTGATGACCCCAAACAGTGCCCCCACAATCTTTTGTCATCAAGAGTTGGGGCTTGACTTCATAGAGGATCGCATAGACATTGCCCCCCTGTTATTATGGGCTAAAATCTAGCTGTCCGTAAAGTTAGTGTTTTCCAGAGAGGTTATTAAAGATTATATTACTCTTGATGGAGCACTTTCTATCCCTTGGCTTCGATTTGTAAAGGATAGCCTTTACAAGTTAGGTTTGGAGCACTATTTGATTGTCCAGCCAGCATCCCTGAAAATGCCAAAAACATAATAAAAGAGGCACATCCTACAGGGGCAAATACATCCTGCTCTCACCCCGATGTAATGGGCCACCGTTATCTAACCCCGGATCAGCAGCAATTTTATTTAACATTCACAATAAATGTACAGACTCTATTTTATTTAACTAGATTTCACTTACTTACCTTGCACTTTCTGGTGGCTTTCCCAAAACAATCAGGGTGAAAAGGTAAATTGGAGCCTAGCCTCTCTAATAATTTGGGAGCTCAGAGCACTGTGCACTTTAGGCTATTTTGACCACTTTATAAAGAACCAAGAGGAAGATTTTTAGTTCCGATTTTAAAAGAAGGCACTGTTCTTATATTGAAGGATTTTGTTATCTATATTCCTTGGCTACTTATGATATATGCACTAGGGTCTCCAACTACATTAAAGTTGCTATGACTATTAGGAAACAGTAATAGTCATCGTTATTGAACCCGAATAGTGTAACTCTCTAACACATAAACCCAAGCACGGATGTATTTTTACGGAGGGAGACGCATGCTGTAATGATGATAAGTGCCTTGTAATATAGAGTGTGTTTTACTAGAAGATTGTTTTTAAGGTGTATATTTTTCTCTTTTTCTTCCTAATAAATTGAAGTGTATAAATGGTCTTTTATGCTATTTTGTATATAGATCACAGGAATAATAATTTGTATTGCTGATTTAATGAACTTGAATGGTCTTCTTTTTAAACCGAATAAAGTTACTTTGAATTGAATTGAGTCTATAATGTCCTATATGTTACTCAAAATCAGGTCTGATTACTGAGCCGGTTTCAGTCACAATCTGGATTTGTCTCATTGTGCCTTCTGCTCACATGTTATCTTGAATTGTGATTGTAAGGGCCATTGCTGAGTCACATTCTCCAGCCTTTCCTTTTCGTTCAAAGGTGC
Source organism: Triturus cristatus (assembly GCF_964204655.1). Classification (NCBI taxonomy): domain Eukaryota; kingdom Metazoa; phylum Chordata; class Amphibia; order Caudata; family Salamandridae; genus Triturus; species Triturus cristatus. The sequence continues at coordinate 168,754,801 of NC_140582.1, forward strand.
TGATTTTTGATTAGCTAGTGGTTTGCCTGGTCTGTGTGTGATTGTTCTTTCTGGGAAGTGGCTATGTTCATGTCTTCCAGAGTATCTATTAGGCCTTCTAGTTGGCCTGGATCATCGTATATTAACATTTTAGTAGTATGAGAGATCAGCATAGTTGTGGCGTCTAGGAGGCCATGCCATATGTTCAGGTTCTTTGGTTTTGGTCTGAGTACTAGGTATCTTTTCCTCTGCTGTATAATATTCTGTGAAAAGGTTTGTGTGATGGTGATCCTCATGTCTTTGAACATGTAAGGACCATGCTTCCTTGCCTCAAGGATGATTTGAGAGTCATGCTGGTGGCAGAGAAGACAGGCAATTATTTGTTGGGGCCCTTCTTTAGATGTTCACCATCTGGGTCTCAGCTCCAGTGCCCGTAGAAACTCCAAGAGATGTGCTAATGTTAGAGAGGAGAAATTGGGAATGAATCTTATCAAGAGAGCAATCATGTTGCTATTCTGGAGCTTTCCATGCCAGCTACATGACTAACTCACGGGGTGGTGTCGTAATACTGCTTCATAAACGCTCCCAGATGCAAGTAACCAAGACCCATTATGACAAACTGGGCAGATTTCTCACAATTGAATGGGATATGGAGGGCTCTCACTGGTCGCTCACCTCCATTTATGCCCCTCTGCACTGGTGCAAGACACTCTACAAACACTTGCAGGGAAACTCCTACAATCCCCTCCGGGGCAAACACTGATCAGGTGGGGACTTCAACTTTGGTCATGGAACTGATCAGGACACCAGTAACCCTCTTGTATGCAAATCATGTAATCGGCAGATGTAGGCTTCTTCTTTAGCCCTAACGGATGCTTTGTGGCTACAGAATATACCTTCTACTTCCACTCCATGGATCCCATTCCCTTCGTGATTACTGATTTGTGCCCTCAATTCCCATAACCAGTATTGCCGGCTCTTGGATGCTACCAGGTGCCCTCTCAGAGAACGCCTGAGAAACCCTTAAACTTAAACATTGCAGGAGGTGAGAAGAAGGACACTCGAGCGTAAGCGCCTGGTGGTTAAAGGACCCTTCTTTTAGTGACCTATTAGAGCAGCAAATAACACTATTTTGGCACAACCCCTGCCATCGTGGATTCCCCAACTACTTTCTGGAAAGCCCTTAAGGCAGTGCTGCGGAGACAAATAATATCCTACCAGATGGCAAAGAAAGGCAGATAAGGAGAGACATCCTGGACTTAGAAAATGCCATACACATGACAAAGGCTGATCAGGAAGGGATGCTGGACCACTGTCATAGACAGAAAAGAGACATGCTGGTGCTGGGACTCTGACAGAAAATGCTGAAATCGGCATCTGCAGTGTATAGGTGATGCAATACAAATTATATGAACCTGGTGATAAGACAGGGAAACTGCTAGACTGGTTAGTGAGTAGAGAACAGGGCAGATGCCTGTTCCCCAGCATAGTCATCTACACTGATCAAACCATAGCAGCCTCCCACCATATAGCCCGGACATTTGCAACTAATTACACCCATCTATATGCCGAGCACCCATACCCCTGGCAGAACGAGACAACCCAATAGTAGAATACCTGCTTGTAACTGCACTAACAAAGGGAGGCAAATGGGACTTAGAGAAGCCAATCATGGTCCAAGAATTTCTAGAAGCAATCAATCGAACCCGACTGGGAAAATACTCTGCCCCAGTACTTCCCACTCGAAATGTGCAAATGACACACGTCGCGACTGGTTCCCCCACTGCTTGATATGTATAATACAGTACCATGGCAGTTTATGTTCTGCCTCCTGCAACATAAGAATTGTGGCCTTCTCTTTAACAGATATGTCTCAATACTAGTCAGGGTGAATGGAGAGGCATCCCCTGTTATTGATATAGAACAAGGCACTAGACAGGGATGCCCTGTCACCCATCCTATTTGTCTTGGTCATTGAATATCTGGCGATCTGGAACAGAAGAGATCCACAGCTCTCCGAGTTCCTCTGACCAGAGGGCCTGGAAGATAGGTTGTCCCTCTACACTGATGAGCACCACCTGGTTTACATTAGAAACCCAGAACATCTTGCCTCAACTAATGTCCATGCTTAAAATATATGCAGGCGCATATGGTCCAATCCACCTATATCCCACTGACAGACATGCAAGATGACACAAAGGCCACACCTCTGCACTGGGTGCCTCATCATTTCAAATATCCTCAGATGCAGGTAGCGATCTCTAAACAACTGCAATGGGACCTTGACCCGGCAACCTTGGTAGCTAAATTGAGAAGACATGGATATGTGGGAGAGTCTACCCTTACAGTATATCATCCACCTTTTTCAATACACTTCAAGCAGCAATTGTGAAGTTCTGATGGGTGGAGGGACAACTATGAATTCCATACCGGAAATGCGTTCTTTCACCATACGATGGCCTAGGAATTGCAGATGTCCTCCTCACCTCTATTGTTGGCCCAGGCAAATACTACCCAATAATGACTGTCAGTACACTACTCAGGACAACCCACCATTAGCACTAGAGCTGTGGGCCCTTGAGCAATATGGAACTGTAGACTTGCTCTATGGCCCTTGTGTACACGCAACCCTTACACCAGTGGCTCATACATCTTTAATATGCTGGATCCAAGCACTACTATGTATCATGGCATCCTAACAGCCAAAACTCCACTATGGAGGGAAACCCGGCTGAAACACAGAGTGAAACTGGAGGGCTTAAAACCGTAGGACATCGTAGGGATGTCCATGTTCAAGGATGTCTGGCTGGGTACCTCAATATGCCCATTCCAACACCTACTTGATACATATCAGAAGCATAAATGACAGGTTTTATGATACCTAAAGCTCTGCCATGCTCTGGAGGCCTCTCTCACCCCACTGCAATCTCTTCTGAGTTGCAGCACCCTAGACGCACACATAATGGAATTCCACATGGAATACAAACCAATACCTCACACTTTTAAACACTAAGGGCCAGATGTAGGTGGCGAAATAGCGATCGGTTATGCTGAAATTAGCAGAATTCCAGCGTTACCGATCGCTATTTGGCTGCGAGCAACGTAGGTGAGTTTAATCCTACTAGCAAATAAGGAATCGCAAAATTGCGATTCCTTATTTTGCTCTTGCATTTAAGGATTCGGGAATTGCGATTCATTAAATGCAAGTAGCACAAAAGTAAGTGCACTTTAGCCTTAAGGAATCGCCAATTACCACCAACTTCAGGTTGGTGGTAATTAGCGATTTCCTTTAAAAAATGACTTTTTTGCTTTTTTTAAAGTGCCATGTGGAACACATTCATGCCCTTAAGGCATGTATGTGCGCCACATGTGCACACATGCACATTTCAGGCGTGCAACAGGCTGTACTTTTGACACCCTGGCACCCTTGAAATAGCGTCCGCTATTTGCCATTCTTTAATACCAAATCACTAATAGTGAATATCTTCCCATTCATTCCTATGGGCCTCCTAGCCCTTAGGAATGAATGGGTAGGTATTCTTATTAGCTAATCTCAATTTGCGATTCGTTTTTAAGGAATGCTAAGGAATCGCTAATATTTTAGCGATTCCTACCTAAATTCAATTTTGCGAGTGCTTAATAGCGAATCGGTAAAATTCGCTATTAAGGATTCGCAAATTTGATTTTACCTACATCTGGCCCTAAAACATCACTCCAGATCCTAAGGGGGCACTGCAGAAACATAGAAAAATAGATGTAGTCACACTGGCATATAAAGATTGGGTCGAGACTAAAATGGCGTGGGTGTTGGTGATCTCCAAGAGATTGCAATTAATCAAACTTAAATATCTCCACCGGTTATACGAGAGCCCCACTAGACTACTTAACATCAATAATGATTTGGATCCACACTGCCTGAGATGCAAAACCACCTTGGGGACCTTTTATCATACGATCTAGTATTGGCACAATATTTGTAACATGCTCAAAGAGGTAGTGGACAGTCCACTGCAGCTAGAACCAAAACTAGTACTGTTGGGATTGATGGACAAATGGGTGGGAAGACACCACACACAGCTCTTAGTGGAAATGTGTCTCCTCATAGCTATGAGGTATGCTGCATGCCACTGGAGATCAGGAACCTCACCACTGTTATTTGTATTGATGCACGGGATGGACTACTGTGCCATAGCAGGACAAGCAGTGTATAAATCACAGGGCTGTTAGAGAAAACATCGTACAATTTGAGTGACATGAATGGCTTATTGTGAGACTTTGACAATTTATGGTTAGTGTTTATGCAACAATGTTAACTAAGGGGATTTTCCCAATGAGGATGCTTAGTTGATGTCAAACAGCACTGTTACTTTTATATGTGCATTCGTTCAAAATCCCCAAAAATAAAGTTAAAAAAAAGAAAGCAATCACGTTGTTTCCTTCTATCTTTTTATGTATACTAGAGTAATAAAGGTTATCACGGTGACCTCTGTCTTCCTAGTTTATGAAGGAAGGTATGTTAGAGTGGATGGAAAGAATATCCGCTGAAGACTTTGTGGTTTTGTTCTCCACTGCTGACCTAGATAATCATAAGGCGGTGAGCTCTTTCAATATGGTTTCCAGTGTTGGAACCATTTTCTCCATGGGTTGATTGGGTAGCAACTTGTGAGATTTTCCATCCACTGTAAATAGTATTATCAGGCTGGTTTAGACATGCTTTAGGTGTAGCTTGTGTAGGGTTCAGTTGCTGGTTACAATACCAATTCACATTGGTGTGGCCACTTTAGTCTCATGTAATTGTGTGCCCAGTACATGCATGGTTGTGTCCATATTTGTAGCAGTTCCAAGTATGTTGACTCCTTGGTTACTTTGGGCCTGATAAATCGTACGGTGGTCTTGAGACTACCATACCATCATGGGTGGTCTGACCGCACCTCCTCAGTGGTCTGAGCACCCGATTAAGAGCTGTGCACTAGGACCCCCACAAGACTGTTGCCACCACTAGGATCTTGGGTCCCACAGCAGTGGGGAAAGCGGTGGTCTATGAAGGCGGTGCCGGCATCAGCACAGTTGTGGGGATCATGACCTGCCTTTCCGCAGACCTTTTTATGGTGGGGACCCTGCAGGTCGGCAGAAAGGCAGGAAAGAGGCCACAAAATGAGCCCCAGGGCGATTAAGCCCATTGGAAATTGTTGCTCGAGGTGCATGTTGTACTCCCCTATGCCTGCACTGTCGTGGTGCGCACTGTGTTCCATGCACGACATGGTGCATGGCAACAGTGCGCCCAATGTGCAAATGGCATGTGCTTCAGGCTCACTCTATGAGCCAAAGCATGCCACAGCCACTGCAACACCACCAGCCTTGCAGCAACATTATAATGCTGCGATGAGGATGCCACCAGCTTGCCAGAGTTCTCCCAACCCCCGCCGCTGTGGGCTCGCGGTCCGCCCACACAAGTCATAATCGGACCCTTTGTAAATATTCACTGTCCCCTTATCATGACAAATCTGAAGTGGTTTGTCAAAGTGGTCCCAGTCACCATGTGGATCATTCTCTTTTTATCCACCCATTGTCTTCTGAGCAGTATTTCATGGCAGTGTGCAGTGCAATTGGAAATAGCGTCTACCAGCCCTGTTTTTTTATTTCTATTGCATTATTAGGGCTCTGGTATGGACCGACTCAGCTTTTGCTTCTGCCTTTGTTCCTCCAATCTTAGCCACTCCACTGAACACAGCAGCCTCTTTCCGGCTACTAGGACTTCTTCTGCCGTGGTCTTCATCCCCATGATCACAACCTCGCTCAGGCTACTCGCTATCTAGGTATGCCCAGCTAGAGCTCCCCTCTCTGTAGATTCGCCCTCCAAATGCTTTTGCTTATTTCCTCATTATATTTGCTATTTAACTGGCTTTTCCACTTCTGGCTCCATTAATGAACATCATAAGCTTTTATGAGATTTTCTCTTAATAGGTTCTCACTCTTTTTGTTCTTTTGAAAGGTTTGTGTGTATCTCTGACTTTAAGTAAAGGCATTAAAAACATTGGGCATTTATTTTCTGTTTTGCATCTTTGTGCAGATTTTTGAGTGACACATTTGAATCAACTCAAAAAAATTGAAGTGATATCAATGAGTTTGAGAATATTCCACAGCAGCAACAATTAACTGAGTCATGGGCTGCACAGACTTCAATACCGGAAATCGGAAAGCAAAAAAACATACAGGCTGTATTTTTCCACAGTGCTTACTTTGTGCCGTTAGTTTCAGGTGGAGCTCACCAGAAATCATTTGTAGGGACTGGCAATTATTATTTCTCAAAAGACTTTAATCTAGATTAAGAGAAAGAAAAACACAAAAGAGGGAAAGAAGGAAGATGAGAAATACAGAAAAACAGTGACAAAGGGAGAAAGGAGGGATGTAGGGAATCGGGTTACTTGTTGAGGGGGGTGAAACTTTACTGACGCAGCATCCACAATCCTTGTCAGGCTGAAACACAAGCAATCCCCAAATGGCCTATGCTCAACTCACTAGTGCTTAGCACAAAAGCAGATAGGCTTAACTTAGAAGCAAGGTGTAAAGTATTTAGGCAGCACTTTTAATTAACAGTATTAATGTAAAAACACTACACTAGAAAAATTCCCCACCAACTTAGAAAAATCGATTAGATTTTAATTAATTAGTTGGGGCTAGCATTACAAAAACCCCACAAGTCCATCGAACATGTGCAATTTTAAGGGTTTAGGTAAAGTAATGCCTAAAAGCACAAAAGCGTCCACTGTGGTTATCTAGTCGTGCTGTACCAGAACAAAGTCACAAGTTCAGGTCGACCGCAATGGAGCACGGGCCGGCTACAGGGACAAAGCCAGGCCCGCTGAACAAAGTATGTAAATCCCTGGTGCCCTGTCTGTGCAGCATTGCTTTGCAAGGCTTCACGTTGTCTGGTGTGATTTCCACGGTGCTGTGAGGTTCATGATTTGAGGTCTTGTGCCAGGTTGTGTTTTGATGCGTCGGTTCTGATTAAACTGTGCGGTGAGGCTTTGAGGTGCTCACCGTTGAGTTGCATTGGTTCTGATGAGGCAGACGGGCAGCAAGGCTTAAAGAAGAATTTCCTCACTATGCATCAATTCCGTTGAGGCTGGCAGCTATGTGACGAGGGTCTGTGGGGCTCCATGTTGTTCAGCTATGCTACAATGAAGTTTGTAGCTGTACAGCATGCTTTGCGGTGCTGTGCTCACTTTGTGCCAGATTTGGTGAAGACTCCAACTGGACTACCAAGGCACCTTTATCCAGTTCAGGGTCCATGACTGGTGAAGCACCACTTGAGGGGTTAGGAATCACAACAGATAAAGTTCAGATGCAAGGTTTAACCGAATTGGAGCATTTTCTGTCCCTGAAGCTGTGATCAGGAGGCCAGCCAACTAGATCTTGGAGTCTCTCGGGCGTCGTCCTGAGTTCATGATGCAGGTCCAGTCCTTCTCACTCAGGCACCAGGAAAACAGAGAAGTAGGGCAGCAGAGTAGCAAACCTTAGTATAGTAGAGCAGCACAACAGTACTTCTTCGGAGTCTTCCAAAAGTCCAGATGTGTACTGATGAGTTGGGTCTGAGGGTCTAATATTCTCACTTGAGGCCCGTTTTGAAGTAGGAGACGTTTCCTAAGGTTTCTACTCCCCTAAGGTGTCTGGAGCTTCCTCCCTCCCTGCCCTGGCCCCAGCTTGTCTGAGGACACAAAATACTAGTGTGAAACGTCTTGTGAGTGTACTGGGTCAGATTCAAATTGATGTGCATGTGTGGTAGGTGACAGCTCCTTCCCCTCATCAAGTCAGAGATGGCTCCTCCTGCCACCACATATTCCCCCTTTGTCTTACTGTCTGGGAGTAATAAACAAAGACCAACAGCCAGCTACACCTAGTCATGTGATCAATGAAACAGGCTAGAGGCGCCGAATGGATGGGACAAGAAAATGCCAACTTTCTAATAGTGGAATTTTCAGAAATTTAACTTAAAATCTGACTTTACCATTAAGTATGGTTTTAAGTCACACTGTTTTAGGCAACAAATTCAACATCTTTATCTGCTCCCAATTGGAAGTTATCACTTATTAAATGTAATAAGATAACCCAATGTTATCTTGAGGGAGAGGTAGGCCTTGCAGCAGTGAGAAATAAATTGAAGAGTTGTTCACTACCAAGACATTTAAAAGATAAAAGTGCATGTCTGACTTTTTAAATACTCTACTTCCTGTTTAGGCCCTACACTAGGGGCAACTTATATGTATTGAAAGAAAATTCAGGCCCGGCAAAAGGTTTGTCATGCCAGGCCAAAATGGCAGTTTAAACCTGAACACACAAGCTGCGTTTGCAGGTCTGAGACATGTTTAAAGGCTACTTAAGCGGATGTTACAATTATTGCTCCAGATCCACTGGTACCATTTAAATTACAGGCCCTGGGTACATGTAGTGTGACTTTCCTAAGAACTTATAAGTAATTAAAATGTGTCAATTGGGTGTAATCCAATGTTGCCATATCTTAGGGCGAGAGTACGAACATGTTAGCACTGATTAGCAGTGGTAAAGTGCATAGAGTCTTAAGGCCACTAAAAAAAAGGTTAGCAAAAAAGGAGGGTTGTAGGTGAAAAAAGTTGGGGGAAAGCACGCCAAGGATGGCAGGTGCGACAAGCAATAAACAATAACATGCAAGTGTGAGATAAAGGAGCAGGAAGTGACTGATGGTGGATGAAAGAGGCATGAGATGGAATAAGATCACACAGCCTTGGCATTCAACTTTCTGATCTGCGGTGGTCCAGGCTTCAGGCAAATGTTGCTGAGCAAAGCATACAAAAGATAATTAATGGAAAAATTTAATTAATCTCAGCCACTGGTAATTACTCAGGCCATATCCCAATCCATCATTATTTAGCACATCTTACCACGTCAGTTTTAACCCTGCTATATACAAACCAGTCTTGACCCTGCTCCGATGCGAACTGTCCAGCCCACACTGCCCAGCCAGGCCTATCCTGAACCAGAGCACAAGCAACCCATGGCCTCCCTGATGAGCCCAATATAAGGTCAAAACCAGTCCAGGTTGCTTGTGTTTTGTGTGGGCTACCATGTCCCAACTATACCCTTTTGACTCCACTGCTTCTGTAGTGTGGGACTGGTTTCAAACATTTTTGCCACAGTTTTTATTCTGTCTGGTCTGGCTGGGGCATCACAAATGTATCACCTGAGATCATTCTAAAACGTTCACTCTTATTTATGTCAATGGTATATGAGGAGGGTGAAGGCAGTGTTGATTTTATCAGTGATATTCAACCTTGCATTTATCTTGGTCTTGTTAGCCATCTACGATGGTAGGAAGGGACATTGCCATGTTGCTGTGGCAGCAGAGTTCATAACTCCTCCGACACAACAGCAGCCAGTTCCCTGTCTTTAAAGTTCTCCTATGTGGTGCTTTATTTCTCAAAGTGCGCCACTGACACGGTGGAAGCACTTTTGGCAAAAAAGCAATACTGGGAGCCTGCCACCCAATTATAGGCCACTTACCAATGTTTTTGAAAAACAATCTCCTAAAGACTGTTTTTCTATCTGAGAAACAAAAAGAAGAAACGTAACTGATCTTGGGTGTTTTCTACTAGTGTAACATTTCTGCTTTTTTCTTTTTCTGCTTGCAATGACTTTCATGGTGGTTACATACAAGAAAAACTCAGATTTAGAAGGCCCGTGGCAAATAAAGAAGGCCTACCTATAGATTGTTGCCTGTGCTCTGTTGCGGAAGAACTGCCAACAAGGAGTTTTACAAGGTGCAGCAGATTGCAACTCCATTGTACATTTAATCCAAGTAAATTTACCTTTACAATTTTGAGTAACATTACTTCTTTTGGCTATTCACTATTCAGGATTTATGAGTGTGAATTTACTCAAAAGTGTAGACGTTCATGTGTCCACCACCAGAAACGGGAGGGTACAGTGAGTAAATGTATCAAAGTTGACTACTAGTAGTGACTTTACAACATTGAGCACACTTGGAGGGGGGAACCACCTTTACAACGCAACTTTTACAACGCTATGCTATTACAACGCATTTTTTACAACGCAAAAACTTTTACAACGCATGCTTTTACAACGCGTGCCATTATATGGTAAGTACTGTTACAACGCATATACCTTTACAACGCATTATGTGAAAATGCCTTTACAACGCATTCATTTACAATGCATGGCTTTACAACGCAAGATGTTATATGGTAAGTACTGTTACAACGCATATACTATTACAACGCATTTTTTTTTCTTTGTGTTTCCATTTAAAAAAATATTTATCTTGTTTAATTATTTTTAAAAAAGCATTTGTAATTTGACAAAAGTTATTTGTTTTTTAAAATATTAATACTAGAGTATTATGTCTAGTAGAAATGTTTGGATGGATAGTAGTTAAATTAATACTTGAGTATTTTAATTATTTATATTAAAGCAATATTAATTTTTAAAAAGTGAGTAGTTAATTAAAATATTAAGACTTGAGTATTTTGTCTAGTAGTAATGTTTGGTTGGATAGCAGTTAAATTAATACTTGAGTATTTTAATATTTATACTAGGCCATTTAGTTTAGTAGGAATGTTTTGTTGGATAGTTAAAAAACTAAAAGATTTTTAAAATATTAAAAGTTGATACTTAATAATTACCAAATTTAAGAGTTTACTATTTTTCAAAATTGAATGTGTTTTTAAAAAAAAAAAATGGAGTATTTAATATTATAATTTAAATGAATATGAGTGAGTACCTAATTTAAAATACTAGAGTATTTTTATTACATATGAAAAGACTAGAGTATTTATAAGTTCAAAAGACAGTGCCCTTTTTTAAAGTAATGGAAGAGTTTTTTTTGTTTAATTATTATAAAAATAATATAATTTTATTTTTTAAATAAAAAAAAATACAATAAAAATTAAAAGAGTAATATATTTACAAATTTATCATTAATAAAATTTTAAAATTAGAAAAAACATTTATAACTTACTTTTTGTAATAAATTCCCACGCTTTTCCATTGTAGTCTATGAGCGTCTTTGTCCTTCATTTATTTTGGCAGCCTTAGAATATACAACCCGCGGAACAAGAAAAGAAGGTACAGAAAGTGAAGTAAGAGAAAGTTTTGAAGGGAAAAGACAATAGAGTCAAGGTAAGGAACATATTTAGTTAATTTACATTTATTTAATTACAATATTGGTGTTTATAAAAATTATTTTAAAATAATGACAGTAAACAATTTTTGATTTCACATTTTTATTTGTTTTAAAAATCATGAAAAAAATAAGCATATTTTTCATAAATTTTTCAAAGTAAGTTTGATTTTTATTACAAAATATATATATTTTATTTACATATATTAACATTTATTTACAGTAGAATTTAAAAAAGTAGTCCGCTATAAAATGAGATGCACGCGATGACGTAAGGACGTGAGCGTCGACGTAATTCGCCATTTTGCAGAGCATCGGAGGAGGAAGCAGCAGGAAGCTGATCTGCGTCCAGGTAGGAAATATTTTCAGTTGATATTATAGATTAAAACTTTAAAAGGGATACATATATAGTTAGGAAAGAATAAGGGGAGGTTGCGGGAAAACTAATTGATGTCTTAAATGTTGTTAAACATGTCCACATTAAAGTCATTAATGCATGCCTATGTCGGGTCGCTAAAAGTTATTTATTTAGTAATAAAAAGTATGTAACTCTTACAAAATTAAAAGTTACTGTTCAGACAGTTGATTTGTTTATTTACGAAGTAAAAAACGTACTGTCGATCTTCATTTCTAAGTTCAAAAATTGTGCGTACTTGTAAATTTTGTAAATGAAAATTGAAATACAAATGATGATTCAGCTGCAAAGTGCATTTCGGAATATGGTTTGATTTGTATATTATACATCTGTTTGAAATTTGGTGATTGGTTTTGACGGTATTTAAATTGGATTTGTTCGGTAATTTGAAAAATGGAGTTCCGATAATGAAAAGTGGTTCAAATTCGATGGAACAGTTAATTTGTACTAATTGGTTTATTTTGGAGGAAATGAAGATTTGATTTAAATAATAAAAAAAACCCGACTTGTTTGTTTGAAAAAATTTTTAGAAAAAAAAATTTTGTATGCCAATTGAATTTTAAAAATTACTATAATTTAAAGCAAAGCAGGAAAGTAAGTACATTCATTGTTTTAAAAAGAAAGAATGTTAGAAAGATTTTCCAGGTAGTCTATAGCCACACACAACGAAAACTGTTGCAGAATTGCCAATAGTCTCTCAGACATTTCCCTTGTTTTGACTGTTACTCGTGGGTTTAGACTACCTGCGAGTGTTTGTGCTATTCTCATTTCTTGGAAACTTTGCTCCTTCTTCAAAGTTTCCAAAAATGAGTAGAAGTTAGGATGTGGTTTTCCAATTGTATGATTGAAGGAGTTATGCCACCCCTCAATGGCATTGTTTGTTTTGGCCTCTCCCTCTAAACAACTCGTGTAGCAGTTCCACCACTCCACATGGAATCGTGGCTTCCTCCTGCGACCCGACTTGCTTAGGTGTCCAATCCATGTGTCCTCAAAATAATTTAGAATGGGTGCCAATTTTTCCTCGTTACTCGTATAATAAACAGATTCTATAATTGCAGTGTAGTACTCGTCCACACTATCGGGAGGAACAAAACAAAGTGCAGTTAATTTTTTAAGTTCAAACTGTAGTTTGCTATCCCGAGAATATTCTGCAACTAGGGATGTTTTCTGTAGTTTACGCCAAAATGCCTGCGAAAAATGGAAGAAACATCCCTGAATTTGGGTATCCGTGTACGTTTTAGTGATCACATTGATCATGCTCAATTCGAAATCAATAATTATTTTTCGAGGACTTGCAGATGTTTTGCTTTTAATCACTGATAAAAGTTCAGTGTATGTTGCAGAAGTCTTATCAGGTAGCAAACTATACACTAAGGGAATTACACTATTGTTAATTTTAGCATGTATAGTGTAAATTTGAGTGAAAGGATGGGGTGTACTTTTAAACGTCCCATCCATCATCCAAATTTCACTACTTTCTAACTTAGCAAGGTTACGTGGGGTACTAAAAATTAGAATACGTTTCTGAGGGTTTTCGTTGTCATGCAGAAGGAAAGGTTCATCAGAAAAAGAAATAGAAAGATCATGAGGAATTCTAATGTCAGAGAATGTATGTGGTGTAGACAATTGAATATTACTTGCCTGCTTTTGTCTCTGAATAATTCTTCTCAAATTGGGTATTATAGGCATGTTACTAGCAACATGACTGGGGACATGCTGTGCAACCTCCCTTAAAATTGATCCTGTAGAATCATTGGAGGTGCTTGCAATTGCTTTCATCTCATTTATTGTCTCTCTGATTTCTACATCCATTGCAGAGGCAGAGTGGTTATGTTCAGTGGTTTTCACAACCAAATTATCAACAGTAACCGCTCTGCCACTGCAATGGGTAGTGTAGTATTGCACGCACCTCCAATGATTTCTAGTTAAACTTATTCTTTCCTTACTATATATGTATCCACCATGGTTTAACAAATTTTTGCCCTTCCTGGATTTAAGGTAGTTGGCTGCTCCAAGGCTAGACATTATCTGAAAAAAGGAGAAAAGTAAAAAAAATTAGCATGATATAATTTACGATTTTTTTACAACATAACTTTTACTCTATCCATTATTTTGCCTACTGATGCACCTTCATGGAGTAAGAATAGTAAATTGTTACCCCTACACTATCCAACACTTTCCCTACTGATGCACCTTCCTGGAGTTAGAGTAGGAAATTGATACCCCTACACTATCCAACACTTTCCCTAGTAATGCACCTTCCTGGAGTTAGAATAGTAAATAAATACCCCTACACTATCCAACACTTTCCCTACTGATGCACCTTCCTGGAGTTAGAATAGTAAATTGATACCCCTACACTATCCAAACCTTTCTCTACTGATGCACCTTCCAGGAGTTAGAATAGTAAATTGTTACTCCTACACTATCCAAAACTTTCCCTACTGATGCACCTTCCTGGAGTTAGAATAGTAAATTAATACCCCTACACTATCCAACACTTTCCCTACTGATTCACCTTCCTGGAGTTAGAATAGTAAATTGATACCCCTACACTATCCAACATTTTCCCTACTGATGCACCTTCCTGGAGTTAGAATAGTAAATTGATACCCCTACACTATCCAACACTTTCCCTACTGATGCACCTTCCTGGAGTTAGAATAGTAAATTGATACCCCTACACTATCCAACACTTTCCCTACTGATGCACCTTCCTGGAGTTAGAATAGTAAATTGATACCCCTACACTATCCAACATTTTCCCTACTGATGCACCTTCCTGGAGTTAGAATAGTAAATTGATACCCCTACACTATCCAACACTTTCCCTACTGCTGCACCTTCCTGGAGTTAGAATAGTAAATTGATACCCCTACACTATCCAACATTTTCCCTACTGATGCACCTTCCTGGAGTTAGAATAGTAAATTGATACCCCTACACTATCCAACACTTTCCCTACAGATGCACCTTCCTGGAGTTAGAATAGTAAATTGATACCCCTACACTATCCAAAACTTTCTCTACTGATGCACCTTCCAGGAGTTAGAATAGTAAAATGTTACTCCTACACTATCCAACACTTTCCCTACTGATGCACCTTCCTGGAGTTAGAATAGTAAATTAATACCCCTACACTATCCAACACTTTCACTACTGATGCACCTTCCTGGAGTTAGAATAGTAAATAGATACCCCTACACTATCCAACACTATCCCTACTGCTGCACCTTCCTGGAGTTAGAATAGTAAATTGATACCCCTACACTATCCAAAACTTTCTCTACTGATGCACCTTTCTGGAGTTAGAATAGTAAATTGATACCCCTACACTATCCAACACTTTCCCTACTGATGCACCTTCGTGGAGTTAGAATAGTAAATAGATATCCATACACTATCCAACACTTTCCCTACTGATGCACCTTCCTGGAGTTAGAATAGTAAATAGATATCCATACACTATCCAACACTTTCCCTACAGATGCACCTTCCTGGAGTTAGAATAGTAAATTGATACCCCTACACTATCCAACACTTTCCCTACTGCTGCACCTTCATGGAGTTAGAATAGTAAATTGATACTCCTACACTATCCAACACTTTCCCTACTGCTGCACCTTCCTGGATTTTGAATAGTTAATTGTTACCTCTAAAGCATGGTACATATTAAAATCTGCTGCACCTTACAATGTTGCTTGAAATTACCTTTTTCTTTCGAAATTGCTTTTCTTGCTGACTCTTGTTCAGTGGTATTGGTGTGTAGGCTTGTGTAGACACTTACAAGGTGATTTGTTGTGGAATCGATAAATAAATGTCTGGAAAAGTCAAAAAAGAAAAAAATTTGGAAACAGAACGATGTTGAGAAATGTGTTTTTTAAAAATTTTCTTCAAAAATCGCACATGTGATATAAGTTGCAGCACATAACAATTTCCGTAATGCTAAACCATCCTTTAGACATGAAATATAATTCTGAAATGGGGAAATGTAATCATAACTGCATTGATTTTTTTTGGAAAACTTTACCAATGTGATAGTTAGTGTAGTATTTTTAAGGTTAAGAATCCGTGCTGAAAATAAATACCTTGTTTCGTAGAAATCGCTTTTCTGGATGAGGTGGCTGAAGATGATTTCCTTTGTTGGCTCAAGATTTTAGTTGTGATTTAAAGTTGTTTTCTTTGGGAAAAAAAAAGAGGAAAAAAAATAATTAACGGTGGTTATAAATGTTGAAACTGAGTATCTTTAAAATTATACTGACATACAATATAACTAGTACTACATGACACTGTCCTAATCAATGCACCTTACTGCAGTAGAAATAGAGATATGTACCCCTACACTACACAGAAATATCCCTAATGTTGCTCCTTCCTAGAGTAGAAATAGTATATTGTTTCTCTAAACTATCCATTAGTTTTCAAATTAGGTCCGTTCGAGGAGGAATAATTGCAAAAGGAAGGATTAATAATGTATAGTATTAAAAAAATGGAAAAGGTTACATACCTTTTCCAGTGGTTTTTTTGTTATCGTTCCTTTAACCTGATGCTTGTAGGAGGTTGAATTTTTTTGGGGGAAAAGATGTTCACTGTTGGAAAAAAAAAAAAAAATAATTGTTCCTTTGTCAACGTTGGTTAGAAAAAAAAAAAAAAAAAACAACACTTTTGTAATATGAAAAAGGAGTATGAGTAACAATTGGTGAGAGTAAACATACTAGACATTTGATGTATTTTTCAAATAAAACATAACAGGTAATTTCGAAACTATTACTAAATTAGTAACATGCAGAACATTCATGGACTTAGAATACAAATATTTGCCCTAGTAATATGAAACGCTTTTGCAGATGTGGTAACTAACTGAAGTCTTATTAGAAATTGTTACTCCAGCATCATGGTAATTTTTCGTTTATTATGTGGTGAGATTGAGTAATAAAAAAAAACACCTTTGCCAAACATGACTTTAGGAAATTTTTAAAAATAAATTTTACAAGTAAAACCATTACACATAAATAACATTTACCTGAACAATTGAGTTTGTCAATCGTTAACGTGGTGAGGATGCCAAAATAGGTGCAGCTATTGTGGAATGTTAAAATCTTCCGATTTTCTGGTTGTGGAAAATAAAAAACTTGTTTTAATTTTGAGTTTAATTTTGTTGATAATATATTGGAAACATTACATTTGTAAAGTTTTTATTATTAATTAAAATTATATTTTTGGTGGGTTATGAAAATATATTTTTCTAAAAACTAACGTTTAGAAATATATTAATAACTTACTAGTAGTTGTTCTGCTGTTATGCTTTCACGAGTGAATTCTGTGCTCTCTCTGAGGAGGTCGCAGTGCAGGTGACAGAGGGTCAGCTTATTACGTCTGCTCTCTCTGCTAGTTGATAATCAACTGAGTGCAAAATGGTGTCTCCCTTGTATTTATAAGTTTTACTCTGTGTCACTATTAATTTTTTAAAAAACTGCGTTCGATGTGTTTTTTTTAATGCTTTGTTTTACTGTGGAAAATGATAATTTAAAAATGCTTTTTAACAAATATTGTTTTCATTCATTTGCTCCGTTTTGGCATCCATTTTGGAACATGTCTTTTGGTATTGTTTACATAGAAACTGTGGTAGGACAAGTTTTACAAGTGAGATGGGTAAAATGGCGCCTATGTGTATGTGTGTTATGTTTCAGTTGGTTTACTTACTTTGCGATTTAATCATGTTAAAAATGTGTTTGTTCTGTTATTTATTGTTTCGTTATTTTTTAAAAGCTTAGTAATGTGTGAAAACGGTTTTTTTTGGGGAATTTTGAGTATTAATTTTAATACTCGAGTATTAATTTTCATACCCGAGTATTAATTTGGTAATGCGTTTCAGACGATTTACGTACAGTTCTTCTCCACGTTTTAATACACTTCCCCACCCTAAAACCCCTAATTTCCCTGCATCCCGTGCCAGATTTTATTGTACTTTTAATTTAAAAAAAAAAAAATCGCGTTGTAATGGTATGCGTTGTAATATACTTCGTTGTAACAGCTCTTTTCAGTATTTATATAGGTTTGGCATTGTAAGAGAATTCGTTGTAAAGTAATGCGTTGTAGTAGTACTAGCGTTGTAAAAAATGCGTTGTAAAGGTATGCGTTGTAATAGCA
Organism: Triturus cristatus; assembly: GCF_964204655.1. Taxonomy (NCBI): domain Eukaryota; kingdom Metazoa; phylum Chordata; class Amphibia; order Caudata; family Salamandridae; genus Triturus; species Triturus cristatus. The sequence continues at coordinate 168,772,518 of NC_140582.1, forward strand.
TGCGTTGTAACGTCATACATCCACTTGGAGGAGATCTCCACATTCGTAAAGGTTTAGTAAATTGTTTCTTAAAAAAAGAAAATATATGTTATGGTACATATTACAAACTATTTAAACTGATTACAGAATTAATAACGTAAATATAAATTAAACATTGAAATATTTCCCACGTACAAACATTTTTTCTATAAGTTATTAAAAATTAGTTAAAGTGATGTATAACATCGATTGCAATGAATTACTTTTAATTGATGTTCATGTCATAACATTTATCTTAAAATATGTTAAAATAAAATAGTAATTCTGTTTTATGTTTATATAGACTTTTTTTTTAAACAGTTATTCAAATTTATATATATTTTTAACCTATTTATATATAATATCATTTATTTTAAAATAGCTTCAAATGGGTTTTTAGGGCCCTACCTCCCTCTTTTCTATGGGAGGATGCTGCAGTGCCAGTGGTTCACCTTGTGTGGTGCTTGGCTTACTCCAATGCTGAGGTATAATGCATTTGTAATTGTTTTGGGTCCTCTTTGGCGAAGTAATTATAGAAGCACAGTTTTAGAATAACAATAGACTTACTCTTTTGTGGGTAGGTGCATGCTTCTCCCTAAAGCCCTCCTTAACCCTCCCTACACCCCTCATTACTCCTCACTTAACCCCTCCTATTTAGTAGTAAGTATTCCAATTTCCAGCCACTCATCTTTCCCTCCCACATTTACCACTAAAACGTTTACTTTCATGTGCTGAGACCTATGCAGTTGGGGCAGAGAACAGGTTTGAGGATAGTATTTTGTAATGCACTTCGTAGTACTTTTGAAATACTGCTAATCGTATATTGTAGTACTAGTAAGCATACTACAAAATGCAGTTTGTGAATAGGACCCTAAATTTATTTGCATTTGTGGAAGTTCCCTTATTCCGCCTGAGTTTTTTTGTTTTAGATTTGCAAATGCTGTAAAATTCACAAAAAATAAGATTTAGAGTTTACTTTTACAAATGTATTTTATGTGCATATAAATTGAATTTGCAAGAGCATAAATTAGTGGCTTTTTCCAGATGGCGAAATGGTCCAACTGGAGCCAAAACACACAAGCGGACAGATTTATCAAAATGTAATGTAATGCAATGCAGTAAGACACCTTGCTGTGCTACGTGACAGGAAGAGGGCAGGAATGTGCTGTATTAATCATTATATGGCACATTCCTGTCCTATCCATGTGGTGGCATAATATGTGTTAACTAGCACTCACACAGGCACACTAGCACCATGCTGCAAGGGTGGCTGTGTTTGTGTTGCAGACATTATTGTTTTTGTGGAAAAAGTGGCACCTTCCTGCAAAAAAACAATCCTCTGAGCCTTTTTCCTCTTTCTACATGTGCTGCAGAAAGCAGAAAAAACAGGGAAAAATAAACATAATTATCCTCGTTACACCGCCTCTGGGAAGGCGTAGCATTTTGACAGATTCCCTGGTCTACAATTCATGGTAAATCTCGTAAAATGGTTTTGAGCTGCTTGTTGAACCTTGTAGGTTTTACGTAACCTTGCGTCGCCTTGTGTGGCGCAACCGCGATGCAAAACCTTTGATAAACACTCCCAAAGTACTTAGTAAACCTCCTTTCAAAGATCACAAATGACCTATTTAATCACCACACAACTCTAGGGAAAAGCTACATACGTCAGGGGCTTATACGTGCTCATAAAATACATGCTATAGCGCGCACAAAGAATTCTAGGAATAAAAGGGAAGTAAGTGTATGCAATAAAGAAGAAAATGGGTAGACTCAATCTGACGTCTGAAAGGAAAAGCTGTAAGGAATAAATGGTCCAGTTTTAATAAATAAGAGGAACGCATTTAGCTAAATGCAAAGATGAAAGCGATTAAGCCATCAATAGAAAAAGACGTTATCAAGGATATATTGATGAGGGAAAAAAATGTCATTAGAAGATGAGAGGCCCATTGATGAATCACTTGTGAGGCGATGATGCTCTAACAGGCACAGCGTTCGACATGCAAGTACAGATTATGCTGCCATTTCACTGGAGGCAATGCATTCCAAATTGATTTGCATGCACACAGGATCATAAATTCAAACAAATACATTACTTGCAGCTATGGAAGGCAGCATATTCATTGATGTGATGTGAGCCTCCGCCCTGAGCTCTGCTGTTCATTCTGAAGACTCCGATTGCATCCAACCCACACACATACCGGATGCAATGCTCTGCAAAGTCAAGTCAATATTTCATTACTGCGATTATCAGTGACCTGTGCTATTGAGTGTGTTCAGGGAAGGAACCCAGTGGGTGTTCTGTTGATTATACGGTGGGCCCTGGCATGGAGAGTAAACTTTGCCAAAAGTCCTTCAGAAAGGATCTAATGGTCAATGCCACCCTGCAAGAAGAGGGCAAAGTAGGGATAGTTAGCTGGGTTATGAGAGGTTCTATTACATTATGTAAATTATAATATCATCATTAAAATGTTCATTGCGAGACAATCTCATAAAACAAGGCATACACATGTTACAAAAATAATCTGCGACATAATTGCTAAATACTTTAAAATGCACTTTGCAATTAATAAATTTATACAAATTGAGTAATTAACACAACAGCTGGACATACGTTATGTGCAAAATGAGAGTTGTCATCAATATTAGTACCAGATGAACAAAATAGTATATAAATAGCTCGCCACGTCTAATAATTGATTAAACATCCTGCCCTGCTTGCTTCCTACTTAGCCATACATTGTGCTAAAATCTCCTCTATTGTATTCTTATTGCATGTTATAAGGATGTATAAAACAGTAACGCTGAGTGACATCAGGGTGCCAAAAGATATTTGCTGGACTGAAGTGATAACATCATAGCAGTAGATGAAGAGTCAAGGTAACAGGGGAGGCAAGAGTCAATGTAGAGGCTGAGGCAGAGCGTTGATGCTTTAGGGAGGGCAATGTAGGATGCTTTTATTGTTGACAAGGACATTAACAATGCAGTGACAGGGAAAGGCTGCTAATAGCTGCAATAACCGACCTAGGATATTAGAATGAGTCGGACAAGCAGGGAAGACATCAAACACAATAAACTGAGTCGTGCTAATATAATGTATACCTACAGTCGACCACAAGGGCACACTGCAGATCAGATGAACAACGAGAATTAAAACCCATGTTGTAGTTGGTGCTCCGGCCCATTTTAGTATCTCGCAATTATCTACTAGAACCCACTCTGGTCGGATGGAACTTTTTACTTGCCCAATAGCGTGGAGGGAATAAACACCATTATCAAAATTACTGTCCACAAATTGCCATAATCAAGGACGCGAGACTTAATCTCTTGGCTCTCTGGCTTTTATTATCAGCATAAAGATTTGAAGATACAGAGTCCTCAATACGAGGCACAACAAGTACATAGGCACTAACACAAATGCTACTCTACGAAGAATCCGCATACGGCTAAAAATAACTAAAAGCACAATTTCTAAAAGCATGAGGTAGAAAACTACCAAGCCAATGTCGATATTAGGGACACTAGACCATACCATCTCTGTCCCTACTCTGTACTAGATGACATCCCTACTTAGCAATCCCTTGAGACCCTCAGTCGAAAGGTGTCAGAGTGAAACTTCCTAAGAAGTCTTCACTTAGAGAGCTAGGTCTAAGTTGCCCCCTCTAGCCCTTCGCCTAGCCTGTCTCTGCTCTGGGCTGCTCTGATCTGCCTCCACCCTCGGGGCGCTTTCCCTAATACAGAACCCCAAATCTCAGAACACGCCCTTCGCACCTCCTCTTCTGCGGAGTCGTCTTTCAGTAATTTTCCACAGAGCGCTGTCCAGTTCCATCGTCCATCGCTTGGCCTTGAGTCCCAGGCTCCATCCGCACTAGGAGTTACGATTGGCACATTCCAATGCACTCCCATGTGTGGCTTTTACTACATAAGTCAATTCATGAACAAAGAGCTCCTCTACTAATGAGCAACTGTCCTTGCACCTGGGGTGAGATCATGCAAGACAGACATAATTCACATCTTTTAACTTGCAATTTACTACAGCCTAAAACCTCTACTGGAATAAATCCTTTTTGGCCTATTGCCCTTGGCTAACATAAGAAAATACCAGGCCTTTCGCCTCAACGATATATGCGAATTCTGGCCACCACTACGGTTACACAAGCAGGCCTAAATCCCAGTATTGACATTTACGTCTTTCTTTCATGTGTGGTCAAACTAAACAGTCTACAGACACGAATTCTAATCTACACGTTTTAACATCACATTGTTCAAATGACTGAACTCTATGCATTTCTCTAATATATACACTCACAATATGCTTGTACATAGCTAACACTTCTATTGAAATCGATATAGATTATACAATTCTTAATACCTTGCACACAAAATACCTGAGTACACATTTGATTATATGCGGGTGCCGACTAACAGTGAATATAACGCACCCCTACGATTTTCAAACTTTTAAGCGCTACATCAGTTCCCCCCTTTGATGACATCTGTCATCACACCATTACAATCTTTTCTTTGGAACTGATTTAAACCGTACTAGTCATGGCTCCGCCATGTCGAACTCCCTCCATTCTCTTAAGACTCTCATATTGCTGCTCCTGAAACTTCGCCATCCTTTTCTCGTTTGCCCTAAGAGCTCTTTCAACCTTGCCTCCTTGATACCACTTCCACGCTTTCACGCATCCCCACAAACAAATCACACAAACTACAGCAATGATAATTGGCTTCAACACTGATCCAAGAAATCCTCTTCCCAAATTCGCAAACCACGTTCCCACTCTTCCAAATCCTTGTCCAATCTTTTCCCACACATTCTCCTCCGTCAAGTCCATAATCTCCTTGTGAATAGTTGTGATGTTATCTATGTACTTCCCTATCTCCTTCGTGTTGTCTGGAATATATGTGCAGCATTCTTGAACCTTCAATAATTTGCAGACTCCGCCTTCCTTAGCTAATAGCACGTCTAACGCAAGGCGATTCTGCATAACCATATTTCGTATCGACAACATCTCTCCAGCCACCAACAACAAGGACCTCGCCGTGTTCATAGACAACTCATCAACTACAGTCGCCAACCTCCTGATCTTCACATCATTCAACACCACACCCATACTAGGTATCATTGCTCCGTATATATCCCCAATCACTGCACCAGCATTTGCAGCCCTACGTCTTCTAGAATGTTGCTTCGTCTCTAACAATTCCAAGTCCTCTGTGTGATAAATCTTCGGGAATATGATAGCCAAATAGCATATGCCATACCAATTTGCGGGTAACCTGACATAAGCATTCTTTCCACATACATAATACACTGTCGGAATCACTTCTACTGGACCTTGCATAAAACCCTTAACAGAAGCGTCCAGAGTGAAAGTCTGTGAACAGGTGCTATGTCCTACTGCAACCTTCTCCGTGGCCGATTGAGGCCGCCCAATACACAAATTCCCTCTCTGCACTTCATCTAACGCTATTGGTCCATAACTTCCCTTGGACCTGTGAGCCCTCTCCTCCTCAGTCCAATCTACTGGACTATCTCCGGTGTCTCGTGTCTGGGTCAACTTTCCATATCTGTCTTCTACTTGATCTATGAATTTCTTCTCCGTCTCAGACAACGCACATGTCAGGTTATGCCTGTGAGCATGCGCAGTATCCAACTTCACAGTCGGTCTAAAATACTTCAGGAGTCTGTCCTCTTTCTTATAATAATCGTATTTATTCAAATGCTTGATTGCTGGAACTTCAGGAAGTACTGTGTCAAAATTTGAAAAGAAATACTCGAACTGTCTCCTATCATAAAATAGACTGAGCAATAAACTACAAGAAATCCCATATGTCAATGGGAGATGATGATACTTGATACCTTCATCCACTGAAGCAGGCAACTGCATACACACATAACAATCCTTCACATCCATCGCATCGACATATTCATACAATAACTTTGCATACGCATTAAGCTTAAAATCACCCTTCGACAAATCCATGTGGAGTCTGCGATCCTCACTTAACTTGGATGTTCCCTGTTCCCGGATACTGACATCTCTCTGTCCTGGGGTAATAGGTGTGGGTGCTCCCTGAACCTTCCCCTCTTGCCTGTGAGCCACCATATATGAACTGATCACTACTGCAAATATAGTGACTACCACAACCCCTATCAGTGTACCTATTATCAATTTAGCCCTACGATGTGTGTTTGCAGGATCTGCCATCTTCGGAATATACTCAATGTCCAATACAGTTTCTGAAATGGTAAATCTCTTTCTCATTAATGTCTCCTTCGTGAACTTAGGCAAACCCTCCCTAACTTTTCTTCGTTCTATAACGGAAAAATCCCTAAATTTATTCTTCTTCCGCTCGGGTCTAGGTTATCTTCTTCTCTGCTTGCAACCCTCTCAAATCAGTCCAACATAACCGCTGGTCCCAACAGTTCCAGGACGCCCTGCAATATTTCGAGCTTAAGGATGATCAGTTCTTGTGGATCTGGCACAGTAGTGAACGTCGGGAACTCCAAATTGTCCAAGATCATACCTCGAATGACACTCAGAAAGGGTGGACTCGGAATATGAATCGTCAGAATTCCTTCGATCTCCAATCCCGGAACTTTCAGCAACACTTCCACTCTCTGGAGCGGGACACTGTTGACCAATGTCATCGACCTCAATCTTCCCGTGCTCGGTAACCCTGGCATCAGTCACTTGATATGCCCACTCTGGTGAAGCGTACTTCCGACTTGGCACTCTTGTTCTCTTTGATCTTCTCACACCTTGAGGATACTCCTCGTCGCCTGATTCTTCTTCTGGCTCCTCCGAAACTGGTGCAAGATCTGTGTCCGGTACCAACCTCAGGTTTACCCGTTTCTGTCTTGCGGGCCAAACCCTTTCTGCTTCTGTGGCACCTCCGGTCTTCCCTTCGATACCCTGTGCACTGACCTCCTCTTCTTCGGCCGAACTCGATTCCGTACTACCCACTGCACCTCTTGCTCTTTCGCCCGTTTCTGGGTCAGTACTTCTTTCACGTCCTTCCTCAGCTCGGTTCAGTGCACCATCAGCCGCTTCAGCAACCCTTACAGCTTGACTGGCCCTCGCTGGAGGTTCTGTCGGCTCAGCTGGATTTTCGTTCTCGAGAGGGGCTGTATCTTCTAAGGGTGCTGGAACTCTACGGGTATGGGAAGCATGCACCCAGTTCGGTAAACCTCCACACTTAACTGCTGTGTTCGTGATGAGGATCACTTGAAATGGGCCTCGCCACCTAGCATCCAAGCAACTCTTCCTCACGTGCTTGCGGACTAGGACCCAATCTCCTGGGCACAAGTCATGGCACAGGTCACTCGCAGCTGGAACCGTTGCTGTCTGCACCTGCTGAGACACAGAACGGACCACGTCAGCAAGGCCTTTACAATAGTCCAGGATCATATCATCAGTGATATTTATCAGAGCAGTAGCAGGTATTGCAGGCAAACGCATCGCTCTTCCCATGAGGATTTCATGGGGTGACAACCCAGTCCTTCTATCAGGCACACTTCGGAGGCTCATGAGGACCAAAGGTAATGCGTCAGGCCATTTCAGAGACGTAGACGAACACACTTTCGCCATCCGAGCCTTCAGAGTTCCATTCACCTGCTCCACTATCCCTGAAGCTTCTGGTCTATAACTACAATGTAGTCTCTGATCTATATTCAGGGCAGCACAAAGCAACTTCATAACTTCGCTATGGAAATGAGTTCCTCTGTCCGATTCAAAGGACGTCGGGAACCCGTACCTTGGAATGAGTTCTCTCAATAGCAGTTTTGCTACCGTGAGTGTGTCACATCTGCGTGTAGGGTATGCCTCCACCCACCTGGAAAAGACACATACTATCACTAATATATACCTCAACCCATTACACTTCGGCATTTCAACAAAATCCAGCTGCATCCTATTGAAAGGTCCACCTGACCTCCCTATGTGACTCAACGTCACAGCTGTCCTCTTTCCTACATTCATCTGTTGACAAGTGACACACCTCTGACACACGGTTTCAGCCACTGCCCGAAACTTCGGGTTGTACCAAGTCTGACGAAACACTCTCATCATTGCGTCTCTCCCAAGATGCACAGCACCATGTATCAGCCTCGCCATGGGGTTCAACAAACTTTCCGGCAACACTGCTCGTCTATCATTCGAAACCCATATGTCCACCTCTCCTTTCTCACACCCCGCTCGTATCCAACTGTCTCGCTCCTGATCCGAAACTCCTTCCTGAAGCTGTTTCAATTCTTCCCATGAGTCTGCCATTGCTAACATCTGACCATACACCAATTCCTCCCCAGTTTCTTCAATGTGAGTCTCCGTAAAATTGCATCCCTGCTCTGCACAAAACCGAGCTACTTCATCAGCATAATTGTTACCCAACGAAACAAAATCATTTCCCTTCGTATGAGCAGCACATTTAACAACAGCAATTTCATCCGGGCTTTGCAATGCTTCAAGCAATTTTCGTACATAGTCACCATTTCTTATAGGAGAACCTGAAGACGTCATAAACCCTCTCGGGGACCATAGCTGTCCGAAGTCATGAACCACACCAAACCCATACTGGCTGTCCGTGTAAATCGTTACACGGATCTTGTCGGCTGCCAAACAGGCACGAGTCAAAGCAATGAGCTCAGCCACCTGCGCGGAGTGTACTCCTTCTAAACAAGCGGCTTCAACCACCCCCGTGATGGTACATACAGCAAACGCTGCTCTCAATCGACCGACACTGTCTCTTAAACATGAACGTCCACAAAGAAAATCTCATCTGACACTGGGAGCGGTTCATCGACAATGTCAGGTCTCGGTTTGGTGCATAGTTCCGTAACGTCGAGACAATCATGGTCCTCACAATCTCCATTATCATCTACATTTGGAACAGGTAACAATGTAGCAGGATTTAAAACAGCACACCTCTTCAATGTCACATTATCGGCGTCAAGGATAACTTGCTCATAACGAGTCAGCCTATTATTCGTGAGGTGCTGTGTTTTAGTCCTAGTCATCAACAATTCAACAGAATGTGGCACATGTACAGTAAGAGGATGACCCATCACAATGCTCTCACATCTCTCGATGCTGACACCTGTTGCCGTAACGGATCTGAGACATCCGGGCAACGCAGAAGCTACTGGATCTAAAGTAGCTGAGAAATAGGCAACTGGTCTACGGACACCCCCATGATTCTGAGTTAACACTGCTAATGCGCAACCTTCCCTTTCGCAGCAGAACAATGCAAATGCCTTGTTGTAATCTGGCATTCCCAACGCAGGAGCGCTACATAAGGCTTCTCTCAGCCTCAGAAATGATTTCAAGCAGTCGTCGTCCCATGGTACCGGATCACTTACATCCTTTCGCGTCAGCCGCTGTAAAGGCTTCGCTTCAAAGGAAAAGTTTGGGATCCACTGGCGGCAATAGCCCACCATTCCCAAAAACATTCTAACTTCCCTCTGGGTCGAGGGAACTGGCATTCTCAGAATCGCATCAATGCGATCTGGAGACACCTTCCTTTTACCCTTCTCAATTCTGTGCCCCAAATACTGTACCTCAGGTAAACAGTATTGCAGCTTGTTCGGAGACACCTTGTGACCATTCTCTCCCAGGAAATTCAACATCGCAATGGTATCGGCCCTACAAGCGTCCTCTGTTTCTGATGCAACAAGTAGATCGTCAATGTATTGCACCAAAACAGAGTGTCGCGGCAGCATAAGACCTTCAAGATTCTTCTTTAGGAGCTGATTAAAAATCGATGGGCTCTCCGTATACCCCTGTGGGATACGACACCACGTTAATATACGATTTTCTAGCCTAAATGCAAAAAGAAATCTGCTCTCTTCGTGTAGGGGAATCGAAAAGAATGCCTGACATAAGTCAATCACTGTGAACCATCCAGCTTCACATGGGATCTGAAACAGTATCACAGATGGATTCGGTACCACTGGACAACATGGAACGACTATGTCGTTTATTTTTCGCAGATCTTGCACTATCCTGAACTTTCCACTTGGTTTCTGCAGTCCCATAATGGGCGAGTTACATGGACTACCCATGATCTCCACCAGTATTCCCTGCCTAATCATAGACTCGATCACAGGTTTGATCCCAGCAATCGTTTCAGGGGATAATTTATACTGAGGTGTTCTCGGGAAGTCCGCGTTTGGCTTAACCTGTATCTTCACCGGTTCCACTCCCCTGACTAAGCCAATCTCCTCTCCACTTAGGTCCCACACGTCGGTTGATACTGACTCCCTCAAATCCTGTGGAAGTTCTTCCACTGTCAAAGCTGGGTACATTTCCACGCACATCTGCTGATTTGCAACCTTAAAGGTCGCATCATCGTCCCTTGTCTGCACCTCTACTCCTTTCGGGGTACAGTAAATCGTGCAATTGAGCTTGCACAATAAGTCTCTTCCCAACAAACAAACAGGACTAGAATCGCACACCACGAACTGATGTCGATCCCTAAAGTTTCCTATCCTGACTGGAATCGGTTCTGTCAAGGGGCTAACTAGCCTCTTGTTCGCTACTCCAACCACTTGTATGCTTTCTCCCGAAAGGGCTACACCAGGGACTACTGCTGATCTTATAGTTGACCTGGTAGCCCCCGTATCTACCAGAAATGTAGTAGGGTGTCCGTCAAGCTCTGCTTCCACAAAGGGTCCTCTCTGATCTACTTCTAAGATGGCCCTAAGTATGCAGTCATCCTCTTGGCCTAAACTCAGCCGGGCCAGAAAATCCATATCCTTCTCCTCACTCACTTCGAACATGGGCATCTGCAAATAAGCTCGAGCTCCCTGCTGTACATTTTGTATCCTGGGTGGCTGGGGAATCTGCACTTGCGGGATGCCAGTCCCCCCTTGCATCATTCTCGGTACAGTCACTGTCTGTACCTGTTCCGCCCCAGGGACCTGACCCATTCCTTCCTCTATCTGTGGCTGATTATAGGGGTTCAAAGGACACTCGCGCCTCCAGTGTCCCACCTGATGACACTGGTGACAAGCTGTCGTCTTTTTCAGAATTGCTACGTCTATACCTGTCCTAGGGTCCACGGGCCTCGGCCTTCCTTGACCCTGCACATTCAGATTCCCTGTCTGATAGTTTCCCTGTCTCCTCACCGCTGAACCCCCATTCGGCGGTCCCTGAGCAGCTTGCATCTGAATGAGCAATAGGTTATCTTTCATCTTCTTGTGTTTCGACTCAATTTCATCAGTGCAGTACCTGGCGTACCGCAAGATTTCATCTACGGGCTTATTCTGCCAACAGATTAAATGCTGCTGTATCATGAGACTAACCTCGGGCTTCAAACCCAGCACGAACTTAGACACAAACTGTCCCATATCCTTCGTTTCCAGCTCATCTAGACCACTGTACTGCTTGAAAGCCTTCAAAAGTCTCTCATAAAATTCATGTACTGTCTCCTTTGGCTCCTGCACCGTCCTGTCTATTTTCACCCAATCGATGTCTTGGGGTGAAACCTTCGATTTCAACCAGGTAATTACTTTCTCATACAGCCTCATCACCGCTGGCGACGGACCATTTGTAATCATATTCCTCTCCGGCTCATAGTCCGGCCAATAAACAGCAATCTTACATGCATTCCACAGATCTCCCGGAACCACAATATCGAACAAGGTATTTAGGTCTATCCACAACACCTTCGAAATCTTGACAAAACGCTCAACTTGCTTGTACCACTCGGCAGGCTTCTCCCTGAGCCTGGGAAAATCATTCGTAAATGATGCCAAATCCCCCCTGCTCCAGGGTACATGCACATATCCTCCATTCGCCACTTCCCTCAGGGGAAAGGTCTTTGCTAATAACAACCCTTCACCCGGGGTTCCTCCTTCCGCTCCCTTAGAGGTCTTTTTCTTAGACCATTTCTCTTCCCATTTATCAAGCGTCAGCCATGGCCGCATGGCTAGAACCAATTCTCTGGCATGTGACCTCAATCCAACAACCCTCTTCTCCTCCAACTCTCGCTCAGTATAATGCATCCTATGACTTCCTTGCAACACCCTAGTCTTGGATAAATCCACATCATATTCCTTTGCCAATCCCCTCAATTTCTCGTGTGCCATTCATGCTTTCCGAGTCACATCTTTCGCTACGAAAAACAGCTCATCCGGACTGTAAGATACTATCCTCTCAAGAGGTAGACTTCCATATATAATTTCGTCTACCTCTGCCTTGAGCCTTACTATATCTATCATCCCTGCCTTCAAGGCTCCTTTCAACACCTGACAACTGGCTCCACGTCCCTCATCATATTCACATCCCGGTTCCTTCTCTCTCCTTTCTTCTGGTGCCTCTATGGGAGCAGAATAACTCCTAAAGTTATCCTGAGCTTTCTCCGCTTGGCCCACATTCCGGTTCAGGTGCCTCTCTGACGGTACCCATGACCTTAAATCTGATCTCGACTCCATCAGAGTCCTCGGCCTCCCCGATCTCTGGTCCTCTTCGCCCCTAGATGTATCTGACACCGCTGCCAATGGTGTACTCCATTGTACAGGGCTTGGAGGTCGGGCCATTGCCCCTTCCAACCCACTTTCCTGGCTTTCTCTCCTCGTTCCTTCTGCCACTCGTTCAGACCTCTCTCCTTCCTCCGATTCCGGACTGTATATCGACACAATCGGTCCAATGGTGACCCGTACCCTCAGTGCATCCGGTAACCTCATCTCCCTCTCAATCCTCCCACTAACTTCAGACTGACTCCGTAAACTCTCTGTTCCACACGAAACCAACCCTTCCACTCGAGTCTCGGGTTGTATTGTTACCCTTCTAGTTTCCCCTCTCTCACCCCACCTATCATCTGCTTCATCTGGATTATAAGGAGGTGGTCTCTCGTCTAACAATCTTTGCAATACCCCATCATCGGAGTCACTCTCTTCATCCTGTGCTTTCACATGCCTTATCCCCGTCGAGTCTATCAGTAAGGGATACAGTTTCTCTTCCTCAATCTTCTGCACTCTCCATCTTTTCTCCGCTGCGTCCCACTTGGCATCCTGAAATGCCCTGATCGACTTCCTCATCCTCTCCTGACTTCTTCCCTTTTCCTTATCATGCGCTGCTCTAATCCACGCATGTAATGCTTCGAACTGTGCCGGTCTTGGCAAGGGTCTTAAGGACCCCATCACCGTCTTCAGCTGGTACAGCACCGCTAGTCTAAATGAGCCATACCTCGGGAACGCTAGTTCCCCTTCACCTTGTGTAATCTTGTGCCAATTCTCGATCCAAACTATAGTATGTAACCCCACATTCTTTGCCATGTAATGTGCTGGGGTGTCCTCGGGAGGGGCTTCTTCTCCCTCACGAACAACCACATGCTTATCGCCTCTACACAATTCTCGCAAAACCCTAAGACACTTCATGACGAGCGAATTTGATCCCGCGCTCTATTTACTTCTTGTTCTTAAATCCTCCAATAACAGCGCGACTCACACCAACCGGCCTATCACAGCGCGACACCCTCTGACGTCACCTTCCTCCGTTCGCAGCAGTTCCCTTCTCCAAACACGTTTCACGCTTGCTCTTGTCCCATTCATACACTGAAATAACCGATTAAGTTACTTCTCTGGCTGTCCGTCCACAGCCTCTGACTGTTCGTCCACAGTCTCTCGACCTTGTTGACCTCGATCGGCGCCCGTCTGCCCCAGTCCGGCCAGACAGATCGCCACTGATAGGTTACTAACACTCCGATCCACACACAACAACCCACGACCAGCGTTAAGTTGCCATACACACACACGTTCGCTCCCCCTATCTCGGTCCAGGTGATCGATGGTACCTCACGATCTCCTTTGGGTGGTCAACAAAATCTATCTTGGGTGTCTTCTACACCACAATTCCCGGGCTGCGCGCGCTCACAGCCTGATCTCACAATCACACGACATACACATCAACTCCGCAAGACATCACACAACAAATCAACACCGCAATCTACAACATCCCATTATGTTCATACTCACTCCTGGAACTGCTGCTTTCTGCCGCACTGCTACTCGCCGTCGATGCTCATCTGCTGCCGTCTGCTGCTCGCCATCTGATGATTCAGCATCACTTATCGTCTTTTGGGCCTCAAGGATCACTTATCCTTATCTAATCTAATCGTCCCTCGCTATCGGAAGTAACCATCCGTCTCTGCTACCAACTGCTCCGGCCCATTTTAGTATCTCGCAATTATCTACTAGAACCCACTCTGGTCGGATGGAACTTTTTACTTGCCCAATAGCGTGGAGGGAATAAACACCATTATCAAAATTACTGTCCACAAATTGCCATAATCAAGGACGCAAGACTTAATCTCTTGGCTCTCTGGATTTTATTATCAGCATAAAGATTTGAAGATACAGAGTCCTCAATACGAGGCACAACAAGTACATAGGCACTAACACAAATGCTACTCTACGAAGTATCCGCATACGGCTAAAAATAACTAAAAGCACAATTTCTAAAAGCATGAGGTAGAAAACTACCAAGCCAATGTCGATATTAGGGACACTGGACCATACCATCTCTGTCCCTACTCTCTACTAGATGACATCCCTACTTAGCAATCCCTTGAGACCCTCAGTCGAAAGGTGTCAGAGTGAAACTTCCTAAGAAGTCTTCACTTAGAGAGCTAGGTCTAAGTTGCCCCCTCTAGCCCTTCGCCTAGCCTGTCTCTGCTCTGGGCTGCTCTGATCTGCCTCCACCCTCGGGGTGCTTTCCCTAATACAGAACCCCAAATCTCAGAACACGCCCTTCGCACCTCCTCTTCTGCGGAGTCGTCTTTCAGTAATTTTCCACAGAGCGCTGTCCAGTTCCATCGTCCATCGCTTGGCCTTGAGTCACAGACACCATCCGCACTAGGAGTTACGATTGGCACATTCCAATGCACTCCCATGTCTGGCTTTTACTACATAAGTCAATTCATGAACAAAGAGCTCCTCTACTAACGAGCAACTGTCCTTGCACCTGGGGTGAGATCATGCAAGACAGACATACTTCACATCTTTTAACTTGCAATTTACTACAGCCTAAAACCTCTACTGGAATAAATCCTTTTTGGCCTATTGCCCTTGGCTAACATAAGAAAATACCAGGCCTTTCGCCTCAACGATATATGCGAATTCTGGCCACCACTACGGTTACACAAGCAGGCCTAAATCACAGTATTGACATTTACGTCTTTCTTTCATGTGTGGTCAAACTAAACAGTCTACAGACACGAATTCTAATCTACACGTTTTAACATCACATTGTTCAAATGACTGAACTCTATGCATTTCTCTAATATATACACTCACAATATGCTTGTACATAGCTAACACTTCTATTGAAATCGATATAGATTATACAATTCTTAATACATTGCACACAAAATACCTGAGTACACATTTGATTATATGCGGGTGCCGACTAACAGTGAATATAACGCACCCCTACGATTTTCAAACTTTTAAGCGCTACATCATTGGAGACCCACATCTGTGGTCAGATTCCCTCACTTTAGAAACACCAGAGACAACTTTTGGGGGCTCTGCAGAGATACAGTTTGTCTCTGGCAGTTGGGTCACCGGAAGGGTGGCACACAGAAGGTAGCAGAAGCAATAGTAGGGGCCATCTCTAGTTCATGTATACAGAGCATGGACTACTTGGCATCTTAAGGCGTTTAGTTAGTAACAGAAATTGAAATCTGCTGTTTCACTGCATGAGTGAGGGTACCTAGTTATAGCCTCCTGGCAAGTATATGGTTAAGAAGGTAGCAGTCTCAGGGTGTAGATGGAGAAGAACTAGGAAAATGTCTTGAATAAGTGGGTGCAATCGCTTTCAAGAATTCAGGCTGACAAATTTTATAAAAGATAGATATGTTCAAGTCCTGCATGTAAGCTCCGTAGAGCGTCCCTCAGGGAGCAGAAACATCAGTCTCTTTTGCATTTATTTTAGAGTGCTGAAATCGAAATGCCGTCGCAACTCGCAATACTCATGGGTGGAGGGGTGGGGGAGGGGGTCACACGGGGGTTATTGCGCGGGGGTGGGGGGAATAAAAAAAAAACGTACCTGATCGGATCCCGCACCACCTCTGATAGATTCTTTGTTTCTGGGTGTCAGGGAGCCACCCCGAGGCACACCTCAGCACTAGCTCCAGCGCCACATCTAATCACAGGCCCTGTTGTCCAGCAGTTTGCCATTTCCATCTGTGTGGTTCCGGTGCACCTCCAATCTGCCACAGTCTCCCTCAGGCCAGTCAGTAAAAGTCCTCAGTATCAGTGGCGCAGACATCAACATTTGGGGTGCACAACCTCCATAGCCACAGGGATGCTGGTACGAGTGGTGCTAGTACAGAGGAAGCAGAGCAGGAAGGTGTTCTTATCATTTCAGAAAATTGCAGACATGCACTCACTATGAAATTAGTAGATTTTGGGGTCCCCTCAATGGGTGGGACTGTGACCATCGTGATTGAGGCACACGAGGCATTCAGGTCATAGGTATTCTATTCTTGGATTAAATTTCCACCTGCGTATGCACACAGGCATTTGTTTCGTACTTAGATTCCAGATGAAGACCTGAAGAATACTCTCCATACAAGGACATAGAAGTCCGTTAACCAAGAGCCTATTATTTGTTTTAAAGGCTCCCTCTCCCACTCCACAGAAAATGTGAGTCTTAGTCCACTCAGTAGAGATGGAGCAACTTGTTTGGTTTTAGCTGCTTACATACCGCATCTAGCATTTGATACATTGCAAGCAGCTGATTTATGTACACTTTACAGAGAAATAATAAAACTGTGCTGAAATCTTACACAGCTCATAATGTAAACACTTACAATTCAACCTACAAGGGTCACCCAAGCTGGTCAACTGCAAGGGACTTCAACAAAATTCACCCCACAAACGCTGAACGCGATTATGGGAAGAATGCCCACAAGACATGAGAAAATGCCGTTCTGGATAGCACAGAACATAGCACAGATTGAGGCAGTATTTCCTCAAACAGGCCCGCAAGAAAACACAGAATGCTGACAATATGCTTGCCAATGGGAATAGCTCCACCGATAAAGGATTGTACAGATTGGGGTAGAGTTTTCCCTACCATTTATACCAGAACTCATGGTACCCCCTCAATAGCAGTTATACCAGAATTATTAAAACAATTACTGAATGAGTACAGGGCAGAACCTGCCCTGGACCTAGGGATGAAATTGATCGATTTTGCCCAGGTATCCACAATTATGTTGACTAACTTAAAAGATAAGGAAGCAGCGGTGGCTATACGCCAACACCTGACATATGCTTCAATGGGTAGAGATAACTTGGGAGCTAGACCTGTGAAACCACAATTAATGAGCAATCCTGAAAAGGATAACCCAAAGCAAGCACCCAATTCTTCGAAAACAAAAAATGGACAGCAAACAATAAAAAATAGGAAGCAGAATGCATCAGGATCACGCGGTGGGTCTCCTCAACAGGAGCCCTCTGATAGAAAATATAGTCGTATTGATGGAGCGGGTAGTACAAAATTTTGTATACCTCCCCCTTTCTACATGAAAATACTAATTAAATAATCCATTAACAATAAGATTATTAAATGAGTGTGCATGTTTATTAAACCAACATTACTAATATCCAAATTACACGTGGGATTGCATATTGCATGGCTAAATAACCTTTATGACTAAAATCCGTTTGCATACTAACAGTAGTATATGTAGTAAAGAGAATACTGCATGATATATGTTGCTTTTGTGGTGTCTTTGTAATGTTGCTCGAGAAGAGGACCAAAAGGGTGAATATAAATGCATTAAATGTCGCTATACGCTAGATAAATACAAACACATAGAGGGATTAGTAAGGGGTTAACATTAGATTTATTATTTCTATGCATTAATTACTCTTTTGTGTTTTTTTCGCTTAAGTTGGCGTTTGGGCCTAAAACTCAAAATGGCCGCGGACGCGACACGACGATGTGGCCACTGTCCCACGAGGCATGGAGTGAAGTGCGCAGAAGCGACAAAGTCTTCCAGACCTCGTCGTGAACCCTGATCTCCGTGTACCGAAGCAAGGACACTGTGGGATGACGGCCAAGACGAAAGACAATAGACTTTCACAGTAAACCAGAACGGACTGACTTTAGATGAACTTGTGACATCACCCCTTGAACTGTACCAAAATCCCAAAAGATTCGATCGGACGATCTCGAAAAAACCAATCACAACCATATTAAAATAACGAAATGTATCTTCTTGCTTTGATTTTATTATAAAAATACACGGTAGAATAGAGAGGCTCGCTTTTTGCAATCGTGCTTTCCGATGAGAATGACGACAGCGGTGACGCTACGCGAACTCAACTACTTAGGGTGACTGCTGCGTTTTCCATAATCCTTGATAGTCTGGATGCTGTCCAATTATCTGATGACTGTGAAGTTATCTTAATTCTATGGGCGCTGACAGATGCTTGCACGTCTCTGGTCTTTATCGATCCTTTGAGACTGTAGCGTGCTGAGCAAAGAACTTTGAACTTTTAGACGAATGACGACTTATCTGAGTATGCAGACCTAATGATTTAGAGAACTTCAGATAGCCAGATTAGGTAAATATGATGTTCTGCAATATACTTGAAATTTTATATAAACTTTCCAAATGCAAACCTAACTTTTCAAGAAATTTTAGATAAACAGTTATTGATTAACAAGAATTGAGTTTGTGGTTTATTAAGAAAAGTAAGATCTAAATCTTGAAATGTGTTTTAGCTGGTTCTAGATCACCATCAACCAATCCAACTATTTGGTCCATTGACCACGTGGGAGGAGTGCCTTGATGTTTAGGATTGTGATCTGTAGGTGGAAGGGGTATTGATGTATATTTTGTAAATTAACATTTCTTTCCCTATAGGTTATAAGGTGTTCCCCTCACATGTCGAGCGCTTGAACCGCTCATCCCTCCAACTGCGTGCAGACCAGTGAATGGTTAGTGTGAGTGTTGGTGTTATGGGCCCCACCAATGACTGCATGTGCGAATGAGTTAGTGTGAAGTCGGGTCTGTGACGCAGGGGAGGATACCGGTACGGGTTTTGCTTTCCCCGGGTATTCGCGTTCCATCAGTTTTTACGGTAGCAAGATCATGGTTATATTCTTTTGGTTTGGTGATTATTGCTTGTAAATTGCTTATTGATTATTGATTAGTATTGGTTTATGTATTAACACTCTATATTGAGTCGCGTTGAGTTTTATGTTATTTGACGGCTTCTGGGATGTAGGCGGTCGGAAGTTTGGAACGGTTCCGTAGTAGAGCAGAGGTAAGCGCTGCTCTCAGGAAAGACGGAGTTGTTGTTGCCCTGTAGGTACACAGGAAAAACGTGTAACGATTGTAGATGCATGATGCATTGTCTGGGTTCGATTTGGTAACATCGTCGTGTGTTGCCATTAGGGACATTTTCTGTATGAGAGGAGTGTATGGTAGCGAAGGTCACCTGTGAAATTTAGGTCTTATGTACCAGGAGTCCAAAAGGCACTCTGATAACGTTTATCACTGGAAAGGTAATAGGTGTTCCCTAAGCTTGCTAGAAGGATAAGGTAGAGGGAAGTGCTACTTTATTAACGTGTGTCATAATTCTGTAGAAGGACATACTGTTCGCTGTTCTCGGGAAAGACAGAATTCTGTGTGAATGAACTACATTTTCCGTATGAAAGTGCGTGAATGAAATAGCATTCAGGTTAATTTTCAATCAATCAATCAATCAATCACGTCATTTGTATAGTGCACTACTCACCCGGGAGGGTCTCAAGGTGCTGGGGGAGGGGAAAGTTACTGCTCGAACAGCCAGGTCTTGAGCTGCTTCCTGAAGGCGAGATGGTCTTGGGTTCGCCGAAGGTGGGTGGGGAGGGAGTTCCACGTCTTGGCTGCCAGGTAGGAGAAGGATCTTCCTCTGGCGGTGGCTCTGCGGATGCGTGGTACGGTGGCGAGTGCGTGGCCGGTCGATCGTAGCTGGCGGGTGGGCTTGTAGAAGGTCATGCGGTCGTTGAGGTACTTGGGGCCCAGGTCGTGGAGAGCCTTGTGTGCGTGGGTGAGGAGTCTGAACGTGATTCTCTTGCTGACGGGGAGCCAGTGCAGGTCTCTCAGGTGTCTGGTGATGTGGCTGTGTCGGGGGATGCCGAGGATTAGTCGGGCGGAGGCGTTCTGGATGCGTTGGAGTCTTTTTTGGAGTTTCGCTGTGGTTCCGGCGTAGAGGGTGTTCCCGTAGTCCAGTCGGCCGGTGACGAGTGCCTGGGTGACGGTCTTCCTGGTTTCCGTGGGGATCCATCTGAAGATCTTGCGGAGCATGTGCAGGGTGTTGTAGCACGAGGATGAGACGGCGTTGACTTGTCTTGTCATTGTCAGGGAGGAGTCTAGGATGAAGCCCAGGTTGCGTGCGTGGTCCGTCGGTTTGGGAGCGGTGCCCAGGGCCGGGGGCCACCAGGAGTCGGCCCAGGCGGAGGGTGATGATCCCAGGATGAGGACTTCCGTCTTGTCCGAGTTCAATTTAAGGCGGCTGTTCCTCATCCAGTCGGCGACGTTTTTCATCCCTTCGTGTAGGTTGGCTCTGGCGGTGGTGGGGTCGCTGGTGAGGGAGAGGATGAGCTGGGTGTCGTCGGTGTAGGAGATGATGTTGAGGTTGTGCTGGCGTGCGATGGCTGCGAGGGGGCTCATGTAGATGTTGAAGAGGGTTGGGCTGAGTGAGGATCCTTGTGGTACGTTGCAGATGACTTCGGTGGCCTCGGATCTGAACGGAGGGAGGCGGACTCTCTGGGTTCTTCCGGTGAGGAACGAGATGATCCATTCCAGCGCTTTTTCTCGAATTCCGATGTTGCTGAGGCGCTTCACTAGAGTTCGGTGGCAGATGGTGTCGAATGCCGCAGAGAGGTCCAGGAGGATGAGGGCCGCTGTTTCCCCGTTGTCGATCAGGGTTCTGATGTCGTCGGTGGCTGCGATCAGGGCGGTCTCGGTGCTGTGGTTGGCCCGAAACCCGGACTGCGAGGGGTCGAGGGATCCGTTCGTCTCGAGGAAGGCGGCCAGCTGTTTGTTGACGGTCTTTTCGATAACTTTGGTCGGAAAAGGAAGGAGCGAGATGGGACGGTAGTTCTTGAGGTCGGTGGGGTCCACCGTTGGTTTCTTCAGGAGGGCGGTCAGCTCGGCATGCTTCCAGCTCTCCGGGAAGGTGGCTGTGTGGAAGGAGGAGTTGATGGTGTCGCGGAGATGGGGTGCGATGGTGGCGTCGGCTTTGTTGAAGACGTGGTGTGGGCACGGGTCGGTTGGTGATCCGGAGTGGATGGAGTTCATCGTGCGGGTGGTGTCTTCGGTGCTGATCGGGGTCCAGTTGCAGAGGGTGGTGGTGGCGGGCGTTGGTTCGGTGGTAGGGTGCGTGGTCTGTGCGTCGAAGCTGTTGTGTATGTCGGCGATCTTGCGGTGGAAGAACGAGGCGAGTGAGTTGCAGAGGTCTTGCGAGGGAGTGATGTCGTTGTTTCCGGCGCTGGGGTTGGAGAACTCTTTGACGATGCTGAAGAGTTCCTTGTTGTCGTGGGTGTTGTTGTCCAGTCATTCTTTAAGTGCCGTCTTCTTGGTGGCACGGATCAGCTGATGGTGTGACACTCTGGTTATATTTCTCAGGAGCATTACGTCTCCAACTAGGTGTCTTAATTCTGGAGAAATGGTTAGCTAATGCTTGCTAGAAGGGTAAGGTAAATGTAAATGTGTTGTACTTGTATAGCGCACTGTTACCCTAGGGTGTCCTGGCGCTGTCCTCATACCGCTGTGGAACCCTTCCTGGCTTTTCCCTGTGAATTGTCCACTCCTGGGCAACCCCAAGGTGAAGCCAGGCATCCCAGCACTGTTGGGTCCATTGTGGAGATTAAGCAAGCTATTGCCCAGAGTTGCAGAGTGGGACCCATGATTAGAATAGGCACCAAGGAAATTGAGCCCAAGACCCGCTGAGGTGGGAATTGAACCCTGGTCCCGGGCCAGACCTCTGCATCAGGGTCTACCGCTCTAATCATTGAGCCACACTTCTAGAGGTAGAGGGATGTGCTACTTTATCGACGGAAGTAACGATTCCGTAGTAGGGCAGAGGTAAGCGCTGCTCTCAGGAAAGACGGAATTCTTGCGAGAAAGGTCATTTACTGTTCATTGGTTAGCGAAACAGATAATGGTGGCATTTTTATGTCGTTACTAACAGATTTGTAAGTCAGAAGAACGTAAGAAAAAGTTACCGATAAATTTTGTAAAGGAGGGGTCAGCAGGAGCAGGAGCTGCGACAGCGAGAAAAGCTGACGTCAGAAAACCGCGCTGAGATTGGCTAGTCAGTAAGAAACGTAGACGCCCCTGATTGGTGCGTTAGTGTATGCCTCGCTGGGAGTGGAGAATTACAGGGTGGCATAGACGCTCAGGATTGGTGCGTTAGTGTGAGTCGCGCTATGATTGGCTAAGACAACAGAATAGTCGTAGGGAAAAACTAGCGATACACGGAAGACAAAATGATGTATTACGATCCACCAGAAAGGAGAAAAGGTCCTGGTTTGGAAAAATCAAGAGTTTATTTAAAAAGGACAAACCGATTAAGACTAGAGAGGGACAGTTGCTTCCTCCACCGAAATCGCCCGCATCCTTTATGGTTGCAAAATACGGATATCATACATGCATTTGGTTGGACAATTGGGCAAAGAATACAAAAGACGATGGAGTTGTGGCATTTCCAAAGCATGGTTCATTTAATTTAGCGGTTTTGAGAAATTTGAGAGAGAGAATGATGAATCTAGAACCGAGACCTAGACCAACACAGTTTGAAGCATTGACTGAATGGGAAGATGAGATGCATGAAAGAGAAAGACAGAGGAGTGGCGGAAGGTATAGGTACATGTTTGGTAGATGCCATGGACAAGAAAATCATGATGACAGAATGAGGAGATGGCAAAGTGCAAATATGGCTGATGATTTGTTTCCTGTGAGACATGTTGAAGAAGTTAGTGGTCGAAAAAGTATGGAAAAGAGACATAATATAGGGTCAGGAGAGTATGGAGTGAATGAATAGGAGGATGATGTTCTTGACGACATGTTTTATAAAAATCCACCCCGTATCAACCAGATTCTGACATGTTAACACCAAGTGCCCCATAGAGAGAGACTTTGAGAAGCATTAAGACTGAACCAGTACCCCAAGAGTTAGGGAGAACTAATTCTTTCAGCGAAGTAGAGAGAAAACAGGATAGCAAGGTATGTAGTGAAAATTCAACAGAACTAGCAAAAACCACTTTAGAGTTAACCTAAAAGATTAGGGAATTGACTAAAAACTTAGAAGCTGTGACTGTTCCCATAACCATAGGTCCAGTAATGCCTATTTTTGATAAACAGAAGGAAAAGGAACATTGTTTAATGGTCCCTTATAACAGTAATAAACAGACAGAAAGGCCAAGGATAAATTCAGAAGAGAACCCATGCAGACAAACAATAAGTACATCAGAACAGAGTACGCCTAAAAATTTAACAGCAAATCCAGGTTTAGTTAAGAGACTGAAAATGACTACAGATTCCATATCAGAAACCCCAAGAGACCCAGAACGAGGTAATGAGGAGAAACCAGTAGGTCCTACTTCCGAAGAATTAAGTGAATGGTTAAGGAGCCTACAGAGAAAAGACAGGGAATCTCAATCTATAGATGTGGCCAAATTAAGGATGGTTTTGGAAGAATTAATAGTAGGGACAATCCCCACAGAAAAATTAAAATCCTATCAGGATGAAGAATTACACTTTTTGTGGAAAAGTATAACTTGGAGTGCAAAGAATCTACATGAGAGACTAGAGGAAATAGCAAATGAAATGGGTATAGACATTGAAAAGGTAAAGGCTTTACAAAAACCATATCGAGTAGATTTTACTGAGAAAGATATTGAAAATCTGAACACCACAGGACGAATAATTCAGATTAAAGACATAATCATTTTGTTAAGAAAATGGGGAGATGTGGATAAATGGAGAAGTAGGTGAATTAGAAAATGAGATGATGCCTCAGAGAAATCGTTTGCCGCTTTCCCCGTAAGAGAAAAGGAAAAGATAGTGACAGAATGCCCTATGAGAGAAATTCCAGGAGGAGGATATGTACATGTTCCGTGGACTAGGCAAGATATTTTGTCATTAACAAATGATTTCCCTCGACTACGCGAAAAGCCAGCTGAGTGGTATAGACAAGTGGACGGATTTGTAAAATTGTCAAAAGTTTTGTGGATCGATTTGAATAGCCTATTTGACATAATAGTGCCAGCAGATTTATGTACAGAGTTTAAAATTTTAATAGACTGGCCTACAAAAGAATACCCTAGAGATCCAAAGACAGGTGCCCCTGATCCAGAGGTGATGAGAAAATACGAACAAGTGATCACCTTTTTTAAAAAACAAAGTGCCTCCCAAAGAGACTGATTGGGTAAAAATTGACCGAACTCATCAAGAAACTAAGGAGTCAGTGCATGCATATTGCAAAAGGTTAATCCTTGCCTTTAAGCAGTTTAGTGGTGACGAGAATTTGAGTGAAAAAGATTTGAGTCATTTTGTATATAGATTTGTATATGGCCTACGTCCAGAAATTAGTGAAATGATTAAACAGCATACTGTGGATTGGCAAAACAAGAAAATAGATGAAGTACTAAGACATGCGAAATATTTTAGTGATGAAATTGAAGCCAAACAGCGTAAATTAAAAGAAAAAGCAATGTGGGCACAAGTAAAGGTCGCAGAAAGACAGGAAGCACAATTGATTGAACAAGCAAATAATGTAGGACCAAAACCTAGAATTAATACTGGAAAAGGAAAGGGACAAGTCAATATTGAAGAGGCCAAAAAGAAATGGCCATGTCATAATTGCGGAAGAATAGGGCACTGGAAATCTGAGTGTAAATTTCCCCCGAATACTAATGGTGATAATGCATCATTGAATCCGCAGGTGCAGAAAGAGGTGAGTGGTCATCTGCAGCGACAGCAGCAGGTTGTTACCCAACAGAATCAGGTGCCAAAGCCGCCTATTCCACAGAGCGTAAATTCACAGAAATACAGTAATGAGACAGGATTCTACAACGAAGAACAGGTAACTAAGCTGTTTCCAGGTATTGGCTGCAACGCGATGAGAGTGAGTCAGAAGAAGGCTATTGATGGTGCCGAAGGGAGGAAGAAGAGTACGTACTTGGCGCAACTCTAGAAGTAGACCAGACAGGTCCTTTTGTGGACAGAAAGGTAAATGACGAAAATATTACTTTCCTAGTAGATACTGGTGCTACTCGATCAACTGTTAGGTCAGCTGATGTTAGAAATATTCCTCTCTCGGATGAAACAATCCAAGGGGTTGGAGTATCCAACAGACAAATCAAAACGTATCTCACAGAACCAGTAAAAGTCAATATAGGCAAATTTTCCGAAATGCACCGCTTTGTTGTGTGCGATTCGAGTCCTGTAAACTTATTAGGAAGAGACCTGTTGTGCAAAATGAATTGCACCATATTTTGTACCCCTGATGGTATAGCTTTTGAGACCCCTGATGAAGACGTACTGTATAAAATGACTATGGCTAATATGGAAACTGAGATTACTGAAGCCTATGCTGTATTCAACCCTGACGAATTACCAAAAGAATTAAAACAAACAGTAAAAGCAGAGGTTTGGGATTTTACAGGAGAAGATGTAGAATTGATGAGAAATGTGGATCCCGTAAAAGTAACAGTGAAGGAAGGAATAAGCTACCCAAATGTTCTTCAATATAAATTGACACCCGAGATAATTGAAGGAGTTACCCCAATAATTAAGAAAATGATTAAACAAGGATTTTTGAGAGAAATAATGAGTAGTCCATGTAATTCACCAATTATGAGACTGAAAAAGCCTAATGGAAATTTCCGGATAGTGCAGGATTTGAGAAAGATAAACAAAACTGTTGTGTCATGCTGTCCTATTGTACCAAATCCATATGTGATTTGTATCAGATTCCACATGATGCAGAATGGTATACAGTAATTGACTGATGTCATGCTTTCTTTTCCATCCTGTTGCACCATGATAGCCAGCAAATTTTTGCGTTCCGTTTTGGCGAACGTTTTTTGGTGCCGAATCCCACAGGGGTATACAGAAAGCCCCTCGATATTTAATCAGATATTGAAAAAGTCTTTGGAAGATTTAGAAATGCCCGAGAATTCAGTGCTAGTTCAATATATCGACGACCTGCTTGTGGCGTCGAAAACTCGAGAAGCCTGTGTAATGGACACCATAGCATTGTTAAATCATTTGGCTGATGGAGGACTTAAAGTATCCCCATCGAAATTGCAATTTTGTCAGAAATAAGTTCAATAATTGGGTGATAAAATTGAAAGAGGACTTAGAAAGATAACTACAGACAGGACCAAGATAATAAAATGAATGAGAGCCCCAATGACGCAAAGAGAAGTGAGAACGTTTCTTGGAATGGTTGGATATTGTCGTCAGTGGATAAGTAACTTTTCCCTGATCTCAAAACCATTGGTACGCCTGACGAGAAGTGATGTGAGAGACCCCATTGACTTAAGTAGGGAAGAACTAGCAGCTTTTAAGAAATTGGGAGACAGTTTGTGTGAAGTGCCAGCGTAAGGAATGCCTGACTATGAAAAGGAGTTCGAGTTGTACTGCAGTGAGAGGAATGGATGTGCACTTTCTGTATTAATACAGAAACATGGAAAATTGAGAAGACCAATTGCATATTTTTCAGCAATGCTAGACCCTGTAGCTGTAGCGTTGCCAGGTTGTTTGAAAGCAGTAGCTGCTACTTGTAAGAGTCTGGAACAAAGTGAGGGAATTGTGATGGGATATCCTGTGTGAGTGTTTGTACCTCATGATAGGGCGATCCTTTTAACAAGGAGTCACACTCAGTTCATGACACATAGTCGGCTGACTAAGTATGAGAAGGTCATATTAGGTGCAACAAATGTGAGCCTTGTGAGATGCTTGAATGTGAATCCTTCAACACTATTGCCTGATGCTGAGAATGTTGAAGTCAGGGATGAAGTGGATCATGATTGTTTGGATGTATAAGATTTCTGTACCAAACCACGTCCTGATATAAAAGATGTACCTGTGACTGAGAGTGACTTTGTGATGTTTGTGAACGGATCATGTTTGAGAACAGAGGAAGGAAATCTGAGTGCAGCATATGCAGTATGCACAGTTGCAGCAGTAATGGAAACATCTTATCTGAAGGGAGTAAAATCAGCCCAGGTTGCTGAACTTGTCACCTTGACTAGAGCATGCAAGATTGGAAAGAATGTGAGAGTGACTGTGATAACTGATAGTCAGTATGGTTTTGGTGTTGTGCATGATTTTCGCCAGATATTGCTGCAGAGAGGATTTCTGACTTCAAGTGGAACCCCTATAAAGAATGCTGAAGTGGTTGGAAAGTTGCCTGAGGCGATACAGCTGCCAAAGCAATTGGCTGTTGTGAAGTGTGCTGCTCATGTGCAAACCGCTGATTATATCGTGGTTGGAAACAAACATGCCAACGATATGGCTCAATATTGTGCTCGAAATCAGAACTCAGTCAACAGGGCTAAAGAGAGGGAGATGAATTCTTTGCCTCTAATGTTTGCTAACATTGTGGGTACCTGGGAAGAAGTGAGGCAATTGCAGGAAGAAGCAGGAGATGAGGAAATGAGACAGTGCGTAAAAGCAGGATGTGCACCAAGGGAAACAGATCATGTGTGGGTTTATCGAGATGGAAGACCAGTCATGCCTGATAGCATGGTATCTGCCATGGCATGGATGTATCATGGACAGGGACACATAGGGAGGGATGCGATGATTCGGTCCTTCAAGCAAACGTGGTACAATGCAAAACTTAGACTAGCAGCTGAGAGCCTTTGTCAAAGATGCCTTATATGTCAGCAGTTCAATCCTGGAAGAAAGACAGTGGTAAGTCTAGAAACAATAGGTCGAGAAGGAGGGCCTTTCACCAGAATGCAGATTGATTTTTTCGAGATGCCGCCCTGTAATAGGTTGAGGTATGTTCTAGTAATGGTCTGCTTGTTTTCAAGGTGGGTAGAAGCATATCCCACAAGAAGAAGTGATGGAATCACAGTAGCAAAACTGCTTTTGAGGGAATTCATCCCTAGATTCGGGTTCCCAGTTACAATTGAATCAAATAGAGGAAAGCATTTCCATAATGAGATCATGAAGTTGATTTGTGAAGCATTGAATGTACAACAAAAACTACATTGTGCCTATTGCCCAGAGGCTTCTGGTGTGGTGGAACAAATGAATGGCACCATTAAAAACCGATTGGGAAAAATGTGTTTAGCCACAGGTTTGAAATGGCCTGATGTCTTGCCTCTGGTACTCATGACTATTAGATCAATTCCAGATAGAACCACGGGTTTGAGTCCACATGAAATTATCATGGAAAGAGTAATGTGCCATGTATTCATACCAGTCAACAAGATGTTGCGTATATCTGATGACTTGGTGTTGGATTACTGTAAGGGGCTGTCTGACACAGTTCATTCTGTGTTTCATCAGGTTGTAGTGGATGCCACCACCCTTGAAAAGAAGCAAGCTCATGAACTGAGCCCAGGAGACTGGGTGAGAATTAAAGTACACAGAAGAAGAAACTGTCTGGTCCCACGTTGGGGAAAACCACAACAAGTGATTTTGACTACAACAACAGCTGTGAAGTGTGCAGGAATCAAGAACTGGATTTATGCTAGTCACACAATGAGAATCCCAAATCCAGTGGATAACAAAGAAGGAGAATATTTTGAGGAGTCAGAAACTAGTTCTGAATCGGATGCTGAAGAAACAAGAACAAGAGAAAATCCTGAAAGGGGGGAGTCGGAACCAAGTTTGATTGTTGCTCCAGAGAATATTCCCTTGAGAAGAAGATTACAGATTTCTGATACCAGCTCAGACTCAGAGACAGAACAAATACTGGTATGCTCGGGAAAAGAGAAAAGCTGTGAAGAAACAATCAAGGAAGTTATTGATAAGGAGATTCCTGATGGAAAGCTGAGAGAAATTACACCTGAAATAACAAAAGTAGATGAACAGGTGCAAGATACAGAAAGAGAGGGAAAGATTCTTGTGGAAGATCCCCGAGGAGTTGTAGGGAATTTCAACATCCAGTTAGAAGAAGGGACAATTAGTCAGCAGTAACATATTGTGCAAGAAACACGAGGAGGGACAGAAGTAGGGAAAATAAAAGAAGTGGTTGAAAGAGGAATAACTGAAAGTAAAAAGCAAGTTGAAACAGAATCAGAAGAAAGGGATGAGGAAGTACCAGAAGGTCGAGTCCTGAGAAAAAGAGCATGGAGAGCTGAAAAGAATGATAAAGGAAATAAACCGAAAACACCAGCAATAAGATAAAGAGATTAAGATATCGACTGACGCGAGTGAACTCACCAAGAGCAGAGCAGGTGAATGAAGTATCAAGCCAAGAAAAGTCAAAAATAAGAAAATATCCACAGTAGAGGAAAACAAAAGAACGAGAAAGCCCAACCAGAAGTATAAGTCGCCAGAATGGTCGTATGTGGCCCTGTCTGAAATAAAAGAAGAGGCGGATAGCCAAGAAAATCCAGAGGTGACTGTACCGGAAGTGGTTGAGGAAGACGAAGAATCGGAAATCCTGAGAGTTATCTTGTCCGATATTGGAGAAGAGACGGATGTTCAGGAAGTTCTGTATCAAGATTATGAGAGAAAAGTGAAGGACGATCAAATGCCAAACTGAACAAGACAAAAATGCTGCTAATGGAAAGAAAATAGAATACTGGAAAAGACATAACAGATAGAACCAAGTAGGTGCTTAGAGCCTTGGGTTAGACAAAACTAGTTGTGAAGTAGAAAGAGGCTAAGTCAAAAGACACTGATCATTTTGCGAAAATGGCAAACACAGAAAGTAGAAAAGCTAAATGTGTATTTCTAAAACGATGGTTTAAAATGTGTTGTTGTTGTACAAGATTACTAATGCTTCTATGGAGTGTGTTAGCTTTGATGATTTCATTTAAGGTTACAATAGACACAATAGAAGGATATAGAGAAAATAAAACTAATATAGAAAAGATTCAGAAAGTATATCTGACTAAAATAGATAGAAATTATCTACACAAAGACAGGTCTATAAATGATTTCTCTAACAATGTGTTTTCGAAACTTTTGTATGAATATGTTAAGACAATGGATGTGAGGGATTGCTATGTTTGTATGCAGTTACCTGCATCTGTATCGGAGGGAGTGACCTACCACCACCTCCCAGTAACATATGGAATAACATGTAGTGTAATAGTTAGTCTGTTTTACCAAATAAGGAAATTAGAATATTATTTTTCAGATGTAGATAACATATTTTCACAAGTACCTGCAATTAACAAGTTGAATAAGGTAAAGCCTGCTAAGGTGAATTTTTCTTAGAAATTAAGGAACTAACATTAGAATATATATTTAGTAATAATTTAACTTGCAGTTTAAAGAAAGAAGAAAAGACGTTCTTGGATATGGTTGAAGAAAGGAGATTGAAAATGCAAAAGAAAGCATCTGAGAGAAAGGAAGAAAAGACAGTCTGGTATGTTGAAATGGAAAAACATCTGAAGGGAGAAGCTAGTCCACCTATGGCTTTAGATTGGCCCCAGAAAGGGAAGTTGTGTATTAAAAGGAATCAAACTGCATATGATAATTACTTTGTAGGTACCAGTGAGTGCCATGATACATACCGAATCATGGGTGGATGGGGATTTAAAGGAGGAAATGATCCAGTTTTTCCTGGGTTATAATTTATCTGCGGGGACAAGGCATATTATCGTTTGCCAGACCATTGGTATGGCACATGTTATGTAGGTCTGGTTTTCCCAAAGATATTCCACATGGGAAGTGGAGAAGATGGTGTACATAAGTTAGGTAGTCATCTAGCACGTAGAAAGAGAGAATCTTGGTCAGAAATTGTAGAAGACATTTTTGGAGCATTGATACCAGCAGTGGGAATATCTCTGAATGCACACAAAATTAGAAAACAGTAGTGGATTGCTTGTCAACAAGCACAGCTGGAGGATTTTTATTGCTAAATACTGAAATGGTTGCTATGCATGCTATGGTAATGCAAAATCGACTTGCCTTTGATATCTTATTGGCAAAAGAGGGTGGAGTCTGTGGAATGCTGAAAGTTCAACATTGTTGTACTTACATTCCAGACGAAAGTAAAGATCTGAAAATTTACATCAAAAATGTAACTGAATTGCATGAGGAAATTACACCACTGGAGATTGAAAGTGTTTGGGAAAAGATTGGGAAGAAACTTTATTTTATTAAAGATTTCCTGATAAACTTAGGTAGTACCTTTATAGGTAGGATCTTATTTCCATTAACCTGTGTAATTTTTATAGTATTAATTCTAAGATTAGGTTGTTTATGTCATAAAAGGAAGAAAATACAGAAAAAGTTAAAAAGAGAAAATTTGAAAAGAAGACAGAATAAGAGACAAGAGAGGGAATTTGAAGAGATAGAATTAGAAGAAATGAAAGAAAGCATGTATAAAGCAGCCAGAAGAGAAGAAATTTGGGAAACAGAGATGTAAACTAATTAAAAGAATTCATTTCACTTTCTTGACAAAATTGAAACAAAATTTTATTGGTGTGGTGATAAAATCACCAAAGGGGGGCTTGATGGAGCGGGTGGTACAGCATTTTGTATACCTCCCCCATTCTGCATGAAAATACTAATTAAATAATCCATTAACTATAATATTATTAAATGAGTGTGCATGTTTATTAAACCAACATTACTAATATCCAAATTACACGTGGGATTGTATATTGCATGGCTAAATAACCTTTATGACTACAATCCGTATGCATACTAACAGTAGTATATGTAGTAAATAGAATACTGCATGATATATGTTGCTTTTGTGGTGTCTTTGTAATGTTGCTCGAGAAGAGGACCAAAAGGGTGAACATAAATGCTTTAAATGTCGCTATACGCTAGATAAATACAAGCACATAGAGGGATTAGTAAGGGGTTAACATTAGATTTATTATTTCTATGCATTAATTACTCTTTTGTGTTTGTTTCGCTTAAGTTGGCGTTTGGGCCTAAAACTCAAAATGGCCTCGGACGCGACAAGACGAAGTGGCCACTGTCCCACGAGGCATGGAGTGAAGTGGGATGACGGCCAAGACGAAAGACAATAGACTTTCACAGTAAACCAGAACGGACTGACTTTAGATGAACTTGTGACATCACCCCTTGAACTGTACCAAAATCCCAAAAGATTCAATCGGACGATCTCAACCAACCAATCACAACCGTATTAAAATAACGAAATGTATCTTCTTGCTTTGATTTTATTATAAAAATACATGGTGGAATAGAGAGGCTCGCTTTTTGCAATCGTGCTTTCCGATGACAATGACGACAGCGGTGACGCTACGCGAACTCTACTACTTAGGGTGACTGCTGCGTTTTCCTGAAACCTTGATGGTCTGGATGCTGCCCAATTATCTGATGACCGCGAAGTTATCTTAATTCTATGGGCGCTGACAGATGCTTGCACGTCTCTGGTCTTTATCGATCCTTTGAGACTGTAGCGTGCTGTGCAAAGAACTTTGAACTTTTAGACGAATGATGACAGATCTGAGTATGCAGACCTAATGATTTAGAGGACTTCAGATAGCCAGATTAGGTAAATATGATGTTCTGCAATATACATGAAATTTGATATAAACTTTCCAAATGCAAACCTAACTTTTCAAGAAATTTTAGATAAACAGTAATTGAGTTTGTGGTTTATTAAGAAAGGTAAGATCTAAATCTTGAAATGTGTTTTAGCTGGTTCTAGATCACCATCAACCAATCCAACTATTTGGTCCATTGACCATGTGGGAGGAGTGCCTTGATGTTTAGGATTGAGATCTGTAGGTGGAAGGGGTATTGATGTATATTTTGTAAATTTACTTTTCTTTCCCTATAGGTTATATAGTGTTCCCCCACATTTTGAGCACTTGAACCACTCATCCCTCCAACTGCGTGCAGACCGGTGAATGGTTAGTGTGAGTGTTGGTGTTATGGGCCCCACCAATGACTGCATGTGCGAATGAGTTAGTGTGAAGTCGGGTCTGTGACGCAGGGGAGGATACCGGTACGGGTTTTGCTTTCCCCGGGTTTTCGCGCTCCATCAGTAGGAACCATGATAACATAAAAAACCTGACAGATATCAGGATACTGATACACATTCCTCTCATTCCTTTCAGGGTTCATCCAAAAATTCCGAGAGGGAAGGACGATCAGAACACAGATCAGAAGAGCGAGCCAAGCCAAGAGACACACATGGCACTTCAGACGACTTTATCAAACAAGAAGATAAACCCAAAACTAAACCTCAATTTAAAAAGAAGAAGGTAGTTTGCTTTAAAATAAGAAATGTCCAGGCTACTGTGGACTCAACTATTGGATGGGGAATGGGCTCTGACGATGCTAGACAGAGCAGCAGAAGTAACAATAGCTCGCCAGAACCTGATGCAATTTCTGGTGACAGCAGCGTTAAATGAACATATCATGGTGGAAACAGCTTTTTTACATGAAATAACACTCCAAATATAGAGGGACATACCCATCTATAATTATCTGTTCATCTATCCTCGTACTAGACAGACAGATAATGATAGCTGTGAATGCTACTCACAATAACAGCTCAGCCTTGGCAAAAGTACATATAGAGTAATATCAAACATGGATCGCAGATTAGAATTAATTTTAGCTGTACGCGAGGATCTGGGTTCACCTTATACAGGGACTGCTGCAACTATTTCTCTACTAAAGCAGCGTTACTGGTGACCAGGACTTACTAAACAGACCAAGGGCTTTGTCCTTAAGGACAAGATCTGTCAGCAGATGAGGGGCTCCACCGTAGCACGTCCACCAAAAACATCATTACTTATTTCAGACAGACCTCTCGCATGTGTCTTTTTGGACAACTGTGGCCCCTTACAATCTGATGGGGGTTACATGTACATCCTGGTGGCGGTGGATTCATGCTCTGGATACCTGTGGGTTTGGCCTCACCACTCGGCTGACGCCCAAACTGTTATAAAGGATTTGGGAGTCTTCATAGGGACATAAGCAATTGGCATATTACATTCTGGCTGTGGCCCTGCGTTTAGCTCACAGGCTTACAAAGAATCCATTGGAAGTTTGGGTATTTTATTGTGGTACTCCTCTCCGTATCATCCCGAGAGAAATTTGATTGTTGATAGGAAAAACCAAGACTTAAACCTATCCTTAACAGCAAGGGTATTAGGCTCAGGTGGCAGTTGTATCAATCTCTGAGATGGGGTCCAGAGACAACTTAAACACATGCCAATAAGTTCCCTGGGGGGCCCCACTCCATATGAAGTCCTGTTTGGGATTAGAAAGTGAATACCCGCCCTTGTTTGTGGCAGCACAGTGGAGGATGAAAAACCATTTGACATCAATGATCATTTGGCTGTTTTACAGGAACTCAATGGGGCTGATTCACAGACCTAATCTGAGATAAAATCCTAAATGTACTACTTTTGGTATTCATAGAAATTATTTAGTAGTAGTAAAGTTAGGACTCCTAACTTTACTACTACTGAATGCCTTTTGTGAATACCGAAAGTTGTAAAGTTAGGATTTTGTCTCAGTTTAGTAGTAGTAAAGTTAGGAGTCCTAACTTTACTACTACTAAATGCCTTCTGTGAATACCAAAAGTAGTACTTTTAGGATTTTATCACAGATAACGTCTGTGAATCGGCCCCAATGAATTCTGGACATTACAAAGCAACGTCCAGGAAAAACGCACTGCCACTGGGAAGTGAAATCTGTTCCAGCAAGATCTCTCTGGGTCCCGAAGCTTGGGGGCCTGGTCAGAGAAAGATTTGTGGAGAAAAAAGAATTTGGGCCATCTTACATAGCATCTGTACCTGTCCTGGCTGTCGAAGGAACAAAAACAGAACTTTGTCTACCCCTTGCCGGCTGGAAAGAAAACAGATTCATCTCAATTGGTCTGATCAAACCATCCTGTGTCGCCAATACACAATAGTAGGCCATGTGGGCTCCTGGGTAGCACCAGATCTCCCCTCGCTACCATACAGGAAATTCAGACAGAAAGTTTAATAACCTTTGAAGATTCTACTCTACAAAGTGAAGAAGTTACTAACAATGGAATGGAACGCGGGCCTGTTAAAATTGAACAGCAACAAAGTACAAATGAAACACAGTTCCCAATTTGGCCTAATACCGACATCTATGTGAACATTTCTTGAAATGAGTAATCTGCCAGTTCTACAAAACCTGCTGAGCTACCAAAGTAAGATCGAACTGCATCTGGCCACTTCACCGATTTTATGCTTTCTCATTGGATCCAAGTGAACCAGAGTTAACGCCACTGCCTGTTTCCCACAAACAAAATATTTGTGATTTCTACCTTTGGCTGAAAAAGACTTACTTTGTTTTTCTCTGACTATAGCTTTGGATTCCTATAGGTCTACTGTTCCTAGTCCTCTGAATAGGTGTAGTGACTGTCTTTTTCCTACTCCTGATTTGACATTACCTCCTAGAACGCTCTGCAGTACATCATGTGAACTTTGTTCTGAAACCGCATGCATCACCTCCCAGAACTCTCTGCAGTACAACATGTGAACTTGTCCTGAAATCACATGCATCATTACACCATGAACAGAGAGACCTGTCTTTAGTAAACATTACAGCAGTTCCGGTTCCTGATGGAATAGTTTGGGACACTGTTTCCTATGATGTATATGGTCCTACTGAAATACTATCTAAGAGCGCTCCCTCATGACCTATATTTCTTTTATCTAATTGAAAATAAATTCAACATGGGCTGAAGTAGACTTAAACAATAACAAAATCCAAAAACATAAGCATATTTGTAAATCTACACATCATTTATTGATTTTCTTTGTTTTATCAAAAATATTTTTGTACTTTCTTTTGCATATTTTTACATATAAAATCAATGTTATGAACATATACACACAATTTTACAGTATAATGACATGACATTTTCAGGTGTCAACATCATAGGCCCCCGTGTAAAGAGACAAAAAAAGGGAGAAACATTCATACAAGCTGTCTCATATACATACCTCCTCAACTACACTAATACCACATTCAAAAATGCATATATCCGGAGAATGGCGGACAAAGAGTTGTTTTGAGTCTCCATGACCATTTAAAGCAAATGCATATAGCAGCATTGGTCGACGCGTTTCGATGGCTCGAAGAATGGGTAACACCACCTTCCTCAGGACCTGCCAGATATCAGACCAATATCGCTACACCCAGGGGATACCTAAAAGGGTATAAGTACAATAAAATTACAGCCCATGATTTACAACAGAATTTATCGATTGGACCTTCATGCACGGACTAAGATTTTTACGTGCAGTGGGTTGTGACTAGACACGGTACATACACACATATCAAAGTCAACCAGCTCATCCTGCCCATGCTTACTAAGGGAGGATTCTTTATTAAAATCCAAGAAATAATTATTCTTGTGACACCACCACCAAAGATATATCATAAAAAGCAGTAGAGAAAGACAAAGAAATAGTGGACCAGAATAAAAACACCACTGATTGTCAAAAGTGTACTGATAACTTTCTATTACAAGATAGGCAGAATTTTTTATGGAGGGTAAAAGCTCCTATAAAATACTTACTACCAATATTACTCAAACAGAAATTATGTTGTTTGCTTTTGCGACTCTTTTTCTGATTACTATTGTCACACTCTATTTAGGGTAGATAGAGCAATGCGTATTATAAGTACTAATTACCAGGGTGCATCCACTAGTAAGAAATATATTGAGGGTCATTAACGTCTTACCTAAGTTTCTCTTATGCGCTGTGCATTGGTGAGGCATAAATGCAAGAGTATTGTCGGTAAAAAAGTGAGTCCTATGAGAGGAACATAAAAATATTTTTTTTGTTATATCAAAAGATATATAGCTGTGGGCATCAGATGTTGATTGCTATTATACTAAGCGTATCCATTGCTAAAATAGCATGCAGCCCTACATGGATTGTAAAAGAGGCAGCAGAGGGCATGGCAAAGCATTATGGGAACCAGGGATTAGTTTACAATTGGAGATAAAGGACGGAGCAGGTCAATGTTGAAGAAGAAATTAGGTTTTGACATTCAATAAGTCACACATTGTGAATGCCTCCTTGTATCCCGCTGTCAGCATGAGGAGAGAAAAGCTCAATAATGTCTAATATTTACACAAACCCCCAGATAAAATAGGAATAAAATGTTGATTGAACTGCGGAGAGTAAGCGAAAATGACAATAGAAACCCCTGATCTGCTGCCGGTTAGCCATTCTTCACCGCTTCCTGCTGTGCTGCGCCTACCCAGCTGAACCCCTACTTCTAGTCCTTTATGTCCATTTTTACTTTACCACGCACTCCCCCTGCTTTGTGGTGACTCCAGATTTGGTGATCTGACTTCACTACATGTGTTCTCACTTGGGTGTGTTGGGTATCCACATTATGTGGCCCCTGTTGCCACTATTCTGGCACTTACTACTTTTTCCCCATTCTCACTGACAATGGGATTTATTTCATAAATATTGTACCTGTCTGCATTATTCTAATCCTTTATTTTCTCTTTTTCGCTGCATTTAGTTTGCAGCCACTCTATGTTATTTGGTGCCTATGCACTATGGGGCATATTTTTCAAAATGTCAAGCAATGCGGCACAAGTCACTTTGCTGCATTGCGTGACAGGGAGCATGTAGAAATGCATCATATTTAACATCATATGGCACATTCCTGTCTTCTCCTTGTGCCGGCGCACTATGTACTGCCTAGCACAAATGCAATCACCTTTACACCTTAGTGCAAAGGGGCTTGCTTTGTAGGGAGGATTGTTTTTGTGCAGGAAGAGGCACCTTGGTAAATTTGGGAATTCACCAAAATCCAAGGGTGGGTTACTACAGATTTAACAAGCCCCATAGGATCTCGCAAAGTGGCTTGTATGGCTTGGTAAATCTCATTTAGGTTTTGTGTCACCCTTGTGTTACTTTGCATGGCACAAGGGTGATGGAAAACTGTGATAAATATGGCTCTGCATTTCTCTGAAATGTTTAATTTTATGTTCTTCAACCTATAGACTGTTACGATGTCTACCCATCACCCACCTTACTCCATTGTTGTTCCAGGCTCTGGGGACAGTATTATGGCGGTGAGGCCGTAACTAACTGAAAACCTCATAATAAAAAAAAACTGCTTAGTAGATGAAAGTCAAAATGAAAACGTATGCTATAATAAATGCTCAATTAATTGTCCTGCTCCTTCTATCCTTCCCTTTCACATGCCTATTTGCTTTGCCTGAAGATCATTTTTGGATTTTGTGATTTTGTATGTGTTGTATGTACAGGTTTAATCATAAATCTTTAAAGTGCAGGACGACGGAAAAGTATTGATATTTAAAGTTAATTACAGTTAATGAGTTATAAACTATGCAGCTAAAGAGTGCACAAAGTTTAACACAATATACTAATTTCCTGCTTCATGGTTACACTTTCTACATTTTTCCATAAACAAATCTACTATCCTCCTGTGTCACTTTGAGTTCACAGATTCTTTCTCCTTCTCACCACTCCCTCTTTCCTGTTTTCGCATTTATGGGCAGCAGTGCTCAGCATGGACTCCCTTTAGCACATCAATTGCAAGTCCCTGCCTATTCTCATCTGAAAGTAATGGTTGCTTTGTGAAAATATCCAAGGGAGTTTATTGGTTGTGGTCAAACCTGCACCATTGATCAACAGTGAAGGAAGCACCATGTAGATGCTATAGTGCTCGATGCAATATATTATGGTGGAGTGCCACCGCCTATAGGGTCCTTTTAACATGCCAAAGATTGGGTTGCACATAGTGTAACCTATTATATTTGCTGACAGTGGGACAAGGTGCTCTAAGCTCATGAAAGGTCTATTGAAATGTATGGATGGTGTTAATGCAAGTTTGAATTTCAAGCATAGTTCATAAACAGAATTAATCCCACATGCACAGAATTGTTGAATGGGTTTACATCCCTGAACTGAGAACTGAGTTGCCACTATAAGCTACCAATTTTCCTTAGCTAAGAATATTGAGGCACAAGGACACACAGTAATTTGCCAAGAATGCACAGTAGTGGATGACATCCAAAATGAAATGAAGTCCTTTCAGTAGACTGTCATTGGATCGTCATCTGAGGAGGCAAAGGTTGAGGTTGATGTCCTCACCATAAGCTGGACATTTGGCTCATACAACTGGATACATTTCTTGCATAAAAGTGGCTACACTATTATATCATACAGACTAATGCATCTGTCTCCCAGGTTGGATATTCTTAGACTTTGGGATGCAACACACACATTTCACATCAGAGCTGCATATCATGTCCTATTCCTCTGGGATGTTTTTTCCTTTCTTCATTTGATAGACATACCCAATCAGATATCCAGATACTCATAGTTAAATCAAATGCATTCATGTAGGGGCAGAATAAGAAAGATTCTTATTTCCACACACCAAAATTTCCAATATAAGGTGGAAAAGTTTGAATCCCATCAAAGAAAGACGGGTTTGGGGTTTGTTAATGTGCATGCCTTTATTTTATAGACATGTTCATTGTTTTGTTATATTATTGCAAAGGTTTGTTGAAAATGAAAGTGGGCTGGCTTACAGTACCAGAATCCCACCTCAATTTCAAATGTTTTTGTGATTTGGAACTGATGCAGGTCCACATGTAGAAACAATGCATACATGATAGATAGAAGATTAAAAAAATCATACATAAAAATAACATAAAATCGATGACCCACCATAATACTTACAATCAATTTTATAATAAAAAAGTTGCTGTTTATATAATGCAATACAGCTTTAGAAAACAAAAAAGATAAAAAAACGAATACAATACATTTCATTGGGCGGAAAATATGATGAATGTAAGGCTTCAGTTGTCGTGAGAACTCAATATTTTAAAAAGAACATCTCATAAAATTACAGAAAAATAGTAACAAAGGGGGGCAATGCCATATAGAAAATAATACTTGTAAAAGTAAACTATTTAGGCGCAGTAACAAGCAAAAATGTCTGACCCCCAGGTTTTCATTCCATGTTAGATATTGTTGTGTTTTTTTCAAAATAGATTATTTAATACCCTATCAAAATGTTCTTTTCTATTTCAATAGTCAATGTCCAGGTGCTGACTTAACTTGAAAGAGGTCTGATTGAGATAGAATTTTAACTGGGCTACAGACATAGATGCTACATAGTCCTGATCTAAGTCAAACAAACTTGAGGCATATTTAAAGTTCTTGTTTAATGTTCAAAAATCTTGTTACACATATAATTCCTTGGTCAATTTGACTCCTTTCTTAGAAGTTGATGCACACATCGAACCACTCCTTAAACCTTGCACAAATGCACCTTTTAGACCAAATTCTAGTCTGAATTCCGCAGATGCCGCCTGTGCATTAAAACTATGAACATTCCTTAAAATGTGCCCTTCAGTTTTTATCCAGGACACCCCAGTTTGCAACACTGGTTCATTCAACTGCATACAATAAATTAGCCAAAACTTTAGATTGGAATATATAAGAAAGATGAGAAAAGTGTTTCACAGTGGCGGTCCGTTCAGGTAAGCATGGTGGTGCTGTGGGGTGGGATAGGGAGTGAAAGTGACAAACAACGGAATAGGGAATTTAAAATAAATAAAAACACTCAGCTTGCACTTGCCACAGCTCAAGGTAAGTTGTTTTATTTATTTATTTTCTATTTCATAATCCATTGTTTGTCCCTTTCACCCATCCATCCCTGCCCCTCTCCTGACCCACCCCACCACGCTTACCTTCACCATCTGCCACTGGTGTCATTGCTTTATGGAACAAGCCCAAATCCCTTAGCTTGTGGTTAAGCCTTACCAATGCAATTAGATATATGTTCTAAATCATTTGAAGTACTGATCAAAATTTCCCCCGAAAGCAATGAGTTTTAACTGACTCTAATTCTTCTGTACCAAGATACCAGAAACAACTTGATGGTTACGTGCTCTCATTCCCTGGAGGCATAAAACTTAGCTTTGGAAATATTGATTTTCAAAAAGTGGGATCCAACATAATGTATAACAAGCAGGACACTGGGTGACCCCCCATGTTCAGGGGATAACCCAAGCTCTCACTCAGGACAACAGGTACATCAGATATAAAGAGGGAAAATAAAAACAGGGCAAGCAAGCATCTCAGCTTCAAGTCATTTTGTGTTTTTATTACCGGAGAGAGTCTTTAATCACCTCCGAATAAAACCTGACACCTTGTAGAGGAGAGCAAGGCAATGATCAGGCATAATAATGTCCCAGGAATGCCAAGTCCATGGAACTTTTTCCACAAGGTTGGACGATCAACTTTATCAAATGCAGTGGAAAAGTTAATGAAAGCTGCATACCCTGGGTACACGCTTGTAATCACATAATTTTCACCAATGAGCTGGAGTGCTGTAATTTTATCCATGGTGCCATGATTTTTTATCTAAACATTGTCTCTTCTAATCGAATAATCATTTTCTTACTCACCCATGTCTTAAGGTGATCCAGTAGACACTTAGCAAAAACCTTACTCACAGCATCTGACAAAGGAATGTACTGATTATTATTTGGCAAATTATGGTCAATCTTTTTATATGGAGGGAGAATGACCCTTCCGGTCTAAGATGCAGTCATTGTTGAATTGTTATAACACTTTTAAAAAACCTGGAATAAAAAAGTTGCCCAAAGTTTGGCTTCATTTTGTACAACAGAGATTTAGACTTCATCTGGACCCATTGTACCAGATGTTCTCATTGAGTGGATTGAGGTCTCAATCTCATCCCCAGAGGGCGGGCAATAACTAGTTGTCACCATCTTAAGGTCTTTGGAAAGGTTTCCCAGAGGATAAACTCCTTGGTTAGCTGCATATAACTCAGAAATAAACCTACCCAATAGGCCTTCTGGATGGAATACAGGCAGGATCTCACTCTTGTCTCACTGCAATCAGCAATATTCTCTCAAACTTTTCTCACATTCTTGGTCAATATAGTCTTCCCTAGGTCATTTTATTTACGATCAGAGTCCTGTTTTTAAATCCTGCTTTTAGTAATCTTCTTCATTCCTTAAATAGCGGTATTAGTTTGACGGTTTCATTTGGAAAGGAGATACATTGAATCATACTCAGCCTATTTATTTCTTCATTCATGGTACGAAAAAGTAGCTGCAAAGGTATTTGAAATGTCTTCAGGTGGATCTAGCAGTCTCTACAACCAACCTGTTTCATAAACTGACACAAAAATTGCATTGCACTGCATTTCCAAGTATCTAAATTGTTTGCAGGCTTTTAGTAAAATACATTTTAGCTTATGGATAGTACCAGGAAGCCAGTGGATTCTACCTAAGTTCTTATTGAAACTGGTATTGCGACCTTTTAGTTTCCACCACTCGACTTATGTAATTTTGACTTCTATAGAGAAAATAAGAGTTCTTTGATCACTAAGTGGGCCGTCTATAATTTTCAGGTCAGATTAAAGATTAAACACTGAATAAGATACAATAAGGTTGTCAATTCTGTAACAACCCGACAATGGTTTATGAGTAAAAGAGTTGGGGAATCTTTAGCGAGTGTCCATTTGCGATCACACAATAATTTTTTCTTAGTAAATGCAGAAGCTCCCATCCTCTTTTATTTGATTTATTTTGGTTGGAAAGAGGAGGGGTGGAATTTCTAATGCTTCTCTTTTTACATCGGCGAATAGGCCAATAGAATGGTTGGAAACATTACAATTCACATCACCAACCACAGTGACCTGGGTAACTGCCCACCTGATCTACAGACTCTTTTATTAACAAAAACAGTGCAGGCAGCAGTTTTCATTATGTGAGTCCAGGTTGATATAGGCATTTTCAATTACAATGGGGTCCTTCACACTCTCACCCTGAGCTTGGAAACTTTTTATGGCCTGGAAAAATTAGAGGTATCAAAGGATCTACTATAATTCCAGTTAAAATTTCTCTCTAATATACTGGCTATACCTTCCCTGGCATGACCTCTCCACGAGGGTGTGGCGTTACAACTAAGAACAAAGGGGTCTATTGCGATGGCAACGGCTAAAGGGACTGCTCGCCATAGGTGCGACTGTCCCGCTGTAGGCATCCCGTATTTTTTACGTTGCGGTGGGCGGTGCTGCAAGCACCCGCCGCAAGTTAAAAAATGCATGTTGTACATTTGAATGCACAATGTGACAGGCACCGCGCGGTGCCTGCCACCTTGTGCATGCAAATGCTGGGGGATACCATGGGTACCACCCATCTGCACCCCCCACCCACCCAACAACCTGGGGGCCCGCAACAGGCCCCCAAATGCAGCATCTGCATGCCTTGCCATGGCGGTGCTGACGCCATGGAAAGGCTGCTCTCAGCAGTCATCGTAATATGGATGGCGGTGTCTTGTAGACACCGCCACCATATTAAACACTTTTTCCGCTCGATCGACGAGTCGACCGGCAGAAAACCGGCGGTCTTTCCGTTCCCCCGGGTCACCCCGCCATCGAAATGTGGCAGGGGAAATGGGAGGCGGGCGGTGAATGTTGGCGGGCGGATTGCCACCGCCATGCGGGTGGTGGCGATCCGCCCACCAACATAATCGACCCCAAAGTAACCATATAGAACAAAGTTGGTGGTACACCAGGTTTCCTGGAGGCAGATTACACCAGTATTCAGAATACATAAGAAATCCATTCTAACTAGTTTTTTTCAGTAAACCACCCTCATTCCAGGAAGCCACTTTTAAACTAATATTAACTATGCATTTGAGTGCTGGGCCTGAAGCTGGTTATAGTTAAGTGAACCACCCAGCCAACTCCTTTTGAACAAATCTTCCTGTATTGTCAGAAGTGGTCTTAACCCCATTGTATTACAGTTAACAACTTGTCTTCCCACAACCGCTGCCAAAATCTATAGTAGTTTGGGGTTTTCGCCTAATGTCTCATTTCCCACAAGATAATGACATTTATCCGGAAAGCAATTCACATTTTCAGATTGTTTCTCATATCTTCTATTTTCCCAAGTTCACAATTGTGGTAACGCCTTATTTAATTTCCATGGCCTCTGATGGGATTTCACAGTAGAAGGTCCAGAATGTGTTTAAATCGAATGTATGAAGTTACTACGCCATACATTACCACGC
The DNA here is from genome assembly GCF_964204655.1 of Triturus cristatus. Taxonomy (NCBI): domain Eukaryota; kingdom Metazoa; phylum Chordata; class Amphibia; order Caudata; family Salamandridae; genus Triturus; species Triturus cristatus. The sequence goes on from NC_140582.1 coordinate 168,816,791, forward strand.
CGTAGGTTACAACGTGGACGTTACATCGTCCGCGTTGTTATCCCGCATAGCTTTACATCGCAAGTCATTTCTACGACTTTCACTAGATGGTGCACTGGACTTAGGAATAGTATAAATTACTATTCCTACTTCAGTTAGCGCAACAGCAGGCAATGTATTGGATTTAAAATGACTTGCGATGTAATGCCATGCGTGGTAACAAAGCGGACGATGTAACGTCCGCGTTGTACCCTACCAGCGTGGTATTGACAGCGTTATAAACACTGTTTCCCATTTAAATCATCAGCTCTAGGATATATGCAACTAGGAGGAAGCACACATTTCTAAGTTCCTGGGATGGTAAAAGTAATGAGGAATGCATTTACATTTCTATTATTAAACATAGGCGTACATTTTGAGAACATAAAGCATCATAGGGTAATGCTTTTCTTCAAGAGACATGACACAGTTGCGGCCACACTGAAGGAGATGAACCTGTCAAAAGCAGTAGGGCCATGTTACAGAGAAAGTGGAAAGGACAGCTGTTTCATATGACATTACCCACTCATTTAAGAGGACTGTGAAAATGAATAAGAGTAGGCCATCAGTTGATCTTAAAAGTATTTTATTTTTAACCAGTGTCGTTATGGTGTGTTTTCCAATGTATAACAAATAGGATAATATATTTTTTCTGCTACTTTTCATAACAAATAGAACATTTACCTTGCCCCTCACCACATTCAAATCTCACCCATTCTCCACCAGTATTGTTGGAGAAAGAATTCCATAGAACTGTTAAACTAATTTTGAATTGAAACTTTAATTAATGGACATATATTACATTTATTTGCAGTTATGTTTCTAAAGTTCAAATTAAAAATGAAAACTGAAGAAATTGTTTAAATGTGCATTGCTAATTTTTAAAGGTGGTGTATAGAATTCATTAAAACTAATTTAAATATGTTAAATAAAATTAAATATTACATCATATTTTAAATTAAAAATAGGTTATCTAAAATGTTGTAGCTAAATAATAAATATTTACTATTTTGTTCAAATTGTATCACTAATTTATATTTATTTGTATTTTTAACTTTTTAAAATAATCTAATTTAACTTAGCATTATTTTAATGGGGTTTTATTTCAATTCTCTACCTCCATTACGTACAACAAACAAATTTAATCTATCCATTAATTTGACTACAAAAGTGCAAATCACTATAGAAGGGTAAGTTATTACAAAAGTGCTGTTTGTGAATTTTGAAAAAGTAGTAAACTTACTGAAAGGTGGAAACGTACTCAAAAGTATAAGTTAGCTTTGTGAATCTGGTCCATAATGTAAATGTATGTGTTATAGGTCTATATCAACATTGAGGGGTTCCGGTGACATTAGTAAACCATGAAACTGAATGTCGAGTGGGTAATAAATGCCACTTGAGCCATGAGATGTAAACATAGGACTACGCTACACATGTTACTTGTTATGTATTTTTTATATTACATGAATTATTTATTGATTTTAGTACTTTTTGAAAAGATTTATACTAATGAGCTTAATCTATCGACTATTCGTTCTTTGTGTGCCTGAGACTGCAGTAATATCTGTCAATGTTTGAGAAGTGTGCTATTGTTGGGCGTAATATGCCATAGAGTTTAAAATGTGTTTTATTCAACAATATGTACTATTATGAATCACATTTTAAATGCAAAGGGCATTGTTAGGAAATTGAAATTTTACTTTCTAAAATGTGCATTTCTTTTGTAGAACATTGGCGCTATAGAGTTGGATTAACAAGACATGTATAAAGAAAGAAATTCACAGTGTAACTTTTTGCTGACAGGGTTCCCTGTTGAAAATGTTTAACCTCAAATACAGGGAGAATTTACTGGTAGATAGTTGTGTCAAGGAGGGGCCTACAAGGGTGAGCTTGTCAGGTGTGCCCAATAATGGTCCAAGAGAAAGTGCTAGGTTTGTTTTTTTGTTTTTTTAGGGAAGGTATATATTCTGGAAATTAATTCAGCACTGTGAAATATGGGACATAATCCACAGTTAGAACTCTTTTCTGTGAAATACAAGCTTTTAAACTACTGGCAAACATTCAATAGGAAGGCTTGTTTCCATTGACAAAATCTATGAAATGAGGAGAGGGAACCTTTTGGGTTGTCTCACAATAGTAGCAGATTGGATACAGTCTTCTTGTCAAAAGCTCAATGGGGATGGAAACTGAGATCTTACTATTTGAGAAAACCGGCATTTATTGGGTTATTTCTTAATGGCCTGTATCCGGGCACTGCCCTAAATTCCAAAGACAGAAGTGGAGAATCTGTGCCTCCTAAATGACAATTCTCTTTCTATGAAAGACATGTTTGATCTGCTGTGTGAAAGTTGTTTTTGCATTTTGTGTTTACTTTGTAAACTTTTTAATTGGATTGCTATTCACTGGAGCAAAACTCTAATGCAGGTTCTCATATCTAAATGGCTTGAATATATTAATGCTTTCTATGCAGGGATGGACGATTATCTTTTCACCTCTGAAAAGCATTGAAAATGTGGCTATGAGTTTGGTCTGCAACCTTCCCGTTAGGTCCTCCACTTTGGCCAGCCACAATTACCTTCATCAGCTGCCTGTGAGCAACAGAGCTGTTTTTAAATATCTCTGTCATATGCATTGGGCAATTTTTTCCACCAGTCCTTTGGCACTGAGACACAGAATGTGTTTCTGTAAACTCTCTAGAGCATTTAGATAAACAGAAGAGGCCATTATCTTCTGGAGAAGCATCATTGGAGCTCCTATGGGTAGACACACCTTTACTTGCTAAGTGGCCATGTATAGGAATGCTCTCCCACTTAAACTGTGGCAAACGTCTGATTTAGCTTCAAGGCCTTAAGTGATATTTACTAAGCCATGCAACACCGCCTTGTGTGACTCTGCATGGCTTAGTAAATCACAAATTGCTACCTTGAGTAACTCTGAATTGGAAAAGCGTTCAATGGGTGGAACATGGGCGTTCCCATGCATCCATCCATGGATTTTGATTTTGCTCGAAATGCAGCTCCATGTGTGTGTGAGCAATGCTTTCACCTGTTTTCCTGCACACATATTTGTGCTCAGGGGATATTGTTTGACAGCTCCCGCTTGCAGAAAGAGGAGTTATGCTTTTGCTTGGTGGGAGCTGTCAGCCCCACCCCCCTTAATTTGAGGCTGAGGAGGTGCTGCATGCCCCCCACCTTAATTTGAATGAATTGCCCCGGAGATGTGCCGGTCCCCAGTGTTGCGAACATTAATTTTATATTATAGGTGTGCATAGGTTAAAGTGACATTACAGATTGGTGACTATATCAGTGACAATACTAATGCTTTGAGATTTAAAAAAAATGCAGACATTGAGAGAGTTATAGTTAGCAGATCTTTTGTGCCTCTTGAATGTACTGCTTATGTCCTCACATATTTCATCACTAATGAGATGTTCTATGACATAATTTATGACATCACTGATGATAGCCCCCCTCCCCAAGCCCTAATAGTTCATGGGAATCCCATCACCCAGGGCCAAATAAACTAAAAAAGGGGAGAGGACTGCATAGGCCCCCTCCCTGGGCACCAATAGATTCTGGGGATCCCCATCGTGGAGATCTCAGCCCCCTGTACCAAATATTAATATAAAAAGTCCTATCCCCCTTTTCATTTTGAGAAGGTACAGCCCTAGGGGTGGGCTCCATAGGGCCTGTCATGTCTTGGGAGGGGGGCAAGTGGCCTCGCTCCCCTTGTATAATGATTTGTGCCCCACAGATGATATACCTGAGACCTCCAATGGATCGGGATGGGGCTGTGCATCCACCTCCCCATACACAATATGTTTGGACCTGTGGGTGGGCTTCAGGCGCCATCTGATGGCTCAGGGAGGGAGGCTGCGCTTCCCCCTCCCCATAAACAGTGTTTTTTTCCCCAGGTGGGGCCTCACCGGGGCATCTGGAGGCTTGGCATGGGGGTCACACAGCCCTCATCCTCTTTATGAATACAGCCTTGGGGTTGAGGTCCCTAGTTAACAAATGCAGCCCTTTGCGCCATTTTTATCGATCCAGCCAGAGTCTTGCGGGATTGCAGTATTTTTGCCATTTCTTTTTTTCTTTTTGGCCAGGGGGATCCCTCTTGTCCTCCCATGGGCCCTACTAGTCAGGGTCTCCCTACCCTGCCACCTTATAATAGTTTTTTTAACTTCAGGACAGGGGACTGAGTCCCTGGGTCCTAAGTCCATGAGTCCTGTAATGGCTGCCAGCTAAAAGTTTCTGATGTTGCTGGCAGCCAATGAAAGAGCTTGTTCCTGCAGAAGTGAGATAGCTCAAGGGAAATAAAGTTTCTTGCACCATTCTCAATGCTCTATTTTTAAATTTGTGCCCCCGCAAGAGTCTCTTGAGACTCCTGTGCACCAAACCATAGAGATCTGAAATTATTTTTTCCTTTAATTTCTCAAAAACTACTGAACATATTTATACCAAATCACAAAATGCACAATCTGCATTCCACAATCTAGCTTCCTGCCAAAGTTGATGTCATACTGGCGAGCAGATTTGAGTAACATTGTTTAAAGAAGTCTATGGAAAATGCACTGGGTTTCGTGTTTTGGGATCCTCATTTTTTCTCACCCAGCTTGTTGGACCACCCCAAAACTTTTCAGGAAGGAGATGAGATGGTGGAACTTTGTTTTGCAAAGTTTTGTGAAGATTCACCCTTGCCAACACATGTTTCATCTTGGGCTCTTCTTCTTACAGCATACTTCATCAGGGCTTAACATTTAGGGCCAGATGTACGACCAAGTAAATTGCGCCTCACAAAGTGCGACTCTTTTGCGAGTCGCAATTTGCGAGGAGCAATTTACTATGTACAACAGTGTTTTCCTCACTGTTAGCAATTCCCAATGGGGTCGCAAATATATAGGCTCATGAATATTAATGAGCCTCTCGCAATTTGCGACCCCATTGGGAATGGCAGGCTATCCTAGGTATGGTGGCCTGCTGGGCTCAGCAGACCACCATGTCTGAGACTGCTTTTAAATAAAGCAGGTTTTTTTTCAAATACAGCCTGTTCTCCTTAAAGGAAAACGGGAAGCAGTTAAAAAAAAATGAAACGTTTTTGTTTCATTTTTTAAGTGCAGTCAGCCCTTAAAAAATATTTACCCCTGTGTTTGCAAAGGGGCAGGCGCCCCCTTCCTAATAGTGAGTCGCAAAACCCTAATTTGCGAGTCACAAAAAATTGCAACTTGCAAAATAGGGTTTGTACATACCCCATGCTGTTTTTGCATGCGCAAACGGGTTTGCAAACCCATTTGCGCATGCAAAAACTGCTGTACATTTGGCCCTCAGTCTCTTATGCCTAGTCCTGAGTTGCACAGGTGAAGCAGTGCAAACAGATTCTATTAATCATCTCATGTCATCCCAATTCTGTATATGGGGTTCTAGTCTGACACTTTGGGTAGTATAGTTAGTCACTTGTCTCTAAGAAGTGTAATCTTCCATCTTCTCCAATGCCACAGTGTGCTACTCCAATACACACATTCTTGCCAGCACACATGGCGTCATTGGAGAATATATGCATGTGTGTGTGTATAGTCCTGCCAAGTACCACATATCAGGCATTAGACTAACGCATTTCAGTGTGGTGCTCTGCATCACCGCACTGAAATGCATTGTCACACATAATGCTTAGTTTCAGTCTCATGTGCACACTCACTGAAGTGCTGCAAACTTATCTGTATCAGCTGGCTGCAGCACGATAATCAAAAATACACAATACATGAACGCTGGCCGCCCCGGGAGACTCAAAACATCACCAGAATCAGGTGAGCAGAGCTACTAACCTAGTGCTCTCAGTGGGGCGCCAGTGATGGTCATAAACAATACTAATAGTTAGATGAGCCATTGCCCCACATGGATCTGTGTGGGGGTGGTACCCTGCCTGTTATGCAAGTGAACTCGGGCTTCGTGCAGTCAAGTCATTACTCACCCCAGGTCAAGCAGAAACCCTGCTAGTACGTGTCTTTATAGGTGCTACAGTAAAAACCAATAATTCCTGTCACCAGGCTATAGTGTTTAATGTGGAAATGGGGGCGGTACCTTGCTTTTGCTGCTGTAATTTTCTGGCAAGGACTCTGCCCCACTACACTGACCTCGCACGGTGATTGGCCCCATAGCAAGACTCTGTGGAGACGGCAACTTTGCACAATCTCGCTCTTCCTCCACATACGCCCCCAGCATCTGGAATGCCCTTCCTAAAGACCTGTGCTGTAACCCCTCCTTCATCAGCTTTAAAAACACCTCCAACTGCACTTGCTCAAGAAATATCGGGGTCTATAATCATTTCCTTTCCCCACTTTTTCCTACTCTCTCCCTTTCCCCTCCTTTTCCCTTTCTGCCTTCCCCTTTTCTTACCCTCTTACTTCCATACTCTCTCCCCCTTAATTACTACCTCCCCTTCATTCCTCTATTTTTCTGTACCCCCATTCACGCCTGGTTTCCTTTCCTCCCTCCACCCTCCTACCACCTAGCCTTGCTTCATCTCAGGCTACTGTATATAATTCGACTACATGTATCCATTTTATTTATGTTTCATTTCTCTTTTGGTTTGACATATGCTAATTTGTATTATTCTACTTGTTCTTTATAATCTGACCTGTGTGATCTCTACGTTATGAACAACTGTATAATGCCTGTACTATCCTCACTCATGAAAAGCGCTCTGATACCCCGCCAGTACTATATAAAACCTTTAAAATAAGTAAATAATGTCCGCAGTTGCCAGAGTGTGGAATTTCCTCTACACAAATGGACCTGGAGGAGGTTGCACTCACTGACTGGCATGGTCGGTCCTCGTGCTATCAGTGCATACAGCACTGATTGGTGATGGCAGGTGGACAGAGGAGGCAAGAGGGAAGACTACATTGTAGGGCACAGGGCGCTGTTTACCAGCGTCAGGAAATGCCATGTGATTGCTCTCCATAGTCCCTGCAGGTTTGCACTGAACCTGGATTTCACCGGCCGCATAATTTATAATTTTAATATTCACATATTAGTGACACTCCCCTGAGTGAGGAGAGTAAAACTGATGCCTGTGACTCTCTTTAAGTTTGACTAGGACACAAACTTAAATTGCTCTCTGCTGCTGCAGTCCTAGTACCCCTCCCTGCCCATTCTGGCTGAAGACCTTCAGACCGAAGCTGTCTCACACCTCGTGACAAAGAAAGTCAGCGAAGTGCTCATCCTGGAAGACACACTCCCAGACATTCGTGGACAGACAGCAATCCGGTGAGTCACGTACTCAGAGTATTAAGACTGCACGGTCTTTTTCATAATCTCTTCAGCACTTACTAACACACTGGGCCACACTTCCTGGTAGTTTACAGTGTTCAGCCCATGTTTTCCTTAATTTATATTTCAGGCCCGGAGCACAGAAATGAGGTGGGGAATGTAGGGAAAGGCGGATTATTTTGTGTTTCACAAGTAGAATGAATAGTATTAATATAGTATGGCCATGAAAGATATGAGGCAATCTCCAGCCCCATGCAGCTGTACAAGCTATACTGTCAGCATTGCTTGAAATATAGGGCTCAGATGCCCTGCTCTGAAACAAGTCTTACATATCCGCTGAAATTTGAACCTGCAGACGTTTTTAGGGCGTAAATGGGCTTTAACTATGACTGCTCCAGCAGCAAATGCAGCCTAGTTCTCACAACAAAACAGATACAGGGAAAAATATTTTTGTCTTTTGTTCATCTTTTCATTTAGGTAACTACATGCAAAACAACCACTTACCTAAATGAAAGATGATAAATCACACAAGTTAAAGACATTTATGGGAAATGCACTTTTCTATGTTAACATTATGAAACCTCAATTGGTTAATGAAATAACTGCAAACATTTTGTGTGTAACTAGCGAGAAATATAATTTTATCCCGGTTGGCACAGTGGGGGATAGTGACTTCTGTCTTCTAATGCTATGATGTCCCACCCTGCGACTAAAACCACTATAAATATATATACATTGTTTTAAAATTGTGTTGCATAAAGTACTAGATAGACTGCCACAGAGAACTAGTGGCTCCTATAAAGGGAGTGTTAAACTTGTATTTCTGGAGTTTTGCAGAAGTTAAGATATTTTTAGAGCTTCTCATTGCTGGAAAGGGTGTAATTTGTGATTATATCTGTTCTCATGCACTTCATTGCTTGGCTTTACTCCAGACAAAGTGTCACTCATGTGGCAGTTCAATGAGACTCGTAAGTGCACATACACCACAGAAATGTCACACATAAGCAATCTGAAAACTTGCCATCTATGGCCCCAATTCTCAAAGGTAAACGGAGAGGAAAATCAAACTTTATATATTTTGGTATTCACAAAAAGCATTTACGAGTAGTAAATGTCCTTTGTGAATTCCGAAAGTCGTAAAGTTCAACTTTCCTCTCCGTTTACCTTTGTTAATCTAGGCAAATGTTTACTTTCTTCTCTAGTCTTCTTTGCATGATTGTGCTCTCAAAACGTGTCACTCATAGTCGTTGACTGTCACTCAAAATTGCACTGAAATTATCAAAATGTCACACATAAGCAATCTGAAACCTTGGCAGCTATGACACAGATGCACATATGTGTTTGTTTTCACATATAAAAAAGTTTCAAGTGAAGTTATAGTTAGGTGATAAGGTAAAACTCAAAAATTCACCAGTTTGTAGTTAACTCAACTAACTATAACATGTTCCCACCATGCACTGATTATGACCTCAAATATTACATCACTCCTGTCAAAACAAGTGCATCTACTGTAGCTGGAAAGCTTTGCAGTGATCTGTCAAGCATGGCCCAAGAAAAGGGAGGAGTCCCAAAACATTGATTTCCTAAGGTAATTCTCATTGGAAACTACGGTAGTACGAAATTACATTCAATTTGTTTGAAAGTTAGAACTTTACTCAGAAAGCCTGCTTTGTGTTGTTCGGTGTAAATCCATTCAGCTGTTTTCAAACAATTTGTGTTTAAAGAGAAGCTGTGGCTGGTCAGGAAGAGGTTAAAAAATAGGACTATCTGGACTGTTGATGTTCATATATTCTCTGGCTACCCTAATGGGGACATGTCAATCCTGATTGGCTGGCCACAACCTGAATGATTTGTTGTGGCAGCCATAAAAGGACTCTGTACATGGTCCCTGCACCCTGAAATTAATCTAAAAATATAAACCGATAAAGGGAGAGGGGAAGCATAATCCAAATAAATTCCTTCTGATTGGCTGCCAACATATAAAGGATGATAACAGATTTTAGTCTCAAAATAAATATTTGTTGGCTTTACCATCATAAGTTTAGGAATTGTAGTGTGTTCTAAGGGGTTTTAACCAATGCAATATGAAGATCCTCTGCAGGGATTTGAGACAAAACAGATTTATCTCATAATTTGCTCATAGAGGTTAATAAAGGTGCTCCACAAGCAAAAAGGAAAGCATATTGTCTATAAATTCACACTGTTTTCCTCAGCCATGTGAGAATAAACTCTGACATTCTGAGTAAAACATGTATTTCCAACAGAAGCAGAAGCCTGTCAGTTAATGCCCTAGTGTTCTGCTGCAGCTTCCCACTGTGTTGAAATGAGTAACCAGAGTGCTAACATTAAATATTTATGATAGAAATGTGGCATACCTAAAGCCATCTTGATGGAGTCAAAGCTGTAAAGCAGAAAGTGTTTCCTTTGGAAATAAATACAATGAAAATGTTTAGTTTGCTATAGAAATTATGGTTAGTGCTCTCACAAACAAAAATGAGTGCACATTTTCTATAATTTTTCAAATGTATTTCTCATCAATGTCACTAAAACATTCTGACTTGCAGACTGAAACATGTCAAATCTAGCAGCAGTTTGTCAGTTAAGTCCCCTGTGTGCTACTACAGCATCTCACAGTGCTCTAATAAACAACTAGAGCACTTACATTTGTGTTATTACAAAAGTGTAGCACTCCAGAAACCATCTTGATGGAATCAAATCTGTAAGCACTAAAGCCGTTCCTTTAGTCCTTTTGCTATAGGAGACTGACCAAGGAGGGCTTTGGCAGCAAGCGAACCAAGAAAGACAGGTGGGGTGGGGGCAGGGGCAAGCAGATGGTGAAGAGAGGGTATACTCCTCATGCTTCTCATATGGCCAAAGTGTACAGAAATCCCAAACTGTGGAGGAGAGATTTGTTATTGTGACAAAGTCTGAAGAACTTATTGAGGTGCAGTTATATTGTTTTGGTTTCCTTTCACTAAGGTTGGCTGTGACTAATGTAAAGGTGGGGGTAGTTGTGGGAATTTTGGGGTTCTGAAAACATGGAAGCAGGTGGTGGTGGTGGAACTACATGACTCAGAGGAGGTTGAGTAGAGGTGACCTGTACTTCTGCTAAGTCACTTTCCATACTAGCAATCACTGGCTTCATCTTCTTAACTTCAAAGGCTTTCTGGAGTTCCTTTACCCACATCCTTTGAGGTGGGTATCAGTTTGGGTCCAGTCTAGGTCAAGATCATCTGATGGGGGGCTCGGAGAAGATGCAGGAGTGCCCTCTCTTTTCCTTGCTGGAAATCGTGACGCTGATCAATGCAAGTGCAATAGCACTACCATCCTTCTTTTCAGCAAGCCCACATCCTAGCTCTTCTCTTACTTCGGGGTAATAAGATGTTGCAGACTGTGGTTCCAGTTGTTGACTTTCTAGTGAAGATTCAGTTTGCTGTTTGGAATATTGTGCAGAGGAGGGTGGAGCTGAGACAGTGACTTTCCGGAAAAGGGATGAGGGCTTCATGCCAGTGGTGGCACTGACAACAGACTTCTTCTCCTCTCTGGTCACTTTTTTGTCAGGAAGCTCCTTCTTTGGGGCCATCGTCTTTAGTACTTGCATGGGTTAGCACTCAGCAAGAACTGAAGCACTCAGCAGAGGACTGTTGTCACTGTCAGCTAACTTTTAAATGACTCTGTGTTTCAGTATCATGAGTATGTCACGGTTAATCGCTGACTATGCCTTGGTGCCCTATCACGTATTGCCCTCTCACGTGTTTTTCCCTGGTACTGGTTTTTCCTCTTTACTTGGTATCCCTGTGTCCTTAGATTTACTATGTACACTTGGGACTCTTGTTGGGAGTGGGGTCTCCTAGGTTTGGTTTGGGTGCCCTTGTGTGTTGCAATTCCTTTGTTTTCTCCGTCAGGTGTGTGGTTAGTTTGAGGTGCGTGATGCGTACTTCCTGGTTTTGAATGACTCCAAGTCCTAACGGCCCTAGCATTTCTGCATGTGTATCTTGTTATTGGCGGGGCACTGCTATTGAGCTGAGGTGATGGTGCACATTATTCTGGATCTGCTCTAGTGGCATACAATGTGATCCCTGAGTTCTTCAGCGCAATTTTATAATCTACTAAAGAAATCAAAAAAATGTGTTGATGCTTATGTCACCTTGTAACTACGGAACAATTTTCGGCCAGTTACACTTTTGATATCAGAAAGACTTCAAACTGTGACTACTGAGTAGCTGCCTGAGTATCTAACGTACTACAGATTTTGTTGTGGTATGGCGTGTGTGAAAGTGTTTGGTTACTTCTCTGCAGTTAGTCATGTCTGTGAATGTAACTGTTTATTAATTAAAGTACTTCCATTGCAGTGCGCAATAAAACATCTTATCACTAATCTTCCCCTAAGAACTGATGGGGATGATGAAAACTACATCTACAGTGAACAAATGATACCACAACTTGTGGTCAAGTAACCTTAGAGCCTGGTTATATCCTTAGCATTGTGCATGCAATATAGAGAACACAAAGAGTAACAACTCTTTTCTGTGTTTCAGGGGCCCCACACCACTGTTCATACCCCACACACTTTCCCCTTACCCAACCACAGCAAGCAAAATCAGTGGTGCCTGTAGGTGGACCCACTTGGGCATCACACTGATCCTGAGGACCATGGATGCTGACAGAGTGATATCACGTGCACCTGCAGCCAATAGGGTTTAGGCAGAAAGTCAATGTGATTCAGGCAATCTGGTCCAAGTAGTACAAGTAATCATCCTCACAAATACTTGCCAATAGTGTACTGATGCATAAACTAACTTTTTTTTTTTGCTAGACATTACAGAGGGCAAAGCTAACTTGATGTCCCTCCAAGGCCTTGGGACATCTATGGAAGGCAGGGGAAGTCAGGCAAAAATCCAATAAATGAATACAATTATAGTTGGTGTCACCCGGGGGCCTATGGGACCCTTATGTGAAGCAAGTAAAATGTACTAAATAGTTAAATAATAGTTGCTGTTTCTCCAGGGCTCATGGAAACATTATAGAAGGCAGACAAAAAACAAATTAATTTAATGCAAACTGTTTTCCTTCTAGGACCCATGGGAGCCCTACAGGAACTAGGGGAAGGCAAAGTCAAATAGATTAATTAAAAAGAACATCTTCAATCATCCATATGGAAAAATTTATTAGAAAAAAATGATTAATGAACAAAATAACAAGAGCTTTTAATAACAATCCTACACAAAAATAGAATAGCATGCTGAATAATCAAAAACATCCATTTAGTCAAGCAAATGGATGTCGCTCATCACATGGCATGGACCAGCAAGGAAAGAAGCAGAGAGAACATAGACTAAATGACTGTCCCTGTATTGACATGAAAAAAGAGGCATGGAGAACAAATAGAAAATGACCATTGTCCACATGACCAGCAAAGGAGGTGGCTTGGGCCAATAAACAAAAACAAAATGGTCACCTATGACACATATGCACACAGAGGCACCACAAAATGGCCAGCAAAAAAGTCAATTTGGAGAACAAACTAAAGGGCTGCACTATCTAATCTTGAGCATCTTCGTTCCATCTAAAATGTATGAAGCATTGCAGGTAAAGGATTTCACAAATGAATATTTTCAAAATGTGTCTAGACTGACCCATAAATCAACAAAGTCAGATAAAAAACACAATTTTATAACTCTCATAAGATCCCAAGGCAACATCAATCAACTCTCCAAATACTTTTAAGAGCTGTAGAAAAACACACAATAATCAGCCATCTTACACATACACAAATTCACAAAAATGGTGGGCAAGCACATGAGGAAGAAGTTATCCGTGAATAAAAGAAATTGTCTGGCTACATCATCCTGGCTTCTAGGAGCCACAGCGACCCTAGCCACCAAAAGACATATACATTCAAACGATACCTACATTTTACATGAATTTAAGTTCATTCTCAAGCCTCTAAAACTATTTTTAAAAACCTGTATCAGAGCAGCAGTGAGAATGAGAAAAAATAGGTTAAATGACCACACAAGGTCTACTAAAGGGCAAACTAGGCCCCAAAGAGTTAAACAATAGCACAGTAAAATGTCGAACAAGTATGTATAAAATTCACAAAACAAAACCTAAAATCATAAGGAAATTGAGAAATATATATAAAAATCCAGACCTCCACCATCCCAAAAATGTGCAGATATTATCACTTTAACCCCTTCTGTGCCACGCCCTTTCCCCCTCCTGTGCCGGGCGTTTCATTAGTGCGTGGGGTTCATGACGAGATAGTCTCGTCATGGGCACAGCGCGACCGTGCTCCATGACGAGACTATCTCGTCATGGGCACAGAAGAGGTTAATAAAAAGTAAACCCAAATGGGCCCAGACTCCAGAACGTCTTGCCATCCAGCAGAAAATAAAAGTAAAAGTCAAAAAAGGAACAAAAATAGTGGTGCCCTGCCTACCCTCCCTCACACAACAATCTTTTTGAAAATGATTGCATTGAATTTACTTAATTTTTCCCAAAAAGGAAATATTCCAAAGATGTGGATGCAGCAGATATTGCAGACAAAAAGAGAGTGATGTATTCTCTCCTTAAAGCCAAGTCCACAATGACCAAGGGCTGCAGAAACCAGAAGGGGGGTCTTCAGGAAAGGAAGAAGAGGAAGTTGCTACTGTGAGCACAGTAGCCTCTCAGTATAAAGTGTGTCACGCTAAAAATTGGCCCAATTTGTCCGAGTTGATTTTGGGCTACAGCATTAAAACAACTGCCGTTCTTGTTCGAAGCTGCTTTCTTGTTCAAAACAGTTACCCAAAGGGTCCACCTAGAAAAAAAATCAAACTGAATTGTATGTTGAACAAAAATGTTAAAAAACTGCTGCTCACTTTCTGAAAATTCTACTTGTGTTCATGCCAAAACTGTAAATCTCATCATTTATGTGCTTCTCATGTTAGTATTTTTCCCTGAGTGGAATTCTCATTATGGGTCATAATCCCAGGTATTAAGAGTGAATTTTGTTATGCAAAATAATTGATATTACACAAAATAATGCCGTAGCCTAATAGATGAAGACGTAAAAACAATTACCATTAAAACAGGATCCCTAACTCTTAAAAACAATATTAGTTTATCAAAAAAAGTCTAAATAGTACAAAACAAACAAAATAATAACCACAATATCATTGTAATGTATATTTTAAACTTTGATATTATTGTAAACAGATTACTCACACATACCATCTATGAGCCCTACTTCAATATTTTGTAGTCACAAAATTGTGATCTCTTTATTATGCATCAACAATATTCTAGAGTTGCTATCTAGGATGTGTACCCCAGAAGAACACTGGGGATGCAAATGTCAATGTTTGTCTTCCTGCTTTGCTAAAACTGGTGAGTGGATATCAAAATCATAAGCGTTTGCCAGCAAGCCGTGCTGCATTACTTAGGATTGGAAGGAAGGGATAATTAATTTCCATGCTGGTAAATTGAAAGGCATTCAAAGTCTATCAGATTTTTCACCAAAGATGTTCCACTCGTAAAGTTCCCAGACAACAAGGTAGAGTTTCCCACATACTAAGACACAGTTGACAGCGAGGGACAGGCTGCACCATTCTGTTCAACCACAGACCCATCCCTGGTCCCAGATCTCA